>NC_039366.1:76338261-76951179 GCF_003573695.1 Papaver somniferum
CTTGTTTAAGTATAACGAAGTGAAATTTTATACTCACAATCCAGGGAGAGTTACGGCTAATATTTATAGCCGAAATGGGATTAACGATTAGGTGTTTCAGCAGTAACGGAGTAAAATCTGATACTGACATTCCGGGAGAGTTACGACCGGGATTATCTGTCGTAAGTTGGATATATGGCTAGAATTACCAGCCGTAATTCTGTCAGTGCCCAGATAAACGGCTAGGATTCCTAGTCGTAAACTTGTTCACGACTTGATGTTTCAGCCGTAATTCTGCGAAAAGCTCACTTAGGTCATTACGGCTAGGTCGTTTCATCGTATAACCTGGCCGTAAGCACCTCTAAATAATCAATTTTTTTTTATCATATTATCATTGTAAACACATAATAAGAGTAAAATTAGATTGTTCATTTATCATGAGTGATTCAAAATACATAGGTTCACACCACATTGTTATCATATTATTATTTTAATCATCACCCTACAAAAAACATTGTTATCATATTATCACTAACCTTCAAAATACATAGGTTCACACCACATTTACTCATCATCGGAACTCATTAGTAGACAAGGGCCATCCCTCGAAATCTATAATGCATCCACAATTGAAATCTTTCCTCGAACCTATGACACCAACCCAATGGTATTTCGCCGTCACCACCGTCTCCCTTCCTTAATGGAGGTAATGTGCATCCATATTTCAATTGGAGGCCGATATAATATTTCATGTTCAAAAACCCCATGATGACTATCTTTGGTGATTCTTCTTCGTTAAAAATACGTCTTGTTGGTGCGTATGTAACACTATGTGAATATGAGATGGAATGAATAACACAATGGAATGAGTTGGCGAGTAGATAGCCACCTATTGGCATTCTCATCCAATATTCACTTGTCAATGTAGTGTTGCCCATTAAACGCCGTTCAAATGCTTTGAACTCCTTATTTAGCACCGCCTCCGTGTCATTTCTTTCGAATCTCATCATTGGCTTGTAGAAATCGGGGAAACCACGTAGTTCAAGCAAACACTTTTTCCTTACATAAGTAATTTGGTCGTCACCCCATTCTTTTGCCTCCTCAAAAGGTCCAAGTTGATCTACGAACACATGGTAACCACAATTTCCGTGACCCTCAACATCGTCGGTGGACTTGACGTACTCATGAATAAAATGTGGTAAAAAGTGCGTGTAACTTTTGTATATCGTGTAAGTAGGTCGGGTATAATTACCTTCCTCATCTATGAGGGGAGGGGTGATTTCATCGGACCTACATCCAAAAAAACCGTCTCTTTCTCACCACTAACAACTCTTTATGGGGTGACTTGCGATGGTTCGACCATCGGTGCTTTTCCTTTGACATCATTACCTCGGCTTCTCGCTAATTGCTTAATACCAACCACACCACCAACTTTTCTTTGGACACTACTTGCTTCTTTTGTTGTTGAACCTTGTTGAGATGGAATAACCAGATTTTTAATTTTGACTCCACTATCAAATTTTCTTTTTGAACTTTCTTGGGATGTAATAACCACCTTTTTCTTGGGGCCCTTCATTTCACTAGCTCGGCTTGGTCCGCCTTTTTCCATTTCCTTTCGTTTAACTTTGTACAACTCGTTCAACTTCTCAAAACCCGAAAGATCTCTTCGCATTGAAGGAGTCAATTGTGGACCCTCTTGAACCTTTCTCTTAGATTCTGCCCTTTCCCGTTTCTTTGTTATTTTGGTCGAAGGCCTACCCTTTCCCTGCCCCTTGTTAGGTTCTAAAATATCTTCTCTAGTGAATGGACGGTTGAATTTCCGCAATTCATACAACCAAAGTTGTCTTTGCGCCGGTAGTAAAGAAGCATACTTCTCAAAAAGTTCTTTGTGTGCCTCCGTGTCGCAAAACACGTCCCCAAGATGATGACGGTCGAATTTACGCAATTCATACAACCAAAGATGATGACGCGCGTAGGGGAAAACACGTTGTATGACCCACATAAATGCTTTCTCCTTATCCGTAATCAACACATGTGGAGTAACTTCACCTTTTGCAATGCCCACATATAACTTTCCTTCGTCTCGTCTTTCAAGAAACAAAACGCAATGGTAAATGTCGACTTGGTAGATGTTTTCCCAACAAAGTTTAATATCGGCATGTTGTACTTGTTAGTTTTATACGTGCAATCCATAAAGAGAATTTGATGAAAGCATCTTGCCAATTGTACACATTCTGGATTTGCGATGAAAAGATATTCCACTTCCTTTTCTTCATTCGTATCATAGGCGGTAGAGTACTTTTCCTCCTCAAACAAAAACAATAATTATTGCATAAGCACTCTCTCTTGCCATGTCTCTTTTCTAAATTTTTCTCTTTCGTTATAGATAGTTTCCAATGAGGATGAGTTTTAGGGGTTTAACACCTTCATGCCACTAAGAATATCAATAGGTCTTGTGCATCTTTTACTCAACACGTGTACTAACTCCTTTTCCACCTATAAGTCCTTTCTCCGAAAGTGAATAAGAATGGTTGATCAAACTCTCTGGAATAGGATGATTATGATAACCCGATGAAAAGACGAGGGTACCCAAATATACCTCAATCTAAAACTTTTCCACCTATAAGTTCTTTCTCCGAAAGTGATTGTCTATGGACTGAGTCGAGACAATACAACTAATCGGTTCACACTTCGTGTGATCGTCTATGGACACGAGACCGAGACAATACGACAACAAGATAACTTGTGTGATTGACTATGGATACAAGATCGAGAAAATACAACAACGAAGTATGTTTACTTGATAAAAGGTTCGGACTTAGCCAAACACAATAGGATTGCTATCAAGTAAATATGAATTAACGTTTGTGTATTTTACTTCTAATTATAATAAAACAATTATAATTGCGGAAATAGAAAAGTAAAAGACACAACAAGATTTTGTTAACGAGGAAACCGCAAATGCAGAAAAAACCCCGGGACCTTGTCCAAAATTGAATACTCTCAGGATTAAGCCATTATACAAAATCTAAACCAACTTCGTACAGTTGAGACCAAGAATTGTATTGATGCTGATCTACTCAACTAATCAATATAATTTATCACAAAGATAAACCGATTATAGTTGGATCCTTTTCCCGCCGAAACAAGTATTGTGCACACCAAAGATTATGAACCCAAATCAGAAATCTTCTTCGTCTTCAAATCTTCTTAGATCTTCAATAAACACCTGCACACAATTAACTTGAATCTCTTGTGATCAATCGCACACATAACGGAGTCTGTTAACAATGGATTATCACAAGACGTCTTTAGATCTACAAACAGTCTGAAGATCCCCGTCGAAACTTTGATCTAGTTTGAGTGAATCTTATATCAGAAGAAAAGATTCTCAAGCATAAACAAACTAGGTGCAATCAAAGTTCAACAACCGTTAGTCAATCAAATCAATCGAAAACTAATAATAAACTACAATTATCTAGTTTCCCACCAACTACTCGTAGAGCTTCCCAATCACAAAGAAGTCTTTAAAACGAGCGGTCATAAGAGATTTCGCCTAATTAGGTTACTTTCCTCTCTGAATAGACGGCTCCACCAGTAACAACACAACTAGGTAGTTTTGCTAGCTCTGAGGATTAGTTTGCTTGAAATGCAAACTTCAATATTTATAGACCAAGGAAGTTTGGACACCAAGGAATTTCCAAAACCGAAAATATTCTCAAGATATGCAATATATTTCCAAATTCGTCTCCATAATTCTTGGAAATGCTTTTTCCAAATATTGACCGAAATCTCATTAGAAAATCTCCAACTAGTAAATGCACATTACTAATTTTTATCTTCTAAAGATATGCAAAACTAAAAACCTTAATTAAAAGATTCTCAATTTATTTCGATCCGGGATTTTCCTTTAGCTATTAAGGAATATCATTGAACAATAAAAGATAAGAGTTACTTCCCATGTTCAAAGTATGTCGACATCTTTACTTGGTAAATCCTTTTTCATATTTACCATCTTGGAACCGATTTACCACACTTGCAAACGAGTTTAGAATTGGTTCATCTGACTTCTAAGAACTATGTGATTGATTATCCTATCAAATCACTAATCATGGGTTTCACGGTTCTACCAAAACAAGTTTCGGTTCTACCTCCATGTGGGTACTAGAATTAGTCACGCTAGTTACCAAAACTTAGTTGACTAGGTACTAGGATCGGTTCCCACATATATATGGTGTCTAACTTGTATTTGTTGCACATGTTCATAGGATCGGTTCCCAATTACTAAAAACTTGTTTCACCTCTTACAAGGATCGATTACCCTTTTGTGATCGGTTGCACCTCTTACTAGGATCAGTTGCCCAATGTCTAGAGTTAGTCATACCAATTACAACAAATCGATCATACCATCTCAGGTGATTACTTAAGATCAGTTTCACTAATAAAAGTCATACCAATACAAAAGTCAGGCCTTGTGAATAGTTTCACCAAGATACATAAACAAGTTATGAGCGGTTATAATAAACACACATATTGGTAATTCAAAATATTTGTAATGAATAACAATACCAATAAGCCTAGCGATTTCCCTTTCGATTCATAAAACAAGTTTATGAATTGTACTTCCTTTAAACGAATGTAAAACATTGTTTCCTAGGACGAAAACTTCACCCATACCCATACATAATCACAATAGCACTCATACGATTATGTCGATGTCTTATATACGAAGTTCAAAAGATAAGCGTTATATTTTGTATTGTATTCCTTAATACTATGTCTAACTAGAGTATAATCATTCACAGCTTCGCAGTTAGGTTTTCAATATGCACGACTTGAAAGATACGTTAGGGAATTAAACAGTTCAAGTCAAATATTACTAACCTCAAGTGGAAGGATGATGTCGTCGTTCTAGCTCCTTACTTCTTCACATTCTTCAAGTCTTCACGTAATACTTGTAATGTCTCATATCCTAATACTTTCAAGATAACCTATACGAAGTTGACTCTAGTAAATAATCAAGCAACTCTTTAGATGAGTTTTGGTTCACTAAAATATGACAACCAAACTTGACATACCAACGCTTGGTGGGTTCAACCGAGCTATGCTCTAATAATCTTCCCCTTTGTCAATTTTAGTGACAAAACTCTTACATCATATGGATAAACAAATTACAAGAATTCATTACACATACGCTTGATTCCCGAATTCAACAGCACAATAAACTATATACATTCAATTCATAAATGACGCTGTTGATGTTATAATAACAAAGCTAATACTCCCCATAAAGGTAAGATAGGTAGATTTTCAATCCACACGTCTTTGTTATTTCCATCATCATATGATATGTTACTCCCCCTTAGTCTATGCTTTACTCTTTCGTTAGATATAACGTTTAAGCACCATTGTCCTTTCCTTAGTGATACCAAATCAATATAAATCAATATAAGTATCACTTGTTTACTCCATATATTTCTCCCCCTTTTTGTCACAAAATGACAAAGGTACGAGCAAATAAAGGACAAAACGAAAGGATCTTACAGATCTTAAAAGACTTGCAACCTATAAGAGTTAAGCACGAGGGTTCCACACACCATTTTAGATAACCAATATCAAAACCGAAACTGCAAAGTAATTTTGTTTTGATATGTCACCAAGGAAACAATTGCCCAAAGCAATTTTCCCTAATAGTTTAGCAAACAAAAAAAAATCGACTAAGCACCTTAGTTTCTTTGCTAAACCGATTGCACAAATACAATCGCTTGTTCGATAAGACCAAAATAAATATCAAAATTAACTTTATTTTTCTCATCAGGCTCTAGTTATTCTCATCAATAACTTAGACCTTTCACTTTTAAACAAGACAAGTACTAGGTTAGTTAACTAGCATTTCTTGTTAAGGCATTCGATTAGACTTGAATAACCGAAACCTCCACTTTGGTAAGTCTAACTAAGATCAGAATTAACTTAGTTTCTCTTATCCAGAATCGAATTGGAATAAACAATTCATCCCGAAAACCTTTTCTTTTGTTAAGCCATAAACAATTCATACAAATCAAATAAATCAACTTGCATAATTATTTAGCTCAACCGGAAGCAATTGAAACAACATAGACATTATAGTACCGCAATTGCGTCGAAATTTTGTAAGCCTAAACAATTGATACCAAACAATAAAGCAAGATAACAATAGTTTTTCTTAACCGGAAACAATTGAATCACACACACATCCATACATAAACAATGGAATAAACATCAACTGTACCGAAATTTTGTAAAGCAAAAGCAATAAATATATGCAATAAAATCAGGCTTTTCTTAAACAGGAAAATGATTAACTAACAAATTCGTTACTTCAAGTTCCGCATCCTCTTCTCCTTTTCTTCATATCTTTCCGGGGAGAAAATCATCATGTTGTCATCCTCTCTGAAAAAGCGTGGGTCTAACAACACCACCCAATATTTCGCTTAGCAATCTGTATGGACTAACTCCGAAATAAAATCTACAGAATCAACTAGACATTCAGACTCAATCTAGGTAAAAGTATCTCAAGGAGTTAATATCTCTCTCTTGTTTTGATTTACTCAAGCTAATAGAAATCAGCAAGTCTTAATCAAATACAAAGAATAACTCGGATGGTACCAAAGACCAATATCCGAGGATCAATCAATGACAATCAACAACCAAAGGTTGGATTACTCTAATTGATGATCTAACGCACAACGTGTATTATTTCAATTATAAAGATAAAACAATATAATGTGGAAACTGAAATAACACAGACACCAGAAATTTTGTTAACGAGGAAACCGCAAATGCAGAAAAACCTCGGGACCTAGTCCAGATTGAGCACACACACTGTATTAAGCCGCTACAGACACTAGTCTACTCCAAGCTAACTTCAGACTGGATTGTAGTTGAACCCCAATCATTCTCCCACTGATCCAAGGTACAGTTGTACTCCCTACGCCTCTGATCCCAACAGGATACTGCACACTTGATTCCCTTAGTTGATCTCACCCACAACTAAGAGTTGCTACGACCCAAAGTCGAAGACTTGATGACAAACAAATTTGTCTCACACAGGCAAGTCTATCGAAGGAATAATCTGTCTCCCACAGATAAACCCTAAAAGGTTTTGTTCCGTCTTTTAATAGTAATCAAGGTGAACATGAATCAATTGATAATCCGATATTATATTCCTGAAGAACATCCTAGAGTTATCAATCACCCCACAACAATCTTAATCGTATGGTAGTGAAACAAGATGTTGCGGAATCACAAACGATGAGACGAATATGTTTGTGATTACTTTTTATATCTTGCCTATCGGAGATATCAATCTCAAGCCAATCAATATGATTGTACTCGTACGATAGAAGATGCAAGATCAGATCACACAACTACGATAAAGTAGTATCGGTCTGGCTTCACAATCCCAATGAAGTCTTTAAGTCGTTAACCTGGTTTTAGAAGAATAAAACCAAAGGTTAAAGGAGAAATGACTCTAGTACGCAAACTAGTATCACACGTAAGGTGTGGGGATTAGTTTTGCATTGATGCTAGATGTCCCCTTATATAGTCTTTCAAATCAGGGTTTGTCATTAAGTTACCTTGGTAACAAAGCAATCAATATACACCGTTAGATGAAAAACTGATTTAAATTCAAGCTAATATTTCTCAATCGTTAGATCGAAAACTTAGCTTGTTACACACAATTGAAATGCATGCTTCTAGGTTTGTTAACCGTACCCAAACGTATGCACTTGTTGGTTCAATAATAGTTAACCAAAAGGTTATCCATATGAGGATTTCATATCAACCATGTTCTTCTTCACCATAACTAGTTCACATGACTCAAATGAACTAGTTAGAGAGTTGTTCAATTGCAAAGAATTCTTATGTAACTACACAAGACACAATTGAAGCAAAGATGATTTGATTCACGCAAATCGGTTCATGAACTTTTATAGCCACGGTTTGCAAACTGCATTCCTTAGTCTTTTTAAGTTTAAGTTCAGAAATAATCTTCAGATATATAACCTTCTTAAGTTCGCAGACTTGGTTCACGGACTTAAGTTACCAGGCAGAGTTTACAAACTCCAGCAGAAATTCTCGGGACGAGAACTTCGCCGGTTCGCGGACTGGGTTCACGGACTTAGCTTCACGCACTAGTTTGTCAACTCCAGGAGAAATTCTCGGGTTTGAGAACTTCGGCAGTTCGCGGACTTGGCTCACGTCATTCTTCCGGTTTTCTTGATCAACAAAGTTCGCAAACTTTGGTTCAAGGAATAAGACTTATACATAAATGTGTTTTCACAATAATGCTTATGTCCACCATTGGTTATGTAATCTAAATTATCATTCCAATCATTGAAACATTCTTTGTCAAAGCAATTTTCAAAGTGATTGAAACATATCATGACTTTCGTCACTAGGTAAAGATAAACTTGGTCGAAGCGAAAAGCTTAACAACACATATTTCGAGATATAGATAGGCGAGGTATACTCGGCTCAAAATACCAACCGTGTATAATCAAAGTCTATATATAGCATACGACTTTTTGTCTCAAGAAGTAGGAGATAGAATAGATAGAATTTTGAGTGATAGATAAGTTCACGTCTTCACATACCTTTATGTCGAGAAGTTCCACCGGTTCCTTGAGTAGTTCTTCTTCTTGTATGATGAATCTCCATGAAGTCCTTGAGCTCAACTACACTTTTTATCCTAGTCCGAGACTTAGATATAGTAGACTAGAAATCAAGACTTATAGTTTTGATCACTAACATTGATAAACATGCTTGAGATAGAAACGCATGCGAGTTCGACCGCGCAATGCTCTAACAATCTCCCCCTTTGTCAATTTTAGTGACAAAACTATCAATACATATGTAATACAAAAAAGATAATGAAACTTTAGTAGCTCCTATTCCACATGTCTAATCTTCAACGTTCCTCGAAATCTTCGTCATTTCCAAGTACTCCAATGATCCCAAAGGTTTTAAGTTTAGCATCACCGTTGTTGAAGATCCGTAGCTATAAAAATGAGAAAACATAATTCTCGATCATTGTTATACAGTGTCATAGTATTATTACACAGTGTCAAAGTTCAATTATATCACAACTTCAACAATAACACTATGGTGATATGTATTACTCCCCCTTAGTCAATACTCCATCTCACATGGAAACCACTCCCCCTTACATCCGAAAACCATATGTATTTGTAGTGTGAACTACATATTAATTCTCCCCCTTTTTGTCAATAAAATTGGCAAAGGTACAAGAACGGGATCATAATGAAATTTCCGTAAGAGACATTCATGACTAAGAGAAAAAATATATACCAACTAATTTAGATGCAATCATAAATCCGAAGCTAAATGCATTCATGAAGGAGTTTAAAGATACAAAATAACCCCTCTAAAATTCCACAGCCGCACACCCCTCAAGATATGACCATTAGCACAAGTTCAAAAGAACTCTCCCCCATTTGATGTCATTCCCGAGAGAACAACAACGAGCGACCTTAATTTCAAAAGAAAGGAAGGATTTGAAACAAAAATGATACTAACAAGACAAAAACAACTCTACAGAAACTGACCTGGAGTAAACCTACTGGAGTTTCAAACTCAATTGCCTAAAAGATAGAAATAAGCATAGGGGCAAGAGTTATAAAAACGTTTTAATGAAACAGAACAATACCAATAGACTGCCGCAAGTTTTGAAACGTAGCAGTGTCTAATGGTTTGGTAAGAATATCAGCCAGTTGTTGTTCGGAAGGCACAAATTCCATACTTATGATACCATTTTCATAGAGATCACGAATAAAATGGTACCTTATGTCAATGTGCTTTGTTCTTGAGTGCTCAACAGGATTCTCAGTGATTCAAATCGGACTAGAGTTATCACAAAAGATCTTCATTATTCCAGTATCAACTCCATAATCAGCTAGCATTTGTTTCATACATAAGAGTTGAATACAACATGATCTAGCAGCAATATATTCTGCCTCACATGTAGACATGGATTGAGAATTTTGTTTCTTGTTATGCCAAGCAACAAGATTTAGTCCTACATAGTAGAAACCCCCTGATGTACTTTTTTTGTCTTCTACACATCTTGCCCAATCAGCATCAGAATAAGCCGAAAGATCAGTGTTAGTATCAAAAGTATAAGATAAACCATACCCGGCAGTGTGATTTATATATCGAATGATCCTTTTTGAAGCTGCAAGATGAGATTCCTTTGGATTCGCCTGAAACCTGGCAGAACAACCAACACTGAAAGAAATATCAGGTCTAGTAGCTGTAAGATACAAGAGGCTACCAATAATAGATCGATACAACTTTTGATCCACTTTTGCTCCTTTCTCGTCTCTATGTAATTTACCAGTAGTGGGCATAGGTGTTAATTTTGGAGAAGACTTATTCAGGCCGAACCTTGTCACAAGGTCACGAGCATACTTCTCTTGGGATAAGTAAATTCCATCTTTATGTTGTTGAATTTGTAATCCTAAGAAGAATTTTAATTCACCAACATTGCTCATTTCAAATTCTTTAGCAAGAGAGACTTGGAAGTCCTTTGCAAATTTTTCAGAAGTTGATCCATAGATGATATCATATACATATATTTGAGCAATAACCACATCTTTCCCACTCCATTTGGTAAATAAGGTTTTATCAGCTCCGCCTCTTGAAAAACCTTTTCTAATGAGAGAAGTGGTAAGTTTTTCAAACCAGGCTCTAGGTGCTTGTTCAACCCATACAACGCCTTTTTGAGTTTTAGCACATGATCTGAGAAATCAGTATTTTCAAACCCCTTAGGTTGAGCGACATAGACTTCCTCCTTAAAAATTCCGTTCAGGAATGCGGATTTTATATCATCTGAAACAGCTTAACCTTAAGAAAACAAGCATGAGCTAACAAAAGATGAATGGACTCAAGGCGTGCCACAAGAGCGAAGGTTTCATCAAAGTCAATTCCTTCAATCTGTGAATATCCTTGAGCGACAAGTCTAGCTTTGTTTCTGACAATCGTGCCAAATTCATCAGACTTATTCTTGAATATCCATTTGGTACCCACAATATTGATATTGGGGGGACAAAGTACAAGTTCCCGCCCTTCTTGTCTTTGAAAATGATTTAGCTCTTCATGCATTGCATGCACCCAAAAGGGATCGTTCAGAGCTTCATCAATATTCATTGGTTCTACTTGCGAAAGATAACAACCAAAACTGTACATATTTTGAAGTTATCCTCTAGTTTTGGCTGTAGAATCTCTTCCTCCAATAATACTGTTGGGATCATGATTCCTTTGAACCCAGAGATGTCGTGGAGGGACACATTCTTGTTCGTCAGAATTGCCTTGATCAGTGTTCTTCTCCTCGTCACTAGAAATGTCAGGATCAGTAACAGTTGGGATGACTTCAACTGATTCTGGAATTTCTTTGACTTTCTCAATTGTCTTAGTTGGAGGAAATTCAGCAGGAGGATTATCACGACGAAAGTTACTAATGTCTTCGATGATAACATTAGCAGATTCCATCATGACTTGTGTTCTGAGATTAAACACTCGAAAACCACGACTATCAGAAGCATAGCCAAGAAAGATACCTTCATCACTTTTGGTGTCGAATTTCCCTCTCTGTTCTCGATATTTTAGAATATAGCACTTACTCCTGAACACCCTGAGATAGTGTAGGTTGGGTTTCCTTCCGTACCACAACTCATAAGGAGTGTTAAGGGTTTTAGATCGTAAATACACACGGTTGATCAAATAGCATGCTGTAAAAACAGCTTCTCCCCAAAATCTCAATGGTAAGTTTTTGTTATGGAGCATTACCCTGGCCATTTCCTGAATATTCCTATTCTTTCTTTCAGCAACTCCGTTAGCTTGAGGAGTAATAGGTGGAGAGTATTGTTGAATGATTCCCAGTTCGTCACAGAATTCAAATACCTTGGTGTCTTTGAATTCAGTTCCACGATCGCTTCTAATTTTCTTTAGTTTGCGACCTTGTTATTTCTAAATCCTTTTAACAATAACCTTGAATTCACCAAGAGTTTCATTCTTATGAGATAGAAATGCAACCCAGGTGAATCTCATGTAATCATCTACCATAACTAAAGCATACTTCTTTCCAACAACAGTGGGTTGTTGAATTGGTCCGAAGAGGTCCATATGAATTAAATCAAGTGGAGCTTTAGTGAGAATATCTCGAGATGATTTGTGGTGAACTTTCGTTTGCTTACCCTTCTGACAGGCACCACATACACCTTCAATCTTTGCATTGATTTTGGGAATGCCTCTAACAAGTTCTTTGTTAATGATCTTAGTTAGAAGACGATAATTGATGTGACCAAAACGTTCATGCCAAAGATGTGTACATTCCATCTTAGTCAAATTGCAACGATTGCTAAACTGAGTATCTAGTAGATAACAGTTGTTTTTGCCACGAGTCCCTTGAAAAATTACTTTCCCAGTTTTGTCTACAATGTCACATCCATTTGCATTGAAGACAACTCGATGGCCTTTGTCACAAATCTGACTAATAGAAAGAATATTAGCAGTCATACCTTTTACGTATACCACATCATGGATTTCTGGAACACCTGGAAGTTTGATCGTTCCCTTCTTACTGATGTAGCAACAACTCCCATCTCCAAATGTTACAGGTCCTCCTTCATAGTCAATATATGAAACAAACTATGTGAGATCGCCTGTAATATGTCTACTACATCCACTATCAAGAAACCATTGAAAAGGAGACGTAGATCTTAAATCAAAGGCACCCATACTATTAGTGCTTCTCTGTTTAGAGTTTCCTGATGATTTTGTATGTCCTTTCAGAGTAAAAAAACGTCGTTTAGTTTTCTTACAAAGATTACTTGCAACATTCAGACTCTTTTGAAATGACATACAAACTTGTTGAAGATGATTGGAAGAATCACAACAACAATATGAGCCAAAGCTTTGAAGTTTGTCTGAGTGGTTCCTAGTCATATCAGTTTTCACAACAACCGGTCGTTGAGTACTATCTAATTTACGACTATTCTTTAAAAAGGAACAACTGGAGTTTCTCAGACTCATCAAGGGACTATTACTCGATATCAAATTCTTAAGAATTAGAATTTCGGTAACAAGATCAGATTTGATCCGGATTTGTTCATCCAACCCCTTTTGAAGAGTAACCAGTTTATCAGACTTTTTTCTACGATTGGTTTTTAAACCTGGTGAAGCGTCAATTGAGACTTTATGGTCCATATAGTCAGATCGCTACAAACACATACTTTTGAGGTCTTTAACGTGTTTGCCTACTCTGATACCAGAAAAAGCGGGGATCTAACTACACCACCCAATATTTCGCTTAGCAATCTGTATGGATTAACTCCGAAATACTTTCTAGAGAATCAACTAGACAGTCAGACTCAATATAGGTAAAATTATCTCAAGGAGTTAATATCTCTCTCTTGTTTTGATTTACTCAAGCTAATAGAAATCAGCGAGTCCTAATCAAATACAAGGAATAACTCGGATGGTACCAAAGACCAATATCCGAGGATCAATCAATGACAATCAACAACCAAAGGTTGGATTACTCTAATTGATGATCTAATACACAACATGTATTATTTAAATTATAAAGATAAAACAATATAATGCGGAAACTGAAAATAACACAGACACCAGAAATTTTGTTAACGAGGAAACCGCAAATGCAGAAAAACCCCGGGACCTAGTCCAGATTGAACACACATTATATTAAGCCGCTGTAGAAACTAGCCTACTCCAAGCTAACTTCAGACTGGACTATAGTTGAACCCCAATCAGTCTCCCACTTATCCAAGGTACAGTTGTACTCCCTACGCCTCTGATCCCAACAGGATACTGAGCACTTGATTCCCTTAGTTGATCTCACCCACAACTAAGAATTGCTACGACCCAAAGTCAAAGACTTCATGACAAACAAATATGTCTCACACAGACAAGTCTATCGAAGGATTAATCTGTCTCCCACAGATAAACCCTAAAAGTTTTTGTTCCATCTTTTGATATTAATCAAGGTGAACAGGAACCAATTGATAATCCGGTCTTATATTCCCGAAGAACAGCCTAAAGTTATCAATCACCTCAGAACAATCTTAATCGTATGGTAGCGAAGCAAGATGTTGTGGAATCACAAACGATGAGACGAAGATGTTTGTGATTACTTTTTATATCTTGCATATAGGAGATATCAATCTCAAGCCAATCAATATGATTGTACTCGTACGATAGAAGATGCAAGATCATATCACACAACTACGATAAAATAGTACCGGTCTGGCTTCACAATCCCAATGAAGTCTTTAAGTCGTTAACCTGGTTTTAGAAGAAGAAAACCAAAGGTTTAAGAAAAAATGACTCTAGCACGCAAACTAGTATCACAGGTAAGGTGTGGGGATTAGTTTTGCATTGATGCTAGATGTCCCCTTATATAGTCTTTAAAATCAGGGTTTGCCATTAAGTTACCTTGGTAACAAAGCAATCAATATCCACCGTTAGATGAAAACCTGATTTAGATTCAAGATAATATTTCTCAACCGTTAGATCGAAAACTTAGCTTGTTGCACACAATTGAAATGCACGCTTCTAGGTTTGTTAACCGTACCCAAACGTATGCACTTGTTGGTTCAATAATAGTTAACCAAAAGGTTATCCATATGAGCATTTCATATCAACCATGTTCTTCTTCCCCATAACTAGTTCACATGACTCAAATGAACTAGTTAGAGAGTTGTTCAATTGAAAAGAATTCTTATGTAACTACACAAGACACAATTGAAGCAAAGATTATTTGATTCACTCGAATCGGTTCATGAACTTTTATAGCCACGGTCTGGAAACTGCATTCCTTAGTCTTTTTAAGTTTAAGTTCAGAAATCACCTTCAGATATATAACCTTCTTAAGTTCACAGACTTGGTTCGCATACTTAAGTTACAGGGCAGAGTTTACAAACTCCAGCAGAAATTCTCGGGATGAGAACTTCGCCGGTTCGCGGACTGGGTTCGCGGACTTAGCTTCACGCACTAGTTTGTCAACTCCATCAGAAATTCTCGAGTTTGAGAACTTCGGCAGTTCGCGGACTGAGTTCGCGGACTTGGCTCACCCATTCTTCCGGTTCTCTTGATCAACAAAGTTCGCAAACTTTGGTTCAAGGAATAGGACTTATACATAAATGTGTTTCCACAACAATGCTTATGTCCACCATTGGTTATGTAGTCTAAACTCTCATTCCAATCATTAAAACATTCTTTGTCAAAGTAATTTTCAAAGTGATTGAAACATATCATGACTTTCATCACTAGGTAAAGATAAACTTGGTCGAAACGAAAAGCTTACCAACACATATTTCGTGATACAGATAGGCGAGGTATACTCTGCTCGAAATACCAACTGTGTATAACCAAAGTCTATATATAGCATACGAATTTTTGTTTCAAGAAGTAGGAGATAGAATAGATAGACTTTTGAGTGATAGATAAGTTCAAGTCTTCACATACATTTTTTTCGAGATGTTCCACCAGTTCCTTGAGTAGTTCTTCTTCTTGTATGATGAATCGCCATGAAATCCTTGATCTCAACTACACTTTCTATCCTATTCCGAGACTTATCTATAGTAGACTAGAAATCAAGACTTATAGTTTTGATCACTAACATTGACAAACATGCTTGAGATAGCAATGCATGGGAGTTCGACCGAGCAACGCTCTAACACTCTCGCAAGACAAAAGAACAACAACAACCAACCTTTACCAGAGAAAGGTTGAAAATCGGTTTTAACTAATGCATAGCAAAAGTTGAAAACCCCGAAATACATATGCTTTTATGCTAAACCAAAAACGATTCAACATATTGTGACTTTTTCACATATTGTTTCAATGAGAACCCTCATGATTCTTTGATAAAGCCTACCAACATGGGTTAGAACTCAATCCTTCTAAATCAAAAAGTCACCCAAACCATAAGGGTTCACACATATGAGATTGAATATCAAGGTTATGAAAACCGAAATCAAACATCCCATAAACATACATAACAATAAGATAAAGCATTCAAAAACATGCTATGTAAACGAAAACTATCACAAGAAAAATTATAAACTAATAATTTTATTCATAAATAAGATAATTTTATTCATAATAAACCTTATACAATTATTGAAAGAAATCAAAAACTGATGTTTATTCTCTGGATTAAGAATTACAACAAATAACTTAATCTCCAGTGGTGCTCTTGTTGTTCACTGAGGTTTCTTCAGTGTTCAAACTTTTGGAGCATGTCTCAAGAGACTTGTCTGCAACCACTTCTTGTTTTTCAAGTTTTTTAACTTGAACCTTCATATCAGCAAGATTAACTTTTGTTTCCTCAATCTTATTTTTGAGCCAATCTTGATTTCGAACCGTCATTATAAGGTTGGTTCTTAGTTCTTCAAAACCATGGATATAGTCAATCATACTATCAGAACGAATCCACTTGGTTTCAGTTGGATCTTGTAAATTGTAAGCCAACATACATGACTCATTTTGTGAACTAACAAAGATATCAGAATCATAATCAAACATGATTTTTGATATGTTTTTCTTCTTCCTTTCTGTATTGATTCCTTGACAATCCTTAACCTTTTGAGCTTCATCCTTATTAGCCTTTGATACACTGCGAGTTATTGGAGGCATGCTCGGTTATTTAAATAGGGATTAATCAGGGTTTCAGAATACAAGCAAGAGATAGTTTCTCTTTAAGAAGAGACAACTTTTGGACCGAAAAAATCAGGAAATTACGAAATATAAAAGAATATATTTTATTTCCTTTGTCCGAACTTCTCATGCTGGAAGGTTTATTAAAATTTGAAAATTTCTAAATAAAACCTATTTTTGGAAGATCATGTTAAACATGAACAATTTTTAGACATACATGGATTCACAGTCATCCATAAAATGTCACAGATTTTTCTGATAAACAAAGACAAAGAAAATTATGCTCTCGTTTTATTGTGCTTTTCTCATCCGTAATCAAGAGCACGGAGGAGGATGAGAGTGCACTATTTCAATACAACTAAGTTTTATCGGAGTAAGCTCTTTCTAGCTTACAGCGAGTATCAAAAACATAGTTCATGTTTCTCTTTGGGAATTTCTCCACTAAATATTTTCTCCCAGAATAATGATCTTTTTTAACTCTAGAGATATGATCATGTGGAGAAGATGTATTGATGTGAGAATTTTCAGAGGTAGATGACTCTCTCTTAATTCTGTCAATGAGATTTTCATAAGATTTCTCATTCTAAGGATTTCCTTATGATGCATATTAGCATGATTATCTGAAACAATTATGGGAAATTCCTGATTGTTTCCTTTGGCAGAGATTCTCTCTTTCCCTTTCTTCTGGAATCGTTCTTCATCAAAACAAGAATTGTTTCGATATGGGTGAGGAGAAACCTTTTTCCAAAAGTGATTATCAACTCTTTCCTCTGATTCTTTTGAGTTGACCTTATCGGGTAGTGGTATATTCTGTCTTTCTACTGAGGAATGGTCTTTCAGTTTTTTAAGACAAGAAACTTCTTTCAATATTTTTACCACCGTATTTTGAAGAAGTATAAGTTTCCTGTCAAGTGACTGAAAGTTGCATTCCTTAAGATCACGTTCACGGAATCGGTTCAAAGTTTCCTTTGGACAAGATTTCATCTGATCATCAGTAGATGTAGAAGATGGTTTCTCATCCTCTTCTGACTTAATGTAGTTAGGCAAACTACCATCATCGTGATCTGTTTCAAATGTGACTAAACCAGTTTTATCACAGTCTGTAAAATTCGAGCAAGGACTTTTAGTTTCCTCAAAATCATAAGAAATCACAACAACATCATTAGTCAGAGTCATAGGACATGTCTCTATATCTTGAGTAAGAGATTTACCAAGAGCTTCTAATTTGACAGTGAGATCCATATTATTTTTTGCTAGAATATTCAGTTGAATGTCTTTATCTCTGTTCTCATTCTTAAGAAGATTTGACTCTGTCTTTAATATTAGCACCTTTGAAGACAGCGATTTGATAGGCTTTAGGAATTTTACCAATTCTTTATCAGCATATATTCTTTTCCATCAGAGAACGACACAGATGTTTTCGCAACTCCTGGATCATGAGTTAACGAAGTGGTAACATCTTAAACTTTTGAGTATTCATACTCTTGCATAACGTTAACTGAATCAGACATAGATTCAATTTTTTATAGGTTGGATCGCACCAAACACAGATTGTTATATATTTTCGTGTTTGCCTGCTCTGATACCAATTGAAAAGACGAGGGTACCCAAATATACCTCAATCTAAAACTTTTCCACCTATAAGTCCTTTCTCCGAAAGTGATTGTCCATGGACTAAGTCGAAACAATACAACTAATCGGTTCACACTTCGTGTGATCGTCTATGGATACGAGATCGAGACAATACGACAACAAGATAACTTGTGTGATTGACTATGGATACAAGATCGAGACAATACAACAACGAAGTATGTTTAATTGATAAAAGGTTCGGACTAAACCAAACACAATAGGATTGATATCAAGTAAATATGAATTAACGTTTGTGTATTTTACTTCTAATTATAATAAAACAATTATAATTGCGGAAATAGAAAAGTAAAAGACACAGTAATATTTTTTTAACGAGGAAACCGCAAATGCAGAAAAAACTCCGGGACCTTGTCCAGAATTGAATTCTCTCAGGATTAAGCCGATATACAAAATCTAAACCAACTTCGTATAGTTGAGACCAAACAACTAAACCTATAGTTCACCTAGTTCCGTCTGTATCCCTGCGCCTCCAACTTGCAGTAAGTCACGCACTTGGAACAATTCCTTTGGTTCTTATTCCAAACAGTAAAGGAACAAAAAATATGTTCAGTAACAACTCTTTTCAATCAAGTGATATGAGTTTGACAAAAGGCTCTTCCATTTATCCCAATAAACTCCTGTTTTGGGGTAAAAACTGATTCTGCTGTTTTTGGTAATTTGGGGTGTGTTGATGAGAAACGAGTCCAACCCCTAAACAAATGCACTGCACGGGAATGTTTTTAGGTTCGAGAAATTAATTTTTAAGACTCTGTCCTAAACCAAGAAATGGTCGTTTCAGATTCAATTCGGCCACAAGGTGAAGGAGAAGGGTTGATCTTATGAGGGGAAGCGGAGAAGGTGTTTGAGATCAGAGTGTTGAATTACGAAGGTATGGTTGTTTATGACTTGTATATCAGAAAATGGTTTCTGGATACTTGTGTTGATAACACTTGTGTTTTGTCTTTGTCGAAAATAGGTTGAACCTATTTATACAAGTCATTTGAGCGCAACCCTGATCTCGTAGGAAGTGGAGGAGGTTAAGTAGTGGAGTAATGGAGTTGTGTAAGAGGTGGTAATTATTGCATGGTCACACCTTCACCCACTACTCCATCATTGCTAACCGTCCATCCCTTCCTGACACGTTCTCGTAATGGGCGTGTTGCACGCCGCACGCTGTAAACCGCCAGACCAATACCCCAATAAGTATCCCCCAGTTTGTGACATGTTTGATGTCTCGAGTAGGTGGGCCAAGTCGTGGGATTTTCCGCGGAGAATAAAATATGATGCTCTTAGGTGAAACAACTAAGTTGTTTATGAGGCCAATATAAAATATGTATGTATTTGATGCATGTAAAGCATCGCCTTTAAGCAGCTCAAACTAATCGATGTGTATGAATCATAGTTGTTTTAGAGTTCGATTGAATAAGTCGCGAATAAGCGTCTTAAAGGAAGGTAGCATGATCGGTCACCTTTGGGTGATCGTTTGGTGGCTCTAAATACACGCCATCGCTTGGCCGATCACTGCTCGTGGAGGAGGGGTGACTGGTGATCATGGCGTCACCTTCCTGTCCATCTAGAACTTGATCTAAACCGTCCGACCAAGCTAGCAAAGTTGGTCGGACAAGATGATTTTGCGTCAGTTGAATGCTGCCGCTAATTATATTTTTAGGGTTTAAGGACGCACGACCAATCCCTCTTTGGGAGAACGTTCTGGGATATCGAGCCCTAGTTCGAATAGACCGGTCGGTCACGTGTAGAGGCGGGTCGATGGTGATCATAGTGACATCTTCGGGGTCGCCTGAGATTGAATCTAAGCCGCTTGACTAGGCCGGCAAAGATGGATGGTCATGATAGATTTACGACAGTAAGGCGTTGCCGCAAACACAATCTTTAGGGTTTTCAAAGCAGCGCGTTTAAGATACTTTGGGTAAACGATTTGACATGATCTGGTTTTGCCATGGAGAGGTCGATCGACCAAAGGAAGAGTTGGGCCAACGGTGAACACGTAGGCACTTCTTTGGTTGCTCAAGATGCGATCCAAGCCATTTAACTAGGCCGGCTAAGTTGGATGGTTATGATCGATCTGCGACAGTTGCTTATCGCCGCGACCCAAATTTGGGTTTTGCTCACGACGTTTTTGCTCGAGTTTGGGCAATCGATCTAGCACTCTATAGGCTTGTCGCAGGCAAATCGATCGGGTCAGGTGAGAGTTGGGCCGCCAATGCACATGCTGGCGCCTCTTTGATCATTCCAGGGAAGATCTCGGTCGTCCAACAAGGCTGGAAAAGTTGAGGGGTCATGATGTATTCAAGACCCTTTTTAATGGCCTTAGCTCGTTGGAGCTTCCTTTCAAATAACGCGAACACCCATTTTAGGGTTAACGTTCGGAGCACTTTTGGCTGAGGGGAGTGGGACTCGATCGACTAGGGTGCTAGTGGGCCCGCCGGTGGTCACCACGGTGATTGCCTAGTTCTACCAGAAGTAAGCTATGCTTGTTAAATCGCGCGGCCAATTCTTGTGGCTGTGATTATCTTTTGAGACTGATATGAACAGTCAAGATTCTCCTCTAAGGAATAAATATGTGTTTGATCACGCTAACTTTAATTAAAAAGTGTGTGAATGCGTTGATCTCTTTGTCAGAAAGATATAGCATGTATGAGTATTTTTGTGCAGATCCCAATACTAGCACTTCGGGAGATTCATGATACTCTGCTGAGAGTGAGCATTGATCGTCATGTCATGTCAGTATCGAGAGTTCGGCTGGGAACATAGCATGGAAAAATATCAGGCGAGTTCATGCATTAGTTAATAATGCTGGCGTAAAATAGAATTCACAGAATATTTGGGATTGCTACTATGTGCACCATTCTGAATGAATTTCAAATATATATATATATATATAGATATATATATACTGAGTTGTTCAATACATGTGTAAGTAAATAGGTTTGAGCACTCGTTACTTTCAAATGGCCTTTATCCCTTTGCAGGATCACAGCGCTAAATATAGGGTTTTACGGTTTTGACCATGAACTAAAACCCACCAACAACTCATTTGTCGGGTCCTTAGATTTATCCAATAACAACTACCAAAGTAATTGTCAATAATTTGCAATCAATACTTTGAATCACAAAGAATTGTATTGATGCCGATCTACTCAACTAATCAATCCAATCTATCACAAAGATAAACAGATTATAGTTGGATCCTTTTCCAGCCGAAACAAGTATTGTGCGCACCAAAGATTATGAACCCAATCAGAAATCTTCTTCGTCTTCAAATCTTCTTAGATCTTTAATAAACACCTGCACACAATCAACTTGAATCTCTTGTGATCAATCACACACAGAACGGAGTCTGTTAACAATGGATTATCACAAGACGCCTTTAGATCTACAAACAGTCTAAAGATCCCCGTCGAAACTTCGATCTAGTTTGAGTGAATCTTATATCAGAAGAGAAGATTCTCAAGCATAAATAAACTAGGTGCAATCAAAGTTCAACAACCGTTTGTTTTATCAAATCAATCGAAAACTAATAATAAACTGCAATTATCTAGTTTACCACCAACGGTACTCGTTAGAGCTTCCCAATCCCAAATAAGTCTTTAAAACGAGTGGTCGTAAGAGATTTCGCCTAATTAGGTTACTTTCCTCTCCGAATAGACGGCTCTATCAGTAACAACACAACTAGGTAGTTTTGTTGGCTTTGAGGATTAGTTTGCTTGAAATGCAAACTTCAATATTTATGGACCAAGGAAGTTTGAACACCAAGGAATTTCCAAAATCGAAAATATTCTCAAGATATGCAATATATTTCCAAATTCGGTTTCCATAATTCCTGGAAATGCTTTGTCCAAATATTGACCGAAATCTCATTAGAAAAGATAAGAGTTACTGCCCATGTTCAAAGTATGTCGACATCTTTACTTGGTAAATCCTTTTTCATATTTACCATCTTGGAACCGATTTACCACACTTCCAAACGAGTTTAGAAATGGTTCATCTGACTTCCAAGAACTATGTGATTGATTATCCTATCAAATCACTAATCATGGGTTTCACGGTTCTACCAAAACAAGTTTCGGTTCTACCTTCATGTGGGTACTAGAATTAGTCACGCTAGTTACCAAAACTTGGTTGACTAGGTACTAGGATCGGTTCCCATATATATATGGTATCTAACTTGTATTTGTTGCACATGTTCATAGGATCGGTTCCCAAATTACTAGAAACTTGTTGCACCTCTTACAAGGATCGATTCCCCTTTTGTGATCGGTTGCACCTCTTACTAGGATCGGTTCACCAATGTCTAGAGTTGGTCATGCCAATTACAAAAAATCGATCATACCATCTCAAGTGATTACTTAAGATCGGTTTAACTAATAAAAGTCATACCAATACAAAAGTCAGGCCTTGTGAATAGTTTTACCAAGATACATAAACAAGTTATGAGCGGTTATACTAAACACACATATTGGTAATGTTAGAGCATTGCTCGGTCGAACTTGCATGCGTTGCTATCTCAAGCATGTTTGTCAAGTTTAGTTGTCAAAACTCTATGTCTTGATTTCTAGACTATTTATAGCTAAGTCTCGGTTTATGACAGTTTAGTGTAGTTGAGCTCTAGACTCCATGGTGATCATCTTACAAAGACGAAGAACTACTCAAGGAACCAGTGGAACTTCATCCGACCAAAAAGGTATGTGGAGACTTGAATTTATCTGTCACTCAAAAGTCTACTCTATCTCCTACTCTTGAGACAAAGTCGTATAAGTATGATAGTTTTCATACATACACATTTGCTATTTCGAGCCGAGTTTACTCGCCTATATTTTTCTCGAAATATGTGTTGGTAAGCTTTCGCTTTAACCACTTTTCATCTTAACAAGTGACGAAAGTCATGATGACGTTTCAATCTTGAAAATAGCTTTGATGACGATAGTCGATTCTTTATGTCTAACGACTATTATAACATTATAGAAGAATGTTTCAATGATTGAAATGTAGAGTTGAGATTACGTAACCAACTATGGATATAAGCATATATAGTGTGTTAGCAAACGGTTGGTAAAGGAGACAGGTTGGGTACGCGTACCAGCGGAAGTTTTCGAACCGAAAATTTCTGCTGAGTTTGGAAGTTTGCAAACGGTTAAACCAGTCACCTTAGGTACGCATACCCGTACGCGTACCCACTAAAGTTTTCGACCGAATATTTCTGCGAGTTTCCAAACTCAAATCCGGTAGCTATGGTACACGTACCCGTACGCATACCCAAGCTGGTTATATTTCTCAAATCGGAAGATCATAAACTTAAACAATAAATCAATAAGGAATGCAATCTTTGCAAACCGTGGCTATATTGTTCATCAATTGATTCAAGTGAATCAAACCGATTTTGTTTCAATTGTGTCTATTCATAAAGACCTAAGCAATTGAACAACTCTTCAACTAGTTCTTATGAGTCATTTGAACTAGTTATGTGAAGAAGATGAATATGGTTAATATGGAAGTGCTCATATGGCTAACCATTGGTTAACTATTTGTGAACCAACTAAGTGTACACGTTTAGGTACGGTTACTCAACCCTAAATGAAATACATTTCATTTGTGTGTGACAATCTAAGTTTCGATCTAACGGTTGAAAGATATTAGCTTGGTTAAATCAGGTTTCTCATCTAACGGTGAATATTGAATGATTTGTTACCAAGGTAACTTGGATTGCAAACCCTGATTTGAAAACTATATAAAGGAGACATCTAGCAACTGGAAAAACTAATCCCCACACCTCATGTGTGATACTAGTTGGTTTTGCTAGAGTCGATTCTCCTTTAACCTTAGGTTTCTTCTCGAGACCCTGTAGGTTAACGACTGAAAGACTTCATTGGGATTGTGAAGCCAGACGAAACTACTTTTCTTGTAGTTGAGCGATCTGATCTTGCCATTTTCTATTGTACGAGTTCAATTGAATAATTGACTTGAGATTATATCTCCAATAGGGCAAGATAAAAATAAATCACAAACATCTTCGTCTCATCGTTTGTGATTCCACAATATATAGTTTCGCTACCATACCATTTAGATTATTGTGAGGTGATTGATAATGCTAGGATGTTCTTCGGGAATATAAGTCTGGGTTATCAATTGGTTCATGTTCACCTTGATTTTATCAAAAGACGGAACAAAACTCTTAGGTTTATCTGTGGGAGGCAGATTTATCTATCATCGTAAACTTTTCTGTGTGATACAGATTTGTTTATTAAAGTCTTCGACTTTGGGTCGTAGCAACTCTTGGTTGTGTGTGAGATCAGCTAAGGGAATCAAGTGCAGTATCCTGTTGGGATTAGAGACGTAAGGAGCGCAACTGTACCTTGAATCAGTGTGATATTGATTAGGGTTCAACTACAGTCCAGACCAAAGTTAGTTTGTAGTAGGCTAGTGTTTGTAGCGCCTTAATACAGTGTGGTGTTCAATCTGGACTAGGTCCCGGGGTTTTTCTGCATTTGCGGTTTCCTCGTTAACAAAATTTCTAGTGTCCGTGTTATTTATATTCCGCATTATATTTTGTTATATAATTGAAATATCACAGGTTGTGTGTTAAGATCAATCAATTAGAATATCCAACCTTTGGTTGTTGATTTAAATTGATTGACACTTGGATATTGGTCTTTGGTACCATCCAAGTTTATCTCTCTAGTATTTGATAAAGACTCGTAGATTTCCATTTGCTTGAGTATAGATCAAATCGAAAGATTGAGATATTAACTCTTTGATATACTTTTATCTAGATTGAATCTGACTGTCTAGTTGATTCTCTAGAAAGTATATTGAAGTTAGTCCATACAGATTGCTAATCGAAATATTGGGCGAGGTTGTTAGACCCCCGCTTTTTCAGGTAATTCAAAAGATTTGCAATGAATAACAATACCAATAAGCCTAGCGATTTCCCTTTCAATTCATAAAACAAGTTTATGAATTGTACTTCCTTTAAACGAATGTAAAACATTGTTTCCTAGGACGAAATCTTCACCCATACCCATACATAATCACAATAGCATTCATATGATTATGTCGATGTCTTATATACGAATTTCAAAAGATAAGCGTTACACTTCGTATTGTATTCTGTAATACTATGTCTAACTAAAGTATAATCATTCACAGCTTCGCAATTATGTTTTCAATATGCACGACTTGAAAGATACGGTAGGGAATGAAATAGTTCAAGTCAAATATTACTAACCTCAAGTGGAAGGATGATGTCGTCGTTGTATCTCCTTATTCACATTCTTCAAGTCTTCACGTAATACTTGTAATGTCTCATATCCTAATACTTTCAAGCTAACCTATACGAAGTTGACTCTAGTAAATAATCAAGTGACTCTTTAAATGAGTTTTGGTTCACTAAAATATGACAACCAAACCTGACATACCAACGCTTGGTGGGTTTAACCGAGCTATGCTCTGATACCCGAGACGACTTTCACCATAAACCACACTTCCTTATCATCGTTATATTTAAATTGAAGCTTAAAAGGGCATCCGCATTTCTTCGTATTATAACGTCCCTTCTTCCTTGTGGTTTTTCGTTTATACTCACTACCCTTTTTCCAATGGCTCTCATGTTTTCCACTACACTCGCAAATCATTTGAAAGGTGGTGTCTGTAACTTGTTTATTATGGACTATGATGCACATCTTTTTCAACCCTTATGATCGAGCCCATTTCTTTGCATCTTCCTTATGTTTCCACTCATAGTTGTTTGCATAGTGAGCACTTGTGTCCTCGGAAATTTGCACAGGTGGGGGTTGATCTTCCATAAGCACCTCTTGCTCTTCAATAACCACCTCTTGATCTTCCATAACCACCTCTTGGTCTTCCACCGGAATGTACAGTACAATCTATAATAGAATGACATATGTCAAAAAATCTTTTTTTCAAAACACAGAAACGGCTGGGTCGAAAAGAAAATATTCAGCCGTAATGACCTACACGGCTGGGTCTACCAGGGATTTTCCAGCCGTCAAGACGTATACGGCTGGGTCGAAAAATGATATTCCGGGCCGTAAATTGGCCTGTAACTGGATGAGTCAGCTTACGACCTAAAAAACGAGCCGTAAAACAAGTTATGACTGGGTAACCCAACCGGCGCCGACAGCATTAAATAGCATTTAATATTTTCGGCCAGGAAACCTAACTGCCGCCGATAGTATTAAATGCTTCTCATGCACGTAGAAAAAACCTAGCCGTAATTTTTCAGTTACGACCAGGAGTATTCTTCGTTCCATCCGTAACATTTTGATAACGGCTGGGAGTTCATCAATAGTGAGCCGTAAACAGAATAACGGCTAGGAGTTCATGGTTTCCAAGTCGTTATTGGACCTGGCGGCTGGAAACCTAGGGTTTTCGAAAGGAAAAAAATTGAAACTTCTTGCAACTCTGAGCTTAAAAACTGAAGTAGGAGTTAGAATAGAGGTATACCTGGTAATCTTGAGCATTTGCTTCTTCGATTTCTTCTTCTTTTTGGGTTGGTCCTTCGAAATCATAGTAAGGTTCATGAGGGTTATTTTGAGTTTGAGAATTTTTTTTTATGATTTTCTGAAAAATCAGCAAATAACTTATCGTTGTTGATGGGTATTAATATGTTATCGTATTTTGAAGATGAGGATTCACCTACATCAAAAATTTTGCTTGAATCACTCATTTTCATTTTTTTCCCCAAATTTCTTTTCCTCATCTTCTCTTCCTTCAAATTTTTTTTTGTTTTGATGTTCATCTTCGACACTTAATTTAAAGAAATGAATTAGTATTGATTAATTAGTTAATCATGATTAGTGATATTAATCAAGTTTATTATCTCAAATCATGTGGGTCATATTAGTCATTATATAAATATTTGGATAGGGGGTGTTCACTATCACTATTTCATGACCCTATATAGCCCCCAAAAAGCCAAGCCTTTTAAGCCCCAATAATAGGATTCCAATTTTAGGCCATATATTCAATTTACGCAGCACAGCATGCTATAGAGATGGCATACAAGTGCAACTGATAATAACAACAGCATTCTTAAACAGGAAAAGACAGACTAACCCAAATGACCTAAGTTGAGATTCTGTCTGAACTACCAGATTTGCTTTAAATAGGTGATTATTCGTGCCAACAAATAAAAAAGCTTGGCAAGCTAGTCAATTTACTCAGCAAAATGGGATACATTTTAGTCAATCAAGGACATTTATTTCCGATTGCAACTAATAAAGATCCTGAACAAACACATATGTACAGTACTGCACGTAACACAAGATTGGTACTGTTTTCTTTAACACTCGAGAGGAAAAAGATATAACACAAAATTGGTACAGTTTGCTTCAACACTCTAGAGGAAAAAGAAATCGGGGTTCGCAACAGATAACTGACATCGAGAACAACAAAGACAAATATACAACCTCTCCGAAGAGCCTCTTCAACTGCAGTAATCCTAGCAAAAGTTAGTCACCTTGTAGGCAGTAAAGCTGGCGGATATTTCCGGATGCTGCGATATCAAAAATAAATATACTGTTAGATAGTTATTGAGGTCAGATCCCCCCCAGTACACCTGCATTGTGTTTAAAGTAAACAACAACGAGAGGCACTTAACGGCAAAAACAAATGGCTCAGCCTTAGCTATTCATTTAATGTAGATCAACATGCATAGCCTCTACGGATGATTAATCACGTAAGAAAGCACAGGCTACTTCATCCATGATTTTCCAAAACAAAATGATAAAATCAATCGTGGACGTGAACTTCACCCACCCACATAATAAGTGGGTAACAGAAGCTCACTCTTCTTATCATAAAGCATCTAAGTAACTGATTATGTGGTTCATAAGGTTTCCAAATTTATTAAGCGAAATAAACAGAACTAAAAAAATATATTACCATACAACCAATCCTTGAAGTATAGATGCAAGGCATTTGATAACTCCCGTTTCTTATTATCCTCGAGTCGCAAATTCCTTAAAGCTTGCTTGATCTCTTCAGCGCTTTGATACTATATAGAAATTCAAAATGTGAAACATGTCAGTAAAGAACCTCAAACGCAGTTATCACCTAAAAGTTGTAATACAAAGTGCCCCATTAGGACATACATTTTTCTGCTGAGACGTCATGTAAACCTCGGGCAGGGGAAAAGGGTTATGTTTTGTAGCCTCGTGTGGAACATCTCCAAACCAGTTAGGAATCTACACATCAACATAAAAAACAAAGATCACTTCGTGATTAGATACAACACAATCTATGCAGGAGAATAACACTTCCAAGTAAACACAAGTGACATAGTTAACAGGAAATCCAAAGTAACATGTGAGATTGTGACTTCCACTAGTACTCTGAATCTGAATTTAGGAGCATACCAAAAAGTTTGTGTAATGATCAGGATCAAGGCACACAGCAGAATCAGCTTGGACATCAGAAACACCTGCGGGATGAGATAGTGAATCATGCGGATCCACCATTCCCAGCACCAGATGTTCATCCCATTTGTTAATATTTGCATCAATACCAGCTTGAGTCATGTGCATCCCCAACTGTGGATAAAATGTATTGTATGGTGCCACCTGAACAAATCAGGATAAACCAACGTTTTGTTAAGATATGTCTGCTGGTGGGTCTTAGAGATGGTTTAGCAGAAACAGAGTATATATGTGTAGATAACAAATTCACAAACCTGCAATTTATGGTTATCACCAAGAAAAACTGGTCGCTGGTTTACCCCCAAGAAGAACACACACTCACGGCAGTTGGCAATGCAAATCCGTTTTGCTGCTGTAATAACTTGCACTCTTTCACAGTGCTCAACTCTTACAGCCTGTTTTGGAACACAAAATTCATATACGTATGCAAATATCAGCTGTCTAATTGTCTTAGTGAAGTATATAGACATGAAGTCACACCTAATTTGTACATTCTGCTAGGACCCCAAAATAACATTAGCCTTTTTTCTGAAGAAACTCTTCCCCAACTAAGGGTCACACGACTCACACCCTCAACTCCCTACTTCAATAAAGATAGATGGTACGAAAAACCCCAAACTCGAAGTAGTGAAAGACACCATTAAGTACCAATTCATGCATACCTTGCCAATTGCTCCAAGAATAACAGTTGCATCAGAACATCCATAAACTGTTGCATATTGTAAAGGTGCTAGTATGTAAATTACCGAGTCATGGCAGTTCAGAACCTGCAACAGAAAATTATAATCCAGAGTATTTAGGGAATAAGAACGAAAAATAGCTTCAAGTGATGAAGCATATAAGTCCAACAAATATCGAGAAATACTAAGTACATCCTTCTCTAGTACCTTTATAGAAGAGCCCTTAAGATCAGATGGTTGCTTTACAACTGAAGTTTTCGAGACTGCCTCCACAAAATTAATATTTCTTGCACCATTTGAACCCTTTGATGGACTTCCAGAAGCATCAGCCATAGCAACATCTTGATCAGTGGCATTGGCTGGGCTAGTTTCCTTGGAGGAAACTTTTTCACCAGAGTGTTCTAACGCAGCCAGTATATTCTGCAGAATCCAATCATGCACTTGTGCTGCAGGAACTGGAGCAGCTGGCATCTCCGGATCAGAATTTGCAAAAAAGGGAGCAGCTTGGCTCAATGGAATTCCCTCAGAACCATTTTCACGAAACTGAATTAGGAACCCAAGGTGCTCAAACCTGTCTAACGACAAAACCTGCCAGTTAATGGCAACGTAAGAATCGCGTTAATTGTAAGCTCTTCCACGCAACAACAAATCATGAATCCAACTAACAAGTTACTTAATGTAGAAACATGGTTTATTTAACAGTAGTAACCAGTACGAAGTAATGTAGTACATTATGGACAGAAACATGATTTAGTATTCAAAAGACAAAATGCAAGAAATATGCACAAGAAATGATAGAAGTGTCAAAGAAACAAATTTAAAGTTGTGAAAAGACTAGCTGATGAATAAAAATTTACACAACTAGTAAGACAAGTTGGATGTACCAACCATAGCTTCGTCATCATTTTCATTCCCTTCCACGGAATCGGCCAAGAGAGACAGTATATTAGCAAAGTGCTTCTGTAAGTAGGATAACTGATGCATCTCTTCATCAACTTGTGATGGCACAAATCGGCGGCTATTGCTCCTTACAAGCTGCAAAGAATTCATTTGATCCAATCACAAACACAGTAGATGAATATAGAAACCATGATTTAATAATAAATTTGAAGGACAAAAGGAACAAGAAACACTTACTTGTAAGGGAGACATAGCAGAAAGACATCCATCAAATGCAGAAGTTGAAGGCCAAACATCAGAAACAACAGCTGAATCTTTATGAGTTCTTGGCAAAAGTCTCTTATAAGATTGAATATAAAGAAACAAAATCAAATCATAAACATTAACACCAACAGAATCAATCTCATTAGGGTTAGCATTAACAATTGGATCAGAATCAAAAGGGAGAATGGAAGCTAATGTTTCAAGAACAATATGAGCATTATCAATCGAGATTTGAAGGATTTCAGAGATATCAGCAGCATTGATTCGATTAGAAGAAGCAGCAGCAGCTTTGAGAAGAAGTTTATGTTTAAGATCAGTTAGGGTTACAATTCCATCAGAGAAGATGAGTTTTGGTATTGGAAGAAGACCATATTCAAATGGTTCTCTTCTTACATGAAGAAATTGTTGTTTGGGTGATGAAGATGATGAAGGTTCGATTTCGTTGCTCATGTCTCATGTGATGATTTTGAATCTGACTTACTGAGACCAAAACAGATGGATACACAGAGAAGAGAAATGGTTATTCAGAGAAATAGAGAGAGAGAGAGAATGTGGGAGTATAGGGGAGTACGATTAGAAAGTAGTACTAGGCGATGCGTAAATGATTGACAAGTTTGTTATAGTCAGTACTCACTAGGCGAGGGTTTTTGGATTCATTCTTCCGGGGTTTCTTTTCTATTACTGGTCCGGCTCGTGACGCGCAAAGTTTGTGCGTTACACCATAGCCGGTCTAGTCAGTGTGCAGTCATGATGGCGCTATACTGTACAGACCTTGAAGTGTTAAGATAGTGAAACCCTGCAGGACCAGAGAAGCGCAAAGATGTTGTTACACTGTAGAGTCAGTAGCCAAGTAATGACAAAATCAAATTGACAAATGCAACATGCGATGTTGGCATTGATGCATATCCATAGAATTGAGTTGGCCCAAACTCAAGGATGATACAAGAGTATAGAATAGGTCAAGAGTTAACTTGTGTATTAGTCCAAGGCTTCCCAAAGCTTGGACAACACAAACAAGCTAGTGATGCAAAAGTATGCATCACTATTGTCGAGCAATTGGCTAAGTAAAGCAAGAATAACATATATGAGCATGCGAATCATATTGGCATCAGTTGGGAAGCATGTTGGCATGAAGTTGGATTAGCTAAAGCGTCCTAACAAGTTCAGAACAAGGCCATAGTGCAGTGATGCGCAAAAGTGGCATATTATGGCTCAAGTAGCTTATTGGCTTTACAAGCATGCCAAAGGTGTGAGACAAAGATGAACGGTTATAAAGTGTGTTTATAACCATATTAGAGTGTCCACAACCGTTAGGGACATGTGTAGCATGATCTGGAACAAATTAGAGAAGGCTCTCCAGTTATGCACACTTTAGGCGGCTATGGAAACTACCCCTTGGACATTTGGCTGTCTAAGGCTTGTGCAAACGGTTGCACACAATTTTTGGCCTGATCCTAGTAGTATAAATAATCAAGAGATCAATAAGGCTGGTGTTGTTCGATTTGTAAAAGAACCGATGATTGGAGAGAGAGTTTGTAGAGATGTAGTCTCATGTTTGAGACAATAAGACGTCATTAAGAGAATAATGGCCTGCTTAGTCCATGTGATGGACTGTTTCGTGTAATGTTCCTTAATGGAATAAAATGGTATATTGCGTTATCTCTTTGTGTTCACTAAGTTGATGATCTTGTTGAGTTTGTTTATGTAATGCATGACAAACCTCTTATGCTTATGGGGTATAAAGAGCTAGAGAAAAAAGAAGAAAGACTTCAGTTGCGTAAAGCCTTAAGAGTGAAGGTAGATGCATACTTTGATGCAAGTGTGCAAGGCTGAGTACTTGTGGGTGAAGTTGATTCACTGTACCACGGAGTATTGCCGGTCATGTCTCATGGAAAATTTTAGGTCATAAAATGGGCACGTGACAGCTGGTATCAGAGATGTGTTTGGGGATACAGTTCTTGATTTTTCTCTCTTTTACTCAAGTTGGTGTCGTTTGTTTGTCAAATTCAAAAGTGATTTTTTTTTGGTTTCGTTAGTATGGAGACTAGAAGAAGTTGGTCTTGTATGGAAAGATCAATTGGAATGAACTTTGAAGCTAGAGGTAGCAACAAGCTATGAAATTTTATGACAAGGGTGTCAAAATTCCTGCCTAAAGTGTTAGACGAACATGCGAGAATAATTGGAAGCCGAGTTTTCAAGTGATTGTATGACAAAACTCAAGAGTATGCTGACTTCTATGGTGCAAGTTAGATGTTTAAGTCCATGTCCCTCACAAGTATGCGAAGATTAAGCATTCAGAATGCATATTTTCGTAGTGGTATCAGTAACGAGTACATTACAACTTGTAATACTAATTGTAATCGGAATTTAGAGAAAATTCTTGAACTCAAAGTTGATGTGCCTTTGCAGTGCAAAGAAGATGGAGAACTTGTCTATGCCATAGAATTGAAGGTGTCTCATCGTAGCCAGTTTGGTAGAAGATGAAAGTTATCTCTCTCGAATGCATATACCTTGGTGGTCTGGTTGTGAACCAACATTTTTGTGTCAATGTGATGCCATGAAAGAAGAATTAGATGGCCAAAATTCTTGTCTAACATAAAGATTATGGAAAGGATGAAGAAAGAAATGTAAGTTAGGGAAAAACCGATACACCACGGTCTTGCGTTTGCAAATAATTCTTCGTTGATGCTAGATACGTACAAGGAGTGTGCTTGCACTTGGTTTATGAAAGTGGGATCCATATGCTTGGACAAGGGTGTCCAAATACCTACATTCGATCATAACCACAAGAGGATATTCTTGTCGACTGCAAATTAATATTGCTACTAAGCTGATTTTGGAGAAGGAGAAAGACAAGAGTAACCATATGTGCATGGACAGTAAAAATGAGTTCCAACTTGAAGAAGAATACGTTTTGCTTCAAGGAACGTAGGCAGTGGGTGACTCATTTGCAAGGATTATATCCTTGTTTGAGAATTTGTCCACAAAAGTCATTGATTGTTATGACTTTGCTGAGTTCTATGGTGATGCTCAGAATCACCAAGTTAGTCCAATCCAGTTGTGAAAAGGTGCACAAGTTTGTGTCAAATCTTGGGTGTTAACAAGCATGCCAAACATGCAATATTAGAATGCGCCAAATGGAATTTGGGCACGGCCAGGATGCATAATGTGTCTAGAATGCAAGTTAATGCGAATTGTAGATGTATGGATAAGGAAGGACAAAGTAGTGGTGATGTATAAGGATGAAATGAAGTCATTCTTGAAGAAATATTCATGAAATCTAAAGCAACATGATAGCCTCGGGTTGAAGGAGTATTTAACTAAGTGTGAATTATACTGTGCTTCGTTATGGGAGTTGCATAAGAATATTGATAGTTGGAAAAATGCATGTGGCAAAGAGGATTGCTACATTAGTGACAGTAGGTGTTGTCTCGCTTCCTTCTTTATTGCATAAATGTGGAGATGAAGTCGGTATTGCAAGGATTATTGGGTCTTACAAGTTTGAAATCAGTTGGTGCAAGCATTTGCTCAAGTTTGAGTATACTTTCGGTTTAGGTCGTTTGGACCTTGGTGTTGGGAATTGTCTCTCTATGTAAGGTAGTATTGAATGAGGGTATTTGAGACGAGATTTTTTGTCTCTTTTGTTCAAAGTAAATCTAGTTCACGTGAAAGATATTACATAGCATGTTAAACCAAAATATGCAATAGAAGACGCTGAAAGTGAAAGAAGCAAATAGAATTGGTGGCACAGACGAGTTTGTTGTTGAGAGTTACGTAGAAGTGTGACGACATGTTGGCAGCGATCACATGGAGTAATGCAACAAGAATGTAAAATTAAGACCATCAAGTTAAATGAGTTAATGTTGACTCATGGATTGGAAGAACATGTTGTTTTTCCATTACATTAGCATAGCATTTTAAAAGAACAGGGAGGCTTGTTAGTTTCAAAGGCTCGTGAAAAGGATACCTTGTCCAAAGTGACGGTGGGATGTCCTGGGTAGTCCTAAGTCATGATTATATCAAAGTCATGCATTTCAATCATAGTGTTGCGACAGTGCAAGCAAAGAACAACAAGGTATTGGTTCTTTGGCCTGTGAATGGCATAGATGCAACATGATTCAAGAATAAGGCCAAGTCTTGTATAAGTTCTGTTATGTTGCGTAGTACAAATAAAGTCGGAAAGTGAAGGCATGTGAATACGGAAATGATCATTGTGATCAGTGGGAAGAATCGTTTCTTACCTACACTTAGGCGCAAATGGTTTGTGCGAAATTTAAGCCTAATTCAGGGAATTGGCAAGAGGAATTTCAATTTTCATTTGGGTATTGATATACGACTTAAGGTAGAGTTGGAGCGTATGCGCTACGTGACAACAAAAACTCAAGATCAGTAGGATCAATGATGACAAGGCACTAAATCAAAGTGATGTTGATGCTAAGGCATCAAAGTAGGCTAAGGACGTAATGCAAAAACCAGCAAAGATTGCTGAATTTCAGAAAGGGTTCTGAGAATGCATGCAGCGAAGTGAAGACAAGTACAAAAGTTTATGCTTGCTTGCGTTAAACGAGGACGTTGAACAACATGGGTGGAGGAGGTCTATTACAAGTCTGGCTAGTGAAGCGCAAAGATTGCACGTTACAGCATAGTCCGCCTAGTCAGTGTTCAACCATGATGGCGTTACACTGCATAAACCATGAAGCGCTAAGATAACAGAACCCTGCAGGGCCAATGAAGCGCAAAGATGGCGTGACACTATAGAGTCAGTGGCCAAGTTATGAAGCTTATTGGCTGACACAATGAAGCTTCATTGAAGAAGGTAAGACAAAGCCAAATTGACAAATGCAACATGCGATGTTGGCATTGATGCATATCCATGGAATTGAGTTGGCCCAAACTCAAGGATGATACAAGAATATAGAATAGTTTTAGAGCATTGCTCGGTCGAACTCGCATGCGTTGCTATCTCAAGCATGTTTGTCAATGTTAGTGATCAAAACTATAAGTCTTGATTTCTAGTCTATTATATCTAAGTCTTGGACTAGGATAGAAAGTGTAGTTGAGCTCAAGGAATTCATGGCGATTCATCATACAAGTAGAGGAACTACTCAAGGAACCGGTGGAACTTCTCGACAAAAAGATATGTGAAGACTTGAACTTATCTGTCACTCAAAAGTCTATCTACTCTATCTCCTACTTCTTGAGACAAAAAGTCGTACGCTATATATATAGACTTAGATTATACACATTTGGTATTTCGAGCCGAGTATACCTCGCCTATCTATATCTCAAAATATGTGTTGGTAAGATTTTCGCTTCGACCAAGTTTATCTTTACCTAATGACGAAAGTCATGATATGTTTCAATCGTCTTGAAAATTGCTTTGACGAGAAATGGTGTAACAACTATATAACGTCCTCTAAGAATGTTTCAATGATTGAAATGAGAGTTTAGATTACATAACCAATTATGGACATAAGCATTATTGTGGAAACACATTTATGTATAAGTCATATTCCTTGAACCAAAGTTTGTGAACTTTGTTGATCAAGAGAAACCAGAAGAATGGCTAGTTGCCAAGTTCGCAAACTCAGTTCACGAACTGCCGAACTTCTCATCCCGAGAAATTCTGCTGGAGTTGACAAACTACTTGCGTGACATAAGTCCGTGAACCGGCAAAAGGTCTCTTGCCGAGATTTTCTGTTGGAGTTTGTAAACTCTGTCCGATTGCTTAAGTTCGTGAACCTAGTGTGCGAACTTAAGAAGGTTATATATCTGAAGATGATTTCTGAACTTAAACTTTAAAAAGACTAAGGAATGCAGTTTGCAAACCATGGCTATAAAAGTTCATGAACCGATTCAAGTGAATCAAATCATCTTTGCTTCAATTGTGTCTTGTGTAGTTACATAAGATTTCCTTGCAAATGAACAACTCTTTAACTAGTTCATTTGAGTCATTTGAACTAGTTATGGTGAAGAAGAACATGGTTGATATGAAATGCTCATATGGCTAACCTTTTGGTTAACAATTGTTGAACCAACAATGTACACGTTTGGGTACGGTTAACAAACCTAGAAGCGTGCAGTTCATTTGTGTATAACAAGCTAAGTTTCCGATCTAACGGTCGAGAAATATTAGCTTGAATCTAAATCAGGTTTTCATCTAACGATGAATATTGATTGCTTTGTTACCAAGGCAAAACCCTGATTTAAAAGACTATATAAAGGAGACATCTAGTATTGTGCAAAACTAATCCACACACCTTACGTGTGATACTAGTTTGCGTACTAGAGTCGGTTCTCCTTTAACCTTTGGTTTCTTCTTCTAAAACCAGGTTAACGACTTAAAGACTTCATTGGGATTGTGAAGCCATACCGATACTACTTTTATCGTAGTTGTGTGATCTGATCTTGCATCTTTTATCGTACGAGTACAATCAGAATGATTGGCTTGAGATTTGATATATCTGATAGGCAAGATATAAAAAGTAATCACAAACATCTTCGTCTCATTGTTTGTGATTCCACAACATCTTGTTTCGCTACCATACGATTAAGATTGTTGTGAGGTGATTGATTAATCTAGGTTGTTCTTCGGGAATATAAGACCGGATTATCAATTAGTTCCTGTTCACCTTGATTATTATCAAAAGACGGAACAAAAACTTTAGGGTTTTTCTGTGGGAGACAGATTGATCATTTGATAGACTTGTCTGTGTGAGACGGATTTGTTTATTGTCAAAGCCTGCGATTTTGGGTCGTAGCAACTCTTAGTTGTGGGTGAGATCAGCTAAGGGAATCAAGTGCGCAGTATCTTGCTGGGATCAGAGGCGTAGGGAGTACAATTGTACCTTGGATCAGTGGGAGACTGATTGGGGTTCAACTACAGTCCAGTCCGAAGTTAGCTTGGAGTAGGCTAGTGTCTGTGGCGGCTTAATACAGTGTGTGTTCAATCTGGACTAGGTCCCGGGGTTTTTCTGCATTTGCGGTTTCCTCGTTAACAAAATTTCTGGTGTCTGTGTTATTTCAATTTCCGCATTATATTGTTTTATCTTTATAATTGAAATAATACAAGTTGTGTATTAGATCAATCAATTGGAGAATCCGACCTAACGGTTGTTGATTGATATTGATTGACACTTGGATATTGGTCTTTGGTACCATCCAAGTTATTCCTTGTATTTGATTAGTACTCGCAGTTTCTGTTTGAGGAAATCAAATCAAGAGAGAGATATAAACTCGCTGATATACTTTTAATTGATTGAGTCTTGTTGATTCTCTTAAAAGTATATTCGAGTTTGTCCATACAGATTGCTAAGCGAAATATTGGGTGGTGTTGTTAGACCCACGCTTTTTCAATTAGTATCAAAGCAGGCAAACACGTTCAAGACCTCAAAAGTCTGTGTTCGTAGCGATCTGACTATATGGACCATAAAGTCTCAATTGACGCCTCACCAGGTTTAAAACCAAACGTAGGAAAAAGTCTGATAAACTGGTTACTCTTCAAAAAGGGTTGGATGAACAAATCCGGGTCAACTCTGGTCTTGTTGCAGAAATTGCAATTCTTAAGGATTTGATATCTTGTAAAAGTCCCTTGATGAATCTGAGTAACTCCAGTTGTTCCTCCTTAAAGAATACTCGTAAATTAGATGGTAATCAATGACCAGTTGTTATGAAAATTGATATGACTAGGAACCACTCAGACAAACTTGCAAGTCTTGGCACATGTTGGTGTTGTGATTCTTCCGATTACCGTCAACAGGTCTGTATGTCGTTTCAAAGGAGCCTAAATGTTGCAAATGATCTTTGTAAGAAATCTAAACAACTTTTTGATACTCAGAAAGGACATACAAATCTATTAGGAAATTTTAAACGGAGAAGTACTAATAGTATGGTTGCCTTTGCTTTAAGATCTACGTCTCCCTTTCAATGTTTTCTTGATAGTGGATGTAGTAGACATATGACAGGCGATTTCACATGGTTTGTTTCGTCTATTGACTATGAAGGAGGTCCTGTAACGTTCGGAGATGGGAGTTGTTGCTACATCAGCAAGAAGGGAACGATCAAACTGCCCGGTGTTCTAGAAATCCATGATGTGGTATACGTAAAGGTATGACTGCTAATCTTTTTTCTATTAGTCAAATCTGTGACAAAGGCCATCTAGTTGTCTTCAATGCAAACGGATGTGACATTGTAGACAAAACCGGGAAAGTAATTTTTCAAGGAACTCGTGGTAAAAACAACTATTATCTTCTCGATACTCAGTTCAGTAACCGTTGAAATTTGACTAAGGTGGAATCTACACATCTTTGGCATGAGTGTTTTGGTCACATCAATTATCGTCTTCTAACTAAGATCATTAACAAAGAACTTGTTAGAGGCATTCCCAAAATCAATGCAAAGATTGAAGGTGTATGTGGTGCCTGTCAAAAGGGTAAACAAACGAAGGTCCACCACAAATCATCTCGAGATAGTCTCACTAAAGTTCCACTTGATTTAATTCATATGGATCTCTTCGGACCAATTCAGCAACCCACTGTTGTTGGGAAGAAGTATGCTTTAGTTATGGTAGATGATTACACCAGATTCACTTGGGTTGCATTCCTATCTCATAAGAATGAAAATCTTAGTGAATTCAAGATTATTGTTAAAAGGATCCAGAACGAACAAGGTCGCAAGCCAAAGAAAATTAGAAGCGATCGTGGAACTGATTCAAAGACACCAAAGTATTTGAATTATGTGACGAACTGGGAATCATTCAACAATACTCACCACCTATTACTCCTCAAGCTAATGGAGTTGCTGAAAGAAAAAAATAGGAATATTCAGGAAATGGCCAGGGTTATGCTCCATAACAAAAACTTACCATTAAGATTTTGGGGAGAAGATGTTTTTACAGCATGTTACTTGATCAACCGTGTGTATTTACGGTCTAAAACCCTTAACACTCCTTATGAGTTATGGTAAAGAAGAAAAACCCAACCTACACTATCTCAGGGTGTTTGGAAGTAAGTGTTATATTCTGAAAGATCGAGAACACAAAGGGAAATTCGACACCAAAAGTGATGAAGGTATCTTTCTTGGCTATGCTTCTGATAGTCATGGTTTTTGAGTGTTTAATCTCAGAACACAAGTCATGATGGAATCTTTTAATGTTATCATCGATGACATTAGTAAATTTCGTCATGATAATCCTCCTGCTGAGTTGCCTCCAACCGAGACAATTGAGAAAGTCAAAGAAATTCCAGAATCAGTTGAAGTTATTCCAACGGTTACTGATCCTGACATTTCTAGTGACGAGGAGAAGAGCACTGATCAAGCCATTCCTGACGAACAAGAACGTGTCCCTCCACGACACCTTTGGGTTCAAAGGAATCATGATCCCAACAGTATTATTAGAGGAAGAGATTCTACGGCCAAAACAAGAGGACAACTTCAAAATATGTACAATTTTGGTTGTTATCCTTCACAAGTAGAACCAAGGAATATTCATGAAACTCTGAACGATCCCTTTTGGGTGATTGCGATGCATGAAGAGTTAAATCAATTTCAAAGACAAGATGTGTGGGAACTTGTACCTTGTCCCTCCAATATCAATTTTGTTGGTACCAAATGGATATTCAAGAATAAGTCTGATGAATTTGGCACGATTGTCAAAAACAAAGCTAGACTTGTCGCTCAAGGATATTCACATATTGAAGGTATTGACTTTGATGAGACCTTTGCTCCTGTGACACGTCTTGAGTCCATTCGTCTCTTGTTAGCTCGTGCTTGTTTTCTTAAGGTTACGCTTTTTCAAATGGATATAAAATCCGCGTTCCTAAACGGAATTTTAAAGGATGGAATTTACTTATCCCAAGAGAAGTATGCTCTAGACCTTGTGACAAGGTTCGGTCTGGATAAGTCTTCCCCAAAATTAACACCTATGCCCACTACTGGTAAACTACATAGAGATGAGAAAGGAGCAAAAGTGGATCAAAAGTTGTATCGATCTATTATTGGTAGCCTTTTGTATCTTACAACTACTAGACCTGATATTTCCTTCAGTGTTGGTTAATGTGCCAGGTTTCAGGCAAATCCAAAGGAATCTCATCTTGCAGCTGCAAAAAGGATCATTAGATATATTAATCACACTGTCGGGTATGGTTTATCTTACACTTTTGATATTAACACTGATCTATATGCTTATTCAGATGTTGATTGGGCAGTATGTGTAGAAGACAGAAAAAGTACATCAGGGGGTTTCTACTATGTAGGACTGAATCTTGTAGCTTGGCATAGCAAAAAGTAAAATTCTCAATCCCTGTCTACATGTGAGGCAAAATATATTGCTGCTGGATCATGTTGTACTCAACTCCTATGGATGAAACAAATGTTAGCTGACTATGGAGTTGATATTGGAACAATGAAGATCTTTTGTGATAACTCTAGTGCGATTCGAATCACTGAGAATCCCGTTGAGCACTCAAGAACAAAGCACATTGACATAAGGTGCCATTTTATTCGTGATCTCTATGAAAATGGTATCATAAGTATGGAATTTGTGCCTTCCGAACAAAAATTGGCTGATATTCTTACCAAACCATTAGACACTACTACGTTTCAATACTTGCGGCAGTCTATTGGTGTTGTTATGGTTCAATAAAACGTTTCTATAACTCTTACCCCTATGCTTGTCTCTATCTTCTGGTCAATTGAGTTTCAAACTCCAGTAGGTTTACTCTAGTTCAGTTTATGTAGAGTTGTCTTTGTCTTGTTAGTGTCATTTTTGTTCCAAAATCCTTCTTTTCTTTTGAAATTAAGGTCGCTCTTGTTGTTATTTCGGGAATGACATCAAATGGGGGAGAGTTCTTTTGAACATGTGCTTAATGGTCATATCCTGAGGGGTGTGTGAAAAAGCGGGGGTCTAACAACACCACCCAATATTTCGCTTAGCAATCTGTATGGAAAACTCGAATATACTTTTAAGAGAATCAACAAGACTCAATCAATTAAAAGTATATCAACGAGTTTATATCTCTCTCTTGATTTGATTTCCTCAAATAGAAACTGCGAGTACTAATCAAATACAAGGAATAACTTGGATGGTACCAAAGACCAATATCCAAGTGTCAATCAATATCAATCAACAACCGTTAGGTCGGATTCTTCAATTGATTGATCTAACGCACAACCTGTATTATTTCAATTATAAAGATAAAACAATATAATGCGGAAATTGAAATAACACAGACACCAGAAATTTTGTTAACGAAATTGTTGTGAGGTGATTGAAATATAATGCGAAATAGAAATAACACAGACACAAGAAATTTTGTTAACGAGGAAACCGCAAATGCAGAAAAACCCAGGGACTTAGTCCAGATTGAACACCACATTGTATTAAGCCGCTACAGACACTAGCCTAGTACAAACTAACTTCGGTCTGGATTGTAGTTGAACCCTAATCAATATCACACTGATTCAAGATACAGTTGCGCTCCTTACGTCTCTGATCCCAGCAGGATACTACGCACTTGATTCCCTTAGCTGATCTCACCCACAACCAAGAGTTGCTACGACCCAAAGTCGAAGACCTTAATAAACAAATCTGTATCACACAGAAAAGTCTACGATAATAGATAAATCTGTCTCCCACAGATAAACCTACAAGTTTTGTTCCGTCATTTGATAAAATCAAGGTGAACATGAACCAATTGATAAACCAGACTTATATTCCCGAAGAACGGCCTAGTATTATCAATCACCTCACAACATTCTAAATCGTATGGTAGCGAAACTAGATATTGCGGAATCACAAACGATGAGACGAAGATGTTTGTGATTTCTTTTTATCTTGCCCCATCGGAGATATAATCTCAATCCAATCTTACAATTGAACTCGTACGATAGAAAATGGCAAGATCAGATCGCTCAACTACAAGAGAAGTAGTTTCGTCTGGCTTCACAATCCCAATGAAGTCTTTAAGTTGTTAACCGACAGGGTCTCGAGGAGAAACCTACGGTTAAAGGAGAATCTACTCTAGCAAAACCAACTAGTATCATACAAGAGGTGTGGGGATTAGTTTTTCCAGTTGCTAGACGTCTCCCTTATATAGTTTTCAAATCAGGGTTTGCAATCCAAGTTACCTTGGTAACAAAGCATTCAATATTCATCGTTAGATGAAAAACCTGATTTATCCAAGCTAATATCTTTCAACCGTTAGATCAAAACTTAGCTTGTCACACACATAAATGAAATGTATTCATTTAGGTTTGAGTAACCGTACACTTAGTTGGTTCACAAATAGTTAACCAACGGTTATCCATATGAGCACTTTCATATTAACCGTATTCATCTTTCTCATAACTAGTTCAAATGACTTATAAGAACTAGTTCAAGAGTTGTTCAATTGCTTAGATCTTTAAACATAGACACAACTGAAACAAAATCGGTTTGATTCACCTGAATCAATTCATGAACAATATAGCCACCGTTTGAAAATATTGCATTCCTTATTGAGTTATTGTTTAAGTTCATGAAACTACCGATTTGAGAAATATAACCAGCTTGGGTACGCGTACGGGTATGCGTACCTTAGCTACCATATTTGAGTTGGTTTTGGTTTCCAAACTCAGTAGAAATTTTCAGGTAGATAAGTTTCACCAGTACGCGTACGGGTACGCATACCTAAGGTGACTGGTTTATGAGTTCGTAAACTCCAAACTCAGTAGAATTTTTCGGGAGGAAAAGTTCCGCCAGTACACATACGGGTACGCGTACCCAACCTGTCTCCTTCACCAATACTGCATGCAGACATATGCACGCACTTGGTTTCCGGCATATGGATTTATACACTAATGTGCGAACACACTATATATGTGAAAAAGCGGGGGTCTAACTACACCACCCAATATTTCGCTTAGCAATCTGTATGGACTAACTCCGAAATACTTTGCTAGAGTATCAACTAGACAGTCAGACTCAATCTAGATTAAAGTATCTCAAGGAGTTAATATCTCTCTCTTGATTTGATTTTTACACAAGCTAAAATAATAGCGAGTCTTTATAAAATACAAGGAATAACTTGGACGGTACCAAAGACCAATATCAAAGGATCAATCAATATCAATCAACAACCAAAGGTTTGATTTCCAATTGACGATCTTAACGCATAACCTGTATTATTTCAATTATATAAAATATAATGCGGAAAAGAAATAACACAGACACCAGAAGTTTTGTTAACGAGGAAACCGCAAATGCAGAAAAACCCCGGGACCTAGTCCAGATTGAATACACACTGTATTAAGCCGCTACAGACACTAGCCTACTACAAGCTAACTTCGAACTAGACTATAGTTGAACCCCAATCAGTCTCCCACCGATTCAAGGTACAGTTGTACTCCTACGCCTCTAATCCCAGCAGGATACTGCGCACTTGATTCCCTTAGCTGATCTCACCCACAACCAAGAGTTGCTGCAACCCAAAATCGCAGACTTGATAATAAATAAATCTGTCTCACACATAAAAGTCTATCAAAGGATAAATCTGTCTTCCACAGAAAAACCCTAGGTTTTTGTTCCGTCTTAAGATATAAAATCAAGGTGAACAAGAACCAATTGATAATCCGGTCTTATATTCCCGAAGAACATCCTAGATTAATCAATCACCTCTCAACAATCCTTCTTGACTACACAAGCGGTTTGTCGAGGAATCACAAACAATGAGACGAAGATGTTTGTGACTTCTTTATCTTGCCTATCGGAGAACTCTCACGATCTCAAGCCAATCAATAGATTGTACTCGTACGATAGAAGATGCAAGATCAGATCACACAACTACGATAAAAGTAGTATCGGTCTGGCTTCACAATCCCAATGAAGTCTTTAAGTCGTTAACCTGGTTTTAGAGAAGAAAACCAAAGGTTAAAGGAGAATCGACTCTAGCGAGCGCACTAGTATCACACAAACGTGTGGGGATTAGTTTTGCATAATGCTAGATGTCTCCTTTATATATCCTTCAAATCGGGGTTTTTCCTTAGTTACAAAGCAATCCATATTCACCGTTAGATGAAAACCTGATTTAGATTCAAGATAATATTTCTCAACCGTTAGATCGAAAACTTAGCTTGTCACACACACTTGGGTAGAAGTTTACTGGGTTTGTGAAAACCATGCCCAAACGTGTACGTGTATGTTGGTTCAACATAGTAACCCAAAAGGTTAACCATATGAGCAATTCATATTAACCTAGTTCTTCTTCACCATAACTAGTTCAATTGACTCAAATGAACTAGTTAGAGAGTTGTTCAATTTCTATGAGATCTTATGTAACTACAAAAGACACAATTGAAACAAAGATGATTCGATTCGATTGAATCGGCTCATGAACTTTCTAGCCACGGTTTGCATAAAGCATTCCTTAGTAATTTAAGTTTCATGTTCAGGGCACATCTTTAGATCATAACCACTTAAGATCACAAACAAGTTCGCGGACTTAAGGAAACCGACAGAGTTTTCCAAACTCAGCAGAAAATCTCGGCAAAGAGACTTCCGCCAGTTTGCGGACTAGGTTCATGGAATGAGTTTGCGGCCTAGAACTTCACGAATGAATTTGGAATCCCAGCAGAAATTCTCGGTACAAGAACTTCCGACAGTTCGCGGACTGAGTTCGCAAACTGGGTTCGCGGACTTAGCAAAGCCAATTCCTCCGGTTTCTCTCAATCAACAAAGTTCGAAAACTTCGGATTAAGGAATACATGGTTATGTAATCTAAACTCTCATTCCAATCATTGAAACATCCTCAGAGGACGTTATATAACCGTTATTCACAGACCGTTTCACGTCAGAGCAATTCTCAAAGTAATTGAAACTTTTCATAACTTTCGTCACTAGGTGAAGATAAACATGATCAAAGTGAAACGCTTTACCAACACACGATTTCGAGAAAAAGATAAGTAGTGACTACTCAGCTCGAAATGTCAAATGTGTATGATCCAGTCTATATAGCATACAACCTTTTGTCTCATAAGAAGTAGGAGATAAAATAGATAGACTTTTGAGTGATAGATAAGTTCAAGTCTCCACATACCTTTTTGTTGATGAAGTTCCACGGTTCCTTGAGTAGATCTTCGTCGTTGTATGATGAATCGCCATGAAGTCCTTGAGCTCAACTACACTTTTCTATCCTAGTCCGAGACTTAGCTATAATAGACTAGAAATCAAGACTCATATTTTTGATCACTAACATTGACAAACATGCTTGATATAGCAAGGCATGCGAGGTCGACCGAGCTATGCTCTAACAATCTCCCCCTTTGTCAATTTTAGTGACAAAACTATTAATACATTTGGAATACAAAAAAGATAAACTTTAGTGGCTCCTATTCCATAGTCTAATCTTCAGCGTTCCTTGAAATCTTCGTCCTTCCAAGTACTCCAGTGATCCCAAAGGTTGTAAGTTTAGCACCACCGTTGTTGAATATCCGTAGTTATAACAATGAGAGAAATCAAGATTCTCGATCATTATATAAGTGTCATAGTATCGTTATGTAACATCAAAGTCCAATTGCATCACGACTTTAACAACAATACTATGATGATATGTAGCACTCCCCCTTAGTCAATACTCCATCTCGATCATGGAAACCACTCCCCCTTACACAATGATCCGAAAACCATATGTATTTCTAGTGTGAACTACATTATTTCTCCCCCTTTTTGTCAATAAAATTGGCAAAGGTAAAAGAACTGTATCATAATGAATTTTCCACAAGAGACATTTCATAGACTAAAAGAAAAAAAATACATACCAACTTAATTTAGATGCAATCATAAAGCCGAAGCTAAATGCATTCATCAAGGAGTTTTAAGATACAAGATAACCCCTATAAAATTCCACAGCCGCACACCCCGCAAGATATTACCATTAAGCACAAGTTCAAAAGAACTCTCCCCCATTAGATGTCATTCCCGAAAGAACAACAAGAGCGACCTTAATTTCGAAATAAAAGAAGGATTTTTTAATTGGACACCAAAAACCATGGAAATGATTTTTTATATCCAAAACTCAACCAAATTAATCACAAGTAAACCCATGATTAATTTAATCGGAATACGCAACTAAATCAAACCACAAAAGTGATCAATTTAATTGATTGTGCTCAACATAAGAAAACTCACGGAGCTACGACTAAGATAACCACACGGAGATGACTACCTTAATCGTTCAAATACTCAACATAATAAAATCTTACGAAATATACGACTACATCAACCAATAGAACATGATTAGTATAGTCGTTCATATACTTAACACAAGAACTTGTGGAATATATGAAAAACTCAACTAGATTAATTACAAGAGAACCTATAATTAATCTAATTGGAATACACAACCAAACTAATCACCGAAGCAATCAATTTAATTGTCAAAAGATTTTGCTCGACAAAAGAAGACTTCCGGAGCAAATAACTAAATAACCAATCAAGATGATTAATTTAGTTCAAGAATGCTCAACATATAGCATCTCATGGAACAACCAACAAGGCCAATATTAATCGACATAGTTGTAAGGTGCTCAACATAAGATACACAATGGAGCCTTCACAGTAAAACATAACAAAATGGATCAATGAAGATCAATACCGTGGATAACATACAAGAATCTATTCTATTTTCCATCACTATTTGCATAGCGACATAATAAACTTTATCCTTGTCAAACAAAAGATTTCATCCTATTTTCCATCAAATAAATGACTGCATAGGCATAACTTTTATAATTCTCAAAAGTCCATTTGTCTTTTCATCAATACGAATATCAATTTATGAACGACTTTACTTTTGACACAATATGGGACCTTCAAGTTCACAGACGCAAACAATACATATCCCATAAAAATATTGCAATACTTCAAAACAGATTAATACTGCAATAATATCATCCTCCAAATATTTTTAGAATTTAAAAACCAATAAACCTAAAAAATAAACATAAGAAGATGAAAACAAAAATAGCTATGTGTAGTCACAATCTTCGCTATTCAAGCTCTAGTTATTCTTCCAACTAAAAAGAAGACATACTAGGTATCTGAAAATATCCTCAGTTTTCCTTAATAATTCCATACCTCTGAAATGGTCCATCAAAGTATGAGTCACTGAAATCCTTGATCATGTTGACTGTAGACACACCATGTTCATAGGTCAGAACATTAACTTTCCGATCAACAGTGCGAGCATAATGACGAGCCTTTGCCAGTCAAGGATAACTTTCTTCTGATTTCTGATCAAGATATTCTGAGTACCAAGGATTTTCGCCTGTCCATCAATAAGCTGGTTTATCTGCAATTGAAGGTTCGCCAGTTCGTTCTTAACTTCATTCTGAACACGACTCAGATCCTTGACAGATTCTCTAATCCAAGAGTTATACTCTTTTCTTTCAAGCATCTTCTTCAGTATACACTCTTGACCAGAATCACATCCTTTGAGATCATCCTTAACCATAGGGTTAACTTCTTCTTTGGGAACAGTTTCCATAGAGCTCCTTTCTGAAGAAGAATGAAACATGTATAAGAGTTATATATGTTTGTGAATGCCCTGTCTAGAAACACTAGAGTTCCTTGAGGAGATGCGGACGTTCTGGGCTGACCAAAAGACAAATCACCCTAAGAGGAAAATATTGCATATTATGCAGCTTTCAAAGATTCTCCATCCCAAAAGGTCATAGTGACAAAAGAAAAGGAAACTAGAGCATTACATCAAAAGATATACAAGCTAGAGAAAAATAACACAATACTTGAGCATCTCTCAAATCCTTATCCTTGTATCTCTCAAGTTAGACACAAGAATAGAACATTCTACTGTTAGGTAGCAGAGGGAGACATAGTCTCACCATAGGTTCTGAGAGAGTAGATGTAATTTCCTCCAGGATATCTTATCTCAGCATTTATTGTCCTTTCACTGCAGCTTCCAGGGAAAAGGGTGCGTCTCGCAGTCCTTCTAGGGATCACTGGTGAGAAACCTTTCTGATAACAAAGTCTAGGACCTCTAGAAATAGGTTCTAGGGGATTTTCCGAAATTGGTCTCCACACACTAGACTTAGGTTTACCAGATTTTTTCTTATAAGCACAAGACATGCTTTCATTGGTAGCCCGAGAGTTTACAAATGTCCTGTAATGATTTCTAGGAGAGAGATCATTTTTATAAGATGCCTGGTTTCCTGTGAAAGGGACCTTCACTGTAGCAGCCGTCCGACTATTTACTCCATTGACAGTAGAAAGAAGCAATTTGTGAAGTTCAGAAACACGTTTCTTTCTGGCAAAACAATGGATAACATAGTGATTTCCTTTTCCACAGAAGGTACAAATTCTTGGAGGAGAAGCAATAACCGATACTTGTTTAAACTTCATAGCTACCAGAGAAGATTGTAAGTTATGAAAACTTTTCTTGACACAATATTCATCTGGAGAAAATTTCATTATGTACAGTAACTCATGAGAATTAGTTTGTGCAGAAGAATTTTTCTTTAAAACAGAGTTTTCCTTTTCCAAGGAATTGCACTGTCCATGGGCTATGACAAGTGATGCTTCAAGTTTCTTTTTCTCAACACGAAGTCTGTCAAGATCAGATGAATGCGTCTTGATCAAACATTTTTCTCTAATTGAGCCTTCTTTAACCAGCTTTTCAAGATCACAAACCTTTTCACGTTGTATATCGTTTTCTTGAAGAAGTTTCTCAATTTCCTTAGAGAATGACCCTATAATGTTATAGAGTACCTGTTCACGATCAATAGACTTTTCAAATTCATCAATGAGCTGTACATGATTCTTGAGATCAACAAACTCTGTAGAATTTTTTGAAATTTTGGTGAGCTCCTTTTCAGCCTTTGCCATTATGTCCAATGTCTCATTGGAGGAAGAATGACCAGCACAGGATGGAACAATCTTCTTACCTCGGGATTCGAAAGAATCATCTAAGGAGTGACCTTTTGAGGTATTTCCAAGACACTTGACAAAGTTGACAGCTTTAGGAGGCATTTTTGGTATGCGTATGAGATTCTATCCACAAACTCAGATTGCCACAAACACGGACTTATAAGGTCTTTAATGTGTTTGCCTGCTCTGATACCAATTGAAAAAGCGGGGGTCTAACAACACCACCCAATATTTCGCTTAGCAATCTGTATGGACTAACTCCGAAATACTTTGCTAGAGAATCAACTAGACAGTCAGACTCAATCTAGATTAAAGTATCTCAAGGAGTTAATATCTCTCTCTTGATTTGATTTTTACTCAAGCTAAAAACAATAGCGATTCTTTATCAAATACAAGGAATAACTTGGACGGTACCAAAGACCAATATCCAAGGATCAATCAATGTCAATCAACAACCAAAGGTTGGATTTTCAATTGACGATCTTAACGCATAACCTGTATTATTTCAATTATATAAAATATAATGCGGAAAAGAAATAACACAGACACCATCAGTTTTGTTAACGAGGAAACCGCAAATGTAGAAAAACCCCGGGACCTAGTCCAGATTGAATACACATTGTATTGATTCGCTACAGACACTAGCCTACTACAAGCTAACTTCGGACTGGACTATAGTTGAACCCCAATCAGTCTCCCACCGATTCAAGGTACAGTTGTACTCCTACGCCTCTGATCCCAGCAGGATACTACGCACTTGATTCCCTTAGCTGATCTCACCCACAACCAAGAGTTGGTGCAACCCAAAATCGCAGACTTGATAATAAACAAGTCTGTCTCATACAGAAAAGTCTATCAAAGGATAAATCTGTCTCCCACAGAAAAACCCTAGGTTTTTGTTCCGTCTTAAGATATAAAATCAAGGTGAACAAGAACCAATTGATAATCCGGTCTTATATTCCCGAAGAACATCCTAGATTAATCAATCACCTCTCAACAATCCTTCTTGTCTACACAAGCGGTTTGTCGAGGAATCACAAACAGTGAGACGAAGATGTTTGTGACTTCTTTATATTTCCTATCGGAGAACTCTCACGATCTCAAGCCAATCAATAGATTTTACTCGTACGATGGAAGATGCAAGATCAGATCACACAACTACGATAAAAGTAGTATCGGTCTGGCCTCACAATCCCAATGAAGTCTTTAAGTCGTTAACCTGGTTTTAGAGAAGAAAACCAAAGGTTAAAGGAGAATTGACTCTAGCGAGCGCATTAGTATCACACAAACGTGTGGGGATTAGTTTTGCACAATGCTAGATGTCTCCTTTATATAGCCTTCAAATCGGGGTTTTTCCTTAGTTACAAAGCAATCCATATTCACCGTTAGATGAAAACCTGATTTAGATTCAAGCTAATATTTCTCAACCGTTAGATCGAAAACTTAACTTGTCACACACACTTGGGTAGAAGTTTACTGGGTTTGTGAAAACCATGCCCAAACGTGTACGTGTATGTTGGTGCAACATAGTAACCCAAAAGGTTAACCATATGAGCAATTCATATTAACCTAGTTCTTCTTCACCATAACTAGTTCAATTGACTCAAATGAACTAGTTAGAGAGTTTTTCAATTGCTATAAGATCTTATGTAACTACACAAGACACAATTGAAACAAAGATGATTCGATTCGATTGAATCGGCTCATGAACTTTATAGCCGCGGTTTGCATAAAGCATTCCTTAGTAATTTAAATTTCATGTTCAGGGCACATCTTTAGATCATAACCACTTAAGCTCACAAACAAGTTCTCGGACTTAAGGCAACCGACAGAGTTTTTCAAACTCAGCAGAAAATCTCGGCAAAGAGACTTCCGCCAGTTCGCGGACTAAGTTCGCGGACTTGAACTTCACGAACGAATTTGGAATCCCAGCAGAAATTCTCGGTACAAGAACTTCCAACAGTTCGCGGACTGAGTTCGCTAACTGGGTTCGTGGACTTGGCAAAGCCAATTCCTCCGGTTTCTCTCAATCAACAAAGTTCGAAAACTTCGGATTAAGGAAAACATGGCTATGTAATCTAAACTCTCATTCCAATCATTGAGATATCCTCAGAGGACGTTATATAGCCGTTATTCACAGACCGTTTCGCGTCAGAGCAATTCTCAAAGTAATTGAAACTTTTCATAACTTTCGTCACTAGGTGAAGATAAACTTAGTTAAAGTGAAACGCTTTACCAACAAACGATTTCGAGAAAAAGATAAGTAGTGACTACTCAGCTCGAAATGTCAAATGTGTATGATCCAGTCTATATAGCATACGACTTTTTGTCTCATAAGAAGTAGGAGTTAGAATATATAGACTTTTGAGTGATAGATAAGTTCAAGTCTCCACATACCTTTTTGTTGATGAAGTTCCACGGTTCCTTGAGTAGATCTTCGTCGTTGTATGATGAATCTCCATGAAGTCCTTGAGCTCAACTACACTTTTCTATCATAGTCCGAGATTAGGTATAATAGACTAGAAATCAAGACTCATAGTTTTGATCAGTAACATTGACAAATATGCTTGATATAGCAACGCATGCGAGGTCGACCGAGCTATACTCTAACAATATGCTTATATCCATAGTTGGTTACATAATCTCAACTCTACATTTCAATCATTGAAACATTCTTCTATAATGTGATAATAGTCGTTAGACATAAAGAATCGACTATCGTCATCAAAGCTATTTTCAAGATTGAAACGTCATCATGACTTCCGTCACGGGTAAAGATGAAAATGGTTAAAGCAAAATCTTACCAACACATATTTCGAGAAAAAGATAGGCGAGTAAACTAGGCTCGAAATAACAAATGTGTATGTATGAAAACTATCATACTTATACGAATTTTGTCTCAAGAGTAGGGGATAGAGTAGATAGACTTTTCAGTGACAGATGAGTTCAAGTCTCCACATACCTGTTGGTCGGATGAAGTTCCACTGGTTCCTTGAGTAGTTCATCGTCTTCGTAATATAATCGCCATGGAGTCTGGAGCTCAAATATTCCTAACTATCCTAGACAGAGACTTAGTCATAAGTAAACTAGAAATCAAGACATATAGTTTTGATCACTAACATTGACAAACATGCTTGAGATAGCAACGCATGCGAGTTCGACCGAGCAATGCTCTAACACTAGTGATGCAAGAGTATGCATCACTATTGTTGAGCAATTGGCTAAGTAAAGCAAGAATAATATATATGAGCATGCGAATTATATTAGCATCAGTTGGGAAGCATGTTGGCATGAAGTTAGATTAGCTAAAGCGTCTTAACAAGTTCAGAACAAGGCCATAATGCAGTGATGCGCAAAAGTGGCGTATTATGGATCAAGTGGCGGTTATTGGCTTTATAATCATGCAAAAGGTGTGAGACAAATGTGAACGGTTATAAAGTGTGTTTTTAATCATATTAGAGTGTCCACAACCTTTTTGGACAGGTGTAGCATGAGTTGGCACAAATTAGAAAAGGCTAGTCAGTTATGCACAATTTAGGCGGTTATGGAAACTACCCTTTGGACACTTGGCTGTCCAAGGCTTGTGCAAACGGTTGCACACAAGTTTTGGCCTGATCCTAGTGGTATAAGTAGTCTAGATATCAATAAGGTTGGTGTTTTTCGATTTGTAGAAGAACCACTGATTGTAGAGAGAGTTTGTAGAGATGTAGTCTCATTTTTGAGAGAAGAATGCATCATTAAGAGAATGATGGCCTGCTTAGTCCATGTGATGGACTGTTTTGTGTAATTTTCCTTAATGCAATAAAATGGTATGTTGCGTCATCTATTTGTGTTCACTAAGTTTCTGATCTTGTTGAGTTTGTTTAAGTAATGCATGACAAACCTTAAGTAATGCATGACAAACCTCTTATGCTTATGGGGGAATAAAGAGTTAGAGAGAAAAGAAGAAAGACTTTCGTCGCGTGAAGCATTAAGAGTGAAGGCAGATGCATACTTTGATGCAAGTGTGCAAGGATGAGTACGTGTGGGTGAAGTTGATTCACTGGACCACGGAGTATTGTCGGTCATGTCCCATGAAAAATTTTAGGTCGTAAAATGGGCATGTGACATCCCTAATGATGCAAAATATGTTTCATTGTTTTATTTTTTATCTTTTTATTTTCATATGTTCAAATCAAAAATTAAATTGATATTAAGTACATCACGAATCTAAGAAAATTGAAGCATCATGCTTGTGACGGTACAAGGTCGGAAATTCTCACAATAAAAAGAGAAGAACTCTGAAAATCGAGCTACACGAAATTTATTTATTTTTGTTCAAATTATGAGTGCTTTTATTACGTGTGTTTGTGAAATGTTAAAGTTGCTGAAAAAATCCTGGCTAATTTTAGACCAACCACTAGAAAACAAAAGGGATTTTAAAAAAATTCTTCGCTAAATATTTTCCTTAATGACAATTTACACCTGATTAATTAGTGTTGTTCAGTTGATTAATACATGTTTAAACTTGTTAAACCATAACTCAACTAATGTTAATTGATCCCCAAACATGAAAAAACATCAACCCATAATCGGTCGATGTCATGCACTCGTAGGACGATTTTGGGTTGATGTTTTAATTCACGAAGACCACCCAAAATCGGTAAATATTGTACAATACCCCATATTCCTTCACATGAATGAACTAGCATCTTTCCCCATGTCGTATTTGTCATTGGCCATTAAATCGTTCGAGCTAAAATCTATATGAATACACGTTAGGGTGCAAACATTAAATGATGAGATATATATATATATAAACATGTTGAATTATTTTTTTTTAATTAAAAGGAGCTTGTTGATGATGGTCGTTCACCATTTTTATAACTTTACAGAACTCTCGAATTGCACTTTTGATGTATGCGAATTGAAACGCCATGTCTCTCCATTCACGGTTAGGGTTATTGGTGCCCTCATAATATAACTCTTTCACTCTCTTCCAAAACATTGAATAAATTTCATGCGGACGTTCGTGATAGACGGGAATGAACGATTTCACGAACTTCATATTTTCTTCTGGTTTCCATTCCATTTTTTAATCTCTATTTGAGCAGTGGATACAGTAGAAATTGCTCAAAGTTGCAAGTTTGGGGAAAATGTGCTCGGGAAAGAGGTTGTCTATAAATATGTACACATAGACCGGTTATAACCCTGTAAAATAACACAAAAATTATCTTTGAACAAACAACGGATGCTAGTATCCACATAGAATGATTTTAGACTAAAAACATAACTACTGGTTAGCAGGAATCAGTCTTTAGGAAGGTCCACATAAACCAACTCTTGCCAAAAACAAAAAAACGCAAAGAAAAGAAATGGTATTTTTACTCAAAATAAGTCAATTTTAGGATTTTCCACATCATCCGGTTATGTATGCCTTTCCAAATTATGGAAGTTTTGATTCGGAATCGGTCTTCACGGATGTTTATATAAACCGAGTTTGAAAGCCCAATAAAAACATGTTTTGGTGAAAAGCCAAAATAAGTCTTTTTGAAGGTACAATTAGACCGATTATAGTAAGAGAAACAACCAAATTTCCTGATGAAAAGGAGAGGGTACCAAGTACAACACCAAATTTTTCATTCGACAACCTGTACGGACAAAAGCTAATACAATCACAAATAGGTCTAAGCAAAGACCCTTGAATAGTATTGTATATAGAGTTTTTCTCTTATCTCTTCCACAATCATTGACTTAGACAATAAGTCTGTGAACCTGATTGTGTAGAAGAGTTCTTGAACTATATCATTAATCAATATCGAAGATCAATCTAGTCGTATCCAATTCATGAGGATCCAAAATCTAAAAAGTACGAAACTCGCAATCTATCTTTCAAGATACAAATTCAACAAGAGCAAGTTTTTTTTTTTTATCTCAATTAATAAAGACTTGAACTATCTCTAATGATCATGTGATACTTGTGTATTCCTATTATAAAGATAAAACAATATAATGTGGCAAAGGAAAAAACACAATACCGCTCGGCCAAACTCGCAAGTTTTGCTATCTTAAGCTTGCCGTCAATGTTAGATGCACAAAACTATATACTGATTTCTAGTCTATTGAAGTCAAGTCTCGGACTAGCATTAGAGTATGGTAGTCGAGTATAAGACATCACTGAGTAACCCTTAAATATTGAAGACTGAAGATCAAATGAATGCATTTGGAGAACTTCATATATGAAGAGGTATTGAAGACTGAACCATTATATTTGCTCACTGCATTACCATCTTATCTATATGTGACTACGTAGTATGAGTTCTAGTAGCTTTAATATTGCAAAAATAAGTTTTGAGTAAAGCTTGTCTTGTTACACATCTGGAAATATTATTAAATCAATGGATTTTTATAGATCCTTAACAATCTTAGTTCAAAACAATTTATTGTTTAGGAACTACTTTTGTTTCAAATGGATCATTTGAAAATTGCCTAAGCAATGATATTTATATCTATGGTGATTGAAGTGTATTTGATAGACACATTTTTGTGTCTGAATTGTCCTCAGTGTATCTATTGTTAGTGCTTGATTTTGTACTTATTATGGTGTTTTTATGTTTGTGTAGCTGTTTTTAAAGAAATACACTTGTGTGGAAAAAGTTTCTCAAAAAGTGCTCTTTGGAACCCCGGAGGAGTTTTGCTATTCGGACTCTCAGTTTGGATAAGGGGCACCTCAATTACTAAGGGACACCTTCTTGGCTATTCGCACCCCACATCTGGTTAGGGGGACACCATCTTCTACATTTCAAATTCGAGTTTTTGGCGGGATAATGGAGCAGGGAACTGGCAGAGTTTAGAATCAAGAATTTGACGTGATTTCATGAGACTCAATGGCTGGGAATTGTTTGGATGATGTGACTGGTCTTAACAGGCCTGGTATGGCTTATTTTGTCGGATAGAATTGGCTAGATTCCCGCGTTGAAGAAATCAGGGGATCTCGGGTTTGGTTAGTCCATTCCGAGTTCTGAGTGTGTGATCAAGTGATTTTCGTGTGACTGATGCGTGTTTGACACTTCTGGATGATGACTGGATGTATTTGGAGTATTTTTACACGAATCATACAGTTGCAGACGCATGAAGAGGCGAGAAAGGAAAGAAAATTGTCTGAGATTATTTTTATTTACTGCCGAGCTATGGAAAGATTTTCCGGAGTAATGAGCGAATATTCTTGTCTCTGTGGGGTATATATAGGCTGCTGGGATTACATGGAAGGGGGATGGAGTGATAGGGGCGCGGCAGAGAGTTGAGGATGGAGAAAAATCAAGTTGCAGAGACGAACCAGTTCTGCTGGTGAAGAAGAACACGAAGAACATAAGACCACAGAAGACAGTCGTATTTCAACAGTACCAGCGACACTTCATAGTTATCGTTCTCTGTAACAGTTTGGTTTGTAACAAATATAATTGTTACAAACCCGGTTTTTATTAATTTTCTCCTATTTTCATTATTGTGAATACCTTTTTAAGCAATGAAAAACTTCTTTGAGTGTGTTTCTACCATGCGGAGCTAGAACCCATCTCTGGGACGACGGAGGAAGACGAATTTCATACATGGGTTAAATTATTTAATTCTTTTTAAGAGTTTTGCATTGATTTTAATTGAAATATGATTTGAATTAATTGGTTGTCATTTAATTTGATGGGGTATGTTTAGCTTAAATGTTTTGATACATCATGCTTAGGATTTACAACCAATCTTTTGAGAATCTGCCTTAGCAAAACCAGAGTCCATGTTAATTTTATCTATTGAGCTTTATTTGTTGAGAATAAATAAATTGAACCCTATGTTATGAATTCGACGAAATCCTAGTCCCAGTAACTCTCTTCATCCTGTGACAAATATTTTGTACATATTTTCTTATTTTTTAGTATTTTTTATATGTAAGCCTAGAATCAATCTCAATAAAGTCCGAGTGAACGACATCCTTTACTAGGGCTGCACAAAACCGAACCAGAACCGAAAACCAAAACCGAAACCGAACAATTTAAACCGAACAGAACCGAAACCATATCCCAATGGTTCATTTGTGGTTGTGAGTCCCAAAAAACCGACACTATTGGTTTCGGTTTAGGTTTCCTAAAAAAACCGAACCGAAAACCATATGGTTAACCGATTGTTACTGGCCATAGGATTGAACTAATGTTAGCCGTGGATGTTAGAGGGGAGCATTAAGCTCTTATATTTTTGCCGTCTTTAATTCTCTTTTGAACTAGTTTTGTTTTAATTAATATGTAGTTAAAAGATGTTTGGGGGTTTTCTTAGCTCGATACTGCGAACCTCTATTATTCTCATAGCAGAATGAATCTTTTCACACTGATGAATTGTAGTTAATGAATGGTTAGGACTCTTAGGAGGATTATTCGAGTTAAAGCCTTTTGCTGTCATTTTAGTTGCTCGTCATTTATGTCTCTGATATGTTGCCAGCAAACTTTTCTGCCGCTTGTAGTATTAGGTGTACTGTTTTTGTAAACTATAAAGCACTGACACATTATTGTTTATAAATCATTCGGTTAACCAAAAACCGTCTGGTTTTTAACAAAACGAGTAGAAACCGAAACCAATGAAACCGAATAGGCTATATGGTTTTATTGGTTTTCATTATTGGAAAACCGAGTACTTTGGTTTCGGTTTAGGTTTTGCCAAAAACCGATAAAAACCGAACCATGTGCAGCCCTATCCTTTACCACTATTAAAATTCGATCAATTTTTGGCGCCGCCGACGCAGACTTGTTTATAGATTTTTTTTTAGGTTTTATTTTTTCTTTTTTACGCGGACTTGAAGAAGAAGAAGATTTTGTATATTATTTTATTTATTTTTTTTAGAAATTGTAATTAGGGTTATATTTTTTGTAATATTTTTATTTTTGGACCTTTTTTTTCTTTTTGGACTTTATTTTTGGACATTGGACTTTATTTTTAAAAACCTAAGGAAGGGTTGGTTTAAATATAAACTGCACAGGGAAGGACGACAGTTACGATACTGTCTCGGCCCCTCGGGTTCGTACACTGACATTGGAGTCGGTGGCCCGAGTCGACCTCAACGGTTCATCCCCCGTCTGGAACGGGAGGTAAGAATTCTAAACACCCGCGAATCCCCTGTTAGCGGGTTTACTGGATGATTTTGTATGCATATATGTTGAGGAATCGAATACGGCTGTTTTAATTTCCTAGTAAAGGGCAAGGCATGGCCATACAAGATAAGGGTTCGGATTTCATCACCGTTCTCTTCTTGCCCGCCTTAGGAAAACGAAACCAAACGCGAACCTAAGCCTAAACTTTTGACTAGAACGAGACCGATAAGGTAACGAGCTTAATAGGAAAGTCATTCGAAAAATATTGGTTACTCTTTTAAGCATACTTTGAAGTTCATGATGGTTTCTGTGAGTTGAATGCGTGACTGCGCCGCCTTGTAATTCCGGTGAGGCCTTGGGTATCAAAGCTCCACTGAGCTTCCCTCGCCTCAATTCAACTTACTTTAACTCGGATTGATTCCAGAGGGGTTTGCTCAAATTGTAACGAATTCCCTTTCAAAGGATTAGAACCTGGTCTAGAAACAATCTAAGGGAGCCATCATGCTTTTTGTTTGCTAGATAAAATAGGTTTGTTGTGGTCGAGTCGGCCTTGTTTTTGCTTGTTTAGAATCCCCTTGCAGTTAGGATGTCGAACTGGTATAGCCAATACAATGATTAACATGGACATTACTCTTTTTATGATCATAGTGTGAATAGTGGTTGGGCACACCAACCTTTTCAAGATTTTGGGTCATACCATGGTGAGCCCAATTACTATCCGCATGCGCATCAGTCTTACGAGCAAGAAGATTATAATACTAGTTCTTCGTATTTAGAGGATACAATCAAACTTTTGAAAAGTAGTCCTTTTTATGATCCTTCAGTTCATATTCCTTCTCTATAAGAGTCTCTCAGGAGTTTAGCTGAGTCGACACGAAAGTTAGCTGAATCGACATGTAAGTTAGCTGAGGTGAATAACGTATTTATGAACGAAAGGACTGCAACAACGACTGAATCTTTAGAAGATATCCTAAATAGACTAACTCAAAACTTAGATCCAACACTAAGGGAACTTTCTTTGGAGGAGACCCTTGAGAGAATAGCTGAGTCGACACGTAGACTTGAGTTAGAGACGAACGAAAGTATTGCTCGAAATAACTTGAATTTTCAATATAGTGTATCCAATAATACCTTTGAGAATGAAGATAGTTATTCACATAATCAAGATGACGAGGATAAAATTGGTAACACTACTTGTTTAGATGAGGTCCAACCATTTTCATGTTATGATAATGATGATTATGATGAGGATAGTGTTGATGAAGAATTTGAAATAAGTAGGCATAGTGATCAGGAATTTGTTACTCCAATTGAACTTAATAATGATAATGTTTCTTGTTCAAATCCAAATAATTTTAATAATTATTCACCTATTCAAAAGGACGAGGATTTGACTAGATATACTCCCGTTTTATACGATGTAGTATTTCCTTATGATTACATAGTCAACGATAGTTTAGAGGAACGAGTTTATTCTGAGAATATTGTTTTAGAGTCTAGCGATTTAAAAACATTAGTCTTAGACGAAGAAGATGAACTCGTAGAGCTTTTAAATATGAGTGAGGATGCATCACCTAAGTATAATCTACACGAAGTAATTGACCATTTTCAGGATTCCGATGATCTAGAAATTAGGGAAATTGTAGCTAGTCTATCTAGAGACACCCAAAACTCTAAGTTTGGGGGTGATTATCATTCTCCTTGTGCCTTACCTTTAGCTCTTACAGAGATCCCTCACTTGGGACTTGATATATGTGCCTCAACCATTGTGCCAGATTACCTTCATACTAGCTCTCCCTAACCTAATAATGTCCAGGAAGAAGTTCAGTTGTTAGAAACCCATCCTCTGGTTGATTTGGTTTACCCAGGCTATGATACCCAGATTGATTTTGTTTTCCCACCAAAAACTTTTATTCCAATTGTGGGAACGTTTGAATTTCAGATGTGTCGGTTATTGAGTTTTGAGACTAAACCTAATTACTTTAAGAGATTAAGGTCGACACATTTGTTTAAGGAAGACCACCACGTTCATTATGGTCAGCTGTGTAAGTCGAATTTGATTGACTTAGAGGATCCCCAGTTATTCAGGTTACTTTTATGTGCTTCTAAATTCTTAGTTGAGTATTTCTAGACTCTACAACCTGACCTTCAGGATCCTTCCTTTGAGGAAGTCCAGCCAATGAAAACCTTTTATCTAGACCCTTTTATAGATCCTGAACCTGAACCACAACTAGATATTGTTGTCTTAAAGTTAAATAAGGGTATGTTCGGTATCTTCGTGGTCTGTTACGATTTTCTCTTCTTTTGGGTAATAATTTTTGATCCAGATGACCCACGGTTATTCCGGTTACTGCTATATGATTCTGCAAGGTGATTAATCCTTTCCTAGTCTGGCTGAAGACTTTAACTTAGCACTTCTTGGGAGGTAACCCATGCTCATGCAACGCGGTAATATCTTTCCTTAACTCTTTTGCTTCAAGTGGTAACCGTTTCTCCTTGTTCATGCTTTTAAATTTTATCTTTAGAACATTGAGGACAATGTTAGATTTAAGTTTGGGGGTATGGGAGAAACTTTTTAGTTGCAGTATAAAAAAATAAACTCCAGAGCCTAGAAATTTATGCTTATTAAGGATGACACTAACCAATCTAAGTGGATGGGAACATCTTGGTTGTAGGAGTTTAGGAACCAATCTGATTAGATAGAAACATCTAAAGAGTCTATTCATAAAAGCACAGAGCTCAGGTGTTAGAAAAAAAAAAAACATGGTAGTTTCGCCATATCCTCGTGATGGAAACATCGAAAGAATCCTGATCACTTCTATTTTTTTTTTCTTTTTACCATTCTAGGGTGAAATAGAGTGACTGAGATTAAAAAAAAAAAAAAATTGAGACCAGACCAACCGGAATAAATACAATAAAGTCGACCACTGGTACCCTTGTATATGCCAGCGGAGTTGACCTAGAGTTAGGATTATCGACCACTGGTCCCCTTGTATATGCTAGTGTGTTGATATTAGTCCAGACCAGTATCTCAGTCCATTAGGATAGGTTCACCTTAGTCAACATCATCTACGTTTTTCTCTACATCCATCTTCTTAATCTATCCATGTGATTGGTTGACTCCGGTTTATGATGTCCAAAAACTATCTGAGTAGAGCTCTGTCGCTTTATATGAATTTTAGTATGCTTGAGTGCAAACTCGTGTACAGCAATTGGAATTTCGCATCAGGGTACTTCGTCTTGTAGTCAATAAGTATGCCAACCAAGGAGATTCTTTAGTGCCTTCCAAGGTTCTGCGTAGATAGCTAGGGTCTAGAGTAAAGGTTTTGTGGGTACACCTCTGGTTAACCCTCCGGAGACGACACTCCGCCACTAGGGCCACCTAGCGGTTTAACGGCTTGCTGCACGTGCTAAGTGTAGTCATTATATTTGCTCGAGGACTAGCAAATAATAAGTTTGGGGGTATTTGATAGACACATTTTTGTGTCTGAATTGTCCTCAGTGTCTCTATTGTTAGTGCTTGATTTTGTACTTATTATGGTGTTTTTATGTTTGTGTAGCTGTTTTTGGAGAAATACACTTGTGTGGAAAAGTTGCTCAAAAAGTGCTCTTTGGAACCCCAGAGGAGTTTTGTTATTCGGACTCTCAGTTTGGATAAGGGGCACCTCAATTACTAAGGGGAACCTTCTTGGCTATTTGCACCCCACAGCTGGTTAGGGGGACACCATCTTCTACATTTCAAATTCGAGTTTTTGGCGGGATAATGGAGCAGTGAACTGGCAGAGTTTAGAATCAAGAATTTGACGTGATTTCATGAGACTCAATGGCTGGGAATTGTTTGGATGATGTGACTGGTCTTAACAGGCCTGGTATGGCTTATTTTGTCGGATAGAATTGGCTAGATTCCCGCGTTGAAGAAATCAGGGGATCTCGGGTTTGGTTAGTCCATTCCGAGTTCTGAGTGTGTGATCAAGTGATTTTCGTGTGACTGATGCGTGTTTGACACTTTTGGATGATGACTGGATGTATTTGGAGTATTTTTACACGAATCATACAGCTGCAGACGCATGAAGAAGCGAGAAAGGAAAGAAAATTTTCTGAGATTATTTTTATTTAGTGCCGAGCTATGGAAAGATTTTCCGGAGTAATGAGTGAATATTCTTGTCTCTGTGGGGTATATATAGGCTGCTGGGATTACATGGAAGGGGGATGGAGTGATAGGGGCGCGACAGAGAGTTGAGGATGGAGAAAAATCAAGTTGCAGAGACGAACCAGTTCTGCTGGTGAAGAAGAACACGAAGAACATAAGACCACAGAAGACAGTCGTATTTCAACAGTACCAGCGACACTTCATAGTTATCGTTCTCTGTAACAATTTGGTTTGTAACAAATATAATTGTTACAAACCCGGTTTTTATTAATTTTCTCCTATTTTCATTATTGTGAACACCTTTTTGAGCAATGAAAAACTTCTTTGAGTGTGTTTCTACCATGCGGAGCTAGAACCCATCTCTGGGACGACGGAGGAAGACGAATTTCATACATGGGTAAAATTATTTAATTCTTTTTAAGACTTTTGCATTGATTTTAATTGAAATATTATTTGAATTAATTGGTTGTCATTTAATTTGATGAGGTATGCTTAGCTTAAATGTTTTGATACATCATGCTTAGGATTTACAACCAATCTTTTGAGAATCTACCTTGGCAAACCCAGAGTCCATGTTAATTTTATCTATTGAGCTTTATTTGTTGAGAATAAATAAATTGAACCCTATGTTATGAATTCGACGAAATCCTAATCCCAGTAACTCTCTTCATCCTGTGACAAATATTTTGTACATATTTTCTTCTTTTTAGTATTTTTTATATATAAGACTAGAATCAATCTCAATAAAGTCCGAGTGAACGACATCCTTTACCACTATTAAAATTCGATCAGTTAAAACATCAAAAGAGAGTTTTCAGAATTACTGAAATCTAGACACAAGGTAGGTACGCATATCTAATACACGTATCCTACATATCTGATGTTCTGGAACGTATGTAGGTACGCATACCCAGTAATCGTACCATGGGGTTCTGAATTCGTGAATGACGGAGGTACGCATACCAGTCCCGAGTTCGTGAATATATTAAGGGTATGCATACCCAGTACGTGTACCGTAGCTCCTCGAATTCAGGAATTGGTTCACATATACGCGTACCCTTTCGCATATCTACGAGTACGAATTAAGCAGATGCTGATGAACTATTTTCACAAATATGTTTGGTATTGCTACAACTCTCATGAACACTTCTAAGACATCTTTGATCACTAAATCACTTTTTGTATGTGTATCATGATTCAAGACTTAATTGTTAAATGAACACGATTGTGCTTATACATGGTTCCGGTATCCTGGACCATAGTGTATATTCTTCTATGTAATTTAAAGAAAAGCTTCTCACATGCTTACATGAACTCCTAACAAGAGTTTCATCTAAATAGAGAAAGTGTATGCTTGAATATCAAGTTATCTTAGCTTGAATTCTAAGCAATCCTTAGTCTTGAAAGTCTATAAATTGAGAGACTCAAACAACTGGGAAATTCAATCCCTGACACTTCTGTGTCCTAGTTGTATGTTAGAGTCAAGTTATTTAATTGAGAGACTCAAACAACTAGGAAATTCAATCCCTGACACTTATGTGTCCTAGTTGTATGTTAGAGTCAAGTTATTCACTAAATATGTTTCATTGATTTTCTTAGAAAATTAGGGATTAATCCTAATAACTAGGAAGAGTTTAAATGTGTGACAGTGGTGGTCTAATATTTAGGAATAATTAAACGTGTTTTAATGCAGTGGGTAATTGCTACAAAATAGGAGTTTATAGTTAGTAGATGAATAAGTGAGTTAGTGTTTCCGTTTAATGTAAATGCTATTTAAGACAAGTTTTTATTAAACAAAGTATAAAAAATAATTTGTATCACCACTCTTACACATTTTTTGTAGCACTGAGAAAAGTGAGAGAGAGATTGAAACACTCGAGACAAAATCTACATTGGTAATCTTTTTGCTTGTTTTACAATAGAAAATAACTTATTTTCTATTCATAGAAAATTTTGGTAATTGCTACAATCTTTTCCTTTCCATTTCATTTATGTAAGCCTATAAAAGGCCGGTAAAAAAATAAATCGAATCATCCAAACCCTCTTGTATGAATGACAAAGCTTTTGCATCTTTCTTCAATTTTCTTCTATACTCATTCCCATGTGCTGCAATGAGCATTTCATCCGGATTAACTTCATCATAACCATTTTCTACTAATTCCCATAAATCATGAGAAATGAAAATAGTTCTCAATTTAATAGACCAGAATTTGAATTTATCACCTTTGAATATAAGAATATGTGGTTGCCGAACCGTACCATTAGTTGCCATCTCCACATGATCGTCTGTCTCCTGATACCAAATGTAGAAAATTTAATTATGAAATAGAATATTGAGAAGAAACCTGTGAAATTAAAATACTTAAACCATTCTTCATAATCAAATTTTATATATTTGGTATCAGAGCGTTCTTCACCATAAGACCTTGCATTCATATATTTCTTAACTTTGTCGAAAAAATTCTGCACAGGTTCATTGTTTCCCATGGAAAATTTTTCAAACTCACGACGAAGAGTTTGCAGTTTCACAGTAATCACCTTTTTTTTTTTTGATCGGTGAAGAGTAATCACCTTATTAGTACCTTCATATTGTCCTTGCAACACGGTCCATGCTTCTTTTGTTGTTTTGCAGGATTTTCACAGTAGCACATAGAAGAGTGAGAGATATACTGAAACACTTGAGACAAAATCTACATTGGTAATCTTTCTACTTATTTTCATTAAATTTCAGTCATTTGAACTAGTTATGGTGAAGATGAATAAGGTTGAAATGAAAGTGCTCACATGTCTACCATTGGTTAACTATTGTTGAACCAACTAAGTGTACACGTTTAGGTACGGTTACTCAAACCTAAATGAAGTTACATTTCATTTGTGTATAACAAGCTAAGTTCGATCTAACAGTTGAAAGATATTAGCTTGAATCTAATCAGGTTTTCATCTAACGGTGAATATTGAATGCTTTATTACCAAGGTAACTTAGATTGCAAACCCTGATTTGGAGACTATATAAAGGAGAACTCTAGCAACTGGGAAACCTAATCCCCGCGCCTCCTGTGTGATACTAGTTGCATAGACTAGAGTCGATTCTCCTTTAACCTTAGGTTTTTCACGAAACCCTATAGGTTAACGACTTGAAGACTTCATTGGGATTGTGAAACCAGACCCAACTATTTTCTCTGTAGTTACGTGATCTGATCTTGCTGTTTCTATCGTGATTGAGTGCAATCGTAAAATTGGCTTGAGATTTATATCTCCGATAGGCAAGATAGAAGAGTAGTCAAAAACACTTTCGTCTCATCGTTTGTGATTCTACAATATCTTATTTCGCTAGTCGATTAAGATTATTGTGAGGTGATTGATATTTCTAGGCTCTTCTTCGGGAATATAAGTCCGGTAATTCAATTGGTTCCCGTTCACCTTAATTTATCAAAAAATGGAACAAAACTCGTAGGTATTTATGTGGGAGACAGATTTATCTATTCCTATAGACTTTTCTGTGTGAGACAAATTTGTTTATCAAGTCTTCGACTTTGGGTCGTAGTAACTCTTAGTTGTGGGTGAGATCAGCTAAGGGAATCAAGTTCGTAGTATCCTGCTGGGATCAGAGACGTAAGGAACGCAACTGTACCTTGAATCAGTGTGAGATTGATTGGGGTTCAACTACAGTCCAGACCGAAGTTAGTTTGTAGTAGGCTAGTGTCTGTAGCGGCTTAATACAGTATGGTATTCAATCTGGACTAGGTCCCGGGGTTTTTCTGCATTTGCGGTTTTCTCGTTAACAAAACTTCTGGTGTCTGTGTTATTTCTTTTCCGCATTATATTTTGTTATATAATTGAAATATCACATGTTGTGCGTTGAATCGATCAATCGGTAAATCCAACCTTTGGTTGTTGATTGAAATTGATTGATCCTTGAACATTGGTCTTTGGTACCATTCAAGTTATCTCTCTTATATTCAATCGGGGTCGCAAATTATTATTTGTTTGATTGCGGATTGAATTGTGAGATTGAGATATAACTCTTTGATCCTCTTGAAAGTATATTAGAGTTAGTCCATACAGATTGCTAAGTGAAATATTGGATGAGGTTGTTAGACCCCCGCTTTTTCAAAAACATATATGATGAAAGTCATAATTAAATGCTTTTCACTTTTTCGGTATGGGATCACCTTGAGTATCAAGGAATATCTTTGAACAATTAAATACTTTTCACTTTTCATAACTATTGAATACTTTTGTTACTAAAATTTACAAAGGAGGAGATTGTTAAAGCATTGCTCGGTTGTACCTACAAGTTTTGTTATCTCAAGCTTGTTGTCAATATAAAGTGATCAAAACTATATCTTGATTTCTAGTCTACTAAGTTAAGTCTCGGACTAGGTTAGAATTTGTAGTTGAGTATCAGACATCACCCTTGAAATCTGAAGATCGACGAAGATATTTGGAGAAATTTTGTATCAGGTATGTGAAGACTGGACCATTCTATTTTACTCACAATCTCACCATTCTATCTATTGGAGTGGATTTACAAAGAAGAAATTTCAAGTCAAGCTTGTCTTGTGAAAAATCTCGAATATGATTTAACGACTAGATGTTCAAATGTCCTTAACAGTATTAGTTTATGAATTAATTTGTGGATCAATTAAAAAGTGCCCACGCAAATGATTATATTACTTGGGAATGTTTCAAACATCATAAGAGAGAAATATGAACTTAGTGAAATTTTTACTCACGGTAGGTTGGCGAACCAGTTCGCAAACCATAGATATCTGAGATATAGAAATACATGAAGGTTTGCAAACCAATTCGCAAACCCCAAGTTTAGTTGGGAACAGTTCACGAACCCGGTTGGCAAACCATGGTGAACAGATTTTATAAGTTAGATAAATTGGCTAGCAGTTGGCGAACCCGGTTCACAAACCATGGTCAACTGAGTTCGGTAGTCTAGTACGATTGGCGAACTCGGTTCACGAACCGTAGCACCCTGACTCGTGAACAAGCCCTACGGTTGGCATACCGTTGTACCAACTGTCCCAACAATGTTTAGCAGATGCTTAAAGACTTATTATTTTAATATGTTTAACATTGCTAGAATTCTCTTAAACACTTCTAAGACTTCATTGATCACTTAAACACTTATGTGTGGGAAACTTATAATTTTTTAGGTGTTTAAATGAACATAAAATAGATTTTATTTATTTGGCTAACTTTCCAAACCGAACAGTCATTATACACGGTTCTGTAAACGAACCTATGTGTATAGTCTTATATTGTAGTTTGAAAACCTAAACTGTTTGCTTGATTATCAAGTTATCTTAGATTGAATTTTAAGCTAACCCTGGTCTTTGAAAAATATAAATAGAGCATCTCTGTCAATTGGAAAAATCAATCCTTGACACTTTGTGTCCTAGTTGATTCTAGAGTCGTCCTCTATTGACCTAAATTTCCTCTATGAAACGTTATTAGGTCTACCACTAAAAGACTTCGCTTTGGGGATTCATGAAGACAAGTACGATTATCTTTACCTTGAAAGTTCGTGAATCCAGATATTGCTTTTATGTTATCGAGGTTTTCGTAATCTCTTTCAGACAAGATTGATAGTAATCGCAAAGTTCTTTACGTATCAGACTTTGTGATACCTCAAGATAGATATCTAAAAACTGATCTTAGTTTATCTTACGAAGACTGTTCTTGAGAGGTGGTTAATAATCTAGGATGCTCTTCGGAAGTTGTAAGTTCCGAATTTGTGAGGTTTGCTAGCTTTTTCTATTGCAAACATATTTCCACATCTTGATCTTTGATCTAAACGAAAATCGAATAGGCTCATCTGTTAGAGAAAGATTGGTATCAAAAGTTTTCACTTCGGCTGAAGCAACTCTTAGGCTGTAAAGGACGTCAGCTAAGGGAATCATATGCGTGGGACCTTGCAAGGTTCAAGATACGTAAGGAGTGTGACTGTAACCCAATCGCTTGGAAGTGGATTCAGTCTCAACTTCATTCTAGTCCGAAGTCTGATAGAAGGCTAGTGTCTGTGATGGCTTAATACAGTGTGGTGTTCAATCTGGACGAGGTCCAGGGGTTTTTCTGCTATTGCGGTTTCCTCGCTAACAAAATTTCTGGTGTCTTGTGTTTTTACTTTTCCGTATTATATTGTTTATCTTTATAATTAGTTTTACATTGGTTTCTACGTATTCAATTTAAGTAGATACGCGCACTTAATTGTAATCGATTATGATACTAGTTTCTTGTAGAATTCGTATCTTGAAAGATAAATAACAAGTTTAATCACTTGGCAGAATTCTGATTGAATTATTTGGATACGACTAGATTGATCTTGGATTTTGATTTTTGAGATTGCCCAAGTACTCTTCTTAACAAACGGATTCACGGACCTTGTGTTTATATACATACTAATTGAGTAGAGGTTGAGATATTAACTCCATATAGATATTGTCAAGGATCATTAAGTTGGTCTACTTGTTATTTTATTAAGTTTTGTCTATACAGGTTGCCGAACGAAAAAGTTGTGTGTATATGGTATTCCCTGCGTTTTCACAATTCGAAACATTCTCAATCGCCATGGATAGTAAATATCATTGGTTGGGAAATTTCTACATGATCGACTTGAAACAAAAATAGTTCTTGAACAATAAATAGTTCTTAACGAAGATTGCTAAGAATCTATGAACACCCATTGCTTGAATCATATTTCGAGGGATTTATCAAGATAACCTTGATTCGAAATTTCATTTTTGTAATATTAAATCTACTAAAGTCATACAACACAATCTCATAAGATAGAATGGTAAATGTCGTGAGTAAATAAGATGGTTCAATCTTCACATACCTCTTTGTCGATGAAGTTCTTCAAACGTCTTCTTCGTCATATAGAGCAAAACTCTGATAAATTCGTCAATTTCCATCTTATCAAGTTTATTATATAGATTGGTGTCTATTTGAGTTTTAAGAATATATTGTAATGTATATATTATGCTAATGCAGACGGAGTAGTGCCACAAGGTTATCATCCTCGTGATGATTATCACATGCTGGATGTCGTATGCAGCAACCATAGTCTGGAATAATTGTTACTCTTAATCTGAGTAGCACATTTTTTTTTGAAGGTGATGTCTACTATTCCAACCGAACCTCCTGGACCTTCCCATTGCTGCCGCAGTTTTGTTTTCCCAATCCGTTTGAGTTTGAAAACCAAAAATATATAAAATGATAAAGAAGACCTAGTTCGATTGTCTTTTTGATATTTTAACTCTATGTATCATTTTTTTTTGATTGGTTAACTCTATGTAACATTCACATGTTACCACCACCAAAAACTCTGGAGTAGCAGTGGCACGCCAAATTGTTTCCCAACCACTTAGAGAGTTATTCAGTGATGTCTGATACTCAACTACCGTATTCTAATCCTAGTCCGAGACTTGATTTTAATAGACTAGAAATCAAGATATAATTTTATGCATATAACGTTGACAACAGATTGAGATGACAAAACCTTGCGAGTTTAAACGAACAATGGTCTAACAAATAGTTATTCTTCTGCTCGAGTTGAGGAAACTAATTATGTACGAATGCTCAAAATTTCCACATAGATATATTAGTTCTTAAGTTAACATTAAAGAAAAAAACAATTGTCAAACTAACCATCACTGTTGGGACCTCCGTAAGCTTACTTACAATCATCCATTTTTCGTTCCCACTTTGGAAAGAAAGCGTAAATGGAATCCGCAAATCCATCCGCATTTAGTCAGCTCATCCGCTCACCCGCGGATGTCAAATCCGCCGGGTGACGAACTGGACTCAGGGTGGAAATCTCAAATACACAATTTAGATGGACTCACGCGGGTAATACAGAATCTGGATTCACCTTTCCTCTTTGCTCACTTTGGCAAAATCAAAACTCAAAATCAATATCATTTATATAAACCAAAGGCAAACCAATCCAAACCGTTATGGAGTTTCTCAAGCCCAACCAAATACACTTTTAATCCTCGGTTTCTGAGACCCAGACCACCTTTATGGAATTGGTCCCTAAAATAAATTATAGTTCCCTTCCCAATTTTCTTTTGGACACTAGTTTGGAATAATATTTAGACTAGGAGTCCAAGAGAACGTTGATACCAACAAGAAAATTATATATTTATATAAAAGTAAATATTGTCAACAAAATTAAATTTAAGCTCAGTGATCTAAAATTTTGCGCTTTAACAATATTTTCTCTTTTCTTGCGAAAAAGTAGTTTGAAAATAAATAACAAAAAGATCCATGAGAAAACCCGCCTCTCACACATTTTTTTCCTCTTTTTTGTGGATCCCAGTGGGCTCGCATCCTCGAAAGACGTGCATGAGTGTTTTGTGAGATGCCGTTTTCTTTTAGTTTCCTTTTTCGGGGACTGCCGAGAATTTTTGATCTAATTCAGGCATCACCTGACACTTCCTTATTCTAACAACACGTTTGTTTTTTCCTCTATATAGGTAGAGTGTTCTATATAGAGGTTTACCTCTATATCTATATTCATATCACTATATAATCTCTCTTAAAATCATGTTTGTTTGACCACTATCTAACAACTCTATATTGTGTACCCAATTTTATATATTTCTCATTTTACTCTTATAATATTCAAAAAATCCATGAATATCCATTACAACCAAAGATGTTCAAAAATTTCAAAAGGAAAAAAATGTATTAGAAAATACAACCTAAGATGTTCACTTTTTCTGAAACGGAGCGAAAGTATAACTTTTTTCTGAAACGGGGTAAAAATATCACTTTTCTGAAACGGATCAAAAATATCACTTTATCTGAAACGGGCGAAAGTATCACTTTATCTGAAACGGGCGAAAGTATCACTTTTTCTGAAACGGAAAAAAAAAATCACCTTTTCTGAAACAGGGCAAAAATCACTTTTTCTGAAACGGGGCAAAAACATAACTTTTTCTGAAACAGAACGAAAATATCACTTTTTCTGAAACGGGGCAAAAATTTCACTTTTTCTGAAACAGGACAAAAATATCACTTTTTCTGAAACATGGAAAAAATCACTTTTTCTGAAACGGAGCAAAAATATCACTTTTTCTGAAACGACGCGAAAGTATCACTTTTTCTGAAGCATGCGAAAGTATCACTTTTTCTGAAACGGGGCGAAAATATCACTTTTTCTGAAACGGCGTGAAAGTATCACTTTTTCTGAAACGGGGGAAGTATCACTTTTTCTGAAACGGGGCTAAAGTGTCACTTTTTCTGCAACGGAGCAAAATATCCCTTTTTTCTGAAACAGCGCGAAAATATCCCTTTTTCTGAAACGGGCGAAAATATCACTTTTCTTGAAACATGTAAAATTTTAGATTTTAAATTAAGGAATTATTTTTGGACATTATAAGTTTGTTCGAGGATATATTAGTCATTTGAAGGTTTAATAGAGGTAGAGGCTCAAAGATAACACCTCATTGGTGCTATTTGATTTCCTCTATATAGATAGAGATTTGCCTCTATCTTTGTAGAGGTAGTGGAAAAAACAAACACCAAATAAATGGGACCCACCACTATATAGAGGCTAATAGAGGTTAGCCTCTACATAGAGGAAAAAACAAACATGATATAAGTCATGGCTAATTCTACGAACATGCAAATTTCCAACATTGTAAGTAAGAACTGCTTGCTAAAGTAGTGATCCTACAACAGTTTTAGAGCCCAAGTCAGAAACGAGACATGAGCGTTTTCCCAAGGCAGGGATAGCATTATGTTTATGTCGTCAAACTCCATTGTACGTATGTTTAGAGGAAATATATAACTGCCAGTAGGATGATCCAGCTGGAAACTGAAACCCATTACACAAACTGTTGTGCTAATCACTATATCGATTAGAGTTTGCCGTCTTAGGTTTTGTTAAACTGCCACTAACCATAAACTTCAACTGCAGGGAATTCGAAACAAGCTGGTTGGACCATGTTGGATCTCTAGCTATCATGTGCTTGCCTGAGCATGTATGGCCGCCACACAGCTATGACGTTTGACATCCAGACCCTACAACTTTAAAAATGTCATCTCTTATTTAAAGTGCACCAAAAATTGAGCTGATTGAATTAATATTGATAGCTGATTGATAGTAACCTCTTCTTCTCGAGTAAAGTGGTTGGGAATTCGGATCCTCTTTATTCTATAGCAGCAAGTTGAGGCCATAAGCTTAGTTTTTAGAATCTGGAGTCCATGATTATAAATTGAACAAACTACGTCTAGGAAAACCATATCATGCAACCTTAAACGAAATGACTCCTTATTACACTTGAATTAGAAACTGAATAATTTATGATGACGGGAGAAATAATTTCGTCATATTAGGTAGATCCATCCATGCAGCACCAATATTTCAAAAGTTGGCCAACTATTACTGATAATAACCATACGGAAATGAAAGCATGTAGGTTACGTGTTTGCTTAGCCGAATTATGTAGCATCATTAATCCAACCTTTGTATCCATTGGTGTATTGCTGAAGGTACAAAATAATCAATGAATGTCGTTAAGATGACATTACACCAAAACCAAAAGAATCCATTTTGCTGTCAATTTATAAATGTGGCATGCCTTGAAAGAAAGTTTTAACTATGTGAGTCTTTATTTTTGTAAAAGTTGGTAAATGTCTATTCTGGTTTCTTATCTCAGAGGCCGGACATAATTCATCTGTTACAGAGTAGTACTGTGGCCTGAAATAATTGTTAGTCTGTTTTACCAGACTACATATAGAGTTAGACGACACAGAACATGATCCAGATGGATGCAAACAGTAAGTTGATCTTACCTTGCCCATTAGTTGATTTCATTTTATAGTTTAATTTAGTCTCTTGTTTTTGTTTACATCCTGAATTGATCCATAGAGAAGCTTATCATCCCTTCTTCTATACTACAAAGGAAAAACATACAAACACAGCTGTATGGCAACAACCAAATTTTGTCAAGTTGCGATATTACTAAAGACTAAGGAGTTAGGTTAGGTCTATGTTTATCCATTCACGTCTCGTAATAAATGTACAAATATATCTTGTTCTCGTAATAAATGTACAAATGTTTATCCATACTCATATTGTGAGAGGCAATTTTGCTTGTTCAGTCAGATTTCTCGTCAATCCTAATGCAGCATATTGAGTCTATCGACTAGTTGATAGGAAAAGGCTAAAACAACATCATGTGTATTTATAGTTTCTCACCTAATCCGGAGTTCCGGTCTCTAAATCCACAGAACACGGAGAACAATAATGGAAACTAGCTTGGTTAGTTTGATCGCGTCACTTCAATTGGACCTTTGGGTACACAAATTTAGAAGTTCCCATTTTTGAGCACCAAAAACAAAAATGCTCAATGCATCCCAACTAAGTCGATGTAATTCCCCGGTAATGATGATTTTGGAAGCAAAATATTAGAAAACGCGTTACTTGATCATTATTCGCTGGCGTAATCATTACAACTAACTGCTCATTGGCAGGAACGTGACGCGTTTTTATCCTTTCTCCTAATTAGTCCACAGCCATTCTATTGATTATTTCATGACAAATTCGAGAGACTGCATCTGCACGTGTCATATGTAGGCAAAGCCTATTGCATAGCTAGCAAGTTGAAGATTTACCCGAAAATACTAACTATTTGTTGGGGTATATATTTAAAAACATAGTTTTGTAATAATATGCCAAAGTTAGAGAGATAGTATGGTGGCATTGTTTTGAGCTCCCACACTATAGGCATGGGTTCAATTCCCACCCCACACAATTTCACTAGGGTATATACTATTTATACTATATATTATATTACATTAGTCCGGGAGCGGGGCCTTGGGGGTCTTGGGAGGTCTGCTGATCCAGAAACAATTTTTTTTGCTGTTTTTAACTTAAATTTTCAAAACGTATTAAGATAATTATATCATGATTAATTACAGTTAATGTTGAAATTTTAATACGGCCGTTTTTTTGCTGTTACAAAGAAATTTAATTGGCATTTAATCGAAAATTAATTTTCCATTAATTCCATTGATTCTTTTTGATTATATAAAAAAAAAAAAAACTGGTTTCTGAAAAAAAAGATATAGAACGTTATTTTTATTTCGTCAAGTTTTTCTGAGCAAGTGTTGTTGAAAGAGTTATTATTGATTCGATTTCTCAGTGCAGAGAAATCGAAAGAGATAAGCTGTTTTATCCCATAGGGTTTCGACAAAAAACTGACTGCTAGCACAATCAAGAGGCAGAGTCGCGAAACACCTTAAAGATAGCGACCTAGTACGCGACTCAGCGGTTTCTTTGTGTAATTTGATTATAGTGCTTTGTTTCCAACAATTTTAAGGTGTACGTTTCTGCTATGGAGAATGAAAAGAAGCGCGTTGATGATACCAACAAGCCTTTCAAATTTGAAGGGTTGCATTTCAGAAGATGGAAGCTGAAGATGTTCTTTTATCTCAAACTGATGAAGCTGCATATGATTGTGTCGAGTGTTCATCCTGGAACCCTGGAACCTGCTGCTGATAAGACTGCTGATGTTGCTGCTGCTGTTGCTGCTGGCGGTGGTGCTGCTACAGATCCACCTCCTACCGGTGGTGTTGAAGAAGTTGTTTCTCAAACTCCCGAGGAAAAACAAAAGGCCATCGACAAATGGATCGATAATGACTTTGATTGCAAAAACTACATTCTTAATGCATTATCTGACGATTTATATGAGTATTATTCAACTTTTGAAACTGCTAAAGATGTATGGGATGCATTACAGAAAAAATATGACACCGAGGAAGCGGGTTCAAAGAAATATGCTGTGAGCCGGTATGTGAGATACCAAATGGTGGATGATAGATCAGTTGTTGCACAGGCTCATGAACTTCAAAAAATTTACCACGAAATTGTGGCCGAAGGTATGAAAACTGATGAACAATTTCAAGTTTCTGTAATGATTGACAAGTTACCACCTAGCTGGAAAGATTTTCGTAATACTTTGCGTCACAAGACTAAAGAATTTTCTCTTGAAAGTTTGATTGTTAAGCTCAGGGTTGAGGAAGAAGCTCGGAAACAAGATAAGAAGGAAGATTCTCATTGTTTCTAACAATAAGACTCATCCGAATTTAAAACCTAAGAAAAGGGATATGAAACCTAACCCGAACCAGAAGAAAGGAGGAAGGCCTAATCAAAACAAGAACCAACACCCATCGAAAAATGGACAGAATTCCAATTCTGAATTTCTTTGTTATATCTGTAATAAACCAAACACATGGCTAGGAATTGCAGATTTAACAAGGAAAAGAATAACGCACAAGCTAATGCTGTGGGTGACGTTATAATTGCCATGGTCTCTGATCCAGAGTTCTACATGGTTGGTGGATCTGATGGGTGGTGGATAGACAGTGGTGCTTCGCGTCATTGTTGTTTTGATAGGTCCATGTTTAAGACTTATGCTGAAACCAAGGACAAGAAAGTGTTATTGGGAGACTCCCACAGCACTATGGTGAAAGGTTCTGGTACGGTAGAGTTGAAGTTTACTTCTGGGAAGACACTCATGCTGAAAGATGTCCTTCACACTCCAGAAATGAGAAAGAACCTTGTTTCCGGCTATCTTCTCAACAAGGCTGGGTTGTATCAAACTATTGGGTCTGATATTTACACTATAACTAAGAATAAGAATTTTGTAGGAAAGGGTTATGCTACTGATGGAATGTTTAAGCTTAATGTTGATGCTATGAATAAAATTGATTCTTCTGCTTATATGGTTTGCAATTTTAATGTTTGGCATGGAAGGCTTTGTCATGTGGGTAAAAAGTTAGTAAATAACATGAGTAAGTTAGGTGTCCTCCCTGAATTTTCTGAAAATGATTTTGAAAAATGTGAATACTGTAGTCAAGCAAAAATAACCAAGACTTCACATAAATCTGTTGTAAGAGAATCGAAACCACTAGACTTAATACATTCTGATTTGTGTGAATATGAAGGTATCCTAACTAGAAATGGCAAGAGGTATATCATGACGTTCATTGATGATTGTTCTAATTATACTTATGTTTATTTGTTGAGCCATAAGAACGAAGCTATTGAAAAGTTTAAGATTTTTATTGCTGAAATTGAAAATCAATTTGGTAGGAAAATTAAGAGATTTCGTAGTGATAGAGGCACTGAATATGATTCTTCTCCTTTTACTGAAATTTATCAAACTAATGGCATTATACATGAAAGAACTGCACCATATAATCCTCAAATGAATGGGAAAGCTGAAAGAAAGAATCGTACTCTTACTGAATTGACTGTTGCTTGTTTGCTTAGCTCTGGTGCTGCTTCTCATTGGTGGGGTGAATGTTTGCTGACTGTTTGCCATGTTTTGAACCGCATTCCTAATAATAAAACCATGATATCTCCTTATGAACTTTGGAGAAATAGAAAACCTAATGTCTCTTATTTTAGAGTTTGGGGTTGCTTAGCTTTTGTTAGAAAACCTGATCCTAAAAGACATAAGTTAGAAAGTAGAGCTTATGAATGTGTTTTTATTGGTTATGCTCAAAACAGTAAAGCTTATAGGTTCTTTGATATTAATAATAAGGTTATTATTGAATCTATTGATGTTGATTTCTTTGAAGAGAGATTTCCTTTTAAATCTAGAAATAGTGGGGGTAATAGTGGGGGTTCTTTATCTAGTGTTTTACCTAGTGCTGATTCTGAACATAGATTAGAAGAACCTAGAAGTGCAGAAACTAGGATCACTGAAGTTGAACCTAGAAGAAGTAAAAGAGCTAGGACTGACACAAGAGATCCTGATTTTGAATTTTATGCCGTAGAGGAAGAACCTTCTAATTTACAAGAGGCGTTCAGTTCTGCAGAGTCTAGTTTCTGGCAAGAAGCTGTAGATAATGAATGGGATTCTCATATGTCTAATGGAACTTGGCGTATAGTAGATTTACCTCCTGGTTGTAAGCCTATAGGTTGTAAATGGGTTTTGAAAAGGAAACTAAACCTGATGGAACAATAGAGAAGCACAAAGCTAGACTGGTTGCTAAAGGATTTAGGCAACGAGAGAACGTAGACTTCTTTGATACTTATTCTCCTGTTACTAGATTAACATCTATACGTGTTTTGATTGCTGTTGCCGCTGCTCATAATCTTGTTATTCACCAAATGGATGTTAAAACTGCCTTTTTGAATGGTGAACTAGAAGAGGAAATTTATATGGAACAACCTGAAGGTTTTGTAATTCCTGGACAAGAACAGAAAGTATGTAAGCTAGAAAAATCCCTTTATGGTTTAAAACAAGCTCCTAAACAGTGGCATGAGAAATTTGATAATTTAATGATTTCACATAACTTCAGAATAAACGAGGGTGACAAATGCATCTATTATAAATTTGAGAATGATGTGTGTGTGATTGTTTGCTTGTATGTGGATGATTTGCTGATATTTGGTTCCAATTTATCTGTTGTCAATGAAACTAAAGGTATGCTTAGTTCGAATTTTGACATGAAAGATTTGGGTGAAGCTAGTGTAATCTTGGGAATCAAAATAACTAGAACTAGTAGTGGTATTTGTTTGGATCAATCTCACTACATTGAAAAAATTCTGAGAAAGTATGAATATTTTGATTGTAAGCCTGCTTGTACTCCGTTTGATCCTAATGTGAAATTGTTTAAGAACACTGGAGAAAGTGTTAGACAATCTGAATATGCTAGTATAATTGGAAGTCTGCGTTATGCAACTGATTGTACAAGACCAGACATTGCATATGCAGTGGGAGTTCTGTGCAGGTTTACCAGTAATCCTAGTTTGGAACACTGGGATGCTATTGAGAGGGTTATGCGGTATCTGAAAAGAACCACAAACCTAGGATTACACTATAAGAGGCATCCCGCAGTCCTTGAAGGATTTAGCGATGCTAATTGGAATACTCTTTCAGATGATTCCAAGGCCACCAGTGGATATGTTTTTACTATTGCTGGGGGCGCTGTATCTTGGAGATCAAAGAAACAGACAATTATAGCCCAATCTACGATGGAGGCTGAATTGATGGCACTAGCAGCAGCTAGTGAAGAAGCAGGATGGCTGAAGAGTCTGTTATCAGACATTCCAGTATGGGAAAAACCGATACCAGCCACTTTGATCCACTGCGATAGTACCGCGGCTATCGGAGTAGTAGAGAACTGTTATAATAACAGTAAGAATCGACAGATACGTCGAAAGCACGACACAGTTAGAGAATTTCTCACAACTGGTGTTGTTAGAGTAGATCATGTAAGGTCTGAAGGAAATATAGCTGATACTTTGACGAAAGGATTAGCAAGAGAAAAGGTATGGAATATCTCTAAAAGTATGGGACTTTTGCCCGTGAGAAGTTGAGTCATTTGTAATGGATACCCAACCTAGAAATAGGTTCAAAGGGACTAGACGAAGTTACAAATAATATGATAGAGTCATGCATTCCCATAGCATGATATCCTGAAGTGGGAAACAGGTTGAGTGTTTAAACTCTTAATGATGTCTATAGCTCTTAAGTTAAGAGTGGGATATACAGGAGTATCCTTGATAGACTCACCTATACGAATGTGAAGGTGTGGCCGCCTTCTATGAGAACTTGGGCATTTCTCTAGATCGTTCGTTAAGAAAGGGATAAGCACATGGCCCTAATGTGCAAAATTAAGAACTTTACTCTAAGATATAGTTGTGTGTTGTATAATCTATTATTAGTTAGAGTTCAAGACGAGAGTCACTCTAGTTACCTGATACTTAGAAAGTTCAACACTATGTAGAGGTTCAAGTCGAAAGGCACCTTTGCTTATGCACAACTGTATAGCACTTGCTCAATGTTTTAAAATATAAGTGGGGGATTGTTGGGGTATATATTTAAAAACATAGTTTTGTAATAATATGCCAAAGTTAGAGAGATAGTATGGTGGCATTGTTTTGAGCTCCCACACTATAGGCATGGGTTCAATTCCCACCCCACACAATTTCACTAGGGTATATACTATTTATACTATATATTATATTACATTAGTCCGGGAGCGGGGCCTTGGGGGTCTTGGGAGGTCTGCTGATCCAGAAACAATTTTTTTGCTGTTTTTAACTTAAATTTTCAAAACGTATTAAGATAATTATATCATGATTAATTACAGTTAATGTTGAAATTTTAATACGGCCGTTTTTTTTGCTGTTACAAAGAAATTTAATTGGCATTTAATCGAAAATTAATTTTCCATTAATTCCATTGATTCTTTTTGATTATAAAAAAAAAAAACTGGTTTCTGGAAAAAAAGATATAGAACGTTATTTTTATTTCGTCAAGTTTTTCTGAGCAAGTGTTGTTGAAAGAGTTATTATTGATTCGATTTCTCAGTGCAGAGAAATCGAAAGAGATAAGCTGTTTTATCCCATAGGGTTTCGACAAAAAACTGACTGCTAGCACAATCAAGAGGCAGAGTCGCGAAACACCTTAAAGATAGCGACCTAGTACGCGACTCAGCGGTTTCTTTGTGTAATTGATTTATATGCTTTGTTTCCAACAATTTTAAGGTGTACGTTTCTGCTATGGAGAATGAAAAGAAGCGCGTTGATGATACCAACAAGCCTTTCAAATTTGAAGGGTTGCATATCAGAAGATGGAAGCTGAAGATGTTCTTTTATCTCAAACTGATGAAGCTGCATATGATTGTGTCGAGTGTTCATCCTGGAACCCTGGAACCTGCTGCTGATAAGACTGCTGCTGTTGCTGCTGCTGTTGCTGCTGGCGGTGGTGCTGCTACAGATCCACCTCCTACCGGTGGTGTTGAAGAAGTTGTTTCTCAAACTCCCGAGGAAAAACAAAAGGCCATCGACAAATGGATCGATAATGACTTTGATTGCAAAAACTACATTCTTAATGCATTATCTGACGATTTATATGAGTATTATTCAACTTTTGAAACTGCTAAAGATGTATGGGATGCATTACAGAAAAAATATGACACCGAGGAAGCGGGTTCAAAGAAATATGCTGTGAGCCGGTATGTGAGATACCAAATGGTGGATGATAGATCAGTTGTTGCACAGGCTCATGAACTTCAAAAAATTTACCACGAAATTGTGGCCGAAGGTATGAAAACTGATGAACAATTTCAAGTTTCTGTAATGATTGACAAGTTACCACCTAGCTGGAAAGATTTTCGTAATACTTTGCGTCACAAGACTAAAGAATTTTCTCTTGAAAGTTTGATTGTTAAGCTCAGGGTTGAGGAAGAAGCTCGGAAACAAGATAAGAAGGAAGAGATTCTCATTGTTTCTAACAATAAGACTCATCCGAATTTAAAACCTAAGAAAAGGGATATGAAACCTAACCCGAACCAGAAGAAAGGAGGAAGGCCTAATCAAAACAAGAACCAACACCCATCGAAAAATGGACAGAATTCCAATTCTGAATTTCTTTGTTATATCTGTAATAAACCAAACCACATGGCTAGGAATTGCAGATTTAACAAGGAAAAGAATAACGCACAAGCTAATGCTGTGGGTGACGTTATAATTGCCATGGTCTCTGATCCAGAGTTCTACATGGTTGGTGGATCTGATGGGTGGTGGATAGACAGTGGTGCTTCGCGTCATTGTTGTTTTGATAGGTCCATGTTTAAGACTTATGCTGAAACCAAGGACAAGAAAGTGTTATTGGGAGACTCCCACAGCACTATGGTGAAAGGTTCTGGTACGGTAGAGTTGAAGTTTACTTCTGGGAAGACACTCATGCTGAAAGATGTCCTTCACACTCCAGAAATGAGAAAGAACCTTGTTTCCGGCTATCTTCTCAACAAGGCTGGGTTGTATCAAACTATTGGGTCTGATATTTACACTATAACTAAGAATAAGAATTTTGTAGGAAAGGGTTATGCTACTGATGGAATGTTTAAGCTTAATGTTGATGCTATGAATAAAATTGATTCTTCTGCTTATATGGTTTGCAATTTTAATGTTTGGCATGGAAGGCTTTGTCATGTGGGTAAAAAGTTAGTAAATAACATGAGTAAGTTAGGTGTCCTCCCTGAATTTTCTGAAAATGATTTTGAAAAATGTGAATACTGTAGTCAAGCAAAAATAACCAAGACTTCACATAAATCTGTTGTAAGAGAATCGAAACCACTAGACTTAATACATTCTGATTTGTGTGAATATGAAGGTATCCTAACTAGAAATGGCAAGAGGTATATCATGACGTTCATTGATGATTGTTCTAATTATACTTATGTTTATTTGTTGAGCCATAAGAACGAAGCTATTGAAAAGTTTAAGATTTTTATTGCTGAAATTGAAAATCAATTTGGTAGGAAAATTAAGAGATTTCGTAGTGATAGAGGCACTGAATATGATTCTTCTCCTTTTACTGAAATTTATCAAACTAATGGCATTATACATGAAAGAACTGCACCATATAATCCTCAAATGAATGGGAAAGCTGAAAGAAAGAATCGTACTCTTACTGAATTGACTGTTGCTTGTTTGCTTAGCTCTGGTGCTGCTTCATTGGTGGGGTGAATGTTTGCTGACTGTTTGCCATGTTTTGAACCGCATTCCTAATAATAAAACCATGATATCTCCTTATGAACTTTGGAGAAATAGAAAACCTAATGTCTCTTATTTTAGAGTTTGGGGTTGCTTAGCTTTTGTTAGAAAACCTGATCCTAAAAGACATAAGTTAGAAAGTAGAGCTTATGAATGTGTTTTTATTGGTTATGCTCAAAACAGTAAAGCTTATAGGTTCTTTGATATTAATAATAAGGTTATTATTGAATCTATTGATGTTGATTTCTTTGAAGAGAGATTTCCTTTTAAATCTAGAAATAGTGGGGGTAATAGTGGGGGTTCTTTATCTAGTGTTTTACCTAGTGCTGATTCTGAACATAGATTAGAAGAACCTAGAAGTGCAGAAACTAGGATCACTGAAGTTGAACCTAGAAGAAGTAAAAGAGCTAGGACTGACACAAGAGATCCTGATTTTGAATTTTATGCCGTAGAGGAAGAACCTTCTAATTTACAAGAGGCGTTCAGTTCTGCAGAGTCTAGTTTCTGGCAAGAAGCTGTAGATAATGAATGGGATTCTCATATGTCTAATGGAACTTGGCGTATAGTAGATTTACCTCCTGGTTGTAAGCCTATAGGTTGTAAATGGGTTTTGAAAAGGAAACTAAAACCTGATGGAACAATAGAGAAGCACAAAGCTAGACTGGTTGCTAAAGGATTTAGGCAACGAGAGAACGTAGACTTCTTTGATACTTATTCTCCTGTTACTAGATTAACATCTATACGTGTTTTGATTGCTGTTGCCGCTGCTCATAATCTTGTTATTCACCAAATGGATGTTAAAACTGCCTTTTTGAATGGTGAACTAGAAGAGGAAATTTATATGGAACAACCTGAAGGTTTTGTAATTCCTGGACAAGAACAGAAAGTATGTAAGCTAGAAAAATCCCTTTATGGTTTAAAAAAGCTCCTAAACAGTGGCATGAGAAATTTGATAATTTAATGATTTCACATAACTTCAGAATAAACGAGGGTGACAAATGCATCTATTATAAATTTGAGAATGATGTGTGTGTGATTGTTTGCTTGTATGTGGATGATTTGCTGATATTTGGTTCCAATTTATCTGTTGTCAATGAAACTAAAGGTATGCTTAGTTCGAATTTTGACATGAAAGATTTGGGTGAAGCTAGTGTAATCTTGGGAATCAAAATAACTAGAACTAGTAGTGGTATTTGTTTGGATCAATCTCACTACATTGAAAAAATTCTGAGAAAGTATGAATATTTTGATTGTAAGCCTGCTTGTACTCCGTTTGATCCTAATGTGAAATTGTTTAAGAACACTGGAGAAAGTGTTAGACAATCTGAATATGCTAGTATAATTGGAAGTCTGCGTTATGCAACTGATTGTACAAGACCAGACATTGCATATGCAGTGGGAGTTCTGTGCAGGTTTACCAGTAATCCTAGTTTGGAACACTGGGATGCTATTGAGAGGGTTATGCGGTATCTGAAAAGAACCACAAACCTAGGATTACACTATAAGAGGCATCCCGCAGTCCTTGAAGGATTTAGCGATGCTAATTGGAATACTCTTTCAGATGATTCCAAGGCCACCAGTGGATATGTTTTTACTATTGCTGGGGGGCTGTATCTTGGAGATCAAAGAAACAGACAATTATAGCCCAATCTACGATGGAGGCTGAATTGATGGCACTAGCAGCAGCTAGTGAAGAAGCAGGATGGCTGAAGAGTCTGTTATCAGACATTCCAGTATGGGAAAAACCGATACCAGCCACTTTGATCCACTGCGATAGTACCGCGGCTATCGGAGTAGTAGAGAACTGTTATAATAACAGTAAGAATCGACAGATACGTCGAAAGCACGACACAGTTAGAGAATTTCTCACAACTGGTGTTGTTAGAGTAGATCATGTAAGGTCTGAAGGAAATATAGCTGATACTTTGACGAAAGGATTAGCAAGAGAAAAGGTATGGAATATCTCTAAAAGTATGGGACTTTTGCCCGTGAGAAGTTGAGTCATTTGTAATGGATACCCAACCTAGAAATAGGTTCAAAGGGACTAGACGAAGTTACAAATAATATGATAGAGTCATGCATTCCCATAGCATGATATCCTGAAGTGGGAAACAGGTTGAGTGTTTAAACTCTTAATGATGTCTATAGCTCTTAAGTTAAGAGTGGGATATACAGGAGTATCCTTGATAGACTCACCTATACGAATGTGAAGGTGTGGCCGCCTTCTATGAGAACTTGGGCATTTCTCTAGATCGTTCGTTAAGAAAGGGATAAGCACATGGCCCTAATGTGCAAAATTAAGAACTTTACTCTAAGATATAGTTGTGTGTGTTGTATAATCTATTATTAGTTAGAGTTCAAGACGAGAGTCACTCTAGTTACCTGATACTTAGAAAGTTCAACACTATGTAGAGGTTCAAGTCGAAAGGCACCTTTGCTTATGCACAACTGTATAGCACTTGCTCAGTGTTTTAAAATATAAGTGGGGGATTGTTGGGGTATATATTTAAAAACATAGTTTTGTAATAATATGCCAAAGTTAGAGAGATAGTATGGTGGCATTGTTTTGAGCTCCCACACTATAGGCATGGGTTCAATTCCCACCCCACACAATTTCACTAGGGTATATACTATTTATACTATATATTATATTACATTAGTCCGGGAGCGGGGCCTTGGGGGTCTTGGGAGGTCTGCTGATCCAGAAACAATTTTTTTTGTTGTTTTTAACTTAAATTTTCAAAACGTATTAAGATAATTATATCATGATTAATTACAGTTAATGTTGAAATTTTAATACGGCCGTTTTTTTGCTGTTACAAAGAAATTTAATTGGCATTTAATCGAAAATTAATTTTCCATTAATTCCATTGATTCTTTTTGATTATAAAAAAAAAAAAAAAACTGGTTTCTGAAAAAAAAGATATAGAACGTTATTTTTATTTCGTCAAGTTTTTCTGAGCAAGTGTTGTTGAAAGAGTTATTATTGATTCGATTTCTCAGTGCAGAGAAATCGAAAGAGATAAGCTGTTTTATCCCATAGGGTTTCGACAAAAAACTGACTGCTAGCACAATCAAGAGGCAGAGTCGCGAAACACCTTAAAGATAGCGACCTAGTACGCGACTCAGCGGTTTCTTTGTGTAATTTGATTATAGTGCTTTGTTTCCAACACTATTCCCCACTCATGTCCACCAATATCTTCCATCATGAGATGTCATGAAGATAGTGGCCTAATACCACACAAAAGGGCCCCTGCTAGTTCCAATCCAGGGGATCAAGAGGTGAAAATTTGACACCTCATGAGGAAACCCACGGGGAAACCAACGGGGAAGTGCAGCACTTCCGAGAACTGTACTTAGCGATGATCAAAGCCAAGTACTGTTTACTCAGTATAACAAAATGAGTTTAACTCCAGCCCCCTATTGATTATTTCATCCAAAAGTGATTAAGGTGTCTATCCTGGAAGTTGCGTGCATCAAAAAATGACACAATCACAATATCTCCTCCGTTGGAAATTTCAAAATTGGTTAAATTATTGAGAGAATACCAAAAATCATCACACTGGAATAGGTCTTTCTGCTGAACTTTCCGAGAAGTTACCGAGCACACTAGTTATTTTATCCTTTCTCCTAATTAGTCCACAACCATCCTATTGATTATTTCATCCAAAAGTGATTAAGGTGTCTATCCTGGAAGTTGCGTGCATCAAAAAATGACACAGTCACAATATCTCCTCCGTTGGAAATTTCAAAATTGGTCAAATTATTGAGAGAATACCAAGAAATCATCACACTGGAATAGGTCTTTCTGCTGAACTTTCCGAGAAGTTACCGAGCACACTAGTTATCTACTAATCATGACAAATTCGAGAGACCGCATCTGCACGTGTCATATGTAGGCAAAGCCTGTTGCATAGCTAGCAAGTTGAAGATTTACCCGAAAATACTAACTATTCCCCACTCATGTCCACCAATATCTTCCATCATGAGATGTCATGGAAATAGTGGTCTAATACCACACAAAAGGGCCCCTGCTAGTTCCAATCCAGGGGATCAAGAAGTGAAAATTTGACACCTCATGAGGAAACCCACGGGGAAGTGCAGCACTTCCGAGAACTGTACTTAGCGATGATCAAAGCCAAGTACTGTTTACTCAGTATAACAAAATGAGTTTAACTCCAGCCCCCAACAGTGTCAGGTTTTCCTGAAACAGTGTTGACCCAGTCCACTCGATAGAACCGATCCAAACTAGTGTCAGACAAATAGCTGAATTCCAAGCATGATTGGATCAGAATGTTCGTGGGACCGCTTAATTAGTTAACAATAACAAAAGTGAATTAAAGCTAAACCTTAATATACTCCGAATAATATCTCACTGACTGTCTCAAAAACTAAACAAGAATAAAAAACTCACAATACAGAATCGCACAGAATCCGGACGGAGAGCGAAGATTGGTGTTGGGCATACGCGATATTCCGACCACGAGTACCTCGATTCACAGTAAAAAGCAGGAGATGTGAGCGAGGTTTAGCCAGCGCAGTATGGTAAGAGTCGTCATACTCATAGTCAAGAGTGAATCTTCAGAGAGAGAACAGATAAATATCAAAAATATTTTTGTACTTTCCATAGAGAGGGAGAGAGAGAATTCGTAAAAAGTTCACTCCTCTGCCTTTTGTTTACATTTTATTTTTGTTTGTTTGTTTCCATCTCTCGCTAGAATTTGTCGGAACAAAACAAACTAAAGAGGAACCTTCTCGATCAAGGGTTTTCTTAGTTACAAAGATCTCTCTGGATGCTGACGGTGATCATCTGGTTTTTTATATCAGGTATTTTTCTTTCGTCTCTTCTCTCTCATTTTCTAAGGTTTTCATGAAAAGTTTCTGAAACTGTTCTGTTTTCTTTTTTGTTTTTCTATTCTTCCAGGTTTTTATTTCACAGAGAGGATTCTGCAACTGAAAAGATAATACAGGGTTTAACCTTTTCAACTCTGTGATTTTCCTATTTGTCAGTTTCATTTTAGCATTCTCATTGTCTTTATAGTTTAGAATTTTTCGGATTTTTGAGATTTTTTTTCAGTTTCAAAAGGAACCGTTACAAAATCAGTCAAAACTTCATTTCCGAATCTTGAGGAATATTTTTTCGGTTTTTATTTGAAATTCAAAATCACACAGTCTCTGTTCATCAATCAAAAGAACAGAATTATTGAAACCTCCATTTTTTTCTTTTTCAGCGTTTTTGACGGTTCAAGAATCATTACTGTGTTTTTTCTGTCCGGTTCCTTCCTTTTAATCTGAAAAATGCAGCGTCCAAATCCAGATTTCTCATTAAAAGAGACTGCACCACATCTTGGTGGTGGAGGTCTAACCGGTGATAAACTCACCAGTACTTATGACTTAGTTGAACAAATGCAGTATTTGTATGTTAGAGTTGTTAAAGCTAAGGATTTACCAGGAAAGGATGCTACTGGTTGTTGTGATCCTTATGTTGAAGTTAAACTTGGTAATTATAAGGGAATGACTCGCCATTTCGAAAAGAGGTCCAATCCTGAATGGAATCAGGTTTTTGCTTTTTCGAAAGAACGGATTCAATCTTCTGTTATTGAGGTTTTGGTGAAAGATAAGGATTTAGTAAAAGATGATATTATCGGAAGAGTTATGTTTGATCTCAATGATGTGCCAAAGAGGGTTCCACCTGATAGTCCTTTGGCTCCGCAATGGTATAGACTTGAAGATCGAAAGAGTGACAAGGTTAGAGGTGAACTCATGTTGGCTGTTTGGATGGGTACTCAAGCCGACGAAGCATTCCCAGAAGCATGGCATTCAGATGCAGCGACTGTTGGGGGCGAAGGCGTCACTAATATTCGGTCCAAGGTATATCTTTCTCCCAAGCTTTGGTATCTTAGGGTTAACGTGATTGAAGCTCAAGATTTGCTAGTTACTGATAAGACTAGATTTCCAGAAGTTTATGTGAAAGCAGTACTTGGAAATCAGGCGTTGAGAACTAAAATTTCTCAGAGTCGGAATATAAATCCAATGTGGAATGAGGATATGATGTTTGTAGCAGCTGAACCATTTGAGGAACATTTGGTTCTGAGTGTGGAAGACAGAGTGGCACCAAACAAGGATGAGGTTTTGGGTAAGTGTGTGATTCCTTTGCAGAATGTGGCTAGGAGGTTGGATCATAAACCAGTGCTGACAAAGTGGTTTAATCTTGAGAAACATATTCTTGTTGATGGGGAGAAGAAGAAGGACAATAAATTTGCCAGTAGGCTTCATTTGAGGATCTGCTTAGATGGTGGTTATCATGTTCTTGATGAATCAACTCACTACAGTAGTGATCTTAGGCCCACAGCAAAACCTTTGTGGAAGCAGAGCATTGGGGTACTTGAGTTGGGAATCTTGACTGCAAATGGATTGTTGCCAATGAAGACGAAAGATGGGCGAGGGACAACAGATGCTTACTGTGTTGCCAAGTATGGGCAGAAGTGGATTAGGACCAGAACAATTATAGATTGCCCTACCCCAAAGTGGAATGAGCAATACACTTGGGAGGTTTTTGACCCATGTACTGTGATTACAATTGGAGTGTTTGATAACTGCCATTTACAAGGAGGAGATAAATCTGTGGGTGCAAAAGATTCAAGGATTGGAAAAGTGCGTATTCGACTTTCTACACTTGAAACTGACCGGGTCTACACTCACTCGTATCCGCTTCTGGTTTTACAACCTTCTGGACTCAAGAAGATGGGTGAAATTCAACTGGCTGTACGGTTCACATGCTCCTCTTTGCTTAATATGATGCATATTTACTCGCAGCCACTCTTACCAAAAATGCATTATCTTCATCCATTATCGGTTACTCAGCTCGAGAACTTGAGGCACCAGGCATGTCAAATCGTCTCTATAAGACTTAGTCGTGCTGAGCCTCCATTGAGGAAGGAGGTTGTTGAGTATATGTTGGATGTGGATTCACATATGTGGAGTATGAGAAGGAGCAGAGCTAATTTCTTCAGAATTATGGGAGTGTTAAGCAGCCTAGTGGCAGTGGTAAAATGGTTTAGTCAGATATGCAATTGGAAGAACCCTCTGACGACAGTTCTGATTCACATCCTGTTTATAATACTTGTCCTTTATCCTGAGTTAATCCTCCCGACAATCTTTCTCTACCTTTTCTTGATTGGTGTTTGGTACTTCCGGTGGAGACCTAGGAATCCCCCTCACATGGATACGCGGCTTTCACATGCAGAGAATGTACACCCTGATGAACTGGATGAGGAGTTCGACACATTTCCTACTTCTCGGCCTTCTGACATGGTGAGGATGAGATACGACCGTTTAAGAAGTGTTGCTGGGAGAATACAAACAGTTGTGGGTGACTTGGCAACTCAAGGGGAGAGATTCCAGTCTCTACTTAGCTGGAGGGACCCTAGGGCTTCGACTTTGTTCATCACTTTCTGTTTGATTGCAGCCATTGTGCTTTATGTTACTCCATTTCGCGTAGTGGCTCTTCTTACAGGTTTTTATGTATTAAGGCATCCTCGATTCCGCCACAAGCTTCCTTCAGCGCCGCTCAACTTCTTCCGCAGACTGCCTGCGAGAACAGATAGCATGATATGAACAGCGTTACAAATACCCCTTGTGATGGGTGAGTCTTCTTTTGCCTCCGACCCTCAGAATAGATGGTTAAATTCTAAAGCATCAATATATGAAGCATGGTTTATTCACTATGGTGTGTAATTTTTCTTCCCCTAAACTCTGCAGTAACTATCATAAATCTGCATTTTGTTTATTTTATTTCTTAGGGCTACCGTGTGTCCTGTGAAGTCATCTTCCTGTTATTAGTCAATATATGTGTATTTTTATCTCTGGTTGAGTAATGTGCTCCTCTAACTTTACCATGCTAGTACATTACATTTAAGTTTCTTAAACTGAGAGCTCACTTGTTATTTGGGCAGCTCATCTGTCAGTTCCTCGGTAATTCTATTGTTTGAATGTCCGACTATCAGACCTGTTAAAAATGTGAACTGTTACTTGTTGTTGTGAACTTTGGTTTGTAGTAAGATAAAAGGTTGACAGCATTCTTTGTATTTTGATAAGAATCCGTTGGTCTGTCTTCCATCTCAACTGCTAATGCTTCACGCTGGAATAATCTATGTGGTCGATTTTGTGGCACATTGATTGATTCTGGAGGAGTCAGAACAATCCTTGAATTTGGTACTAGTAATTCAATTATGAAGTTCTATTTTTGGCCAAATTCTTTTGCTTTGAAGTTCAGTTTGGTGCTAGTAACACACCACAAGCGCTACCACCACCACCACTGCCAGCACCACCTTCACCGCCGCTACCAACGGCAGAACTCATCTTCATCATCCGGTTTCTACATTTCGGTCATTTACTATAGAGAGATTTAGATGTGGATTTCTTGAAGGAGCAGATTTGGAATCCAAAACACACCAAATTTATCGTCACTTGTTTTACTAAGTTTATCGACTAAGTTTCGCAATTTGCAACTTGTAAGCTATCTGTGTACCTATCATTACTCGACTAACCGGTGCTTCGAGAGCGGATGCAAGGGTCTCAATGAGATTAAAACTTCGGTTATATTTGCTTTTGGTAAAGAAACAGAGGCATTCCTAATTTCCTAATCCAGAAGAGACACTTTCCAACATATAAATAGTTACATTTCCACCACATTAAATATAGACCCAATTCACAATGCGATGACCAAATCAAAGCATCGATCTTGACAAACTAAGTTGCTTCACACAAACTTCTCAGGCTATAAAGTTCGGCCCATTAAATACAATCCTTACTTACATATTGAAGTCTTCCATAACATTGAACTTCTGGTAATGCTAATAGATTCATAAACTATCACTCAACTCGGCCAAGCAACCGTCGCTCCATCTCTTCATAAGTTTCCTCATGTGGAAACTCTGACATTCTTGCACGCCATTCTTCAAAGCTCATCCCTTCACTGTTTTGACCAAATGAAGAAATATGAGTCAGTCCAATTCCGCACTTCCCCGAGTGTTGATATAAAGCATCAGAAGAGACAAGGTTCAAATCCCTCACTGCGACTTAACTAAGGTGTGATGCAAACAACCCCAGTGAGGTGTTTCACATTTTTCTCAGGTGTTTAATTTATTTTTCTGCATACTATGATGATTTGGAGAGATGTTATAATATTACAGATTTGTAGGACTACAGTTGGTATGTTTAAAGGGATGAGGGTGAGTAGACCTAATATACTTGCAATTTAAGAATTGGCACATGGGTGATTAACCTGCAGACAAATTATTGAGCCTAAAAACATACTGTATAATTTGTGAGGATTTAACTGGATGGCCTGTGCATGCTACCAATTTTATCTAGAGTGTTGGGAGATGGACACGAAACAAAGAACTTGTAGAACCTCATAGCAACTACTGTGGTTATGCCAGTTAGTCTCTTAATATGTTCACAGAAGCAAATAACATGTTCAGACGCAGATTGATGGAACTGATAAAGCAACCTCAATTACCTCTCAGCTTCGACACTGGGGAGCTTGCATCCCCGCCAATTAGGATACTCTTCCCTGCTAGTATCAGAAAACATACCAAGGATACAATGACGTTCCAAATTCATATCCATTACTTTCTTTTTAAAAGTTTGAAAGCGTCTATTCTTCTCGTCGATGTCAGTTCTTATTTTCCCGTAGTGTCTCATCCACCTTTCGTACAAATCCATCAGATTCTCTTCGGATTCCAAATCCTTGTCTGTCACTTGTATCCTTCCTGGAAAACAACAGCTAGCTGTGAGATACATTGTCAACAGAATAAGGAATAGTAAACTCGGAGCAATAACTAATAACGGGAGTAGTACTAATTTAAGCAGCAACCAGGTTGAAACTTGAAAATGTCAATTTGAGCAACAAAACAAATTAAATACTCAATACCCAATTTCATTATTACCTAGAATTGTTGATTTACCAGAGTTACAATTTGCGCCCGAGCTGAAGCTCATTGATGTAGCACGATTGAATGACGATGGCCGATAAAGAGTAGCAACGATACCCTTGAGCTTGTTCATCTCTAAGAAAACCCTACAAGGGATCAAAAGTAACAAATACAATCTTCAATCCCCATGAATATGACGATTAATGATACTCGCATTTTTAGGGGCGACCCAAAACAAATTAGGGGCGATTTTTTTATTCCCAACCTATACACTACGTTAAGGGATGTCCAAAAACGCGGAGAATACGTTAATGCCCTTACATAATCGGAAGCTATATTGTACCCGATTGTAAATACCTAATCGGAATGTTATTAACTAGATTACACTACCGATTAAGTTCGTTTATGTGCCAAACTCGTATCTGGCTTCTATAACAATCGGGAGTAACAAGATCCTCAAGAGACTACCGAGTATAGAAATTATAAATCTTTAGATTTTTGCAATGATGAAATTTGGGGCCCCTATATAATCGGACGAATTAAAACCTGTCTAAGCTAACGATTTGGGCTTCCCATAATCGGAAAGCTACGAGTAACAATACCTCCCGATTATGGTAGATTTCAAATTCATTAAATGAAGGATTTTATAAGAAAACTTATTTTGGGGCAACCTATAATCGGAAGTTTATGTAATCCATATACCTTCCGATTATGACTACATCCAAAACACGAACCAAATGGTTATGGTCGGCTATGTACCCTCGAAACCTATGGAATTTGGCAGTGGTTCGATTTGGGGCTTCCTATAATCGGTAGGTATATAAGTAACAAACCCTAACGATTTTGGGATACTCAACAATCGGTAGCTTATGATGTGGTAATGCCTACCGATTATTAACTGTTTGACAGATAAAACCAAAGTCAACCTGAATTCATTTCATTTCATTTCTTTTCAACTTCAACTTCAACTCCTCTTCTCCTCTTTCCTTCCGATTGCAGAGAGGAAAACTCTTCCCCTCTCCTCGCTATACATCGTTAATCGTCGAATCGAATCATCGTCGATTATTCTCTATAAAGATGAAGAAAAGGAACCCCAGAAATCTAAAACCAAAAACGTTTGTCGCGGTAAGGATCCAAACATTGGATTGCATGCCCGTAATAAAGAGGTTTTAACTCACGAACCCGAAGAACGCGAAGAAGATGCGACCCCTGATGTAGGCGATACTCAAAGCCAAACTCTCCAGCAACTTGAAATAGCGCCTATTAGGTAAGATTCTACCATTAATTTGCTTTATATTGCTTCAATTCGTCGAATCCATGATTTTTATTTTTTAGGGTTTTCGGTTATTACCCATATTCGGTAGGTTAGTAATTGTTTTAAACTCCCGATTGTTGTCGATTTCTTCATTTCACAAGAACATTCATTATATTCGGGTGCTAAATATTTAGGTTTCCTACCGATTATTGAACATTTTCATTACTGAGGCCTAAATCGATCATAATCGGAATGTAATTGTGTTTTTGACTTCCGAATATACTAGGGAAGAACAAGTATTAGAGACGTATTAAGCGGTTGATATGTTGTGTAATTTGCTTCCGATTGTTTAGGATGAACTATATTAATAGTTTCTGGACACAAAGTGATGCATATTCGGTAGACATTAGTTTTGTGAGACTTCCGATTGAGATTTATTCGGAAGGTTATACTTTTTATTACTTTCGATTATTCCTATTCGGAAGGTTGTGTTGAAATTTAGTTTACTAACCTGTTGTACTTTCTTCGCGTTGTTTAGGGATAGGCGAGGTAGAAAAGTCGAAGATGCAATTGTCTCAGATAGTGCAAGGAAGCAAAGGCGTCAGAACTTGACAGCTAGTGCAAGGAGAGGTAGGACTGCTAAAGCCACTTCAAGTGCTCAAGATGGAACTCAACAAGCAAGTCAAGAAGGTGTTCAACCAAGTGCCCATCAATCAGAACCAGTTCAAGAAGGTGTTTAACCATGTGCCTCTCAATCACAACCAGTTCAAGAAGGTGTTCAACCAAATGCTCCACAATCACAAGTAGAAATTCAACTAGAAGCACCCGAAGATAGAGTACCAGAAGTAGGACAACCTAGTGGTGCGCAAGAAGAAGGAGAAGCCTAAAAGAAAAATCCTCCTCGAAAGAAAGCGCAACACCTTGTCCCAAATGAACTGAAGGTGAAGGTATTTCAGAAGGTGTAATCCTTGGGCTTCCGGAGGATGGAGGACAATTGTTATTTGGATACAAAGACTCCTGGGTCAAAGAAATATATGAAACCGAGGTAATGATCGTATCCATTTTATTTACCTATTATGTTTTTCTTCGTAATACTTTAGGTTATTCTAATTTTTTTTGTAACTTGTCATGTGTTTAATAGTATCATTCTGATGCGGTTCAGTTGCTCAACCCGACCGCCGCACCAACTAAAATGCTGGATTGGCCTTTGAAGGATGAATGTGAAAGGTTCAAGGCCATTATTGCAAATTCAGGGTTGGCTGATGCTGCAGAGAACTCAATGTTGGAACATGACCGGGTGGCTATATCGGCGTTTGTGGAGAGATTTTATCCTGAGACCGACACCTTCCATATGTCGTTTGGGAAGATGACGATTACCCCAGATGATGTTGTGCAGATTTTCAGGATCCCTGTCCATGACAAAGGTGTTAGGGCTGAGTTCACAAAGCAGTTGGAATGGACCAAACTTTATGATCTAACTAAAAAGTGTTTGGTTTGGGATGAAGAAACATCTACAACTGAGTTCAAGAGATGCATGAAGTATAGAACTAGACAGTTCAACATTAGTACTCTGATGGATATGTTCAAGGGAACCAAGGAAAAAGAAGAGAAATGAACTTTAACCGATGATCAAGTCAACCACGCGGCCACCGCATATCTCCTATGTGTATTGGGATGTGTCATGTTCCCCAATACCAGTGGCAATCGGGTAAACGCCAACCTTTTACAACTTCTGGATCCTCTCGAGAAAGTGCATGAGTACTCTTGGGGCACGGCATGCCATGCGTGGTTGATGGAAGAGTTGAGAAAGGCGTCGAGGGTTGGAATTAGCCAAGTGGCCGGGAACGTGAGTCTACTACAGGTATTGTTTATTAACTCTACATAGTTTTTTTTTTTTTTTGGTTTTTCTACTATTGAAGATTCAATTGCCTAATACTTGTAAAAATGACAATATAGGCATGGATCTACGACCACTTCCCTATCTTGAAATTGGCCATTGAAAACCCGGCGTGGAAGAAAGGCGATCCTAGAGGAACAAAGTACGTCTTCGATGACAACCATTCTAGAACGAAGGAGCAGCAGATGATTCGTTTGAGGGAGGTTTTGGACTCACTGACAGCCCAAGACGTATGCTTTGATCCGTACAAGGAAGAACGAGCTGGTGGACATATCGCGGGTCGATCCGATTTTGCCCTTTATTTTGGACCGTTGTGGCACCCCACAGGATATGTGATGTACAATTCCTCAAGGGTGATGCGACAACACGGTTTTGTACAAGGTATACCAAAGGAGGAAATCCATGGAAATTTTTCTTTGGTTCTGGAGGAGTGCACGTCTGATAAGGATTCTATCACGATCGTTCACAAGAATAAACCATCCTGTAAATTGCATTGGGATAGAAGGGCGCATTACTTGATCAACCTAGGAAGTCCAGCCAACAAAGGTTTTGAAAATGCTCTCAACTATATGGAATGGTACCTGAGTGTTTCTCACATTCGTGTAATCCGTGATCTTAAACCAAAGCCAGCTTCGCACAAGAGTATCCTCAAAGACAAACCTGTGGGTTATGAAAGATTGGTACGTATTTTTTTCTTAGTTTAGTTTAATATTATGGGTCAAAATAGAGTAATAACCGTTTGATGGTATGCTATGTTTTAAAACAGAAGGGCAGGTTCAAGAGTTTGTCCAAATGGTGCACTAATTGCATAAAAGCCGGAGAGCCTGTGCCACTTGATAAGATAAGAAAGCACCAAGAGTTGATTGATAACATTGACAATGAAGATTATGCATCTCAGTTTGGGGAAAAAGCCAAGCAACCTAAAAAGATTGTGAAAAAAAGAACTCGGGCGTCATCGAGCACTCAAGTTGATGAAACCAATGATAATGTTGGTCCAACTCGTCATAAAGTCAAAGGAAAGAAATAGTAAACTCTCGATGTTGTAAACTCTCGATGTTTTTCGTTCACTTTATGGATAACTTTGTTTATGTCGGACTGTGTCGTTTTCAAACAATGTGTCTGATTATGTCGTTTTCAAACAATGTGTCGGATTTTTAGTTGTTACGTAATGTTTATGGATTGTGAATGGTTCCTTGTATGGATTATGAATGATTATGTTGCTATGTTTATGCATTTAACGATGACTCGCAAGCGAATCACATGAAGAGACATGAAACTGTTGAATTTTGGAACAAAATCGGAAGCTAAGTTTATATATTAACCTACCGATTCTGGGGATTTTGCATTTTTTGGTCAGAATCGGAAGCTTTATATATTATTAACCAACCGATTCTGGGGATTTTTCAAAATATTTTGTCAGAATCGGAGTTTTTTAATATATTTTGCCTTTCGATTTTTCAGTGTAAAAAAACTTTGTTTCCTAGAACCAAACAACACCATAATCGGGAGGTATATGTGCACCTTGAATTCCGAATAGTAATAATCGGTAGGTTTAGTTTTTATTACCCTATCGATTATTATATGTAAAAAAACTTTGTTTCCTGGAACCAAACAACACCACAATCGGAATGTAAATGTGCACCTTGACTTCCGAATAATAATAATCGGTAGGTTTAGTTTTTATTACCCTCTCGATTATTCTATGTAAAAAAACTTTGTTTCCTGGAACCAAACAACACCACAATCGGAAAGAAAGTTGACTCATAACATAACCGAATATTACAATCGGAAGGTTGTTTAACAAAATAATCTACCGATTTCGTATAATCAGTAGGTGTTGTATTTAACATATCTACCGATTATGGTAGCATTTGAATTTGGGGCAACTTATAATCGGTAGGTTTTGTAATATATTTAACTCCCGATTAAAGCTGCATCCAAAACACGAACCAAGTGATTATGGCTGGCTGTGTACACTCAAAACCTATGGAATATGGCAAGGATTTGATCTGTGGCTCCTTATAATCGGTAGGTTGTTAAGTTGTATTCCCTTCCGATTATAGCAGGTTTCAAAATTCAATACATGAAGAATTTTAGAAAAAACTCATTTTGGGCAACTTATAATCGGTAGGTTTTGTAATATATTTAACTCCCGATTTACACTGCATCCAAAACACGAACCAAGTGGTTATGGCTGGCTATGTACACTCAAAACCTACGGAATATGGCATGGGTTCGATCTGTGGCTCCTTATAATCGGTAGGTTGTTAAGTTGTATTCCCTTCCGATTATAGCAGGTTTCAAAATTCAATACATGAAGAATTTTAGAAAAAACTCATTTTGGGGCAACTTATAATCGGTAGGTTTTGTAATATATTTAACTCCTGATTAACGCTGCATCCAAAACACGAACCAAGTGGTTATGGCTGGCTGTGTACACTCAAAACATATGGAATATGACAAGGGTTCGATCTTTGGCTCCTTATAATCGGTAGGTTGTTAAGTTGTATTCCCTTCCGATTATAGCAGGTTTCAAAATTTAATACATGAAGGATTTTAGAAAAAACTCATTTTGGGGCAACTTATAATCGGTAGGTTTTGTAATATATTTAACTCCCGATTAACGCTGCATCCAAAACACGAACTAAGTGGTTATGGCTGGCTGTGTACACTCAAAACCTATGGAATATGGCAAGGGTTCGATCTGTGGCTCCTTATAATCGGTTGGTTGTTAAGTTGTATTCCCTTCCGATTATAGCAGGTTTCAAAATTCAATACATGAAGGATTTTAGAAAAAAACTCATTTTGGGGAAACTTATAATCGTTAGGTTTTGTAATATATTTAACTCCCGATTAACGCTGCATCCAAAACACGAACCAAGTAGTTATGGCTGGCTGTGTACACTCAAAACCTATGGAATATGGCAAGGGTTCGATCTGTGGTTCCTTATAATCGGTAGGTTGTTAAGTTGTATTCCCTTCCGATTATAGCAGGTTTCAAAATTCAATAATGAAGGATTTTAGAAAAAACTCATTTTGGGGCAACTTATAATCGGTAGGTTTTGTAATATATTTAACTCCCGATTAACGCTACATCCAAAACACGAACCAAGTGGTTATGGCTGGTTGTGTACACTCAAAACCTATGGAATATGGCAAGGGTTCGATCTGTGGCTCCTTATAATTGGTAGGTTGTTAAGTTGTATTCCCTTCCGATTATACCAGGTTTCAAAATTCAATACATGAAGGATTTTAGAAAAAAAACTCATTTTGGGACAACTTATAATCGGTAGTCATATATGTTGGATAACCTACCGATTATAAAAGGGATTATTAGCCGAAGTATCTACACTATATTCGGTAGATACAGTTTCAATTTAACCTACTGATTCGCCTCTAACCTACCGATTATGGTGTAGGCTCCCGATTATATAAGGGGCATATTGGCCATTTCGAAAAATCAGAGATAAGGAGTAGCTTAGAATTACGTTTGAGTAATCTTTTTTTTTCTTTTAGTGTCGCCCCTAATTTCTTTTGGATCGACCCTAAAAATGACATGTTAATCATGTGATGCCGATCGAAAAACAAAAAAACAAAAAACCGTAATCTTCGTAAAAACAGATGATAGTTTCGACTGAAATCCAATATAATAATCGCGAAAGAAAAAAGAGTTTAATTAAATACTTTAAAATGATGATAAACTGGTATAAATCATCAAAACTGATGTCTGTACATAATGTTTATGTAAGCGTGATAATCAAATAAAATCGTGAAAATGAACTAAATAAATCCGAAAACAAAAATAATTACCTTACAAACCAAAAGAGAAGCACTTAATCTAACACCCTTAGATCCGTCTTAGTTGTTCTCGCCTGCCGAGGGTCTAATCTACCTTGACAAGTACGAGGATCTTCATTCTAGGGTTTTTCTGGAAAAGTGCGTATTCGACTTTCTACACTTGAAACGGACCGGGACTACACTCACTCGTATCCACTTCTGGTTTTACAACCTTCTGGACTCAAGAAGATGTGGGTGAAATTCAACTGGCTGTGCGGTTCACATGCTCCTCTTTGCTTAATATGATGCATATTTACTCGCAGCCACTCTTACCAAAAATGCATTATCTGCATCCTCTATCGGTTACTCAGCTCGAGAACTTGAGGCACCAGGCATGTCAAATCGTCTCTATGAGACTTAGTCGTGCTGAGCCTCCATTGAGGAAGGAGGTTGTTGAGTATATGTTGGATGTGGATTCACATATGTGGAGTATGAGAAGGAGCAGAGCAAATTTCTTCAGAATTATGGGAGTTTTAAGCAGCCTAGTGGCAGTGCAGACAATGTGCTTCTATGGTCTTCTTAGGCTAACCTCTATGGTCTTCTAATCTAGCAACTAGATTGGTCATCCACGTCTGTTAGGACAATCTCCTAAGTTCTGTGTTATTTCTAATCTAGCAGCGAAACGCTGAATCAAACAGCGTCACATGATTTTATTTTCCAAACAACTAATCATTACCATTTCTCTCTCATTCTTTTTCCTCTCTCTCTCTCTCCCTTTTGTACCTCTCTCTCTCTCCCTCTTTTTCTTCTCTCTCTCCATCTTTCTCCTCTCTCCATCACACTAATACGTCCCTCTCTCTCTCTACCAAAAAACATTTATATAACGTTGAAGGGTTCAGCGTTTATGTCACTTTTTCAGCGCTGAATGATTCAGCGTTTCAATCTCGCTGCTAGTTGAACTGCGAGCAAATGTTAGGAGAGAGAAGTAGAGAGAAGTAGTGTTAACTTTTTCCCCACACTTTTTTCTTGATTTGCAACACTTTTTGACCAATCTAGCAGTTCAATCTAGCCCATAGGGGTTAGCCTTACAAGTTTTTATGTATTAAGGCATCCTCGATTCCGCCACAAGCTTCCTTCAGCGCCGCTCAACTTCTTCCGCAGACTTCCTGCGAGAACAGTTAGCATGATATGAACACCATTACAAATGCTTATTGTGACGGCGAAGTCTTCTTTTGCCTCTAACCCCTTAAAATAGATAGTTAAATTCTAAAGCATCAATCTTTTTTAGCTGGTAGTGAGTGATCATATCATTATGGCATGTAATTTTTCTTCCCCTGAACTTGTAGGAGCTGTCATAAATCTGAACTTTGTCTATTTTATTTCTTAGGGTGTGTGAAGTTTTCCTGTTATTAATCAGTATATATGTGTATTTTTATCTCTGTTCGGCTTCTGTGCTCCTCTACATTTACCAATGTTAGTGTGTTAGGCCTATTCCTATGCACATGCCAGACACTTATTTTTGGCATATATACACCCACTATGGGTATGCCAAACTTCCAAACTCATATGCCTATATGTCAGGAATAACATATAGGCATACACGACAGAGTTTCCAGCGAGCGATAGAGTGTCCATCGCTCGATGGTCAAGTCAGCGCTCGCTGGTCATTCCAGCGCTTCAATCGCTGGTCTGGTCAACGCTTATCAGATCTTCATCCAGCAGCTACCATTTCCCCCTCTATAAATACCTAATTTCTACCCATTCCAACCCAACTTCAAATTCATTTCAACATGCCTAGTGCTCGCAATAACCGAGGTGGATTTTACTCTAGAGGAAGATGTTTCTCTAATTCGATGTTGGGTTTCAGTTGCAAGCGATAGAGATTTCAATTTAGAGACTTTTAACTTATGTGACACTGTGTTTCAAAGGTTCACGACGTTAAGTCACGTAAATCCATTCAGAACAAATGAGTGTCTTCAGAATCGTTATTGTTTCATCAATAACAATGTTAATCAGTATCAGCAAATTATGTGGTTGATAAAAGGGATAATCCTGGGTTGTCAAATGAAGAACTAAAAATTAGAGCTCGTACCAAATTCGCCGAAGACAACGGAAGATGGTTTAGTCACGACGAATGTTATGAACTCTACAATGTTCATGTGCAGGGATTCAAATTATAATTATTGTGTTATGCAATCATGGTTAATTTTTAATGAAATGTAAAACTAGTTTCTATTTGAATATTAATCTAAAAAAAAGTTTCCATTAATTAAAAAAAAATTACATTTCAACTAAATTGCTTACATTTAAACTACTCATTACCTTGCCCATTTCCTCCCTGACCAAAGATCCAATTGCCCGCGTTTTCTGGATCAAGAGTGTTGTTCAACATATCAGTTAGCGAGCCAGTTTGAGACTCACTTGGTGCTTGAGTCTCATCAGAATCACCATAACCTTGATAAGCAATGGGTTCAGGGCGCATGGGAACACGATACAAATCTTGAAATATGTGTTGTTGATATTCTTGAGGAGTTTTTTACAATGGATGCTGGAATGGTTGAAATGCTGATGAGCTTGAGGAAATTGTGTGTGTGTGTGTGTGTGGGGGGGGGGGGGGTAGAGGCAATTGGAGTATACAGAGTCGATTGCCTAATTACTTCCATGTTCACACCATCACCTGGAGTCATTATGTCAGTTGGAAAATGACTAAACATACGTACAGGAGTTGTATCCAAGCCAATGTTTTCTTCACCACCACGTACGACTTGACTATCTAACGCTAGGTTTGGAGTGGAACTTTCTGGTAACTCCTGCATAGAACGACGTCTCAATCTTCTTTCACTTCCAAGACTTTGCTGACTTCTACGACTTTGCTAACTTCCAGTTGGACTCATTCCTCCAACACTAGGACCCAAATGAGTCATTCCTCTACCGCTCATTCCTCTTCCTAATGTTAAATCACTGGGACTCAAATGACTCAGTCCTCTAACACCAGGACTTATTACCCTACTACTACCTGAACCATCATTACCCTCAAATCCTTGACTCATGTCAAACATCATGCTTTCCCTCAGTTTTTGCAACTCATCCAAGTGCAATCTCTGAAATCCCTGAAGTAGACCATGAAAATCGTTCAACTGTTTCTGATACTACAACTCTGTAACATTGATCCCCAAGTATGGATAAGTCCGACCAAGTACACTAGAAGCAATTGGATAATTAACAATCTCTCCAAATGTGCTGGATATAGTCTGTACTTCCCAAGAAAATGGTGGCGTGGTTGACGATGAACTTTGAGAAGGATATGCAAATGCGTCACCCGTCTCTGGTGGAGGTTGGGAAGGAAGAAATTCATCGGCAAGTGGCATCCTACCTAAAGCTGGGAAATCCATCCGACCCAAACTTTGCGGTTGCATAGCAATATTGGGCTTGAAAATAGTGTTAAACCAAACTAGGTATTCATTTCTGTCCATTGGCTCCTGGATCAATTGATCAGCTTCTTTCCAATGATGACCTTCCCTTGTCAATTTGAAGTAATCGTCTTTTGAAACCTCTGAACTTGGATAAGGGTTGACAGCTATCACTGATCTTCTTTGCAACTGAAGAACTTGTCTTTCACCATAATACCAAACACCCTTTTCAGAAATAGGGATGTATAACACCATCCTTGTAAGGCTTAGCTGTACCATTCTCTGAGCTTGTTCTTCTTCGAACTCAGGTATTGATTCATACGGCTGAGAGATAAGGTTAAGGTTTGTTCTACACAAATGCTGAATCTTATGAACAATAGCAGTCTGTTGACCATCTTCAATCTGTGTATCTTCCCAATTCTCGGAATCGTACTTGCGTATGATCGGAAATATATTGGTATGATTCTCAAGAGAAGGTTCCGAAACACGGAACCATGTATACCACCAATACTGAAAATAATAACATTTATTGGTTATTAAATTTTCCAAGTGAAAATAACAAACAAATATTGTGAAAAATATTGGTTCTTACCTCTGGAAATCCCCAAAATGCATTAAAAATATCTTTGACACATGTCGAGCAATCACCGAGGGCCATGTAAATCTCTGATAAAATTGAAGACCCCCAATCATATGTTGGCGCTTGCTCTAAATATTCCAATGCTTCGAGAAACCCAATTAACACCACTGAGCTAGCATTTGGAAATAGACATTGGCCTAGTATCCACAATACAAACAGACGTTCAAGCTCTTCAAAATGGTCGGGGAACAAATATTCATTACCAGCTATCCTGTTTTCATTCATTTTCCTAGCATAACGTATAAAAAAATGCTTTCAACCCAGCCACTTTTAACCCATGCGCTTTTAAACGCCTATATGAATCGTTTCCTTCTACATCATTTGAGTATAAGGGAAGTCTTTGTTTCCATTTATCTTCTGATAACCAATTTAGTTTGTTAAATGGAAGTAAGTTTCCACCACATGGAATTCCCGTTAACATGTACAAATCTATCGGTGTAACTCCTATTAACAATAATTATTCATAATTAGAATTTGTTGATTTTTATAAAACAAAAAGATAATCTGAAAATTAAATTACTAGAAAAAACTGACTTACCGCATTCAAAGTCCTTGAAAAAGAACGTGTTTGTAGTCTTCAACCATCGTTGTAATATAACTTGAACTCCTTGAGTCCTGTGGTTTATAGGTTGTATATGATATAGATGTCGCCAAGGATATCTTCTAACTCTCTCTTGAACAACAGGGGGGAGTAATTGAAAAATCGTATGTAACTCAATCCATCTACCTCTTAGATTTTACCGAATTAACTCGCTCCTCATGGTCAGATAGGTGATTAGAGAACATACCTTCATCGGCTACTTGCCTGACATTATTTAACTCATAATTTGTATCCACAACAAAACTTATTTCACTGGCTAGGGTACTGGTACATCCTTTGGTTCTTCTATTTCTTTTTCTTCTCTCCATATTTGTTTAAAATGAAAGATAATTGTTTAGAACAGAAGAAGAGTTGAGAAGAGTTGAGAATAGAAGAGAACAAGGCGCAGTATTTATAGGCGTTAGAAAGTCCAACGTTAGCGATATTAATAATAACGCCAGCGCTGGAGTCAATAACGCTCGCTAGAAACTCGGTCGCTCCATGGTTTTCCCATAGTAGCACAATTAGTTTTCCATGCCACCTGGTATGCCAAACAAGTTTTTTTTTGGCATGTGCATAGGAATAAGCCTTACATTTAAGTTTCTTAAGTTGAGAGTTCACTGGTTATTTGGGAAGCTCATCTGTCAGTTCCTCAATAACTCTATTGTTTGAATGTCTGACTATTGGGACCTGTTAAGATGTGAGACGCCTCTCTGTTGTTTTAAATTTTGGTTCGTACGGAAGATAAATGGTTGGCAGCAATGTTTGCTATTTTGATAAGAATCCGTTGGTCTTTCTTTCATTTAAACTACTAATGCTTCACGCTGTAATAATCTATATAGTCGATTTTGTGGCACATTGATTGATTCCAGAGAGTTGCAACAAATCTATATAGTAGCCACGGACTACTTCAGCAAATGGGTGGAAGCCAAAGCTCTGGACAGGATCAGAGATGTAGACGTATTCACTTTTATCTTCCAGAATATCATTTGCAGATTTGGCATTCCCGCAGAAATTGTCTCCGACAATGGCAAGCAACTACAGGAAAAGAACATTGACATGCTCTTTGATACATTCAAGATCAGGAAGAACAAGTCCACTCCCATCTACCCTCAGAGTAATGGACAAGACGAAGCCACAAACAAGACCATCGCCCTCATTCTCAAGAAAACACTGGATGAACATAAAGGCCGATGGTGTGAGAAACTACACAATAGCTTGTGGTCATACCGAACCACGAAAAGATCAGCAACCGGTGAATCTCCTTTCCTTCTCATCTATGGAGCCGAAGAAGTCATCCCAACGGAGATAATCATGCGTACAACAAAAAACGAAGCATGGGAAAAGAATCTCACAGCGGATATGATGCTATAAAGACTCGATGATCTAGAAGAAAGAAGGGAAACAACGTTACAAAGAATGGAGAATTATCATCGTAGGCTAGCAAGGGAATACAATAAAAAGGTTAAACTTAGAAATTTTGTAGAAGGAAAATATGTGCTACGGACTATACCGTAATATCAACGAGAAAAGAAATTGGGTAAATTAGCACCAACACGGGGAGGACCATTTGTAATACATGATATCGCAGGGAAGGGATCGTACTACCTGTGTAATTTAAAGTGAGAAATCCTAAGGCACCCCTGGAACGCAAAATACCTCAAGCCATACTATCCATGAAGCAACGCAGTTCTGCATTTGCGTGAAGGATACCATAATAAGAAGACGACGTATCCACTCGACATGTTTCTGTCTCTGGCCGAGGAATAGCAGACCTCATCACATCAATAAAGCAAGAACCTTTTTTACCATATTGTTTGGCAAACAACGAAGAGGTCGATGATGACCACTTACATTGACATTGGGGAAAGTACCTATGTACAATCTCTCAGGACTCCCCTATCAGCGTCTATGAGTGTACGACCATGGGGAAGGATTCCAGCAGAAAGATATACCCAACCTAACAATAAGGCAGCGGTTCGGCGGAATTGGTGCATGTATATAATTCAATAACACCACATATCCGAGAAGGATGTATCAACCCCCACCGTCCGGTAATCCTCTGGCCCAGGATTAGCCGACGGGGTGACAGGTCCAAAACAAATAAGGGAGGTACATACCTTCGTTATTTTACAACACATTCTTCGTTTTTCTCTCTTTTTGCAGTGACATCTCTTAATAAGTAAATTAAAAATATAAAGTAAATGTTGCAGATAAATCAAAACTGTGTATGCTTAAAAATACTGATGATCTATTTCATAAAAGTTGATTACAAGTCTGGGAAGGTAAGAAAGAAATACAATAGATATACAAAAAAAACCCCGAAGCTACATAATCAACAACGATCAAATCACTACTCCAACACGAGGATTTACTTTTCTTCCGAAGGCTCGACATGATCAGCAGTTCGCTCCTTTTGAGATGAGGGAACGCTCCCCCCATAGGATGGATCATAGGTAGACTTAAAAGGCTCGGGTACAGGACGACGCTTATATTTCTTGGTGATACCATGCTCTTTCAAAAGACTCTGCTCTATCTGAGCCAACGTCTTGTTAACTTCCAAAGCCAGCTGACGACGAGCTTCGTGCGTGATGAAAGTGGTCTTGAGCTCAGACTGAGTCAACAATGATATCAACCGCTCCAATTTCTTTGCTGATTCTTTCATCGCCACGTCCCGAGACCCTGCTAACCCCTCAAAGTACTTGGTTTGCTCTTGCTTCTTAACTAGCTCAGATTGAGTCTTTTCAAATTTCTCATTTGCAAGGCCAAGCTGTCTCTCGAGCTCTGAAACAAAAGAAAACAAGCCATATTGTTGTATTGGGAGAAGGAAATAAACAACTATCCACGACAAAACAAACATATACCTTCGACATTAGCCGAAACCATTTCAAACTCATTTACTACTGCATACCGTGCCTCGTCAAGAAAATCGGACTCTTCGGAAAGTTTCTTATAATCAAGCCGAAGATTTTCGAGTTCAAATTGGCACTGATGTAACTCTACCTTCTTCATGGAATCCAAATGATGAAGACGATTGACCTCATTATTCATCTCTACGATCCCTTTGGTAAGTTGTTAGAGCATTGCTCGGTCGAACTCGCATGCTTTGCTATCTCAAGCATGTTTGTCAATGTTGGTGATCAAAACTATAAGTCTTGATTTCTAGTCTATTATAGCTAAGTCTCTGACTAGGATAGAAAGTGTAGTTGAGCTCAAGGACTTCATGGCGATTCATCATACAAGTAGAAGAACTACTCAAGGAACCGGTGGAGCTTCTCAACAAAAAGGTATGTGAAGACTTGAACTTATCTGTCACTCAAAAGTCTATCTACTCTATCTCCTACTTCTTGAGACAAAAAGTCGTATGCTATATATATAAACTTAGATTATACACATTTGGTATTTCGAGCCGAGTATACCTCGCCTATCTATATCTTGAAATATTTGTTGGTAAGCTTTTCGCTTCGACCAAGTTTATCTTTACCTAGTGACGAAAGTCATGATATGTTTCAATCATCTTGAAAATTGCTTTGACGAGAAATGGTGTAACAATTATATAACGTCCTCTAAGAATGTTTCAATGATTGAAATGAGAGTTTAGATTACATAACCAATGATGGACATAAGCATTGTTGTGGAAACACATTTATGTATAAGTTCTATTCCTTGAACCAAAGTTTGCGAACTTTGTTGATCAAGAAAAACCGGAAGAATGGCTTGTTGCCAAGTCCGCGAACTGCCGAACTTCTCTTCCCGAGAAATTCTGCGGGAGTTGAAAAACTAGTTGCTTGAGTACCAGTCCGCGAACCCAGTCCACGAACCGGCGGAAGGTCTTTTGCCGAGATTTTCTGTTGGAGTTTGTAAACTCTGTCCGGTTGCTTAAGTCCGCGAACCTAGTGTGCGAATTTAAGAAGGTTATATATCTGAAGATGATTTATGAACTTAAACCTTAAAAAGACCAAGGAATGCAGTTTGAAAACCGTGGCTATAAAAGTTCATGAACCGATTCAAGTGAATCAAATCATCTTTGCTTCAATTGTGTCTTTTGTAGTTACATAAGATTTCCTTGCAATTGAACAACTCTCTAACTAGTTCCTTTGAGTCATTTGAACTAGTTATGGTGAAGAAGAACATGGTTGGTATGGAATGCTCATATGGCTAACCTTTTGGTTAACTATTGTTGAACCAACAATGTACACGTTTGGGTACGGTTAACAAACCTAGAAGCGTGCAGTTCATTTGTGTATAACAAGCTAAGTTTTCGATCTAACGGTTGAGAAATATTAGCTTGAATCTAAATAAGGTTTTCATCTAACGGTGAATATTGATTGCTTTGTTACCAATGCAAAACCCTGATTTGAAAGACTATATAAAGGAGACATCTAGTATTGTGCAAAACTAATCCCCACACCTTACGTGTGATGCTAGTTTGCGTACTAGAGTCAATTCTCCTTTAACCTTTGGTTTTATTCTTCTAAAACCAGGTTAACGAATTAAAGAATTCATTGGGATTGTGAAGCCAGACCGATACTACTTTATCGTAGTTGTGTGATCTGATCTTGCATATTCTATCGTACGAGTACAATCATATTGATTGGATTAAGATTGATATATCCGATAGGAAAGATATAAAATGTAATCACAAACATATTCGTCTCATCGTTTGTGATTCCGCAACATCTTGTTTCGCTACCATACGATTAAGATTGATGTGAGGTGATTGATAACTCTAGGATGTTCTTCGGGAATATAAGACCGGATTATCAATTGGTTCCTGTTCACCTTGATTACTATCAGAAGACGGAACAAAACCTTTTAGGGTTTATCTGTGGCAGACAGATTAATCCTTAGATAGACTTGTCTGTGTGAGACAGATTTGTTTGTCATCAAGTCTTCGACTTTGGGTCGTAGCAACTTTTAGTTGTGGGTGAGGTCAACTAAGGGAATCAAGTGCGCAGTATCCTGCTGGGATCAGTGCCGTAGGGAGTACAACTGTACCTTGGATCAGTGGGAGACTGATTGGGGTTCAACTACAGTCCAGTCTGAAGTTAGCTTGGAGTAGGCTAGTGTCTGTAGCGGCTTAATACAGTGTGTGTTCAATCTGGACTAGGTCCCGGGGTTTTTCTGCATTTGCGGTTTCCTCGTTAACAAAATTTCTGGTGTCTGTGTTATTTCAATTTCCGCATTATATTGTTTTATCTTTATAATTGAAATAATACAGGTGGTGCATTAGATCAATCAATTGGAGAATCCGACCTAACACTTGTTGATTGATATTGGTTGACACTTGGATATTGGTCTTTGGTACCATCCAAGTTATTCATTGTATTTGATTAGTACTCGCAGTTCCTGTTTGAGGAAATCAAATCAAGAGAGAGATATAAACTCGTTGATATACTTTTAATCGATTGAGTCTTGTTGATTCTTTTAAAAGTATATTCGTGTTTGTCCATACATATTGCTAAGTGAAATATTGGTGGTGTTGTTAGACCCCCGCTTTTTCATAAGTTTACATATATTAACTTCTAAATCCTTCTCTGATTCCACCAAACGAGCGATGTCTGCACGAGAAGCAGTTAAAGCTTGTTAAGAGCATGCGCCTCCATCCTAGCATCGTCCCTTTCTCGAACAAGCTGTTGTATATAGTCCCGATCTTCAGGGTCATGGGAATAACGGGCCTGACGAAGCTCTACTTCTAAATATGTTACTTTGGCATCTAACAGAGAAACAGTATCACGGGCCTCATAAATATTTTCACGAGTCCACAACAAAGCACCGCTGAACTGACGACGATCGAAGATAATCGTATTTTGCATCTCAACCATGCCCTGAAAAACTGACGCCTTGAGCGCCTTGGCCCTGAAAAATTGATACAAGGAATGGTTGCAATACTCACTCCTCACTAACTACAACAACTAGGGGCAAGTAAGAATCACTAACAAAGAAAGACCGTATTATTGCACCATGAAACCAGAACGACATCTTACCTCAAGAACACGTTGCTGAGGAAAGCCATATTGATGCCCATCAGCTATGGCCATCATCTCAGAGATAGAAGAAGGAGGAGCGGTCATGAGACCAGACGAAACTGCCACACCTAGGTCTCGTTGCCAAGCTTCGTTTACCTTATCCAAAGGTGACAAATCCATGTTCAGATGCGAAAAGCATCAGAATCCCTCTCACCAGGATTGATAGGGGCATGGAAAGGCACATTCATAAGACCCTTCTTATTTAACCAGTCGAAGGTCTCATCATCTCCACCGCGCATCATAGCATTCAAAAAACCTTCAGAAGATGCACCAGCAGCGGTTCCCCCACCAACGACGGTATCATTACCTGCAGAGGTACCTCCACTAGCAGCGGTCTCCTTCCCTTTGCCTCTCTAGCAGCACGAAGTTCAGCATCCTCGCCATGAGAACTCTCCTCCTCTTCGACTACCTTTTCACCATCGTCCTCGGCCACAACCTCCCAATCATCGTTAGGAGACATCAATGAGAATTCCAAATCTATCCCCATCGCGACACCTATATCAATCTGACCACCAGCGGAGTAGATCTTACCAAAGGAGAATTCCTGGTTCGGCTTCAAGATATTCATAGGCTCGGGATTCGTTGATTGGAGATCAGTGTCTTCGTTACTTTGACGAGGGGAAGGAATGCCCTCGGGATCGGCCATGTGATCATCCTTGTCCCCCCTCCCAGGTGAAAATGCGGGGGTTTAACAACCACACCCAATATTTCGATTAACAATCTGTATGGACTAACTCCAATATACTTTTTAGAGAATCAACTAGACAGTCAAACTCAATCTAGAGAAAAGTATATCGACGAGTTAATATCTTTCTCTTGATATGATTTTACTCAAGCAAATAGAAATCTGCGAGTCTTTATCAAATACAAAGATAATAAACTTGGATGGTACCAAAGACCAATATCCAAGGATCAATCAATTTCCAATCAACAATCAAAGGTTGGATTTCACAATTGATCGATACAAACGCAAAACTTGGTGATATTTCAATTATATAACAAAAAATAATGCGGAATAGAAATAACACAGACACCAGAAATTTTGTTAACGAAGAAACCGCAAATGAAGAAAAACCATGGGTCTAGTCCAGATTGAACACCACACTGTATTAAGCCGCTACAGACACTATCCTACTACAAACTAACTTCGGTATGGACTGTAGTTGAATCCTAATCAATCTCACACTGATTCAAGGTACAATTGCGCTCCTTAGGTCTCAGATCCCAGCAGGATACTACGCCCTTGATTCCCTTAGCTGATCTCACCCACAACCAAGAGTTGCTACGACCCAAAGTCGAAGACTTTAATAAACAAATCTGTATCACACAGAAAAGCCTACAAGGATAGATAAATCTGTCTCCCACAGATAAACCTAAAAGTTTTGTTCTGTCTTTTGATAAAAATCAAGGTGAACAAGAACCAATTGATAAACCAGACTTATATTCCCGAAGAACATCCTAGTATTATCAATCACCTCACAATAATCTAAATCGTATGGTAGCGAAACTAGATATTGTGGAATCACAAACGATGAGACGAAGATGTTTGTGATTTCTATTTATCTTGCCTTATCGGAGATATAATATCAAGTCAATTATTCAACTGTACTCGTACGATAGAAAATGGCAAGATCAGATCGCTCAACTACAAGAGAAGTAGTTTCGTCTAGCTTCACAATCCCAATGAAATCTTTCAATCGTTAATCGACAGGGTCTCGAGAAGAAACCTACGATTAAAGGAGAATCGACTCTAGCAAACCAACTGGAGGTGTAAGGATTAGTTTTGCACAGTTGTTAGACGTCTCCTTATATAGTTTTCAAATCAGGGTTTGCAATCTAAGTTACCTTGGTAACAAAGCATTCAATAATCACCGTTAGATGAAAAGCCTGATTTATCCAAGCTAATATCTTTCAACCGTTAGATCGAAACTTAGCTTGTCACACACAAATGAAATATATTCATTTAGGTTTGAGTAAGCGTACCTAAACGTGTACATTGGTTGGTTCAAAAATGGTTGACCAATGGTTAGCCATATGAGTGCTTTCATATTAACCGTATTCATCTTTCTCATAACTAGTTCAAATGACTCATAAGAACTAGTTCAAGAGTTGTTCAATTGCTTAGGTCTTCATACATAGACACAATTGAAACAAAATCGGTTTGATTCATTTGAATCAATTCATGAACAATATACCCACGGTTTGCAAAGATTGCATTCCTTATAATTTATTGTTTTAAGTCTATGAGCTACCAATTTGAGAAATAACTAGCTTGGGTACGCGTACGGGTATGCGTACCTTAGCTACCGGATTTTGAGTTGGTTTTAGTTTCCAAACTCAGCAGACTTTTTCGGGTGAAAAAGTTCCGCCAGTACGCGTACCTAAGGTGACTGGTTTTTGAGTTCATAAACTTCAAACTCAGCAGAATTTCACGGACGTGAATTTCCGCCAATACGCGTACGGGGACGCGTACCCAACCTGTTTCCTTCACCAATACCGCATGCACACATATGCATGTACTTGGTTTCCGGCACATGGATTTATACACTAATGTGCGAACACACTATATGCTTACATCCATAGGTGGTTACATATTCTCAACTCTAGATTTCAATCGTTGAAACATTCTTCTATAATGTTATAACAGTCGTTAGACATAAAGAATCGACTATCGTCATCAAAGCTATTTTCAATATTGAAACGTCATCATTACTTTCGTCACGGGTAAATATGAAGATGGTTAATACAAAAGCTTACCAACACGTATTTCAAGAAAAATATAGGCGAGTAAACTCGGCACGAAATAACAAATGTGTATGTATGAAAACTATCATACTTATACGACTTTTGTCTCAAAAGTAAGAGATAAAGTAGATAGACTTTTGAGTGACAAGATGAGTTCAAGTCTCCACATACCTTTTGGTCAAATGAAGTTCCACTGGTTCCTTGAGTAGCTCTTCGTCTTTGCAAAATAATCGCCATGGAGTCTGGAGCTCAACTATTCCTAACTATCCTTAGACCGAGACTTAGTCATAAGTATACTAGAAATCAAGACATATAGTTTTGATCACTAATATTGACAAACATGCTTGAGATAGCAACGCATGCGAGTTCGACCGAGAAATGCTCTAACACCAGGAGCAATCTCTTCTTCAGTATCTTCATTATTATCAGGAGTAGTCTCAGTACGTTATTCTTCATCGGTTTCCTCCTACTCTTCATCATCAAATTCTTCTTCGTCACCCACCAGACTAGTAACTTCAGGAATCCCCGTCTCTTCAACCTCCACAGTAAAAGATTCAACGGGACCAATTCTCTTCTTCCCGAAGCCTACAACAAGCATACATCAATCTCCGATTCAAGGGGTAAAACACATATACAACACGTTATGTTAAATCATACCTTGACTGTAGTGGTATCCTTCGGAGGAAGACCAGCCTCAGAACTCTCTTCGCCATCAGCATCAACAACGTCAACGATATAGTCAAAATTCATACCAACGAAATTCAAAGCCCAAGGACAGAAATCACCATAACCGGATGGGGCACCATCACGAGGTTTGCTTCCAGTAGTAGGCCTCCATCCATGCTCACCGTGGATCGAACCATGAGCCCAAGGGACAATAACTTCAAGTGCCGTGGCATGTCATTCATAATCATGATCGCGATGAAGACGCTCCTTGAAGGGAAAAAGCTCTGGTTTATCAGTTCCCTCGGTACCAGGAACGTACCGCAGCTTCGAATCGCTTACTTCACTCAGAAGACGAACCTCACCATGAGGAGCCGCTATCGTACGAAGACCAACACTCCACCGTTTCCGATTCCTACTATTAACATAATCTCCAAAATACAAGTTGAAGTTCTCAGGAGTATACCAGCTCTTCTCATCAGGATTAGGTGTATAATACGTCATCATTGAAAAAGCGGGGGGTCTAACAACCACACCCAATGTTTCGATTAGAAATATGTATGGACTAACTCCAATATACTTTCTAGAGAATCAACTAGACAGTCATACTCAATCTAGAGAAAAGTATATCGAGGATTTGATATCTTTCTCATTTGATTTGATTTTTACTCAAGCAAATAGAAATCTGCGAGTCTTTATCAAATACAAGGATAATAAACTTGGATGGTACCAAAGACCAATATCCAAGGATCAATCAATTTCCAATCAACAACCAAAGGTTGGATTTCATAATTGATCGATACAAACACACAACCTGTGATATTTCAATTATATAACAAAATATAATGCAGAATAGAAATAACACAGATACCAGAAATTTTGTTAACGAGGAAACCGCAAATGCAGAAAAACCTCGGGACCTAGTCCAGATTGAACAACATACTGTATTAAGCCGCTACAGACACTAGCCTACTACAAACTAACTTCGGTCTGGACTGTAGTTGAACCCTAATCAATATCACACTGATTCAAGGTACATTTTTGCTCCTTACGTCTCTGATCCCAGCAGGATACTACGCACTTGATTCCCTTAGCTGATATCACCTACAACCTAGAGTTGCTACGACCCAAAGTCGAAGACTTTGATAAACAAATCTGTATCACACAGAAAAGTCTACGATAATAGATAAATCTGTCTCCCACAGATAAACCTAAAAGTTTTTTTTCTGTCTTTTGATAAAATCAAGGTGAACATGAATCAATCGATAACCCATACTTATATTCCCGAAGAACAACCTAGAATTATCAATCACCTCACAATAATCTAAGTCGTATGGTAGCGAAACTAGATATTGCGGAATCACAAACGTTGAGACGAAGATGTTTGTAATTTCTTTTTATCTTGCCCTATCGGAGATATAATCTCAAGCCAATCTTACAATTGAACTCGTACAATAGAAAATGGAAAGATCAGATCGCTCAACTACAAGAGAAGTAGTTTCGTCTGGCTTCACAATCCCAATGAAGTCTTTAAGTCGTTAACTGACAGGGTCTCGAGAAGAAACCTACGGTTAAAGGAGAATCGACTCTAGAAAACCAACTAGTATCACACATGAGGTGTGGGGATTAGTTTTTCCAGTTGCTAGACGTCTCCCTTATATAGTTTTCAAATCAGGGTTTGCAATCCAAGTTACCTTGGTAACAAAGCATTCAATATTCATTGTTAGATGAAAAACCTTATTTATCCAAGATAATATCTTTCAACCGTTAGATCGAAACTTAGCTTGTCACACACAAATGAAATGTATTCATTTAGGTTCGAGTAACCGTACCTAAACGTGTACACTTAATTGGTTCACAAATAGTTAACCAATGGTTAGCCATATGAGCACTTTCACATTAACCGTATTCATCTTTCTCATAACTAGTTCAAATGACTCATAATAACTAGTTCAAGAGTTGTTCAATTGCTTAGATTTTTATACATAGACACAATTGAAACAAAATCGGTTTGATTCACTTGAATCAATTCATGAACAACATAGACACGGTTCGCAAAGATTGCATTCCTTATTGATTTATTGTTTAAGTTCATGAAACTATCGATTTGAGAAATATATCCAGCTTAGGTACGTGTACCATAGCAACTGGACTTGAGTTTGAAAACTCAGCAGAAATTTTCAGTTTGAAAACTTCCATGGGTACGCGTACGGGTACGCATACCTAGGTGACTGGTTTTTCAGTTTGTAAACTTCACAAACTACAACAGAAATTTTCGGTATGAAAACTTCCGCAAGTACGTGTACGGGTACGCGTACCTAACCTGTCTCCTTCACCAATACCGCATGCACACATATGCACGCACTTGGTTTCCGGCACATGGATTTATACACTAATGTGCGAACACACTATATATGCTTATATCCATAGTTGGTTACGTAATCTCAACTCCACATTTCAATCGTTGAAACATTCTTCTATAATGTTATAACAGTCGCTAGACATAAAGAATAGACTATCGTCATCAAAGCTATTTTAAATATTGAAACGTCATCATGATTTTCATCACGGGTAAAGATGAAGATGGTTAAAGCAAAATCTTACCAACACGTAGTTCGAGAAAAAGATAGACGAGTAAACTCGGCTCGAAATAGCAAATGTGTATGTATGAAAACTATCATACTTATACAACTTTTATCTCAAAAGTAGGAGATAAAGTAGATAGACTTTTGAGTGACAAGATGAGTTCAAGTCTCCACATACCTTTTGGTCAGATGAAGTTCCATGAGTATTTCTTCGTCTTTGCAAGATAATCTCCATGGAGTCTGGAGATCAACTATTCATAACTATCCTTAGACCGAGACTTAGTCATAAGTATACTAGAAATCAAGACATATAGTTTTGATCACTAATATTGACAAATATGCTTGAGATAGCAACGCATGCGAGTTCGACCGAGCAATGCTCTAACACCAGGAGCAATCTCTTCTTCAGTATCTTCATTAATATCAGGAGTAGTCTCAGTACGTTCTTCTTCATCGGTATCCACCTCCTCTTCATCATCAAATTCTTCTTCGTCACCCACCAGACTGGAAACTTCAGGAATCCCCGTCTCTTCAACCTCCACAGTAAAAGATTCAACGGGACCAATTCTCTTCTTACCGAAGCCTACAACAAGCACACATCAATTTACGATTCAAGGGGAAAAATACATATACAACACATTATGTTAAATCATACCTTGACTGTAGTGGTATCCTTCGGAGGAAGACCAGCCTCAGAACTCTCTTCGTCATCAGCATCAACAACGTCAACGATATAGTCAAAATTCATACCGACAAAATTCAAAGCCCGAGGACAGAAATCACCATAGCCGGATGGGGCACCATCACGAGGTTTGCTTCCAGCAGTAGGCCTCCATCCATGCTCACCGGGGATCCAACCATGAGCCCAAGGGACAATAACTTCAAGTGTTGTGGCATGGCATTCATAATCATGATCACGACGAAGACGCTCCTTGAGGGGAAAAAGCTCCGGTTTATCAGTTCCCTCGGTACCAGGAACGTACCGCAGCTTCGAATCGCTTACTTCACTCAGAAGACGAACCTCACCATGAGGAGACACCATCGTACGAAGACCAACACTCCACCGTTTCCGATTCCTACTATTAACATAATCTCCAAAAGATAAGTTGAAGTTCTCAGGAGTATACCAGCTCTTCTCCTCAGGATTAGGTGTATACCACGTCATCATTAAAAAAACGGGGAACTAACAACCACACCCAATATTTCGATTAGCAATTTGTATGGACAAACTCCAATATACTTTCTAGAGAATCAACTAGACAGTCAGACTCATCTAGAGAAAAGTGTATCGAGGAGTTAATATCTTTCTCACTTGATTTGATTTTTACTCAAGCAAATTAAAATATGCGAGTCTTTATCAAATACAAGGATAATAAACTTGGATGGTACCAAAGACCAATATCCAAGGATTAATCAATTTCCAATCAACAACCAAAGGTTGGATTTCACAATTGATCGATACAAACGCACAACCTATGATATTTCAATTATATAATAAAATATAATGCGGAATAGAAATAACACAGACACCAAAAATTTTGTTAACGAGGAAACTACAAACGTAGAAAAACCCCTGGACCTAGTCCAGATTGAACACCACATTGTATTAAGCCTCTACAGACACTAGCCTACTACAAACTAACTTCGGTCTGGACTGTAGTTGAACCCTAATCAATATCACACTAATTCAAGGTACAGTTGCGCTCCTTACGTCTCTGATCCCAGCAGGATACTACACACTTGATTCCCTTAGATGATCTCACCCACAACCAAGAGTTGCTACGACCCAAAGTCGAAGACTTTGATAAACAAATCTGTATCACACAGAAAAATCTACGATAATAGATAAATCTGTCTCCCACAGATAAACCTAAAAGTTTTGTTCCGTCTTTTGATAACATCAAGGTGAACAGGAACCAATCGATAACACGGACTTATATTCCCGAATAACAACCTAGAATTATCAATCACCTCACAATAATCTAAATCGTATGGTAGCGAAACTAGATATTGCGGAATCACAAACGATGAGACAAAGATGTTTGTGATTTCTTTTTATCTTGCCCTATCGGAGATATAATCTCAAGCCAATCTTACAGTTGAACTCGTACAATAGAAAATGGCAAGATCAGATCGCTCAACTAAAAGAGAAGTAGTTTCGTCTGGCTTCACAATCCCAATGAAGTCTTTAAGTCGTTAACCGAAAGGGTCTCGAGAAGAAACCTACGGTTAAAGGAGAATCAACTCTAGTATCACACATGAGGTGTGGGGGATTAATTTTTCCAGTTGCTAGACGTCTCCCTTATATAGTTTTCAAATCAGGGTTTGCAATCCAAGTTACCTTTGTAACAAAGCATTCAATATTCACCGTTAGATGAAAACCTTATTTATCCAAGCTAATATCTTTCAACCGTTAGATCAAAACTTAGCTTGTCACATACAAATGAAATGTATTCATTTAGCTTTGAGTAGCCGTACTAAACATGTACACTTAATTGGTTCACAAATAGTTAATCAATGGTTAGCCATATGAGCACTTTCATATTAACCATATTCATCTTTCTCATAACTAGTTCAAATGACTCATAATAACTAGTTCAAGAGTTGTTCAATTGCTTAGATCTTTATACATAGACACAATTGAAACAAAATCGGTTTGATTCACTTGAATCAATTCATGAACAATATAGCCACGGTTTACAAAGATTGCATTCCTTATTGATTTATTTTTTAAGTTCATGAAACTACCGATTTGAGAAATATAACCAGCTTGGGTACGCGTAGGGGTACGTGTACCATAGCAACCAGACTTGAGTTTGAAAACTCAGCAGAAATTTTCGGGTTGAAAACTTCTGTGGGTACGCATAGGGTACGCATACCTAGGTGACTGGTTTTTCAGTTTGTAAACTTCACAAACTACAACAGAAATTTTCGGTATGAAAACTTCCGCAAGTACGCGTACGGGTACGCATACCTAACCTGTCTCCTTCACCAATACCGCATGCACACACCTGGTTTCCGGCACATGGATTTATACACTAATGTGCGAACACACTATATATGCTTATATCCATAGTTGGTTACGTAATCTCAACTCTACATTTCAATCATTGAAACATTCTTCTATAATGTTATAATAGTCGTTAGACATAAAGAATCGACTATCGTCATCAAAGCTATTTTCAAGATTGAAACGTCATCATGAATTTCGTCACGGGTAAAGATGAAAACGGTTAAAGAAAAATCTTACCAACACATATTTCGAGAAAAAGATAGGCGAGTAAACTCGGCTCGAATTAGCAAACGTGTATGTATGAAAACTATCATACTTATACGACTTTTATCTCAAGAGTAGGAGATAGAGTAGATTGACTTTTGAGTGACATATGAGTTCAACTCTCTACATACCTTTTGGTCGGATGAAGTTCCACTGGTTCCTTGAGTAGTTCTTCGTCTTCGTAAGATAATCGCCATGGAGTCTGGATCTCAACTATTCCTAACTATCCTAGGCCGAGACTTAGTCATAAGTATACTAGAAATCAAGACATATATTTTTGATCACTGACATTGACAAACATGCTTGAGATAGCAACGCATGCGAGTTCGACCGAGCAATGCTCTAACAATCTCCCCCTTTGTCAATTTTAGTGACAAAACTATCAATACAGATGGATTACAAAATAGATAAAACTTTGTAGCTTCTCGTCCACATGCTTGATCTCCTTGGTGCTTCAACATTACTCGAAAACTTCGTCTTTTCCAAGTACTCCCATGATTCCATAGTTGTTCAATTCAGCATAATAGTTGTTGAAGTTCCGTAGCCATAACAATGAGAAAACAAAAGCTCTCGGTCATTGTTATACAGTGTCATAGTATTATCACACAACATCAAAGTTCTTATATCACAACTTTGACAACAATACTACGGTGATATTTATCACTTCCCCGTAGTCAATACTTTCGTCTCAACGTGAAAACCACTCCCCCTTACATAATGACCCGTAAAACACGTAAATCATATGTATTTGTAGTGTGAAATACATATTAATTCTCCCCCTTTTTGTCAATAAAATTGGCAAAGTTACGAAAACGGGATCCTAATGAAATTTCCACGAAGACGCTTCAAGACTAAAGAAAAGTACATATCAACTTATTTAGATGCAATCATAAAGCCGAAGCTAAATGCATTCATCAAGGAGTTTATAAAGGTACAAGATAACCCCTAAATAATTCCACAGCCGCACTCCCCACAAAGATATGGAAATTAAGCGCAAGTTCAAAAGAACTCTCCCCCATTTGATGTCATTCCCGAGAGAACAACAAGAGCGACCTTACTTTTACAAGAAAAGAAGGATTTTATTGGACACCAAAAACCATAATGAAATGATTTTCTATATCCAGAATTCTGAATTAAACTAACCACAAGTAAACCCATGATCAATTTAATCGGAATACACAATCAAATTAAACACAAAAGTGATCAATTTAATTGAACATGATTGACATAAGAGAACTTACGGAGCTACGACTATGTTAACCATAAAAGAATGATTAACTCAATCGTTTTATGCTCAAAACAAGAAAACCTTATGGAGCATTGCAGTATACACATAAGATATGGATCAGGGAAAGATCAATACTGCGGTGTATACAAAGATTCATTCTATTTTCATCACTATTTGCATAACGACATATAATAGACATAATCTTTGTTAACAAAAGATTTTAACCTATCTTCCATGAAAGAATTGCCATAATAGGCTTAACTTTTGTTTGTCAAAAGTTCATCGATCTTGTATCAATACTTGCATATCGACATATAAAGGAGATAACTTTTGACATCGTATGGGACAATAATAGTTCACGGACGCAAACAGACATATCCCATAACATATTGCAATATATAAAACCATAAAGATTAAAATTGCAGTCATCATCTTCTAAACCAAACTTTAGAATTTAAATAAATAAATCTAAAAACATAAAGATAAAAACGTTGGATATAGCTATGTGTACTCACAATAATGTCTATTCCAAACTCTAGTTATTCTTCTAGACAAAACAAGAAAATAGAAGATTTACTAGACAAAAAAAAAGATACTAGAAACCGATCACAGGCTGAATCAAGGTTCATGTTCGCCAGCTTCACGGGTTTCGAGGCCTTTGAGCTTGTGATTCATAATATCAATCGCGTCTTTGGAGAAGATATCCTTGTTGAGAATTTCTTTAGCTTGTGACTTTATGAGACCAAGGTCAGTAGTAACCTTTTTCAACTCAATTCTAACCACATCAAGATCCTTCATTGTATCAACAAGTTGCAGTTTTTCTTCCTCAAAGTATTTTAGAAAGTCATGAACCACTTCAGCAGAAATCATATCCTCATTCTCAACATCTTGGTGTGAGTAGTCATAGTAGCATGAGGCATTAGGTGCACCATCTTCTACAAGAGTTATTTTCTTCCTCCCTTTTGATTCTAAACTGAAACCTTTCTCAAGAAATCCCTTGGCAAAATCACCATAATGAGATGAAGAAGATGACATTCTTGATAACCCAAACCTAGAGTATGCGTACGTGATTTACATAAATCAATAGGTTGGTTACTTAAAGGTTTCTTAGGGAAGGATTTTTTAGGGTTTCCTTAGTTGATCCGTTTCAGACATACGGGTAGCCCGTACGAGATCAAACTTGACCCAAACGAGAGGCAAGAGTCGTTCGCACACGATCTTGCAGAAAACTCTTTGCATAAGAGGAAATCATAATGACTCCAAAAATCTATGTCTCATAAGAGAAACAACTTTTAGAGAATATGAGTAGCACCTTGTTTAACCAAAAAAAAAAACAGAAATAGAAATTTCAAACAAATACATGTGCGAGTATTTTTGCAAAGATACTCATGCTAAAAACGATAAGAAGATAGCTTGAGAGTCTAAAAATACCATTTCTCACAAGTATACCTGAACATATCTCTCAACCAGGATTTTTTGTGTGAGAGATTTCAACCTTGTGATCAAGTAGCACAAGTATGAGATTTTAGCTCATCAAATGAATTCTGTTTTTGGTTAAACCCCTTTCTTCTGTACTTTGGAAGAAAACAATTATGATGTGACAAATTATCATAAAATTTACTATCATCATAATATGACACATTGTAAGGATTTTTACCTGAAGAGTGTTGTCTAGATGTAGTACACAATCTGTTGATGATCTCCTTATATCCCTCAATAATCAATCTTACGTTGTCATCCATCTGCTCATGCCTGCATTCTTCACTTGATACATGATTCACATCAGGATTATCATTATCTTCATTTCTGATAGAAGAGAGAACATGAGTTATTCTTGGACGATATTTGTAGAGAGATCTATTATGCTTTTGTGCATTTGAGGAACTCCTTGAACTGACCTTCCTGGCAGGAAACATAGGACGTGTACTAAAACCAATTGGTTTAGACATACGAATGACAGTTACACCTTTAAGAATCAAATCTAAGGTGTGTTGAAGTTGAGTCAACGATTTATTTTTCAACTTGGGTTTCCTCTTTTGCACTATATGCCCTTTTGAATCACAAAATAGGCACACTTTCTGATCACAGGAGTGATTAGAGATTGTAGACCTAACATTATCGTTTGGAGACTTCTTTCTTCCAACTGATGTGTGAATCCCCTGCACATTAGTTTGAGTGGGAAGAGAATCTGAAAATACTTCTGAAACTAGTGCTCTTTCAGTTTGAATAGAAGTAGATGGTATAACAGAATTTTCTGAACATCTTTGAATGAAGAGTTTACTCAAGAGATTTTCAACATCTAAAGCATCCTTTTTAAGTTTTTCCTCAAGTAAGATACGAGATGATCGAACTTCAGGATTTTTTTTTATAAGAAGCATTTTCACTGGAGCCACAGTCTTTTACTACACCAAGAAGAACATTGACATGTTTTCATAACTGTTTGAATCTATCAGCTTGAATTCTAACAAGGTTTAGAATTAATTTATTCTCTCTAGATGTTTCCTCTTGAATGACAGAGTCAGATTCATTACAAAAACACATGTCAGTGTTAGTCTATTTCGTTTGAACACTGGGTTCGTCTATAACAGAGATTGAGGGATCTTTCTCTTTGATAGACTTATTAGAAACATAACTTTTATTTCTGGTGACGCGTTTATCAGAGATAGTTCTCTTGTCCATAGAGTCAGATCGCTACAAACACAGACTTGTAAGGTCTTGAACGTGTTTGCCTGCTCTGATACCAATTGAAAAAGCGGGGGTCTAACAACCACACCCAATATTTCGATTAGCAATCTGTATAGACTAACTCCAATATACTTTCTAGAGAATCAACTAGACATTCAGACTTAATCTAGAGAAAAGTATATCGAGGAGTTAATATCTCTCTCACTTGATTTGATTTTTACTCAAGCAAATAGAAATCTGCGAGTCTTTATCAAATACAAGGATAATAAACTTGGATGGTACCAAAGACCAACATCCAAGGATCAATCAATTTTCAATCAACAACCAAAGGTTGGATTTCACAATTGATCGATACAAACGCACAACCTGTGATATTTCAATTATATAACAAAATATAATGCGGAATAGAAATAAGACAGACACCAGAAATTTTGTTAACGAGGAAACCGAAAATGCAGAAAAACCCCGGGACCTAGTCCATATTGAACACCACACTGTATTAAACCGCTACAGACACTAGCCTACTACAAACTAACTTCGGTCTGAACTGTAGTTGAACCCTAATCAATATCACACTGATTCAAGGTACAGTTGCGCTCCTTACGTCTCTGATCCCAACAGAATACTACGCACTTGATTCCCTTAGCTGATCTCACCCACAACCAAGAGTTGCTACGACCCAAAGTCGAAGACTTTAATAAACAAATATATATCACACAGAAAAGTATACGATAATAGATAAATCTGTCTCCCACAGATAAACCTACAAGTTTTGTTTTGTCTTTTGATAAAATCAAGGTGAACATGAACCAATCGATAACCCGGACTTATATTCCCGAAGAATAGCCTAGAATTATCAATCACCTCACAATAATCTAAATCGTATGGTAACAAAATTAGATATTGCGGAATCACAAACGAAGAGACGAAGATGTTTGTGATTTCTTTTTATCTTGCCCTATCAAAGATATAATCTCAATCCAATCTTACAATTGAACTCGTACGATAGAAAATGGAAAGATCAGATCGCTCAACTACAATAGAAGTAGTTTCGTTTGGCTTCACAATCCCAATGAAGTCTTTAATTCGTTAACTGACAGGGTCTCGAGAAGAAACCTACGACAAAAGGAGAATCGACTCTAGTATCACACAGGAGGTGTGGGGATTAGTTTTTCCAGTTACTAGACGTCTCCCTTATATATTTTTCAAATCAGGGTTTGCAATCCAAGTTACCTTGGTAACAAAGCATTCAATATTCTCCGTTAGATGAAAAACCCGATTTATCCAAGCTAATATCTTTCAACCGTTAGATCGAAACTTAGCTTTTCACACACAAATGAAATGTATTCATTTAGGTTTGGGTAACCGTACCTAAACGTGTACACTTAATTGGTTCACAAATAGTTAACCAATGGTTAGCCATATGAGCACTTTCATATTAACCGTATTCATCTTTCTCATAACTAGTTCAAATGACTCATAAGAACTAGTTCAAGAGTTTTTCAATTGCTTAGATCTTTATACATAGACACAATTGAAAAAAAATCGGTTTGATTCACTTGAATCAATTCATGAACAACATAGCCACTGTTTGCAAAGATTGTATTCCTTATTGATTTATTGTTTAAGTTCATGAAACTACCGATTTGAGAAATATAACCAGCTTAGGTACGCGTACGGGTACGTGTACCATAGCAACCAAACTTGAGTTTGAAAACTCAGCAGAAATTTTCGGTTTGAAAACTTCACAAACTACAACAGAAATTTTCGGTATGAAAACTTCCGCCGGTACGCGTACCTAACATGTCTCCTTCACCAATACCGCATGAACACATATGCACACACTTGGTTTCCGTCACTTGGATTTATACACTAATGTGTGAACACACTATATATGCTTATATCCATAGTTGGTTACGTAATCTCAACTTTACATTTCAATCATTGAAACATTCTTCTATAATGTTATAATAGTCGTTAGACATAAAGAATCGACTATCGTCATCAAAGCTATTTTCAAGATTGAAATGTCATCATGACTTTCGTCACGGGTAAATATGAAAATGGTTAAAGCAAAAGCTTACCAACACATATTTCGATAAAAAGATAGGCGAGAAAACTCGGCTCGAAATAGCAAATGTGTATGTATGAAAACTATCATACTTATACGACTTTTGTCTCAAGAGTAGGAGATAGAGTAGATAGACTTTTGATTGACAGATGAGTTCAAGTCTCCACATACCTTTTGGTCGGATGAAGTTCCACTTGTTCCTTGAGTAGTTCTTCGTCTTCGTAAGATAATCTCCATGGAGTCTGGAGCTCAACTGTTCCTAACTATCCTAGACCGAGACTTAGTCATAAGTATACTAGAAATCAAGACATATAGTTTTGATCACTAACATTGACAAACATGCTTGAGGTAGCAAGACATGCGAGTTCGGCCGAGCAATGCTCTAACAATCATCGTCTCACCCTTGCTCCAAAGATAATATTCACGAAGGGACCGCAGGTAGTTCCCACTTAACTTAACCACCGAGCGACAGTGGGTATGAGAAGTAGATCCATCACCAAGACGATCCAACACATCGTAATAAAATGAATCCCCCCCCACTTGTACAAGGGCAGCATCAAACCCGCCTCGAAGGCTCCCACAGTCGCCGGTAGATGCTGTCAATCATACTTATAATTTTTTATCATATCATAAGTGAGATCGTCACCTTGATTATAAAAACGAACCTCGAAATGCTCAAGACCGTGCCTCACTATAAATTATTCAAGGTCAATGTGCTTGAATGAGACAGGATCCCGCTTCTTCTTCTTCGGAGCTGAAGAAGTTCGTCCAGAAAGGGAAAACCCAAAAGACGTAGCTTTACCCGACGATGGATTCATCGGGGAACTCATATCCGAAGATTTTCTCTTCGTCGCAGGTTTCCTAGACAGGTCCAGATCCTTCTTAGACGAAGGGACCTTCAACGAAGCTTTATATTTCTGAGAAGACGAAGGGTCGAGAGGAGCAATAAAACGGATAGGTTGAGCCTCCAACAATTCTGAACGCTGTGAAGAAGACTCACCGGACGGACGATCAACAACATAACTAGAACCTCTTGCTTGTTCCCCCCTCTTTTGAGAAGCAACCTTCGGATCCGAAGATGAGGAAGTTCTATGAGGATGAAGATCTCAGAGGCGCACCCTTCGGCGGAGATATGTCAGGACTCAGGGTTGAAGGAGATCTATAAGGACTCAGCGACGGAGACCTATAAGGACTATGCATACGATCGTTACCTGCCATAGTTACCTGAAAAGGGCATCAAAGAATAATGATCAAAAAATTGGATCTATGATCATCATACTACACCAAGAATACTATGATATCAACGAGAACTTAGAGAATTAACATCACAACAATCAACGGAGCAGTATCAGATTTTGTGACAAAGAACAAGGGAAAGTATATATACTTTCGTATATTATGTTCTTCATCACAAAAGCTAGAAACAACAATAATACAAGCAAGGTGATCAAAACCATAGACACAACAGTGGAGAACAACATACCTGTAACAATGGCGAAGATTGAAAAGCAGAGATACCCAACAGATAATCAGAAAAAGGCAGTCAAGACTCTTCGAGAATAATATTATCACCAAGGAAGATCTTGTCAGAACGAAAATGGAACAGTATCTGTGGGAACAATTATCAGCAGAATTTAAGAACAAAAGAAGAAGAGTTAAATGCCTCTGAGAAGAAGAGAAGCAGAATTGGAAAGGGAATGAGAATGGAATAAAAGTTATTATGTCCTGACCCTCTTTCATATTTATAAACCGCAATAAGTGGGGCAAAACCTCCCCGGAAATCAAGAAGAAGTAAATGCTATGAGTGGGAAACGTGCCGAAAAATCTAGGGAAGTTATTGCGGGAATTGAACATTTTTTTTTCAAACTTTGACCGATTTCAAACTTAGAAGAAAAGGGGCAAATTATATACACATAATCAACAACCACGTGACAAGGAGAATACACGTGTAAGCCATAAAACGGGAGAGCATCAAGACGATGATGCCACGTTGTAACACCCATGGGGCATGCATCACCATCATCTGCCACGTAGCCATCATCATACGAATCCGACGCTCAACAAGTTAAGGAGTACCTGATGCATAGACCGCCGCGAAGTACTATAGAAGACCTAAAAGTTTTCTTTTTATCATCTCAAGACAGATCTGAAATGGACGGAGGAGATGAGCCTCACTAATGAGCAAATGATAGCTGCAGCAGCAACTGTCCGACGCGTGCAGACAGGCCAGCCACCCACAATAAATGCTGCGAACATAGGGAACATGTCAAGAATCCTATGGAGGAAGGAGAGGTGCATTATCGTTACAATATGATACCGTTGGAAGCATCGGGTAGTCCCGAAGATATCCTTCGGGATCGACACATTGTCCAAGACGATAAGCATCAGTGGAGTCAGGTGAGGGGGGCCCACACAAAGAAGCCTATAAATACCCTGTTCAACCAAAGGAGAAGGGGTCGACCAAATTTTAGGTGAGAGAACTATTGCTAGAAAGAGAGAGATTGTAATAGTAAGTATGAGTTTTATCTTCCCTCCTCTACCATCGTTCCCTACTCAAAGTCATTCGACTACCATTTGTAACCTTATATAATACATAGTGAAAAACCTAACCGCCCGTGGACGTAAGCCTTAGTGCTGAACCATGTAAATCATCGTCTCATTTACATCGGCACTCGTAACTTTGATATATTTCCGTTATATGTTGTTATAATCATCATAGACTTGCATACGATGAAAAGTAGGATTCAGACAATGACGAGCCCGGAGGCTCAGAGTTTCCGATAGAAATTAAGTCACCATCTTATATTCATTCTATCAATTATTATACTTCATCATCATTACGAACATTGATTGTGGACATATCAATTATTATACTTCATCATCATTACGAACATTGATTGTGGACGCGATGCTATCATCGTTACATTTGTGTTCACAGCTTGGTATGTCTATCTGAAGTACCCCTCCTGGTACTATCCAAAGTCCAACTATTTCTTTGGAAGTTCGTGAAAACATCCTTCCAACTATGTTTAAATAAAATCTTGATTGTTGTTTGGGTGATGGAAATATTATGGTGTTTAGTTAGCATCTTGTTCGTTTTCAAAATCAGTATGGGCTTTAGTGCCAAATGGTAATCTAGTTTTACAAGATCCTGATTCTAACATCTCTATATTAGAGGGGATTCAAGAGTGACTAAATAATTTTAAGGATCTTAAATCTCTTTGCACTATATTTTCAACTGCCTGGACAATCTAGAGGGACAAATGTGTCAAGGGAAAAATATGCATCCTTAAAATACTACTAGGGTGGCAATTAAGCTAGCCAATGAGTATTGTAAATACAACATGACAACGCGAAGTAATAGATCAGTAGCGTCACTAAAAGATTCAATAACAAACCAAGAAGATGTTCCGTTCATATGCTTTAACATCTTTTATGATGCATCCTGCATAAAGTTTCCAACAACATTGGAATTGGGTTATGCATGGTTGACAATGCATGCGATTTCAAAGGTTGCAGAACCATCATAGGACTAGCTCGCAGTGCAAAAGGGCTGAAAACCTTGCCATCTTTAAAGCACCTAGATGGGCAGTCAGTATAAGGATAAAGGCATCTGTAGTGATGCTCTTCTTCCAATCAACTATTTGAAGAATAAAAATAACCAGAGTATCTGGTTTAGTAATACAATTATGGATGATTGTTAACATCTTTCAAACAGTTCCGTTTTTTTTAGAATCTCTCATATTAATAGGAATTTCCATTGTCAATCAATGACCGACAAAGCAACTAGATATCGTAGAAGGAATAACATTCGACCTTATCCTTCATATTCGGTAATCCCTTATTAATTTAATACATTCTTTTTTTTCCTATCACAAAAAAAAAGACACCGGTAGCAAAAAAAATTGAAAAAAAAATTACATCAACCAAATAAATGATTTCAATTACGGAAAATGGATCATTTGTCCAAATATTTTTAAATCACGGTTCAGATGGACGTATAAAAAATAATTTGGGTGAAATGACCAAAAAAAAAATAGTAAGGATGAAACTGGTGGTTCATCCTGTGTAAATTAAAAATAAGAAAAAATATTTGAAAATTGGCACGATGAAACTGGTTATATCCTACCTATTTTTAAATTTTTATCCATTTAAACAGTATCAAAATCTAACTGTCCAGTTCATCCAGGGATTATTGATTTTGATCTTTTTAACCAATTTTGTGTTTCAATTATGGGCAGAAGCCGAAAAAGCTCAGATGAGCTTAAGACCAAAAGCTGATACCCAGGCATTAACCAGCGACTTGGATTCATAGCCCACAATCTTAGAAGCCAACATCATCGACCTTGTACATGAGCGGCTTAGTTAACTACTTCTCGAAGTTCCACTTTTTTTACTGGCGTAATAGAAATTGAAATCATATTCTACAGGTTTCTTGGAAACTCACTGTATAGAAATTGGGGAAGAAAAAGAAGTTCTGGAATTTGGGGGCCTTTGGTGTGGTGTCATGGTGGACTCTTTGGCTAGAGGGGGACCCAACGATTTATACAGAAAAAAAACACCTCGACCTGCTTACTAGTGTATAAATTTGAAATATGTAAAATATTTATGAAAATTACCCTTTTAACCTTTTAGCGGTTAACTTCACCGTTGTAATTTTGTGATGGATAGGGTTGGTACGTAGTCTAGTTGACGTCACAAAGAAACTGTAATAAGCCAGCGGATGCTTTAGCAAAGCATACTAAGATATTTGAAGTTTTAAAAGTTTGGATTAATGTCCCCTCCTACTTAAATCAAGTTAGAGAGGATATAGTAACATTATTCTGTATTAGTTTTAAGTTTTCAAAAGATTTGTCTTCGCATCAAATTAAAAAAAGAAGAAGAGTGAAGTATCAGAAATATGAGATTTAGATATTTATCCTCTTCTTGTTGTGTTAGAAAAGCAAGAATAAATTTTATATTGATAGGTTACATTCATATATAGGAAAGATAATCTAAATATGATACTTCCTCCGTTTTAAAATAATAGGCTTGTTTGTGTGTAAATTTACACACAAACAAGCCTATTATTTTAAAACGGAGGAAGTAATATTCATATACAGCAAAGAGTTGATGTGCACACCAAGTCACCGGTTCTTTCCAATAATCCCCTTCAAGTTGGAGCCGCATCAGAGACGTGGTGTTCTCCCAACTAGATGATAATACATTGATGATGTTCTCCCCCCTAAGGATTTTGTGAAGACGTTCGTTAATTGATCGTAAGATCTGACATAGGTTGGAGATATCAACCCTGACATGATTCTTATACACACAAAATGACAATCTATTATGATATGCTTTGTTCATTTGTGAAAGATTGAATTTTATGCAATACGAATTGCAGCTTAATTATCACAGTGTATTGTCACTCGTTCATGTATCCTGATTTGTAACTGCATGAAATAAGTGAGTCATTAAATCTCACTGTAGTTGCAGGAAATCCCACAACACGCCTCTCATATGATTTCATTGTTGATCAACTCATTTTCAGGTTTAGACTCTTAATTTTATTGATTAATTTTTGAGTGTTCTTACAAGAAAGATAAAGAAGTCAAGAATGATCTCTGCTCTGAACTTTCTCCCTCCTATTTACTTGTTTCTTACTCAAAAAAGATCCTCCCTCTCTTTACAACTCGAACGACTATTTATAAAGGAATACATAGTGGATGACAGCTAATTTGTCCTTTATTTTCGGGTATGGTTTGCGACATTCTCGCAACCTTACAAATGTTAATTTCGCAAACTCTCTAATTTTCGAAGAACTATCATATCTTTCTCTTGATCTTTGCTGACGTCATTTATTTTATCATTCCTGAAATTGTTCTGCGACGTTGTTGTGCTGTGTCATTGATAATTTCGCTAAAACGTTGTCGTTGCGAGATTCTGATCCTACATCTTGACTCTTCTCATATTTTCTCTGCAAAGTCGAGAATGATGTGAGAAATGCCGCAACTGCTTATCTTTTCATATTCTGCATTTATCACACGCATTCTTTCTTCCATTTATTTCTCGACACGTCTTTTGTAACCGTTACTTTTTAACCGCTTATATCTTTCCGTATTAACCATGTTTATTTTCTCGAGGAAAAATTCCCTCTATATATATTCCTTTTCACTCTCTTCTTCTTTCCTTTTATTCTATCTGCAACTTCATCGTTCTTCTGCAAATTCCATTATTGCAACTGTTCTTCTTTCTTCTTCAACCTTTTTAAGTTCTTCTTCATCTTCATACTAGATCTTCATAGTTCGTAATTTTCTTCGAGACAATCTCTCTGCTATTATTTTTCATGGATTCATCAAGGTTAGTCTTCTTTATGAGTTTTGCTGAAATTGACATATTTGAAATTGATCTTGCTTATTGCCTTATTTGATATTGTTTATGTTGTTTATGCGATTCCCATACTCTTGTTATTTCAGCAAAAGCGGCTCCAACACTAAATTTACAGTTCAGAACCCTAACATTCCCAAATCACAGCATAAGGTTGTTGCACATAAAAGAAAGTCTGCGAATGAGAAGGTAGTAAGAAACACTATCTTTTTCTAATAACAATATTGTTGCCTCTGTTTCTTATCTGGATTGTAATTCGCAGGGTGATAAAGATCTTAATAAACCTCTCAAGAAATCTCGCCACCTTAACACTGTTCCAACTTCTGTTCCCTTCCACCTACTCATTTCTTCCAAATCTCCTGCGACATCTTCGCAAGATAAACCTTTATCTCCAATTCGCGAAAATGCTGCCTCTGATTTCATTTCTTAAGCTGACCTTTCTATGATTGAAATCCCCCTTGTGGATCCTTCTGCGAATGAAACCTCTTCTCTTCCCATTGAGAGTGTTTCTCAACCTTCTATCTCTACCAGTTCTCTACCCAAGTCTCTTCCTCTTTCGAAAGAAACCGTGGAAGGGATAGATATTGCTTTCAAAGTTTTACCTGAAATTCTGGATGATGGCAAGAAGTCTTCTACTGATCCCATCAAGTCTAATGTTTGCGAAATTCTGAGCAAGCATTTGGGTTCTGACAGAGCTGCTTCGCAGACAGTAGAAAAAGAATGTAATGCTTCGTCTTGAAAAACAGAAGCTTCAGAATGTTTGCTGGATCGTGACAATCTTCGCAAGAAGAATGATGAATTGAGAGGTATGATTTTCTCTATGTCTTTTATTTGCCTTTTCGATGATTTTATCCTTCTCATGTTTAATTATCCTTTAAATCCCTCTTTCGCATGTTAAGCATTAAATCAGAAACGAATAATGAAGAGATATCAATTTGAATATGTTGTTGAAGAACCCCGTGTTGATAAAGAAATCTTGATGGATCAAATAAACCAATTAGATAACCTCTATTCACATTCTCTTGATCAGATAAATAATCTTACCAATGAAAATACCCAATTAGTTCAAAGACAAGATCTATTAAGTAATGAAGTATCTCGTCTTTCTTATTCTTTAACTAAAGCTAATTTAGGGATGGAAACTTTATCATATGAGAATAAAACCATTATCTCGAGAAGCGAAACTTAAAACAAGATGGCGATATCTTCGCAACAACTTAATATTCTCCAAAAAGTATGTGCTGACCAAGAGCAATCTCTTCGCTCTTTGAGAAATGAACTTAAAGAAGTAACAGAATCATCTATTGATGAAAGGGATACACTCATTCAAGGTAGTCATAGCGTGTAGAATAGCTTTAAGTGTAAGGCGAATCAGCTTAAAGAACAATATTCCAAATTAGAAGAAATCTTATTTCTCTTGCGAAGAAAATGCCTTTCTTATTTCTAAAGAGAAAAATCTTCAGTCTCGACTTAAATGTTTAGTTGGAGATAAATTTGATGACGTAATGGACCATTGGGAGAATAGTTGTCTATCCTTGATTCAACACCTTATTTCGCAAAAGGAAGGTAGTCATAATAGTTTGACTGCCTTAATTATCTTTTCTTTGTCATATCTCTCTGAATTCCTTATCTTAATAAAATTTTGTATTCTATTTTTCGCAGAGTCTGAGAAGAATCTTCATTCTTCTATTTCTGTTTTGGAGGCTAAATATGCTAAAATTCGCAAAGAAAATGCATTGCTCGTCTCTACCCTTACTGGTTCTCGCGACCGAGCAGAAAGAAGACTTGATTATCTTGCTTATTTTAAGGATATTCAAGATAGGAATCATCAAAGGAGCACTTCTTCGCCAAGTTCATCTCCGGGCTGAAGTCCTTGTAAATGACATTTTATTGTCCAACTCTCTTCCTCCTACATCAATTGATCCTTTAGAAGTAGATGATGATGAAGTTCCTCGTCCTGCTGATAGTGATTATGATTACGAAAGCGGTCAGAGGATAATTTCTTGGAAGATGAAGAAGAGGTTCCTTCTAAAGAAGTATCTGCTGGTGTTAATCAGAATGAGAAAGAAATTTCTCCTGAAGAAGTAATTGCTGGCGATAATCAAGATGCTAGTCATGGCGAAGATCAAAACCGAAATGAAGGAAGCTTGCGAGAATATTGGCGAAGAATTTCTGTCATCTCCTGCTACTGATTAATATTGAAGCTTGAGCTTCTTATCTAGCTTTGTTTCTTGAACTGTCTTATTTTTATCACTTTTGAGAGTTACATTTTTCAACCAACTTTGGAGTCAACTTTTCCTTTTAATATTTTGTTGAGAAAGATAATGCTTCTTGTGTATGATTCCCATACTTGCCTCTCATTATCTTTCTTGCAAAAAATAATCTGTTACGAATGCTTATAATTAATTTGTTTTATCATATGGTCTTATTTTCCTTCCTAATTAAAGGTCTTATTATGCCTCTTGTCATTGCGACAAAATCGCAGGACGTCCTTGCACTTTCATGCAAAAACCCATTGATCTTGTCTTAACTTTTTTTTTGTATTATGGCCTCTTCAGGAATGTTGCGACAATATGACAGGCCTAAATATTCTTGCGAAAATAAAGCCCCATGACATTGTCTTGCGACGAAATCGCAGGACGTCTTCGCACTTTCATGCGAAAACCCATTGATCTCGTCTTATCCTTTTCTTTTGTATTATTGCCTCTTCAGGATTGTTGCACAAATATGACAAGCCTTAATATCCTTGCGAATAAAAAGCCTCATGACATTTGCGTCTTAAGACACTTATCAGCTCCCTAATGGAGGGTGCCGCCCTTATCTCCCCCTGGTTCCCTTCAAGGAGGCGTACTTCTACCATACAAGGTTAGCTCCTCCCATCCAGTCTTAACAACAACCAGTTGTTTTCGCAGCCTCTTATCCCTTTTACCTATAGGGCTTATGGTTACGAGACTGCACCCTAAGTGGGGTTTTCTTCAGGCCGAGTGCAGTATAAGCCAAGACTTGTCAAGAATGGCAAGGTACGCTTCAAACGTCCCTGGCACTCTTGACTCAACCGTGTACCTCGGCGCCTTGATCAGATCTGCACTCCTTGGGAGAGTCCTTATTACCTTAGTCGCCCAACCCAAGTCATATGCTTAAGCTGAGAATCCAAGGTGCCTCTCCCGGATGGGCTTTATTGACCCCAAATCTCCATGACTCAGGTTCCGGTGGCGGTGTAGCCTTTCCCTGAGCCATGCAACAGGTACCCCCTAATATGACGTACTTTAGGTCTTACATTTGCCTCTTGCGAAATTTTATTCGCGAACTAGGGTGTACGCCATAAAGGTTCGCCCCTTTTTTTATGTCATTGTTCTGTGATTATCTCTGCGAAATTTCGCACATCATGATCTTTTTGATATGAGTAATCTGCAATTATTCTTTCAGAATTCATAACTTCTCAAAGCTTCTTACTGATAATATCTTTTTAATACAACCTGTTCCATGGTCTGTCTAATCTATGACCAACATCTCTTCCTTCTGGATCCATTAATCTATAAGCTCCTGTTCCAACTATCTCCTTAATGATGTAAGGTCCATCCCATTTTTTCGCTAATTTTCCACCATTTTCTCGCTGATATATTGGTGTTTCTCGCAGAACTAAATCTCCTGGTTGAAATTCGCGTATTTTGACACGTTTATTATATTCTCGAGCTAATCTTCGCTGATAATTCTCCATATGTTGTAAAGCTTTTTCTCTTTCTTCTAATTCATCAAGTTTGTTTAAAATTAAGCCCGCACTAAGATTTTTCTCCCAAGCTTCTCTTTTTGTTGTCGGAATAACAACTTCTGTTGGTAACACCGCTTCAACTCCGTATGTTAAACAAAAAGGTGACATTCCAGTAGCTTCTCTTCTAGTTGTATATAAGCCCATACTGCATTATGTACTTGTTCGCACCATGCTCTGTGATGTCCTTCCAATTTCTTCTTTAATATATCTGCAATTGTTTTATTTGTTGCTTCTACTTGCCCATTAGCTTGTGGATACAAAGGAGTGACTTTCCACATTTTATCTTGAATGCATTAAGTAACATTTCTATATTCTGCCCCTCAAATGTTTCCCATTATCAGATAACTGTGCAGGAATTCCAAATCTGCAAATGATATTTTCGAATATGAATGTAAAGATATCTTTGTCGCGAATATGTTGTACTGCCTTCACTTCTGTCCATTTTGTGAAATAATCTGTTGCGACTATTAAGTATCTTCTTTGTCCAGTTCCTGGTAAAAATGGCCCCACAATGTCTAAGCCCCATTTTCCAAAGGGCCACACACTGGTTGAAGATGACAATGGTGCTCCTGGTGCATGTATTTTCTTTCCATGCCGCTGACAATCTTCGCAACGTCTTGATATTTTTTTGCATCTTCATGCATGTATGGCCAGTAATAACCTTGCATTTTTGCTCTATGTGCCAAAGATCTTCCTCCACTATGATTGCCAGCATCTCCACTATGTAACATTTTCAGCACCTTTTCTCCTTCCTCTCGTGTCAAACATCTGAGTGATGGTCCACTAAAGGATTTTCGGTATAGCAACCCATCTCTTAATTCATAATTCGTTGCTCGGCTTTTTAACTTGTGTGTTTCCAATCTATTTCTTGGTGTTTCTCCTTTCGCCAAATATGCATGAAGTTCCATTCTCCAGTCTGCGACATTGTTTATTTGTTCTTCTTTTTCATTATCTATTATCATCACATCCACATCTTCTCTTATTTATTGATGATGGTGACAGAAGTGTTTGTATTTTTATGCATCTCGCAGTTGGATCTGTCATCATGCTTGAGATGAAAGCAAAAGCGTCTGCGAGTATTATCCTTTCTTGAAATGTGCCTCCATTTTTTTTGGGATTTTCGCTGACAATTCTTCAACCAGCTTCTTGTATTTCTTCAAGGATGGTTCATTTGTAGTATACTCTCCTTTATTTGGCGAATAACTAGCTGCGAATCACTAGTGATCCTGGCATTTTCTAGTTTCATTTCTATTGCGAATTTTAAGGCATGTATCACAGCTTCATATTCTGTTTCATTATTAGTGGATGCAAATTCCAATCTGAATGAAAAAGCCATCTTTATTCCTTCTGGCGAAATTAAAACAATTCCAACTCCATTTCCTTCTCCATTTGATGATCCATCTACCAATTTCCCATCTATTTGGTTCTGTTAATAAATCTTTTGGATCTCCATGTTCTTCTACATCCATCATTTCTTCTACTGCTTCATCTTCTTCTAAAGGAAATTCTGCCAAGAAATCCGCAACAACTTGTGATTTTGGTGAAGACAAAATTTCATATTTAATATCAAAGTGGCCTACTTGTGCATTCCATCTCTCCACCCTTCCTGATCTTTTAGAATTCTTCATCACTGATTCAATTGGTACTTTTGTTAATACCTTTATCTTGTGTGCTTGAGAGCTTAAATGATGCATAAACTAATGCTAAGATTAACTTTTCAATCTTTGAGTAATTCTTCTCAGCGGTATTAAAAGTTTTGCTAATGTAATAAATGGGTTTCTCCACTCCTGCGTCTACTCGCAATAAACAACACTTAATGCATGCGACGTTGTCGCAAGGATAATAATTCTTCTCCTGTTTGTTTGTAAAATAGTTGTATTCATAAGATGTTCTTTGATTCCTTGAAAAGCCTTTTCACATTCATCACTCCATTTAAATTTTGCACCCTTCTTGAGTATATCGAAAAAATATTTGCATTTGTCTGATGATCGCGAAATGAATCTCCCCAGCGAAGCTAGAAGCCCATTCAACTTCTGTACATCTTTTATTGTTGCTGGTGTTGGCATGTCACGAACTGCTTGCACTTTTTCTGGATCAACCTGTATTCCTTCCTTTGATACAATGTAGCCTAAAAATTTTCCCGATGCAACTCCAATAGTACACTTCTCAGGATTCAATTTAATGTTATACTGCCGCATTTGTTCAAAAATCTCCCTCAGGTCTTGTACATGGTCTTTAGCTTCTTTACTCTTTACTAACATGTCCCACGTATACTTCTAATGTTTTGTGTATCCATTTTGCGAACACCTTCTCTACCATTCTTTGGTATGTCGCTCCCGCGTTTCGCAAACCAAATGGCATTTTCGTGTAACAATATAAACCTCTAGGGGCAAAGAAAGCAGTATGTTCTTGATCTTCTTCAGCGAGAGGGATTTGGTTATACCCTTTGTACCCATCTAAAGATGATACCCTATCATTTCCCGCTGCGGATTCCACCATTTGAGGAATATCTGGTAACGGAAAACTATCTTTGGGGCAAGCTTTGTTTAAATCAGTGAAATCTATGCAAATCCTGATTCCTTTGTTTTTCTTTGGGACAATGACCATATTCGCTATCCATTCTGGGTATTTAGCTTCTCTTAATTCCCCTCAAGCATTTTTAGTTCTTCTTCTATTTGGGAATGGTAAGTTGTTGCAATTTTTCTTATTCTCTGTTTAAATGGTCTCACATTTTTGTTAATCTCCAACTTGTGGCATGCAATTGATGGATCTATTCCGGTATCTCATCCATGTTTCCTGCGAAAACATCTTTATATTCTCGCAACAAGTTAACAGTTCTTTCTTCTTCTTCATATCCATTTTGGTTCCAATTCTCAATATTAGAGGTTCTCTATAGTCCCAACGTTTATTTCTTTTGTTGGTTCTGCGGCAGTGTAACTGGGTTTAGGTTCTCCCATTGGTGTTGGTTTTTTATTGTTTTATGGGTCCTTCTCCTTCTTCCGAAATTTCGCTGGGTATTCCTTTGCCTTTTTTGCCCTTATCATATATACTCTAAATTCTTCTTCTTCTTTGCTTCCTTTGCCAATTTCTGCGAAATTGTTTCTTTTTTGCTTGTCCTTCATAATGTTTACTTCAATTTGATGACATAATTTCGCATTGTCAACATCTCCTCTGATTTCACCTATTCCATTTGGAGTGGGGAATTTAATACATTGATGCAACGTTGATACCACAACTTTTATCGCATGTATCCATGTCTTCCTAATAACATATTATATGGCGATTCCATATCCACCACGCACAATGTTACATGTGTTTCGATTTCTCCAAGTGGAATTCGTACCACTATTCTCCTTTAGGTTTTGTTGTGGATTTTCCAAAGCCGTGAAAAAATATGTTGAACTGGACATTTCTTCATCTTTAAATCCCATTCCCCGGAATGCATGATAAAATATTATATCAACTGAACTTCCTGTATCGATTAAAGTTCTGTTCAACATCCATTCTCCTGTGGATTTTATTGTTGTCTCCTTCTCTTTTCGTGTAATAGGCACTGTGATGACCAACAGAGATGTATGGTTCAAATTCTCTTTTGGTATTTCTTCCGCCATGAACGCAATTTTTTGCTTTTCCCAATCTTTCAAGGGTGATTTTTTTTCTACCGCCATAACTTTCTTTCCTTCAAAATTTCGTTTATGTATTCTTCCTTTGATGCTTTCATGGAATTCATAAATCAAGCTTTTTGTTATCATATTACACTCCAATCTTTTGTCATTTTCATTAATTCTATTCATCTTTCTTCTAACTGATTCACTGATTTATTTAATCACTTTCTTGATTTGAATATTCTCAATCAACAATCTTCAACTTTCGATCTTCAAGTTCCCTGTTTCTAGCGCCATTATGTAGTTGCAGGAAATCCCACAACACACCCCTCATATGATTTCATTGTTGATCAACTCATTTTTAGGTTTACACTCTTAATTTTATTGATTAATTTTTGAGTGTTCTTACAAGAAAGATAAAGAAGTCAAGAATGATCTCTGCTCTGAACTATCTCTCTCCTATTTACTTGTTTCTTACTCAAAAAAGATCCTCCCTCTCTTTACAACTCGAACGACTATTTATAAAGGAATACATAGTGGATGACACCTAATCTGTCCTTTATTTTCGGGTATGGTTTGCTACATTCTCGCAACCTTACAAATGTTAATTTCGCAAACTGTCTAATTTTCGCAGAACTATCATATCTTTCTCGTGATCTTTGCTGACGTCATTTATTTTATCATTCCTGAAATTGTTCTGCGACGTTGTTGTGCTGTGTCATTGATAATTTCGCTAAAACGTTGTCGTTGCGAGATTCTGATCCTACACTCACTCGTGAGATTAGCTAAATCTCAGTATTTAGCTTATGCAGAAGATCCAGTCGTGATAAAATTTTTCTTACTTTTCAGGATATGGGGTTGTTTCCCATCATGGTAACATATCCTATGGTTGATCTATAAGTTTTTGGAAACCATACTAACCATAGTTTGTATACCAAGTTAAGATTAAATTATTATTTGAGGACAAAGGAATCCTTTACCGCGAACATTTTAGATATCGTAAAATACGATTGACAGAATCCATATGCATGGTTATAAATTTTGCATAAATTGGCTAATCTGCTACACTATATCATGTTTAGTGACCGTTAACTATAGAAGTCGTTCTATGGTAAGAAATAATGTTCTGTCATGCCTCTTTGACTAGGCAAGAAATTGTTTTTAATTTCTATTTTTTCTTTAATTCTCTTTATCTAGATAAAATATATCAAAACAACTTTATGTCACAACATGATTGTTGCACATAGTATTTCTCGCAACACATACCTATGACATAAAAAGATAATTTACTGATGTCATTCATGTCCCTTCATGCAAATTCAATTTATTATCTGTAGGACAAATTGTCCGTTCTGAACGTCAATCTGCCATCTTTTATTCTAACAACTGCTACTTCCGAGAAAAAACGAAGAAGATGTGGGTCAGGGTGATTATTACAATGGTCTATTTTATCTTCAAGAAACTACCGCTCTTTCCCTTCTGCTTCCGCAAAATTTTCATCTTTGGCATTGGAGATTAGGACATCTGTCCTCACCTAGATTAGATTACTTATCTAAGCAATTTTAGTTTATTAGTTCGTACAAAAGAAACTATGGGTTTTGGCCACAAGCCAAACAGTATCGTTTAAAGTTGTCCTCTCATAATAGCTCTAAAACTAGGATTTTTGAATTAATACATTGTGATATTTGGGCACCATTTAACGAACCAAGAAATATGGGAATTATTATTTTCTTTCTATTATTGACGATTTTTCATGTTGCACTTGGATGTTTTTAATGAATGTTAAATCAAAACTTTTAAGTATTTATAATATTTTTGTTGATGTTCACTCAATTATTTTGTCAATATACTTTCGCACGGATGTGGGGATGTTTACTTACCTCTAATTTAAAAAATAAGTTCCGGTAATGGAACTGAATTTCTCTCTGAATCCATGCAAGACTTGTTTTTCCAACTTTTAATCGTGCATCAGCGAAGTTGTGTAGCCACCCCTCGACTGAATGGAGTGATAGAGCGTAAGCATCGCCATCTTCTTGATGTTGCTTGTTTTATGCTATTCCATTCGAATCTACCCCTGAAATTTTAGGGTGAGTATGTGCTCATTGCCACTTTCTTGATAAAAAAATTACCAACTCCATTGCTTGGTTAGAGATCACCCCATGAAATTTTATTTGGGTGCGCTCCAAATTACAAATATCTATGGGTTGTTTATGTTACGCTAAGAACGCTAAGATCAAACATAAATTCAATGCTAGAGCTCATTTTAGTATTTTTATCGGATATCCTTATGGTCAAAAACTAAAAAATAACATATATATGACATCAAATCAAATACGATATATGTATTTATAGGGGAACATTATTTAAATGGAGATTTATGTCGATTAATTCAATGGAGATTCAAGATGGAGTTCGAATTAATTCAGTTCTTAGCTCCGATCTGAGCTCTCTCTGCAAATTTTCTATGATTTTTTTTTTATTTTCGAGAAAACCGAATAAACGAAATCTATTTAATCTCCGGAATAATAAATATTGTGGAGGTTAAAACCGGGCTTTAGACATTGAAGGATATTCAGCCCGTTGTAAAGATGCCCCTGAAGGGTATTTGTGTTAAGCCCATGGATAGTAGGGGCATATATAACATTCCCACTATTTGTAGACGTTGTTTTCCATGAATCAAATGATAATACAGTAGTGCATTCACCTAATTCACCTACTTCAATGTCCTCTTTATCTTCCTCCCATGATGCTACTGTCAACATAGACAGTCCACCTAACCTAATTCCGAATCTAATTCATCCAACGACATAGAAAGCTTACAACCTGTTTCACCATCACTCTAACCTCCGCTTCTTGAGCTAACCTCCAATCTCTTAGATAGGCAGTAACGGTACGTAATCCTTCTTCATACATAATATACTATGAATGTAATCTAGTTTTGACTCCATCATATACTGAGCCTTTAAATCCTCTAGCTCATTATTTAAAATTTGAAAAGATTTCTCTTGCTCATAAAGCTTTTCCAACCATGTACCTTTCAAGAAGATATGAAATCTCCGGTATGGAAAAATTTCATGATTCTAGAGGTTACTACCTTGAAAGCGAACAATGAATGGTCGGAGGTGCCTCATCCCCATAATAAATTTGTTATTGGGTGTAAATGGGTACATCGTATCAAACAAAAATCCGATGGCACGATTGAGCGTTACAAAACTCGTTTGGTTGCAAAAGGTTACACTCAACTTGAAGGAGTCGATTATCACGATACTTTTGTACCAGTTGCAAAGCTTGTAATTGTTTGTATGTTATTATACATTGCCTTCATTAAAGGTTGGTATGTTCACCAATTTTATGTCAATAATGCCTTTCTTCAAGGAGATTTAAACAAAGAATTTTTTATGGAGTTACCTCCTGGTTTTAAACCACAACGGGAATTTCTCGTGTATCGTTTATATAAATATCTTTATGGACCTTGTTAGAGCACTTCCCGGTCGAACTCGCAAGCATTGCTATCTCAAGATTGTTTGTCAATGTTAGTGATCAAAACTATAAGTATTGATTTCTAGTCTACTTATAGTAATGCCTCGGACTAGGATAGATTGTGTAGTTGAACATTAGACTTCACGACGTTCATCTATTGAAAACGAAGAACTACTAAGGAGAGCTTGTGGAACTTCATCAACAAAAGTTATATGGAGACTAAAACTCATCTGTCACTTGGAAAGTCTACTTCCACTCTATCTCCTATATTGAGACAAAAGTCGTATTACTATATAGTTGTCGATTATACACATTTGAGATTTCGAGCTGAGTTTAACTCGCTTATATATTTCTCAGAATATGTGTTGGTAAGCTTTCGCTTCAACCAAGTTCATCTTATATTCTTGACGAAAGTCAAAAGATGATCATGTGAAAATCTCCGAGTAACATCTTACATGGTTTGTGGGATACAATCATTTGGTGTAGACTTGGAATGTTTCGTTATGATTATTACAATAAATTGAAAATTGCTTTGATGCTAATAGTGTGTGAAAACGTCTATTGTCATCCTCTAAGAAAGTTTCAATGATTGAAATAAGAGTTTAAAATACTTAACCATCATTGGATTATAAACATAGTGTACATTGTTGCATGTATGTGATCCATGACCGGAACTAAAGTATGCATACCCGTATGCGTACTTGTAGTTGTGAAATTCCATATACCAAGTACACATACCGGTACGCATATTTGCGTAAGGTATAGGTCCGAGAATTTCTGTTGGGTTTTGGAAGTGTACTAAGTATGCATACCTGTCTGCATACTGGCGAGCCCAAACTCAGACTGGCTACTTAAGTATGCGTACCCATTTGCATACTTGAGTGGTTAAAGTTCTAAAACCGGTTGTCTCATGAGCTAATACATTTATATATTAAGGAATGCATTCTTTGCAAACCGTGGCTATAATGTTCATGAATTGATTCGAGTGAATCAAACCGATTTTGCTTCAATTGTATTCTTGTATACTTCTTTGAGAATATAGTAATTGAACAACTCTTTAACTAGTTTCCTTTGACTCATTTGAACTAGTTATGGTTAAGATGAATAAGGTTGATATGAGAGTGTTCATATAGATAAACACGGTTAACTACAGTTGAGCCAACATGGTGCACACGTTTAGGTACGGTTACTAAAACTAAATGATGGTACATTGCATTTGTGTATAACAAGCTAAGTTCGATCTAACGGTTGAAAGATATTAGCTTGAATCTAATAAGTTTTTCATCTAACGGTGAATATTGAATGCTTTGTTACCAAGATAACTTAGATTGCAAACCCTGATTTGAAAACTGTATAAAGGAGAACTCTAGCAACTGGGAAACCTAATCCCCACACCTCCTGTGTGATACTAGTTGTATAAGCTAGAGTCGATTCTCCTTTAACCTTAGGTTTTTCACAAAACCTTGTAGGTTAACGACTTAAAGATTTCATTGGGATTGTGAAGCCAGACCCAACTATTTTCTTTGTAGTTGCGTGATCTGATCTTGCTGTTTCTATTGTATTTGAGTATTATCTTCTCTAAGATTGGCTCGAGATTTAATCTCCGATAGGTAAGATAAAAAGTAGTCGCAAACATCTTCGTCTCATCGTTTGTGATTTCACAATATCTTGTTTCGCTACCATATGATTAAGATTATTGTGAGGTGATTGATATTTCTAGGCTGTTCTTCGGGAATATAGGTCCGGTATAATAATTGGTTCTTGTTCACCTTGATTTATCAAAAAACGGAACAAAACTCGTAGGTATTTTTGTGGGAGACAGATTTATCTATTCCTATAGACTTTTCTGTGTGAGACAAATTTGTTTATCAGGTCTTCGACTTTAGGTCGTATCAACTCTTGGTTGTGGGTGAGAGAAGCTAAGGGAATCAAGCGTGTAGTATCCTACTGGGATCAGATACGTAAGGAGCGCAACCGTACCTTGAATCAATGTGAGATTGATTAGGGTTCAAATAAAGTCCAGTCTGAAGTTCATTGGTAGTGGGATAGTGTCTGTAGTGGCTTAATACAGTGTGGTGTTCAAATATGGACTAGATCCCGGGGTTTTTCTGCATTTGCGGTTTTCCTTGTTAACAAAATTCTGGTGTCTGTGTTATTTCTTTTCAGCATTATATTTTGTTATATAGTTGAAATATCACAGGTTGTGTGTTGAATCGATCAATTGGTAAATCCAACCTTTGGTTGTTGATTGAAATTGATTGATCCTTGAACATTGGTCTTTGGTACCGTTCAAGTTATTTCTCTTATATTCAATCAGGCTCGCAAATTCCTATTTGCTGATTGCATATTGAATTGAGAGATACAGATATAAAACTCTTTCATATACTTTTTTATAGATTGAGTCTAACTGTATGATTGATTCTCTTGAAAGTATATTGGAGTTTGTCTATTCAGATTTCCAAACGAAATATTGGGTGTGGTTGTTAGACCCCCGCTTTTTCAATTGGTATCAGAGCAGGCAAACACATTAAAAACCTTATAAGTTTGTGTTTGTAGCGATCTGAATATGGACAAAAGTGTTATCTCCATAAACGTACAACTAGTCTTCGATGGCTCAAATTACTTATGGTGGAAAATTTCTATGCGTGCCTTTCTTCAAACGCGTGATTTTCAATCATGGGTTTATGTAGTTAATGGCTATAATCCTCCGGTTGTTGCAAAAGGCGATGCAACTGTTCCAAAGGATATTGGTTCATACGAACCTGCCGATATTCTCGCTGCAAAGCAAAATTCTGACGGGTTAAATGCTATCTTTCATGCCATTACCCCAGAACACCATGTGACTACGTGCACTCAGTCTAAAGATGCTTGGGATTTCTTAGAAACCGTATTTGAAGGGAATACCTGTGAAAAGGAAGCTAGGCTGTAAAACCTAAATTATGATTGAGAAAACCTTCGTATAGCAGATGAAGATTTATTTGATGAGTTTAATCACAAAGTGTCTGAAATTGTTAATGCATCTTTTGCATTGGGTAAGACTATTCGTGAAAAGGGCATTGTGATGAAAATTCTCAGATCGTTGTTGTCCAGATACGACTCTAAGAATCATGCCATCGTTGAAGGTAATAACCTTGCAACTCTTTCCCGAAACACTCTGGTTGGGAAGTTAAAGATCTTTGATCATGAGCATACATCCAAATCCGGAAAGGATGTGGCTTTCAAAGCACAAAAGAACACTAAATTACTTGACAAAACTAAAAGTGTTTGTATCTCTGAAGATGATCTTTCTGAGGATAATTCATCAGATGAAGATCTTGACAAGTCAGTCTCCTTGATCACAAGAAAGTTTAGGGATCTTCTTTTGAAGAAAAATAAACGGTTCTCCAGAGATAAACCTAGGTCATCGGTTAAACCTCATAATCGTGTTCCTCCTAAAAATAGGGATAATGATGAAACTGATGACGAGGATATGCTTCAGTGCTTTAAGTGTAAAGGTTTAGTCCATTTTGCAAATGAGTGTCCAAATCGTAAAAAATACACTGGGAACAAAGGTCTAGCTTCAACTCTTGATGAAATGTTTGACAACTATGATTCTAATGAAGACGAAAAGTCAAGTGTTGCACTTCTTTGTGAAAATATTGATTTTGATAATTGTAGCAATACATACATAAATCTTGATATTCTTTCAGAAGAAATATCAACCGGTCTGGAAGTGGATCTACCTGTTTCTATTGGAAACTCTTTCTCTGATTTTTCAGGTTCCACTATGTGTCTAGCCGCATACACATCTCGGGCGTCTGAATCATCTTCCAGGTTGACATGCTCTTATTGTTCTCTCAAATCATGAACTTTCAAAGTGTTTCAAGTACAAACAAAAAATGAGATATGTCAACAAACTTCAACGAAGAGCGAATCGATTAGGAAACAAGCTCAAACTTGTTCAAAAATCATCAGAGGTATGTAAACGCATCTCTTCTTCAAAGAAGTTAGTTTCCAAAGAAAAAACTAGATCATTAGAGAGAAATTTATGGTCTAAACACTATGAGAAACATGGCTCTATGAATTCCTCTCGAAAAGGATATGGTGGACAGATTATTTTTCACCCCAACACAACTTAAATTGTGTTGGTTAGTGCATCTTGTCTCATGTGCCTGATCAAAAGAGACAAGATTATGCACACCTCAGGCTTTAGGAAAAGAAAATTCCTTTGGATTTTTTTTTTTTTTTTTTTGCTCTGTTGAGCATTGTAAGTCTAGAATTCATGCTTATTTTCATGTCTAATTGATATTGGAAATGACTTCCCTGTTTAATAAATAAAAGAGAGTTATTCTCGACAATTCTATCCTCTTTAGGGTTGAGAGTTGTGCGTGCATGAACTTATGTGTTTAAAAGTTTCGTAACCCTAGATTCCTTTTTCCTTCACTTGAAACTCTTTTTATCATAAGAATGCTTGTTGAGATTATCTTGTGATTTCCTCTCACAATTCCGTTCATATGGATACTCCAAGCATTATGTCGTCTGATGGAAAAAATGTTAATATGATTGTTAAGCCATCAATCAGGAAGGAAAAAGATAAATCTATGTTACCTCCAACTTTGAAAAGAAAAAAAAGGAATGTGAGGAAGCCAAGAGCCGTTCCTTCAAATTCTCAGAAGTTTTCTGGTGTTCTTGAAGAGTTGAAGGAAACAAGGAAGGAGATTCAGGAAATAAAGGCTATTGCTTTGAGAACTCTCGAAATTCATAAGGCCCTGGTTCGGCATCAGTTCAAAAGGTTTGTTGGAATTTACTCCTTTCTTCATGAACCTTATGTTCCCATGGATGTTGACAACGAAGAGTTCGCGGACGATAAAGAAATTTTCAGAGGTCTCAATGTCTAGGAAACTTCTTATGAGAATTTATTCTTGTGTTTTTAAGAAGGATAACTAGGGTTAGGAATATCCATTATTGTGAGTACACATAGCTATTGCCAATGTTTTCATCTTGCAATGTTTTTAGATTTATTTTTTTAAATTCTAAAGTTTACTTGGGAGATGATTTTTGCAGTATTAATCTTTATGGTTAATATATTGCAAATTGTTAAGGGATATAATTTTTACGTCCATGAACCTTGACTGTCCCATACTTGTTCAAAGTTAACTATATTATATTTCGGTATGAAAGTATTGATAAAAGATAGAATGAACTTTTGACTACAAAAGTTAAGCTTTTTATGTCATTATGCAAATATTGATGGAAGAATAAAGGATGCACTTTTGTTTACAAGGATTAAGTCTATTATATGTCATTGTGCAAATAGTGATGAAAAATAGAATGAATCTTTGATTATTCCACAGTATTGGTCTTTCCATGATCCACTTCTTTGTGTATATTATTAAAGCATAGCTCGGTCAACCTCGCATGCATTGCTATCTCAAGCATGTTTGTCAATGTTACTGATCAAAACTATAAGTCTTGATTTCTAGCTTACATAGCTAAGTCTCAGACTAGGATAGAAAAGTTAGCTGAGCTCAAGGACTTCATGGCGATTCATCATACAACGACGAATATCTATACAAGGAACAGTGGAACTTCATCAACAAAAAGGTACGTGGAGACTTGAACTTATCTATCAGTCAAAAGTCTATCTCTTCTATCTCCTACTTCTTATGAGACAAAAGTCGTATGCTATATAGACTAGATCATACACATTTGACATTTCGAGTTGAGCATTCATTGCTTATCTTTTATCTCGAAATCGTGTGTTGGTAAAGAGTTTCGCTTTGATCAAGTTTATCTTCACCTAGTGACGAAAGTCATAAAAAGTTTTAATCACTTTGAGAATTGCTCTGACGTGAATCGGTCTGTGAATAACGACTACATAGATTCCTCTGAGAATGTCTCAATGATTGAAATGAGAGTTTATATTACAGAACCATGTATTCCTTGAACCGAAGTTTTCGAACTTTGTTGATCAAGAGAAATCGGGAGGATTGTGGAATTGGCTTGCCAAGTCCGCGAACCCAGTCCGCGAACTGTGGGAAGTTCTCGACCGAGAATTTTTGCTGGATTTTCCAAAACTCGTTTGTGTGCTAAGTCCGTGAACTCAGTCCGCAAACCCAGTCCGTGAATTGGCGGAAGTTCTCTTTCCGAGAATTTCTGCTGAGTTTGGAAAACTCAACCGATTAACATAAGTCCGCGAACTTGTTTGTGAACTTAAGAGGTTATGATCTAAAGATGTGCTCTGAACATAAAATATTAAATTACTAAGGAATGCTTTATGCAAACCGTGTCTATAATGTTCATGAGCCGATTAAATCGAATCAAATCATCTTTGTTTCAATTGTGTCTTGTGTAGTTACATAAGATCTCATAGCAATTGAACAACTCTTTAACTAGTTCATTTGAGTCAATTGAACTAGTTATGGTGAAGAAGAACAAGGTTAATATGAAATGCTCATATGGTTAACCTTTTGGGTTACTATGTTGAACCAACATACACGTGCACGTTTGGGCATGGTTTTCACGAACCTAGTAAACGTCTACCCAAGTGTGTGTGACAAGCTAAGTTTTTGATCTAACGGTTGAGAAATATTTGCTTGAATCTAAATCAGGTTTTCATCTAATGGTGGATAAGGATTTCTTTGTACCTAAGGCAAAACCCTGATTTGAAGGCTATATAAAGGAGACATCTAGCATTGTGCAAAACTAATCCTCACACGTCTGTGTTCTACTAGTGCGCCCGCTAGAGGCGATCTCCATTAACCTTTGATTTTCTTCTCTAAAATTAGGTTAACGACTTAAAGACTTCATTGGGATTGTGAAGCAAGAACGATACTACTTTATCGTAGTTGTGTGATCTGATCTTGCATCTTCTATCGTATGAGTACAATCGATTGATTGGCTTGAGATCGTGAGAGTTCTCCGATAGGCAAGATAAAGAAGTCACAAACATCTTCGTCTCACTGTTTCTAATTCCTCGAAAATCCTCTTGTGTAGTCAGGAAGGATTGTAGAGAGGTGATTGATTAATCTAGGCCGTTCTTCGGGAATATAAGACCGGATTATCAATTGGTTCCTGTTCACCTTGATTTTATATCAAAAGACGGAACAAAACCTAAGGTTTATCTGTGGGAGACAAATTTATCCTTTGATAGACTTTTCTGTGTGAGACAGATCTGTTTATTATCAAGTCTGTGATTTTGGGTTGCAGCAACTCTTGGTTGTGGGTGAGATCAGCTGAGGGAATCAAGTGCGCAGTATCCTGCTGGGATCATAGGCGTAGGAGTACAACTGTATCTTGGATCGGTGGGAGACTGATTGGGTTCAACTATAGTCCAGTCCGAAGTTAGTTTGCAGTAGGCTAGTGTCTGTAGCGGCTTAATACAGTGTGTATTCAATCTGGACTAGGTCCCGGGGTTTTTCTGCATTTACGGTTTCCCCGTTAACAAAATTTCTGGTGTCTGTGTTATTTCTTTTCCGCATTATATTTTATATAATTGAAATAATACAGGTTGTGCGTTAAGATCATCAACTTCTCTAATCCAACTTTTGGTTGTTGATTGTAGTTGATTGATCCTTGGATATTGGTCTTTGGTACCGTTCAAGTTATCTCTCTTTGATAAAGACTCGCAGATTTCTATTTGCTTGAGTAAAGATCAAATCGAGAGATTGATATATAAACTCTTTGATATATCTTTTTATTGATCGAGTCTGACTCTCTAGTTGATTCTCATAAAAAGTATATTAGAGTTTGTCCATACAGATTGCTAAGCGAAATATTGGGTGGTGTTGTTATACCCCCGCTTTTTCAATTGGTATCAGAGCAGGCAAACACATTAAGACCTTATAAGTCTGTGTTTGTAAGCGATCTGACTTTATGGACAGTAGTGCTATCTCAATAAATGCACCACTAGAACCAGGGATTTCAGAATTCTCTTCCATGAATGATTTAATTAAATCTGTAGAAGAAATTCTATCTAAACCTCCACCAGGTTTAAAATCCCTTGAAATATTTTCAGGGCTTGAAAAGAAGCTTGAGAGCTTATCTCTTGATGTTGAGTTATACCTCCAGAAAGAGCAAGAATCTCTTGACATGCTAAATCAAGTTATGATGAATAATATTTATGTTGAGGTTGATATTGATTTACTAATCAGTGAGATCAATGCTTCTCCTCTGCGTAATCCAATTAGTTGTAACAAACTAAAAGAATTACAAGAGGAGTTTAAATCTCAGTCATCTGAGTGTATCACCTGAAAGCATGAATTGATTCGTTGCTTAATTCATGATACTTGATATCAAGATAATAGTATTGATTTATTTTATGAAGAAGCTAGGATGTCTCTGTTTATCAAAAGAGTTTCCCCTCGCAGTACTAAAAACTATCTGCAGAAACTGTTTTTTATAAGTTGGAAAACAAGAAATCAGAAACACAAATCCTTTTGGGTTCTCTTGAAGTTCTTTGATAGACTTATAAAAACAGTTCCTTGGGTGTTTCTCAACACTACAAGATGTAAGAGTTGCTGGAAAGAAACTCTCTCTTGGTGCCATGGTGACCAAGACAATGTTCATCTCAACACAACTTGTTTGTGTTGAAAGTGCATCCTCACCAAGGAATGCCCTGTTACTATAAAGGAAACACGAGAACTGGGGCACACAAATTGTGTTCGGAAAGGCTGTAGAATTCGATTGAATTCTTATAAAAAGGTATGTCTATAAACTTGAGCAATATTTGTGTTTTTACTTGCTTAAGTACTTATTATGATCTATGTACCTTGCTTATCGTTCATTTCTACCTAACTTGATCCGTGTTTAAGGTTCTTATATGTTTAGGTTTGAAAATAGCTGTTCGGGATGTTTGGACTTCATGGTACACATTCCAGGGATGCATACCATCATTTAAAATCAAAATCCAGGGGTTTAAGTTCGCAAACCCAGTCTGCAAACTTTTTTTGTCATGAAAATTCGTTTGCAAACCCGTATGCATACTTGACGTCGATATTCGGTAAACTTGTCTTGGCCGTGACTTCTTCGTCCGAACTCGGAATGAACTTATTATTTTTGCATTCTCTTCCTCTTTGAATTCTCTTCAAAATGGAGATGAGAATTATTGATTTTGGATGAGTTAAAGATTGGTATTTATCCTGTCTCTTGTTTTTGAATGTTTTGCTCCATTTCGTCGCACTTGTTCCACTTCTCTTGGACTTGGGCACTTGGATTCTTGGAGTAATACTCTTCTAAGCTAAATTGTAGCTTTTAATAGAATGTTGTTGGTGAATCACAAAGAAGGAAGTTCAAGAATGGAAATTAGTACGCATTGCTATGGGATTCTTGAATGTTCACAATCATCCTTTGTGAACTATGGTGCATGGTCGTTCGTGACTTTGTATGTTCTTCTTTGTGAAAATCTTTTTATACGCCTTTGGTAGCTATTCTTGGTGTAAATCCGGGCGGAAAAGATTGATTCTACCCTCTAAAGACAAATCATCTTATATGTGCATTACGAGTTTGTCTTGATGCATAGGAAACTTCTTATGAGAATTTATTCTTGTTTTTGAGAAGGATTACTAGAGTTTGGAATAGCCATTATTGTGATTACACATAGTTATGTCCAACTTTTTCATCTTCATGTTTTTTAGGTTTATTGGTTTTTAAATTCTAAAAATATTTGGAGGATGATAATATTGCAGTATTAATTTGTTTTGAAGTATTGCAATATTTTTATGGGATATGTATTGTTTGCATTCGTGAACTTGAAGGTCCCATATTGCAGTCAAAAGTAAAGTCGTTCATGAATCGGTATTCGTATTGATGAAAGGACGAATGGACTTTTGACATATACAAAAGTTATGCCTATGCAATCATGTATTTGATGGAAAATAGGATAAAATATTTTGTTCAACAAGGATAAAGTCTATTATGTCATTATGATGGAAAATAGGATAGATCCTTGTATGTTATCCACGGTATTGATCTTCATTGATCCATTTTATTATGTTTTACCGTGAAGGCTCCATTGTGTGTCTTATGTTGAGCACCTTACAACTAAGTCGATTTACCTTGGCTTTGTTGGTTGTTCCATAAGATGCTATATGTCGAGCCTTAGAAACTAAATTAATCAACTAGTTCGGTTATTTAGTTAGTACTCCATAAGTCTTCTTTATTATGTTGAGTACATGTACGGTTAAGGTTGTCATATTCTATGGTGAAATTAGTCGGGGTTCCATAAGTTCTCTTATGTTGAGCCCAAAATAATTAAATTAATTACTTCGGTGATTAGTTTGGTTATTTGTATTCCAATTAGATTAATTATAGGTTCTCTTGTAATTAATCTAGTTGAGTTTTCATATATTCCACAAGTTCTTGTGTTGAGTATATGAAAGGCTACACTATCATGTTATTTGGTTAATGTAGTCATATATTCCGTGAGGTTTTCCTTATGTTGAGTATTTGAACGGTTAAGTTAGTCATCTCCATATGATTGACTTGGTCGTAGCTCCGTGAGTTTACTTATGTTGAGCACTTTCAATCAAATTGATCACTTTTGTGGTTTGATTTAGTTGCGTATTCCAATTGAATTAATCATGGGTTTACTTGTGGTTCATTTGGTTGAGCTTTGGATATAGAAAATCATTCCTATGGTTTTTGGTGTCCAATAAAAAATCCTTCTTTTCTTTCGAAATTAAGGTCGCTCTTGTTGTTCTTTCGGGAATGACATCAAATGGGGGAGAGTTCTTTTGAATTTATGCTTAATGGAAATATTTTGCGGGGAGTGCGGTTGTGGAATTTTATAGGGGTTATCTTGTATCTTAAAACTCCTTGATGAATGTTGTTAGCTTCGGCTATTAGATTGCATCTAAATTAAGTTGGTATGTATTTTTCTTTTGGTCATGAAATGTCTCTTGTGGAAATTTCATTATGATCCCATTCTTGTACTTTTGCCAATTTTATTAACAAAAAGGGGGAGAAATATTGTAGTTCACACTACAAATACATATGGTTTTCGGATCATTGTGTAAGGGGGAGTGGTTTCCATGATCGAGACGGAGTATTGACTAAGGAGGAGTGATACATATCACCGTAGTATTATTGTTAAAGTCGTGATACAATTGGACTTTGATTTTATATAATAATAATATGACATTGTATAATAATGATCGAGAATCTCGATTTCTCTCATTGTTATATCTACGGATCTTCAACAATGATGGTGCTAAACTTACAACCTTTGGGATCATTGGAGTACTTGGAAGGACGAAGATTTCAAGGAACGTTGAAGATTAGACTATGGAATATGAGCCACTAAAGTTTATCTTTTTTGTATTCCATATGTATTAATATTTTTGTCACTAAAATTGAAAAAGGGGGAGATTGTTAGAGCATAGCTCGGTCAACCTCGCATGCGTTGCTATCTCAAGCATGTTTGTCAATGTTAGTGATCAAAACTATAAGTCCTGATTTCTAGCCTACATAGCTAAGTCTCGGACTAGGATAGTGATAGGTGTCTAAAACACTTAATTATTTATCTATTGTTTATGCTTTCTTTGTGAGTTTTCTGGTAAATTATACATCTTATGTTTGATTTTGAGTCTTATAGGTGTTTTGGAGTCATTGGAGCAAAAAGAAGCGGAACTCGCTCAAATATTGGATTTTTTCTCATCATGTTAAACAGAACGAAAAGACGAAACCAGTGGCGAAAGAATGAGGTCATTTCGACGTTATATGAGAATGTTACGAGCAAAATCAATGATTAAGCTCGTCGGTTCCCTGAAACTGGCAGGCTTTGGAATCGTGAAGGGTAACCCCTATCCTAACACCGGGTGCCAATAACAACCCAATTCATTAACTAGGTCGAGATTACACTGAAGACACAGACTTCAGTCTTGATTTCTAGTCGTTGCAGAGAGTGGTTCACAGCGGCAACCTCAGATCTGATGGTTCTCAAATGGAATCGATGAGGAGGAAGTGGATGATAATAATAGAGGACACAGAGAAGATGGGTTGCGTTGGATTGGATCTGTGACAGCGTGTTGAACTAAGAAATCAAGGGAAGAAGAAGATTTGAGCAATAATTTGGGTTGAGTTGTTGGCTGTTGAAGTTGCAGAAGATGGATATCGCGGAGGAGATTCAAGGGTTTTTGAGATCGAACTGATTGATAAGAATATGGAGATGGTAAGAAAATCGTTGCTACTTCTGTACATGAATTAAGAAGAAATAAATGGAGTTGCTGTTATCAAGTTGCAGTGAAATGAGAAGGAGAAATTAAGGGTTTTTACAGGCAATGATGAATTTGTAATGAATGAGATGGTGAATTTGGGTTTCAACAGAAATTGAAGTTAGGGTTGCTGCTATGAGATGTGTAGAACTGATTTGTGTTTCTCATCAATGGGATTTGAAGCTACAGGACATAAGTTGAGGCTTAGGAAAGATGGGTTTGATTGCAGGTGAAGAGATCAAGGATTTGTACTGATGCTGTGGGTATTGGTGGTGACAGTCAGGCAAGGTTGATGGAATAGCAAGTATGGGCCTGTGTTGAGAATGAGTTGCTGCTGCTACAGATTTAGAGAAAGAGATGGATGTGTGGCTGAGAAACTGCAATCAGGTGGAGGAAATCTGGAAATGGGTCTCTGGTAGTGAGTTAAGTACAACTGAGTTGCAGAACAAGAGTTGTTATGATTGCAGCTACATAGATGGGTGCTTTGGGACGCAGTGAACTGCTGTTGCAGTTAGTTTGAGTGAATTGCAGAAGCTACAGACAGAGCTGAAAGGAGTGAAGCAGATAAGTGAGAATACAAGGAATTGAAGGAAGTGCAGGTTATGGAGCTGCAACTGATACGGTTGGAACTGGTAGAATTGTGCATTGCAGGGAAGCCATATTGCAGAGATAAAATTGGTTGATGAGGGTTTGGTGGAGCTGTTGCTGCTTGATTACAGTCTATGGAGTTGAGGACCTGAATGGAGGAAGTATGGCTTTGAGCAGGTGGTTTTGGTGATTTTCATGGGTTGAGTATATGGCAGAGTGAATGAATGAATGCAGCTTAGATGAATGCTTAGTTTACAGGGTTGTTGTTACTCAGGCTGTGGTGAATGAGCTTAGGGGACTGGCCTTGTAACTGAGTCGAGTTTTTGAGGGAAGCTGAGCTGAAGAGAAGTGCTGCGTTGGTATGGTTTGTTGTCGCTGCAAGGAATATATGGAGGAGTTGCCGTGGCCTGGAGGTGTCGGTGTGAAACTGCAGTGGGAGAAGGAATTAGTTTGCTGTTGTATTTGAGTGAGCTACAGATGATAAGAAGCTAATGAGTACTGGTGGAGCTGTAGAATACATGAGCTACAGGGAATGGATGGTTTGCAGCGTGTATGCTATGGATGACAGTTTGGTTGTGGCGACACAGAACTGGAGCTGGAATGTAGCAGGCTTTACAAAGTAGTTGAAGTGGTTCTGTTGCTGGCGAGTGCCTGAGATGCAGCTGGTTATAAATGTTGTTGTGATAGAAGTTGAAGTTGCTGTTGCAGTCGAAGTCAGCAGTGTTCGAGATTGAAAGAGGTGTCGTTGCTTATAGAGGCAGTAAAGAAGCTGAGAAGATGCAAGCAGTAATGGGTAGCTGGGACAATAACTGGAGCAGGGAAGACTCAGTGGAGATGCTGCAGAAACAGTGCGGAAACGCAGTGAGAATGGTGAGCTGGTGGTACCAGTTCTGGTTATCGGATTTCTGAACTGAAAGTGGGTTCATAATATTTTAGTGAATGGCGAAGGGGTATGTGTTGAATGCATGATTCGGCCGCGGCATATATGAGTTTGGAGCCACGCTTTTGGGTACGTTTTGGCAAGAACAAGGAATTGGCTTGGATGGTATTTTGTGAATGTTTGAACTGCAGAGAAGTAGAGTTCAGGTGCTGGAAGGATAAAATTCCTGGCGACAGTTTCTGATTATTCAGGTGGCCAGAGTCAATTTTCCGGTGACCGGATTCCGACTACAGTGACCGGATTCCGGTGATGACGTCGGCAATCCGACGACCCAGTTTTGGACCCAGGATTTCCAGAGAGATGTTTTAACTCATGGGCTTGGTGGACCACTTGAAAATGGACTTTGAGAAGTAACCTAATATTGGAAAGAGTATCCTTTTGGGAGAGGAGCTATGAAAAGAAAAACTCTAGTCTAATCTCTGATCTCTTCTCCTACTATTATTATTCTAGGGTTTAGACATGGAAACTCTTCTTTTTCTCCTTTTTATGAACTCCATTAACATGAGTAGTTAATCTTTTTATTGGTTAATGATTAAGTTGATTTCACATAACATGGTTCTTTCATTCAATATATTAGTTTTGTCTCATATTTATCGTTCATGATTCTCTGAAAATATAGTTGCATGATTGATGTATTGCAACATGATTTGAGTATTTTTTTTGTCAAGTTGCAAATTGGTAGAACTCATATCTATATCTATAGCTAGTTTAGGATTAATCATCGGGCGATAATCCTTGAACACAAGTAGCATAAATATGATTGTAGGTTATAGTGATATATCCTTGTAATCATATGAGAATCGTGACCTTTGTTCGAATTGTTTGCGCAATGTATTTCAATTGCATTGATTAGTCTAATTTCATGAATCTTCATGCTCCATGGGAATTGAACTTGATTAGCGCAAGGCGTTAGGTTATTCTTTTGGTAGAATTCATACTTGCATCGCTTTACATGTATGTGTGATGATAAGAGGAAATTGCGGGATATTCTTTCGACTAGGTATCTTAGGGCTTTTGATAATGAGAGATTAAATATCAATTCTAGTTATTAAAACAAGAACGTGTTAGTGAATGAAAACGAAATCCTTGACCAATACTTTCACATCCCTGATTTGCGTGTTTACTTTTCATTGTTTTGCTTTTATTTTATTTTAGTTTATATAAAAATCAGAAAATTCCCCTCGTTACTTATAAGAAGCCATATTATATTGACAACCCAAGTCCTCTCTGTGGGAACGATCCTTTCTTGCCCTTGCTTCATAATATATTTTGAGTAGTAAGAAAGTGTAATTATTTTTGACGCCTACGACAGCGATCAGATAGGAAAGTGTAGTTGAGTTCAAGGACTTCATGGCGATTCATCATACAACGACGAAGATCTATACAAGGAACTGTGGAACTTCATCAACAAAAAGGTATGTGGAGACTTAAACTTATTTATCACTCAAAAGTCTATCTCTTCTATCTCCTACTTCTTATGAGACAAAAGTCATATGCTATATAGACTAGATCATACACATTTGACATTTCGAGCTGAGCATTCATTGCTTATATTTTATCTCGAAATCGTGTGTTGGTAAAACGTTTCGCTTTGATCAAGTTTATCTTCACTTAGTGACGAAAGTCATAAAAAGTTTCAATCACTTTGAGAATTGCTCTGACGTGAATCGGTCTGTGAATAACGGCTACATAGCGTCCTCTGAGAATGTCTCAATGATTGAAATGAGAGTTTAGATTACATAACCATGTATTCCTTGAACCGAAGTTTTCGAACTTTGTTGATCAAGAGAAATCGGGAGGATTGTGGAATTGGCTTGCCAAGTCCGCGAACCCAGTCTGCAGACTCAGTCCGCGAACGGTCGGAAGTTCTCGACCGAGAATTTCTGCTGGATTTTCCAAAACTCGTTTGTGTGCTAAGTCCGTGAACTCAGTCCGCGAACTGGCGGAAGTTCTCTTTCCGAGAATTTCTGCTGAGTTTGGAAAACTCAGCCGATTAAGTTAAGTCCGCGAACTTTTTTGTGAACTTAAGAGGTTATGATCTAAAGATGTGCTCTGAACATGAAACATTAAATTACTACGGAATTCTTTATGCAAACCGTGGATATAATGTTCATGAGTCGATTCAATCGAATCAAATCATCTTTGTTTCAATTGTGTCTTGTGTAGTTAAATAAGATCTCATAGCAATTGAACAACTCTTTGACTAGTTCATTTGAGTCAATTGAACTAGTTATGGTGAAGAAGAACAAGGTTAATATGAAATGCTCATATGGTTAACCTTTTGGGTTACTATGTTGAACCAACATACACATACACGTTTGGGCATGGTTTTCACGAACCCAGTAAACGTCTACCCAAGTGTGTGTGACAAGCTAAGTTTTCGATCTAACGGTTGAGAAATATTAGCTTGAATCTAAATCAGGTTTTCATCTAACGGTGGATAAGGATTGCTTTGTCCCTAAGGCAAAACCTTGATTTGAAGGTTATATAAAGGAGACATCTAGCATTGTGCAAAACTAATCCCCACACGTCTGTGTGCTACTAGTGCGCCCGCTAGAGTCGATCTCCATTAACCTTTGATTTTCTTCTCTAAAATCAGGTTAACGACTTAAAGACTTCATTGGGATTGTGAAGCCAGACCGATACTACTTTATCGTAGTTGTGTGATCTGATCTTGCATCTTCTATCATACGAGTACAATCGATTGATTGGATTGAGATCGTGAAAGTTCTCCGATAGGCAAGATAAAAAAGTCACAAACATCTTCGTCTCACCGTTTGTGATTCCTCGACAATCCGCTTGTGTAGTCAGGAAGGATTATAGAGAGGTGATTGATTAATCTAGGTTGTTCTTCGGGAACATATGACCGGATTATCAATTGGTTCCTGTTCACCTTGATTTTATATCAAAAGATGGAACAAAACCTAGGGTTTATCTGTGGGAGACAAATTTATCCTTTGATAGACTTTTCTGTGTGAGACAGATCTGTTTATTATCAAGTCTGTGATTTTGGGTTGCAACAACTCTTGGTTGTGGGTGAGATCAGCTAAGGGAATCAAGTGCGTAGTATCCTGCTGGGATCAGAAGCGTAGGAGTACAATTGTACCTTGGATCGGTGGGAGACTGATTGGGGTTCAACTATAGTCCAGTCCGAAGTTAGTTTGCAGTAGGCTAGTGTCTGTAGCGGCTTAATACAGTGAGTATTCAATCTGGACTAGGTCCGGGGGTTTTTCTGCATTTGCGGTTTCCTCGTTAACAAAACTTCTGGTGTCTGTGTTATTTCTTTTCCGCATTATATTTTATATAATAAAGATAATACAGGTTGTGCGTTCGTGATCATCAACTTCTCTAATCCAACTTTTGGTTGTTGATTGTAGTTGATTGATCCTCGGATATTGGTCTTTGGTACCGTTCAAGTTATCTCTCTTTGATAAAGACTCGCAGATTTCTATTTGCTTGAGTAAAGATCAAATCGAGAGATTGAGATATGAACTCTTTGATATATCTTTTTATTGATCGAGTCTGACTACCTAGTTGATTCTCATAAAAAGTATATTGGAGTTTGTCCATACAGATTGCTAAGCGAAATATTGGTGGTGTTGTTAGACCCCCGCTTTTTCATATATACTATGTTGCTTTGTAAGTTCTCTTATGTTGAGCATGACCAATTGAATTGATCACTTTCCTTGTCGTTAATTCAATTGAGATTTTTCGATACAAATTCATATTCTTATGTGATTTGTTAATGTGCAAAGAAATCCTTCTTTTCATGTAAAAGTAAGGTCGCTCTTGTTGTTCTTTCGGGAATGACATTTTATGGGGGAGAGTTCTTAATTGAACTTGTGCTTAATTGCCAAATCTTTGTGGGGAGTGAGGCTGTGGAATATTGTAGGGGTTATCTTGTATCTTTATAAACTCCTTGATGAATACACTAAGTTTCGACTATGTGAAATCATCGAAACAAGTTGGTATGTTGTTCTCTTTTGGTCATGAAGTATCTCTATGAAAATTTTATGAGGATCCCACTAGTTTTCGTACCTTTGCTAATTTATATTGACAAAAAGGGGGAGAATTAATGTGTAGTTCACACTATAAATACATATGGTTTACGGATCATTATGTAAGGGGGAATGGTTTTCATTGTGAGATGAAGTATTCACTAAGGGGGAATGATACATATCACCATAGTATTGTTGTCAAAGTTGTGATACAATTGAACTTTGATGTTGTGTAATGATATTATGACACTGTATAACAATGATTGAGAGCAACTGTTTTCTCATTGTTACAGCTACCGATCTTCAACAACTATGATGCTGAGTTGAACACATTTGGAATCATTGGAGTACTTGAAAGTGACGAAAATTTCGAGTAATGTTGAAGTACCAAGGGGATCAAGCATTTGGATGAGAAGCTACAAAATTTATTTATTTTGTAATCCATATGTATTGATAGTTTTTTCACTAAAATTGACAAAGGGGGAGATTCTTAAAGCACTACTCGGTCGAACTCGCAAGCGTTGCTATCTCAAGCTTGTTTGTCAATGTTAGTGATCAAAACTATAAGTCTTGATTTCTAGTCTACTTATAGTAATGTCTCGGACTAGGATAGATTGCATAACTGAACATTAGACTTCACGGCGTTCATCAATTGAAGACGAAGAACTACTAAGGAGATCTTGTGGAACTTCATCAACAAAAGGTCTGTGGAGACTAAAAGTCATCTATCACATGGAAAGTCTATTTATACTCTATCTCCTATATTGAGACAAAAGTCACTATATAGTTGTCGATTATACACATTTGAGATTTCGAGCTGAATCTAACTCGCTTACATATTTCTCGGAAATATTTCGCTTCAACCAAGTTCATCTTATATTCTTGACGAAAGTCAAAATATGATCATGTGAAAATCGCCGAGTAACATCTTACATGGTTTGTGTGATACAATCATTTTGTGTAGACTTGGAATGTTTCGTTATGATTATTTCAATAACTTGAAAATTGCTTTGATGCTAATAGTGTGTGAAAAAGGCTATTGTCATCCTCTAAGAAAGTTTCAATGACTGAAATAAGAGTTTAGAATACTTAACCATCATTGGATTATAAACATATTGTGCATTCTTGCATGTATGTGATCCATGACCAGAACTAAAGAATGCATACCTGTATGCGTACTTGTAGTTGTTAAATTCCGTGTACCAAGTACACATACTGGTACGCATACTTGCGTAAGGTATTAGTCCGGGAATTTCTGCTGGGTTTTGGAAGTGTACTAAGTATGCGTACCCGTTTGCATACTGGCGAACCCAAACTCAGACCGGCTACTTAAGTATGCGTACCCATTTGCATACTTGAGTGGTTAAAGTTCTAAAATCGGTTGGCTCATGAACTAATACATTTATATATTAAGGAATGCATTCTTTGCAAACCGTGGATATAATGTTCATGAATTGATTCAAGTGAATCAAACCGATTTTGCTTCAATTGTGTTCTTGTATACTTCTATGAGACAATTGAACAACTCTTTAACTAGTTTCATTTGAGTCATTTGAACTAGTTATGGTTAAGATGAATAAGGTTGATATGAGAGCGTTCATATATCTAATCCCAGTTAACTACGGTTGAGCCAACATGGTGTACACGTTTAGGTACGGTTATTAAACCTAAATGAGGGTACATTTCATTTGTGTATAACAAGCTAAGTTCAATATAACGGTTGAAAGATATTAACTTGAATCTAATCAATTTTTCATCTAACGGTGAATATTGAATGCTTTGTTACCAAGATAACTTAGATTGCAAACCCTGATTTGAAAACTATATAAAGGAAAACTCTAGCAACTGGGAAACCTAATCCCACACCTTTTGTGCGATACTAGTTGTATAAGCTAGAGTCGATTCTCCTTTAATATTAGGGTTTTCACGAAACCCTGTAGGTTAACGACTTAAAGACTTCATTGGGATTGTGAAGCCATACCCAACTATTTCTCTGTAGTTGCGTGATCTGGTCATGCTGTTTTTATCGTATTTGAGTACCATCTTCTTTAAGATTGGCTCGAGATTTAATCTCCGAAGGAAAGATAAAAAGTTGTCACAAACATATTCGTCTCATCGTTTGTGATTCCACAATATCTTGTTTCACTACCATACGATTAAGATTATTGTGAGGTGATTGATATTTCTAGGTTGTTCTTCGGGAATATAAGTCCGGTATATCAATTGGTTCATGTTCACCTTGACTTATCAAAAGTCGGAACAAAACTTGTAGGTATTTCTGTGGGAGACATATTTATCTATTCCTATAGACTTTTCTGTGTGGGACAGATTCGTTTATCAAGTGTTCGACTTTGGGTCGTAGCAACTCTTGGTTGTGGGTGAGATCAGCTAAGGAAATCAAGTGCGTAGTATCCTGCTAGGATCAGAGACGTAAGGAGCGCAACTGTACCTTGAATCTGTGTGAGATTAATTAGGGATCAACTACAGTCCAGTCCGAAGTTCATTGGTAGTAGGCTAGTGTCTGTAACGGTTTAATACAGTGTGGTATTCAAATCTGGACTAGGTACCGAGGTTTTTCTGCATTTGCTGTTTTCCTCGTTAACAAATTCTGGTGTCTGTGTTATTTCTTTTCATAATTATATTTTGTTATATAATTGAAATATCAAAGGTTGTGCGTTGAATTGATCAATTGGTAAATCCAACCTTTGGTTGTTGATTGAAATATTGATCCTTGAACATTGATCTTTGGTACCGTTCAAGTTATTTCTCTTATATTCAATCAGGATCGCAAATTTCTATTTGCTGATTGCAGGTTGAATTGAGAGATAGAGATATAAAACTCTTTGATATACTTTTCTCTAGATTGAGTCTAACTGTCTAGTTGATTCTCTTGAAAGTATATTAGAGTTTGTCTATTCAGATTGCCAAACGAAATATTGGGTATGGTTGTTACTTGTTAGACCCCCATTTTTTCAGACTTAAACATGCTTCTCATCAGTAGTTTGCAAAGTTTTCGACCACTCTCATTTCAGAAGGTGTTACCAATCTTTAGCATATTATTCTTTATTTTACTGATAGGTGTCATAAACACCTAGTTTTTTTATCTATTGATTATGCTTTCTTTGCTATTTTTCGTGTAAATTATGTATCTTATGTTTACTTTCGAGTATATAGGTGTCTTGGAGTCATTATGAGCAAAAGAAGGAGAAAACGTCCATTTGGAGCATAAAGGGCAAGAAAGGTCAATTCACAAGGGAGCCGGCTAGGTTGTGCGAGAAAGAGGTGAAGAATGAACTGACAGTTGAGTTGAGAAAGGAATTAGGCTGTCAGTCCTTCAAAACCGACAAGCCGTGAATGAGCTGGTTACCCCTTATCTGTCGGACCTGGGTGGCTGTATCCACCTTCATTTCTTACACAACCCTTGAATCGAGAGAAATCATCTCTCAATCATTCTTTTCCCGAAATCGAGAGAGATAAGTGACGGCGGCTCCATAAGAACCATAGATTTTGAGGGCAGGAGAAAGTAGATGGGGATTCTGTTGCAGGATAAAAGAAGTCTTTGCTTCCAAGAGATTGGAAGATAACCCTAATTAATAGTGTTATTTTAAGCTTCCCAACTTATCACATGTCATTATTTGTGATGTCATTTTCTGTGACTAAGAGGTTAGAAATACTGATGCGTAATTTTCTGTGGAATGGCAATAGAGGTGGAAAGAAGATGCATTTATTGAGGTGGTAAATTTTGTGTAGGAAAAATAAGAATGAGGGTCTTGGTGTAAAAATTTGAAAAAAAATGAACAATGTCTGCTAACCAAGTGGTTGTGGAGATTTGCCACAGAAAAGGATGCTCTCTGGAAGGATGTCGTGATGGAGAAATATGGAGTATATATTGTACAATGGTTAACAAAGTATTAAATCCACTTATAGTAAATCCTTGTGGAAAGGCATTATGAATTGTAAGGAGATATTCAAGAAGTACGTAAAAATTCAAAGTTGACTGCGGTTCTAATATAAGGTTCTAGATTGACAATTGGCTCTCCAATTCCTCACTTCAATCCAGATTTCCTTCTTTATTTTCTTTTGCCAGGTTGAAAGAGAAGTATGTTGCAGAAATTTGTAAAAATGAAGGAGTTTCAGTTTTGTGGGATTTGAAGCTTCCAAAACGACCAAATACTACAACTACAGGGGAGTTAGCTTCACCACAAAATGAATTGAATTATTTTAACATAAACACATCAGCTGAGGATGTGATGAAGTGGTCCCTCACTTCGAAGAAGAACTTTATTGTAAGTTCAGCTTATAACAGTCTAATTTACGATGCCACTCCAACTGATAACGATTCTATTTTCAACATCATTTGGCACCAAAAGTTACCTATGGAGATTTCTTTATTTTTATGGACATTGTGCGTAAACAGACTTCCCATAAGAGATCTTTTGCATATATGTTTATTATGTCAAGAGAATGAGTATGCTAGTCACCTTCTTTTACATTATTATTTTGCTAAACAACTATGGTCGTACTTCCAGGAGAAGTTGAGTTGGTCTTTCACAACACCAAATAATGTTATATATACTTTATATTCTTGGCACATTCTTCGTTCAGACAAGGCTAGTAATATTATGTGGAATTTTACTCCTTTAGTTATGATGTGGAGCATTTGGCAAGAAAGAAACTTGAGGGTCTTCAACAACAAAATAAATTCCTTTGCTACTGTTCTTGCAAAGCCTAAGTATATTTTGTTGATATGGTCTCTAGTCGTAAAAGAGTTTGACTCTTTGGATTATCATTCGGCAATGGTGAATTGGCCATCTCAATACTTAACTCCTCCTTGATTTATTTTTTAACTAGTAGCATGTTACTAGTTTCTCGTTTTTTTTCTTGTTATGCTTGGGTGGTTCAAGTCTTTTGCACCCTCAGTTTTTTTGATCAACAAATCTTTTCTTTGCCGATCAAAGAAAAAAAAAACTTGAACTTCTACTTATATTTTCTATTGCTTAAATTGATACATAAAGTTCATCATACTCCTTTAAAGAATGTTCACAAAACAAATTAATCACAATGGTTGGTTTAAACCAACCCATCAGCTGTTTATTAAAATATTATTTTTATTTTATTTTATATTTAAAAACCGGTTATAATATAATCCTAAACTATAAGTGATTATAACATGAAATAGAAAAATATTGTTAGAGCATTGCTCGGTCGAACTCACAAGTGTTTTTATCTCAAGCATGTTGTCAAATTTAGTTGTCAAAACTATATCTTGATTTCTAGTATACAATTAGTTAATCTCGGACTAGGATAGAAATGTAGTTGAGAAACATTGGATCACGACAATCATCATGGCGTTCTTACGTTTGAAGGCGAAGATCAACCAAAGCTTTTGGAGAACTTCCTCAACAAAAGGTAAGTGAAGACTGAACCGCCTATTTCTCAAGTTATATTCACTTTTCTATCATTGAGACGTTGTCGCATAACTAATTAGACTATCGTGCATTTACAAGAATTTCGAGTTAAGTTTATCTTGGTAATTAGTTCTACAAATGTAATGACTAATCTTAATGAACATTTGTTCATATTTAAAGAATTTCGGTTAAGGAAAATTTATTGCTCGCAATCAAAATCATGATTCAAGTTTTATCATTAGAAAATAACGTGAAACAGTGATACGTGTCATTGATGTTATTCGGGAATGTTTCGAATCGATTTAGAGAGAAATATAAACTACTATAGATTCAGATATAAAACAATGTTACCAGTCTTACAAACTGGGAAAACTGTTATAAGTCTGAAGCTGTATTACATGTACTCGTACACGTAGCGGAGTAGGTATATGTCAACATGCAGATTTGTGGTACGCATATCCTTATGTACATCATGTAAAAATATGTCAACTCGTGAACCGGATCGGTACGCATACCCGTATACAAACCGTAAAGGAATTGTGGTCACGTAACCGGTTTGGTATCCATACCAGTACATGTATCAGAAAAGTTATGTGTTCCGGAACTCGGTTTGTGTATCAATACCGGTAAACATACCATAATAGTTCAGTGGACTCCGGAACCGGTCATAGTTTTAAGGTACACATACAGGTACGCGTACATAAATAGCTATGTGTACTCCGGAACTCGGTTGTGCTTAATAGTTCACAAACCGGTACACGTACGGTGCCTGACCAGACTCACGAACGTATTTTTACCTTGTACATTTACTAACCATGTCGATTATTTTTAAGTGCAATAAATTATTTCTATGAGATAATTAGCATTTGATCAAATCTCTAAAAACACTAGACTTATTTGATCACATGATTGTGACTCAAGGTTAAGGTCTTAAGTGTTTTAATGAAAATAAATATTAAGCTTATAAGTTCAAATTGGGTAGTTTCTGTTAACCACCTTAAACATAGTCTCTATACACGGTTCGGTTACGGTTTCACCTAACCAGAGTGTATATCTTATTTATATAAATCATATTTAAAGATTCATCGAACAATGGATATTGATTGCTTGGTTCCAAATCTTAGCTTTATCCCAAAGCAAGATATGCTTTGAATGTCTATAAATGGGGAACTTCAAGCAACTGGGATCTTTGAATCCCGACACTACTTTTTGGTGTGTCCTAGTTGTAACTAGAGTCGTCCTTTTCCTAACCTTTTTATGGTTTAGCGACTACAAAGAATTCATAGGGATTCGTGAAGTCGGGTCCTAACTCGAGTATCCTGATCTTGATCGATAGTTGAGCTTCTCACTTGATTAAAATAGATAGAAATCATCAAATTTCTCTTCGTCTCAAACTTTGTTGATTCCACAAGTTTTATACTTGTGAGATGAATAATAATCTAGGTTACACTTCGAGTTGCATAAGTCCCGGTTTTGAGGTTAGCTAGACTCTATCTATTGTTGTCGATTTCCATCACCTTGATCAAAATTTTTGATCGTAAAGTAAATCACATATATAGGCTTAGTATGGGGGGGGGGGGGATATTGGTTTAAAGTCTTCAATTGAGTTGAATCAACTCTTAGTTGGTGTGACGTCACTAAGGAAATCAATTGCGCGGAGTCCTGCTGAGATTCAAGAGGCGTAAGAACCCCGAGTGTACCTTAATTAGTGTGAGACTCGATTAGGACTAAACTACATTCCAGTCTGAAGTTAATTGGTAGTAGGCTAGTGTTTGTAGCGGCTTAATACATTTTGGTGTTCAATCTGGACTAAGTCCCGGGGTTTATCTGCATTTGCGGTTTCCTCGTTAAAAAAAAGTTCTGGTGTCTGTATTATTTATTTTTCCGCATTATATTGTTTATCTTTATAATTGAAATATCACAGGTTGTGCGTTAATCAATCATATTATATACATCTTTATATTTTTTGTTAGATACAACTTGATTGATTCTTGGACATTGTTCTTTAGTACCGTCCAAGTTATCTCTTTGTAATTAGGTTCACGGGCTTGGTTCTGTAAACGTTCTAATTGCGAGAGAGAGAGAGAAAGAGAGAGAGAGAGATAAAGATATAACTCTAGACACTATTCCTTGATTGAGTTGAACTCTCATAATTGTGTTGATTTTGTCCATACATATTGCCTAAGAAAAAGTTGGTGGTGTATTTTGGTACCCCGCGTTTTCAAATATAACATATGGATTGGCATCTGGCAAGATTTTCCACAAATAACTATCATACTTGTTAGTTCCTTTCTTCTTTCTTTTTGCTTTTTTTTTTCTTATTATTAAATATTGTCAATCAATTTCATCTTGGAGAATTCATGGCAAAGAATCTCTGGAAGAGAAAAAAGAGAATGAAAATCTTAAAAGATTTTATTTGCATACATGAAAATCGTGATTATAATAAGATATAAATGAAAACCCTGTTATACTAATTATCTATTTCATTTTTGTAATTATTGTATTTTAGGATAGAATAAATAGCATTTTGCGCTTTTACATTTCAACTGAATTAAAACAAACAAATCGGAAAAAGATAGTTTGACGACTTGATTTGTTGAGTGCACCCTCTCGAAACGAGTGTGTACAAAATTGGACTTTGATGGATACAATAAATATATTTATTTCAGGCAAATGAGTTTATTAGTTTAAAAGGAAGAGCCTTTGCATATGACTTGAGATATCTTTATCCGGAAAGACTCAATAGAGTTGTTACCAAACAGATTTGTTGTTCCTTTACTGTTTGGAATACGATCCAAAGGAATTGTTCTAGTGCGTGCACTTATTGAATGTCGGAAGCGCAAGGATACTGAAGAAACTAAGTGAACTAGGTTTAGTTGCTTGGTCTCAACTATACGAAGTTGGTTTTATATTTTGTATAGCGGCTTAATTATGAGAGTATTCAATTCTGTACTTGGTCCCAGGGTTTCTGCATTTGCGGTTTCCTCATTAACAAAATCTTGTTGTGTCTTTTATTTTTCTATTTACGCAATTATAATTGTTTATTATAATTTGAAGTAAAATACACAAACGTTAACACCGTATTACTTGATAGTGATCCTATAGAGCTTGGTTAAGTCCGAACCAATTATCAAGTAATCACACTTTGATTGTTGTATTGTCTCGATCTCGTATCCATAGACGATCACACAAAGTGTGAATATCGATTTGTCGTATTGTCTCGACTTTGTCCATAGACAATCACATTCGGTAAGAGGACTTATATGTGGATAAATTAAAGATTGTGGTGTATTTGGGTACCCTCGTCTTTTCAGCTACTATTTGGAACAAAGCGACGCTACCTTTAGGTATTTCTTTCACATGTGTCATTCAATACGCGCAATGTAGATAGCACTTTATAATATTCGGGTGTACCTTGTTGCCTTACCCTGAGATGCATATTGGTGATTGTTGTTATTTATGTGTTGTGTGAATAGCATGTATTCCATTTGGCAATGATACACGCCTCAGTTGAAAGAGCAGGCTTCTACACTTCTAAGCAGGAAAAGATGAGAAAGAGCAATGAGAATTTACTTAGGTAATGTACTTTTCTTTCGCACATATCTGAATCGCGGAATTCTGTCACGTTCCAACTCAAGTAGAATATGCGTCTATACTAGTACCGTTTCTTAATGAATCTTTATTGGAGTCTTTATTATTAAGCTAACTATTCCTTTTTTGTTATTTATTTTGCTCGCGAAGAAAGATTATACAATGTATAAATGTAATACAAAGAAACCATTCAAAAACATAACAGTTGAAGGAACAAATAACCCATGCAACACTAAAACAATTTTACACAAACGAATAAAGAAAAACAAATAATTAAAGAGTCATTAGAGACTACTTATCGATTTTTTCTAAGCTGCTAGAAACTTTATGCATACTTAAAACGTGTTTGTTTTCTCCTGACTCATCTGGATCTTACTGAAATCACCTGACTCATATGGATTTGACTTAATATGTTTGTTTTTGAGTCAGATTTGACTCATCTGACTCAAAAATATGAATCAGTGGTTTGTTCCCATGAGTGAGGAGTATTTTATTACCTGAATCAAACGGGTCCGAGTCAGGGATTAGGTCTGACTCATATCACGAGTTAGATCTGAATCAAAAAAGAAAACAAACGGTCTGACATCTGACTCGGACCAAGTCAGGGGCTGAGTCAAATCCAGACCCCAAATCAGCAAAAAAAACAAACATGCTCTTAGACCTGCTTACGATGTTTGGAAGCGCCCAAACAATAGGCATGAATTTTAATTCCAGCGACTAGGAAGTTATAAAATTGAGCTTCCAGGGGAACACCCTCTCAGTTTTATCCCAAAGCGCCTTTTTTCCATGGGTTCAGGCTGACAAATTGCACTGTTTTCACTTAGGACGGTTCCTATAGGTGTGGCAAATCAATAGATTTTCCAGTATTGCACCCACTATGGAGCTGGCAAACAAGCAAACTAGCCTTGCTAAGTGGCAAATTTTCCACTTAGCCAGGCCAGGTCAAGCATCCACCGAGCAGTCGAGCTCGGTGTAGAAAAAACGGTAGGTCTAGTTTCCACCGCCAGCGGTCTAGACTCGACCGCTTGTATCATCTTATCTAACGACCATCATTTCATCATCCTATAAATACAATATCAAATTTCATTTCAACTCACACCATTTCTTCAATCTCCATTCTTTCACTCCACAAATCCAACATGTCAGTTCGAGTTCGAGCTCGCAAATTTAACATAGCTGAAGATGAATCCATTTGCAGGCATTATGTGTTTGTTATACAAGATATGGTTAATGATGGACAACATCAACAACAAGAGTTTGTACGGAGTCGCATATTTCAGAGATTTCAAGAAGAAACATTGAACCTCAATAATCGAGATGCAAATGGATTGTGCCATCGCTTCGGAATAATCAACAAGGATGTGAAGTTGTTTGTTGCTGCACTTACTGAAGGCTATCGAAACCGACAAAATGGACAAAATTCATTTGATGTGGAGCAAATGTGTCGGCTCGAATGGCGCAACAGAGTGGGAAAAGATTTTCAATTTGATGGTTGTTATCTTATCTTGAGGGTGTTTCCCAAATATGATGAGTTTATAGATTAACTACCCAAATATGTGCATCTTTCATTTGTATCAAAATTTAATTTTAAGATATTATTAATATAAAACTAGTGCATCTTTCATTAAAAGTTTAGAATTTTAATTTACATTAGTGCCTCTTTCATTCATCTAGATAATAATATAACTTACAATATAAAGACTTTATAAGTAATAATTTGGGACAATGTTCTTCATCTTATTTATCTTCTTCATTTCACCAAACTTCCAATCAATGCGCTCATGAACTGAGTTTCCTTTATTTATATTCTTCTTTGCTTTCAAATTTTCCTTCCCTTAAACTTTTTTTTTGTCTTTTCTTAGTTGGAGATTTGATTTGGTTAATATCCAAAACTTGTAGACTTCTTTGGTTTTTACCTATTTCTTTATAACCTTCACATATCTTACTAACGGTGGCTTCAAGCACCACTCCGAAAAAATCCAGTTGGGTAACCAAGTCAAGTTGGGATTCAAACTTTGCCATTTTGAAAGATAAGATAAATAAAGATAGAAATTTTTTGTGTAACTTTTGTGTGTGACTGTCACATTTTTATAACGGCGGAGAAAGAGTCGTTGGAGGTTTGAACTCAACCCGACCGCTAGCGGTGCAGTCTCCACCATTCGATTGAGACTCGATCGCCTAACATTGTTACCGTAGTAGCGCGACCAATTTGTCAGGCCAGCTGGCATGACAAATGGGTGGGTTAGCCACCCCATAGGAACCGGCCTTAGGGACGGTTGTTGTAATAATTTTAATGCGGTAAATAAGAGTTCGTTGCTCGGAATTGAAAAGATTTAAAAACAAAATTGTATATACAAAGTATGTCACAAGTTCAAGAGATACTAGGACTCAGGATTCCACCATTAATCATTCACACAATTCATATATTTATTCCCAAACAATTATAGCTCAAATGATATCGACTCTTATTCTTGCCAAGGTAGATTTTTAGAAGATTGATTGTAAATCACTAGCATGACGCATCAAAAGCACTTCGACCAAGCATACATCATCATACGATATAACAACCAATTAAGAAAAATCATAAAACAATTAATAAAAGTGCAAGTAGTCATAAAAGAATTAAATATAATTATCATATGCGTATAGAACGGCTTCCTCCATCATCCCAGTGTTGGGATTTAGCTACTCATATTAATCATGTTCTCAAAATACATTATTGATGCTCAAAGTATGATTAAAAGAGTTAGAAATTATAATACAATGATTCTGAGACTCACAGAAGGCGTCAAGAAAGAACGATAAGACGATACTGCAGTAAACAACGACACATGCAAACTGCTGCTGCCTCTGTTGAAGAACGACGGTTTCTGACTGTCTGTTCTTCGTCTTCTTCTTCTTCTTCGAGCAGCAGCAGGAAGCTTTCCTGCAGCTTCCTGTTCTTCGTCTTCCAGCCTCTCTGCTGCGTCTCTGTGGTCTCTAAACTTCCCCAAACTTCTTGATAACTTTTCTAAGACTCGAACCAGCCTTTTTATACCCAGCAAAACCCACAAATCCGAGTTTATCTATGAATATTCTTTTTATTCTCTTCGGTTAACAGTTGAGAGAAAATCTCTTTTTTAGATTATGTACGCGTCCCTGGTTGTTACAATTATTCTTAGGATTCAGTAAATATCCCATAGAAGATATTCTCTATCCTAACTTTCCCTTATCTGCACGTATCTCGCAAAACCAACTCCACAGAAGACCCGTGAAAGACAGCCCTCTGTTTTGCTTGGAATCGACGATTCAGCCCAATTGGATCGAGGAAATTTCCCATAAAAGCTCTGTTAAGTCCATTAGAGTCCATCCTAGTTGATATTGGCGATTGAATCTCTCCCAAAATAGCCTAACAATCGAACCCTAAATTCTATTCTCGTTGGAAACATTTTCCCGCCAAAACGTTAATTTGAAATGTGAAGAAGGATGCCCCCTATCCTCTGATGGGGTGCGAATAACAAGTGGGGCTGAAATAAAATTATTGGGTGGAAATAACCAAAACTTGGGTGCCTTTAGTAATTTTTCTGGGATGTTTTCCGCACTTTTTCGGGGTTCCTCCGGGGTATTTCTGGGGGGTCTCTGGCATACTTCTGGGGAGCTTCTGGTACGTTATCTACGGAGGTTCAAATGCCATATTTTGAGCCAATTTCGCCGCAAAAGCTTATTTCTCCAAAAACACCTACAAAGACATAAAATAACCAAATAAGTACAAAATCGAGCACTAACAATATATACAATTGGGACAAATTAGACACATAAATGCGTTTATCAAATACCCCCAAACTTATTATTTGCTAGTCCCGAGCAAATCAAAACTACAAAATAAAATCCTAACTCACTGTCGCAGGCATCGTCGATTGCATTTAGTGATGAGTGCCAAATATTGTATATATCTATCCCTTTTTGTTGGCATTTAACTCATCTTTTGTGCAGTAATTCTACATTTTATCCCATATTCTGTATTTTCATTGTTTTCAAGAAATAAATATTTTTATTAATTAATTTTGCATTTTTAGGTAATAAATAAAGTTCGGATGAGTCGCGGAGCGAAAAGAGCAGAAAAGTAGTGAAAAGCCGGGAGAAATTACGCAAGGAAGCCGCGAAGAATGGTGCGCACAACCTCATTTTCTACACACAAAAGCGCCTCCGTTCTCAGCCATCAGATCATTTCTCAGAAGCATCCGACGGTCGCTCCTTTATAGACATCAAAATCTGATGTCTCTGCCGAGCACCACAGCGCTGAAATTCCAAGCCTTCAGATTAGATGGTAGTTGAATCCAACGGTCGCTCCCTTGCTTGCATCGAAGTTTGATATCTCCGCCTTACACTACAGTACCTAACTCCATCTGGCATCGTTGATTTTGTTGTATCATATAATCCAACGGTCGCTCATCGCTTGCCTCCGCATCACCGTCCGATCTACCAACCATCTTCGCATCTCGCAGCTCAGAGTCACAGAACATCAAAACTAGATACATCCGCCTCACACCCTAGTGACCGAGCACCATCCACCTAACCAAACACCCTTCTCTCCCAAACCATCGAACCCATTCTTCTCCACCGTACCCCTCTGCAGAGCCACCTCCTGCAACTGCCGCACCACCATCATCACCACCAACTCCACTGCCACCACCACACCTCCACCATCATACACACTCAACCCATCACCTATACCACGTTTTAATCTCTATCAAACAACTAATTTCTCCCATTCTCTCACCACTGAACCCTAAGAGTGAGTTGGTGAAATTAGTTGATGATACAGAGCAATTGGAGGTATGGGAAGCAAGAGAAGATGACAAGGAAGATTGGGTCGAAGCTATTGAGTGCTATCAGTGATTAGGTAACACCCAATTTCAATTTTTACCAAACCCTAGTTCACTGTTTTGGGGGAAAAAGATATTGTGTATAAATTAGGTTGATGGGTTGTGTTAGAAAGTTATGTTTGGGTTAGCCAACATCCAGGACTTTCATGTCCTGTTAATTTTCAGTTTCAACTGTTAATTTCTTGCCATTGTTAATGTTGCTTTGTTACTTTCTTGTTACTGTTAAATGTGCTTATGGTATTCACTGTTAATGTTAATGTGTTAAGTATCATGTTAGGTTCAATTAATTCCTGTTAGTATTTCAGTTTTGTTCATTGTTAGTCAGTTAGTCCTGTTAACTTGTGTTGTTGCTCACTGTTAGTATCAATGTTCCTGTCATGTTTGTTTTACTGTCATTTGAAGGAATGCTAGGCTAGATTTCTTAGAAGCTTTGTGCTGATTGTGCAATGGCAAGAAATCAGTGCTCATAGCAAGCTGATGTTCTTGCCATTCTCCTTGTATGCTTAGGTTGTAGTGTTGATTGTGCATTGGGGGAAATTAGTGCTCACTAGTGACAATGAGCAAGCTAATTTTCCTCCCATTCTTTTAGTTTGCCTGTATCCTGTCTTAGCTTTGCTTCATTTCAGTTTCTTATTCACCCCTGCCCTTGGCCTTAGGCCTTGGTTCATTCTTGTTTTGTTTTGCTTTTGTTCATTGTTTTGTTGCTGTTTAGTTTTCATTTGTTTTGTTTCTTGTTTTTGCCCTGTGTTGTTTTTGCTTGCTGCATTTTCTGCACTGCCTTGTCTGTTTCTGCTACACTGCTGCCTCTGCTGTTGTCTGCTGCAGCAGCTGTTGCTGCAGCCTTTGCTTTCCTGTGCACTGCTTGTGCAGCTGCTGCTGCAACTCATCTGCAGCTGCTGTGCAGCACTTGTGCTGCTTTTCTCCCCTTGCAGCTGCTGCTGCTGCCTTCCTGCAGTTCCTGCTGCATCACTATCTGCCCTGCTGCCACTTCCACTGCTGCCAAGCTGCTGCTGCTCTTGTTGCTGCCAAGGTTGCTGTCAGGCTGCTGCTGCCCTGCCACTTCTTCTGCTGCCAAGCCAAGTCCAGCTCCTGCACCCAACTAAGTCCAAAATCTAACTGAGCTCAAAGCTCAGCTCATCCCAAATTCATTAAGGCCCAATCCAATTCAACTGTGGGCTTAATCAAAAGCCTAAGTTTAAGGCCAAAGCCCATTTACACTTCAAAGATAACTGAGCCCAAGCTCAGTTCATTTTATTGTTAAACAAACCCACTAAGCCCAATTCATTCAAAGGGCATTCAAACCCATTAGCACTCAAAGCCCAATTTAAGCCAAAAGGCTTCATAGCCCAATAGCAACTTAGAACCCAATTAGCTAAAACGCTTCCAAAACACACCCGATCTCTGTGGATCGACCCGTACTTGCACGAGCTACAACCGGCGACCGTGCACTTGCGGTATTACTGTAGGCCCCCGTTTTTATTGCGCTTAATTTTACATATCCCAAAGCCTGCCAAGTTTTTGGCGCCGTTGCCGGGGATAATTTTCTATACCCCTTCCGGGCCTGCCAAGTTTTTGGCGCCGCTGCCGGGGACTTGGCGTTGTGTTTTCGAAGCATTCTTATTTGCTGTTCTCCTTGCATTTAATTCATCTAGCCTCACTTGCATATTCATCTTGCATATTCTCTGCACTGCATATCTTGCATCATGCATTGCATTCTTGCATCTTAGATTAACTTGCTGTTTTAGTAGCTGCTGTGTAGTGCAGCTGAAAGAAACTGATCTTTGCTGAGTCCAGGTACCTGCTGTGAAGTGCTCCTGTGGAGCTGATGCTGCTGCTGACTGCTGCCTTGGCTGCCAAGCTGCTGTGCTGCTGCAGCTTTCTTTCCAGCTACCTCAACTGAGCTGCTTCTCCTGATCCTGCTACTGCCTTGCTGCTGAGCTGCTATTGCTGAACTTGTGGTGCTGAACTTGTGGTGCTGCTATTGCTGCTGAGCTGCTTCTCCTGCTGCTGCTCCTGGTCTTGCTGCTGTGCCTCAGCTGTTGCTGCTGTGCAAAAGCAAGCTGCTGCAATTGAACAAGCCCACTTGCTGTTGAACAATTCTGCTGGTCCTGCTGTTGCTATGATCCAAAGCCCAACTGGGCTGATTCCAAGCAGCTGAAAAAGAACAAAGCCCAACTGGGCTTTGCAACTGAAAAGCCCAACTGGACCTTGAGTGTTGAAGCAAAGCTTAGGATGATCCAAAGCCCAACTGGGCTTTTGCAACCAAACTGAGCAGCTGGGCTGTGCTTAAGCAAGTAAGCCTAAACCCATTAAGAGAACCCAACCTGTGGGCTTCCATTTTTAATTTGTGGGCTTGTAATAATTTTTTCCATTTTTCTGTTGGGTTTGTAATTAATTTCTTGTGGGCTTGTTTGTTTAATTTCTTGTGGGCTTGTGGTTTTAGATTGATTTGGGCCTGTTGTTTGAATTAAAGAAAACTAAACTTTTGGAAGCCCAGTTGGGCCTCCGACCAAACAAGCAACAGTTAAGCTATTTCAAAAGCTGCATTGGGCTTCAGTTTGCATACACATTGTGGGCTTAGTTCACCTTCCCTTGGCAACACAATTTCTCCCACCAATGTGGGCTTGCTCCCAACATTAAAAACCAAATTTCTTTTCAAACCCGACAAAACCAAATGTTACCCATAAAAACCAAATTCTTCCCAAAAATCCAAACCCATTAAAAACCAAATTCTGAGCTTTGTACATTCTTTACTTAGCTTTTGAGCCAATCATGTCTAGATCTTGGTCTACAGTTGGGGAATACAACAAATCCCTTAGAGAACTTGCGTGTGGACAAACTTCACGTTATGCACCTCCCATAGACCATGATGTCAATAGTCATAGGAATTATTATGGACATTTTCAAAGTCCCGAGCCTCAATACATGAACCCTAATGACTATTCACACATGCATCATTCGCCACAACGTGAAAATGAACATTTTGCTAGTGCCTCACTCACACAATCATCACTGATCGATCAATTAGAAGCTCGAATCGCAGCTTTAGAAATGCAATCACATGAGGAATCTGTCACATCTAATTTTCTTAGGCAACCTAAAATCTATGCATGTCCTGCATGTGGTAGTTTAGACCACCCTGTTGAGAATTGTCATATTTTGCATAATTTTAGGCAATCTAGAGAAAATCCAAGGTATGAAATGCCCATGAATTGTGAGAATGGTAGTCATTGGGACCATAATCAATCCTTTGAGGGTTGCGATCAATATTTTGTAGACCCTAATGACCATGCATACATGTACCATTCACCACAATTTGAACATGAAGAATTTTGTACTCCCATGAATTTAGACTCCACCACAGAAGCTTTAAGACTTAGTGAGCAAAACTTCGATAGATCTACATCACGAATTCAGGCATATTTAGATCAGATTTTGCTTCACCTACAAAAGGAGGAAATTCATGAGGAAATGTATGTTGTCCCTAATGAAGTGTCTAGTCCCATTCATGTAAATGATGTTGAATATGAACCTAATTTAGAGGAACATGAATCGACTAACGACACCACCACTTTTAATGAGGACCAATATGCATGCTACCATGATGATGATTATGATGATTATGATGATGTGTTAGAAGAACATGAAAATATTGTGGAACCTGTTGGTTCAATAACATATGGCTTCTCGCCCTCGACCTTCATGAATGTTGTTTTTTCTGATACTCATTGTAATTCATATGATTTTGATATTGACATGGGATTCGTACAATTATTCTGTGAAGATGAGCATGACATAGGAATAGTTGAATCTTCTGTAGACACTAATATGCATGAAAATATATTTGATGTGTCTGATTCTCTACCTAGGTCACATTGTGATATTTCTCCTGATTTGCCAATGCATAAGAATAAATTTGTTGATGATGTTGATGATTCTGAGTGTGAACTTGCTAATTTGATTGATGATTGTGAGCATGATGTGACATGTGTAGATGATTTAGGAGATTTTGATTTGATTAATAATGATGTGCCTATCGTCCTACATAAGTCACAATCTGATGGCCTTCCACCCAACCTAGATTTGGTTTGTACCCATATTGTCAAACCGACTTTTCTGAGAGTCCCTAATCTAGGTTTGGAACTGTGTGCTTCCCAAGTCCTCTTGGACTATTTTGCTTCTAAGTATAATACATTTGAGGAACCACAGTTGGAATTAGCATGTTTGCCCGTCCCTAGCACAGTTCACTTTGAGCTAGACCTTGTACATGATGAACCCCCAAAACTGCGAGATTTTGTTTCCAAAATTTTATCCGTTGAAAAATCCAGGTTTGGGGGTAGCTCATTTTGTTTCACAGTTTCACTTGCGTTTCTATCATATTATTATTGTGTGAAGCTGTTGAAACCTTTACACTTTGTCTTTTGGGTTGATCCTCAACTCTTTAGATTGTTAGTGTATGGTGAATTTTGTATATAATCCAGTAGATAAAATTTTAAAAACCCTTTTGTTCCTTTTGTATATATTTTGCTAATCCAATATGATCTCGGTTGAAATATGTTGGATTTTTGCCTTGAATAACGGAGTTTTAATCGAGCTACCACCGTACAATCGGGTATTCTCTCTCCTTTTACTCTACTCAGCATGTCCTCTTCATATGTTTTTAATTCTTTCCATTTTGAAACATTGAGGACAATGTTTAGTTTAGGTTTGGGGGTATAGAGTAGATGCCATGATAATATGCTATAATTGAAACAAAACTCCTTCTTTTTGAAAAAATTGAAAAATTCCAAAAAAATTAAAAAAATTCAAAAAAATAAAAAAAATGAAAAAAAATGGAGCTCATTTACCTTGAAATGTTGACTCTTGTGCAAATATGTATTTTATTAGGAGTCTTAGTCTAGATATTTAGGCACCCTGATTCTAGCACAATTCACATAGTGATAAGAAATTTGCACGCGCACGATCTACCAATACATGTATGGCCTCGATCTTCAAGGTGTTGATAGGAAGTTACGATTGCCAATCACTTTAGAATACTGAACGAAACTTGACTAGCTTGTTCTTTGGTTGGTTGGGATAGAAGGTGGAGGTTACATTAAGAAAAACAACCATCGAATTTAACTGGGTGCATCAAAAAGGGCTACCTCTTGCAAAGTGTCATGTAATCTTTTGTTTCCTTTTGTATGTATCAAAAGTGTTTCCTTTTAAAAAAAAAAAAAAAAAAAAAAAAAAAAAAAAAAAAAAAAAAAAAAAAAAAAAAAAAAAAAAAAAATATCAAAAAAAAAAAAAAAAATCAAAAAAAAAAAAAATCAAGTATTTATCAATTCCATCATCTCTTGTTCCAAAAATAAAAAGAGAATAGTCAATGTAAATAAGAGTCATGTAAATAGTCATCTTTTGTTGTTTCGTTGTAATAAGCAAGGAGGGTGTATGCCATTGATGTACAACGCGAGTAATTGTGAAATACCTCCAACTCATTCACAATTCTCGTAAAGTCCGGACAGCTAGCTAGATTTCGCCCTCAGTTCTTAGCCTGAGAAACTATCTCTTGGTGATTAGTAGTCATAACTTCAGATCTTTCTTTACACATGTGTAGATACACTTTACACTCTTATCACATGTCTTTTTTTTGTTATCAGTGCTAGGATTGTGCCTTCGATAGCTAGATTGACATCTCCATTTTGCTGTGAGCTTAACTGTTTTGCACATGTCACATTTGATGGAATATGAGCTTATATTTTGTCCTTAGGTTTTGTAGGCACACCTCTGGTAAACCTTCACGAGACTTCAACTCGTCCACTAGGGACACTTAGTGGTTTAAAAGGCTTAGTGCATACGCTAAATGCATTCGAGAGACCAGCGACAGTGGTATAGTTAGGATTTCCCTAGTTTTGTTTTACTTGAGGACAAGTAAAATTCAGGTTTGGGGGTATTTGATGAGTGCCAAATATTGTATATATCTATCCCTTTTTGTTGGCATTTAACTCATCTTTTGTGCAGTAATTCTACATTTTATCCCATATTCTGTATTTTCATTGTTTTCAAGAAATAAATATTTTTATTAATTAATTTTGCATTTTTAGGTAATAAATAAAGTTCGGATGAGTCGCGGAGCGAAAAGAGCAGAAAAGTAGTGAAAAGCCGGGAGAAATTACGCAAGGAAGCCGCGAAGAATGGTGCGCACAACCTCATTTTCTACACACAAAAGCGCCTCCGTTCTCAGCCATCAGATCATTTCTCAGAAGCATCCGACGGTCGCTCCTTTATAGACATCAAAATCTGATGTCTCTGCCGAGCACCACAGCGCTGAAATTCCAAGCCTTCAGATTAGATGGTAGTTGAATCCAACGGTCGCTCCCTTGCTGTGCATCGAAGTTTGATATCTCCGCCTTACACTACAGTACCTAACTCCATCTGGCATCGTTGATTTTGTTGTATCATATAATCCAACGGTCGCTCATCGCTTGCCTCCGCATCACCGTCCGATCTACCAACCATCTTCGCATCTCGCAGCTCAGAGTCACAGAACATCAAAACTAGATACATCCGCCTCACACCCTAGTGACCGAGCACCATCCACCTAACCAAACACCCTTCTCTCCCAAACCATCGAACCCATTCTTCTCCACCGTACCCCTCTGCAGAGCCACCTCCTGCAACTGCCGCACCACCATCATCACCACCAACTCCACTGCCACCACCACACCTCCACCATCATACACACTCAACCCATCACCTATACCACGTTTTAATCTCTATCAAACAACTAATTTCTCCCATTCTCTCACCACTGAACCCTAAGAGTGAGTTGGTGAAATTAGTTGATGATACAGAGCAATTGGAGGTATGGGAAGCAAGAGAAGATGACAAGGAAGATTGGGTCGAAGCTATTGAGTGCTATCAGTGATTAGGTAACACCCAATTTCAATTTTTACCAAACCCTAGTTCACTGTTTTGGGGGAAAAAGATATTGTGTATAAATTAGGTTGATGGGTTGTGTTAGAAAGTTATGTTTGGGTTAGCCAACATCCAGGACTTTCATGTCCTGTTAATTTTCAGTTTCAACTGTTAATTTCTTGCCATTGTTAATGTTGCTTTGTTACTTTCTTGTTACTGTTAAATGTGCTTATGGTATTCACTGTTAATGTTAATGTGTTAAGTATCATGTTAGGTTCAATTAATTCCTGTTAGTATTTCAGTTTTGTTCATTGTTAGTCAGTTAGTCCTGTTAACTTGTGTTGTTGCTCACTGTTAGTATCAATGTTCCTGTCATGTTTGTTTTACTGTCATTTGAAGGAATGCTAGGCTAGATTTCTTAGAAGCTTTGTGCTGATTGTGCAATGGCAAGAAATCAGTGCTCATAGCAAGCTGATGTTCTTGCCATTCTCCTTGTATGCTTAGGTTGTAGTGTTGATTGTGCATTGGGGGAAATTAGTGCTCACTAGTGACAATGAGCAAGCTAATTTTCCTCCCATTCTTTTAGTTTGCCTGTATCCTGTCTTAGCTTTGCTTCATTTCAGTTTCTTATTCACCCCTGCCCTTGGCCTTAGGCCTTGGTTCATTCTTGTTTTGTTTTGCTTTTGTTCATTGTTTTGTTGCTGTTTAGTTTTCATTTGTTTTGTTTCTTGTTTTTGCCCTGTGTTGTTTTTGCTTGCTGCATTTTCTGCACTGCCTTGTCTGTTTCTGCTACACTGCTGCCTCTGCTGTTGTCTGCTGCAGCAGCTGTTGCTGCAGCCTTTGCTTTCCTGTGCACTGCTTGTGCAGCTGCTGCTGCAACTCATCTGCAGCTGCTGTGCAGCACTTGTGCTGCTTTTCTCCCCTTGCAGCTGCTGCTGCTGCCTTCCTGCAGTTCCTGCTGCATCACTATCTGCCCTGCTGCCACTTCCACTGCTGCCAAGCTGCTGCTGCTCTTGTTGCTGCCAAGGTTGCTGTCAGGCTGCTGCTGCCCTGCCACTTCTTCTGCTGCCAAGCCAAGTCCAGCTCCTGCACCCAACTAAGTCCAAAATCTAACTGAGCTCAAAGCTCAGCTCATCCCAAATTCATTAAGGCCCAATCCAATTCAACTGTGGGCTTAATCAAAAGCCTAAGTTTAAGGCCAAAGCCCATTTACACTTCAAAGATAACTGAGCCCAAGCTCAGTTCATTTTATTGTTAAACAAACCCACTAAGCCCAATTCATTCAAAGGGCATTCAAACCCATTAGCACTCAAAGCCCAATTTAAGCCAAAAGGCTTCATAGCCCAATAGCAACTTAGAACCCAATTAGCTAAAACGCTTCCAAAACACACCCGATCTCTGTGGATCGACCCGTACTTGCACGAGCTACAACCGGCGACCGTGCACTTGCGGTATTACTGTAGGCCCCCGTTTTTATTGCGCTTAATTTTACATATCCCAAAGCCTGCCAAGTTTTTGGCGCCGTTGCCGGGGATAATTTTCTATACCCCTTCCGGGCCTGCCATTTAGCGTATGCAATAAGCCTTTAAACCCCTAGGTGTCCCTAGTGGCCGAGTTATAGTCTCGGGAGGGATTACAAGAGATATACCCACAAAACCTGTACTTCAGACCTTAGCTATCTATGCAGAACCTTGGAAGGCACTAAAGAATCTCCTTGGTTGGCATACTTATTGACTACAGGAAGAAGTACCCTGATGCGAAATTCCAATTGCTGTACACGAGTTTTCACTCAAGCATACTAAAATTCATATAAAGTGACAGAGCTCTACTAAGATAGTCGCACTATGAACATCAATATCCGGAGTCAAAACTAATCACATGGATAGATCAAGAAGATGGATATAGAAAAACATAAATGGTTTTGATGTTTACTAAGTGAACGGTGTTTCCCATATCTGTCTGAAGGCCTCCGCCAAAATGAACCTATCCTAATGGATTGAGATACTAGTCTGACTAATATCAACACACTGGCATATACAAGGGTACCAGTGGTCGATAACCTAACTCTAGGTCAACACAACTGGCATATACAAGGGTACCAGTGGTCAACTTTATTGAATTTATTCCTTTTGGTCAAATGGTCTGGTCTCAAATTTTTTTTTATAACTTTTTTTTTCTCTTTTTTTTTTTTTTTGTTTTTTTTTTCAATTTTTTTTTCATGGTATCTCAATCACTCTAATTCACCCTAGCATTGGTAACAGCTTGAATCGTGAGCCCCATCAAATCACTTAGAAACATATTTAAAAAGAAAACAACATCAAAAAAGAAGTGAAAAAGACTCAACGAGATATGGTGAAACTATGTTATTCCTAACAACTGAGCTCTGTGCTTTTATGAATAGACTCTTTAGATGTTGCCATCTAATCAGATTGGTTCCTCAACTCCTACAACCAAAATGCTTCCATCCACTTAGATTAGTTAGTGCAATCCTCAATAGGCATAAATTTCTAGGTTCTGGAGTTTATTTATTCATACTGCAACTAAAAAGTTTCTCCCATACCCCCAAACTTAAATCTAACATTGTCCTCAATGTTCTAAAGATAAAATTAAAAGCATGAACAAGGAGAAACTGTTACCATTTGAAGCAAAAGAGTTAAGGAAAGATATTACCGTGTTGCATGAGATTGGGTTACCTCCCAAGAAGTGCTAAGTTTAAAGTCCTCAGCCAGACATTGGAAAGGATTAGTCAACTCGAACCGTATAACAGTAGCCGAAATAACTGTGGGTCTTCAAAACCAAATAGAGCTGACCAAAGGAAACCGCAGTAAACCAAGAAAATGAACAAGAATAGCATTCCCTTACCTAGTTTCCTGATTAAGAAATTTATATCTAATTGTGGTTCAGGTTCAGGTTTTATGAAAGGGTCTACATAGAAAATTTTCATTGCCTGCGTTTCTTCATAGGTGGGATCCGAATCATTAGGTCCTAGAGTCTGGAAAAACTCAAATATGATCTTAGAAGCGCACAATAATAACCTAAATAACTGAGGATCCTCTAAGTCAATAAGATTTGACTTACGTAATTGACCACAATGAGAGTAGTGGTCATTCTTAAGCAAATGTGTCGATTCTAATTTCCTAAAGCATTTAGGTTTAGTCTCACAACTTAATATTCGACACATTTGGAATATAAACGTTCCCACAGTTGGAAGAAAACTATTTGGTGGGAAAACAAAGTCAATCTGGGGATCATAGTTTGGGAAAACCACATCAACCAGAGGATGAGTTTCTAACGACTGAACTTCTTCCTGGACATCATTAGGTTCGGGAAAACGAGTATGAAGGTAATCTTGTAAAATTGTCGAGGCAGAGATATCAAGTCCTAAGTGAAGGGACTTTCTGAGAGTTAAAGGTAAGGCACTAGGAAGGTGATAATCACCCCCAAACTTAGAATTTTCAGTGTCTCTAGATAGACTAGTTACAATCTCCCTAATTTCTGGATCATTAGATTCTTGAAAATGGTCAATTGATTCTTCTAATTTATTATCAGGTAGTGCATCTTTACTCATCTCTACGGGTATATCTTCTTCATATAATACTATTGTCTAAGTCGCTAGACTCTAAAACAACATTTTCGGAATAAACCCGTTCCTCTAAACCATTATCGGCTTCGTAATCAAAAGGAAAAACTACATCGTCTAAAACGGTGGTATCCCTAATCAAATCCTCGTCCTTTTGAATAGGTGAATAATCATAAAAATTATTTGGATTTGAACTAGAAATAATATAATCATTATAAAGCTCAATTGGATTAATAGATTCCTGATCACTATGCCTACATATTTCAGATTCTTCATTACTACTATCTCATCATCATAATAGTACAAAGATGATTGAACCTTATCTAATAAGTAATATCTTTTATTCTAGCCTCGTCCTCTAAATTAGGCAAATATTCACTATTGATATCAAGGGTAGAATTAGAAACCCTATTTTGGAAATTTAGATTATTTCGAGCAGCATTAGCCAACTGTTCATTTTCTTCCTCTAGACGTGCCTGAATTTCACTGAGCATAAGACTTATACGTTCACCACTCTCGTTTATCATCTCAGAATATCGTGTACACTCTTACTTCGAACTATTCATTGCAACTAAAAGTTTATACGTCCTTTCAATCCGTTGTTGGGTCTCTTCTAGAGATGGAACAGGTTCAGAAATATCATAATCAGGACTAGTTTCCAAAAACGAGTAACCAGTACTACAGTGTTCCTCATTTTCTTGCTCGTAAGACCAATTCGCGTGTGGATAGTAATTGGGCTCACCATGGTATGAACCATAACCTTGAAAAGGTTGGCGTTCCCAACTACTATTCCCATTATGGTCATAAAACTGATGATGTCCATATTCAAATTCAGGTCGATACTCATTGTATTGGCTTCTATCATACCAGTTCGACATTCTTAATTGCAAGGGAATTCTACACAACCACAAACAAGGCCGACTCGACTCCACCAAAACAAACCTAAAGATTTCTAGCAAACAAAAAGCATGATGGCTTCACTTAGATTGTTTCTAGACTTGCTTCTATCTCTCGAAGGGGAATTCGTTACAATTTAAGCAAACCCCTCTGGAATCAATCCGAGTCAAAGTAAGTTGAATTGAGGCGAGGAAAGCTCAGTGGAGCTTTGATACCCAAGGCCTCACCGCTATCACAAGGCGGCGCAGTCACGCATTCAACTCACATAAACCATCATGAACTTCGAGGTGTGCTTAAGAAAGTAACCAATATCCTTCGAAATTTTTTCCTGATAAGCGCGATACCCTATCAGTCTCGTTCTAGTCAAGTTTTAAGCTTGGGTTCGCGTTAGGTTTCGTTTTCCTAAGGCGGGCAAGAAGGGAGCGGTGATGAAATCCGAACCCTTATCTTGTATTGGCCAGTCCTTGCCCTTTACTAGGAATTTAAAAACAGTCCAAATTCGTCCTCAATCAATGAATCACCTTAAGGAATACAGTAAACCCGCTAACAGGGGATTCGCGGGTGTTTCGAAAGCTTACCTCCCGTACCAGACGGGGGATGAACCGTTGAAGTCGATTCGGGCCACGACTCATATGTCATGTACGAACCCGAGGAGCCGAGACGATATTGTAATCGTCGTCCTTCCCTGCAAACAGTTTATATTTAAATTTTTTTTTATTAATAATAAGACCCTTTCGTAGGGTTAAAAAAATAAAAATAAAAAAAATATCCAAAAGTACAGAATAAAGTCCAAATAAAAAGTCCAAAAATTACAAAAATTATGAAAAATAAAGCCTATTTACAAATTCTAAAAAAGCTATATACAAAAAAGTAATAATAATAAAATTAAATCCTTAAAAAAAAATTATGTCTTTTTTTTTCTTCTCTTTTAGCTTTTAGCTTTAAGCTTTTTGTTCCCAAGTCCTTAGTATTCCACTTCGAACCTGTAAATCAAAGACACAAAAAGAAACGTAAAAAGGAAAAAATAATAGTAAAAAAAATAAACCTAAAAACAAGTCCGCGTCGGCGGCGCCATTTTGTTGTAATAATTTTAATGCGGTAAATAAGAGTTCGTTGCTCGGACTTGAAAAGATTTAAAAACAAAATTGTATATACAAAGTATGTCACAAGTTCAAGAGATACTAGGACTCAGGATTCCACCATTAATCATTGACACAATTCATATATTTATTCCCAAAAAATTATAGCTCAAATGATATCGACTCTTATTCTTTCCAAGGTAGATTTTTAGAAGATTGATTGTAAATCACTAGCATGACGCATCAAAAGCACTTCGACCAAGCATACATCATCATACGATATAACAACCAATTAAGATAAATCATAAAACAATTAATAAAAGTGCAAGTAGTCATAAAAGAATTAAATATAATTATCATATGCGTAAAGAACGGCTTCCTCCATCATCCCAGTGTTGGGATTTAGCTACTCATATTAATCATGTTCTCAAAATACATTATTGATGCTCAAAGTATGATTAAAAGAGTTAGAAATTATAATACAGCGATTCTGAGATTCACAGAAGGCGTCAAGAAAGAACGATAAGACGATACTGCTGTAAACAACGACACATGCAAACTACTGCTGCCTTTGTTGAAGAAAGACGGTTTCTGACTGTCTGTTCTTCGTCTTCTTCTTCTTCTTCGAGCAGCAGCAGGAAGCTTTCCTGCAGCTTCCTATTCTTCGTCTTCCAGCCTCTCTGCTGCGTCTCTGTGGTCTCTAAACTTCCCCAAACTTCTTGATAACTTTTCTAAGACTCGAACCAGCCTTTTATACCCAGCAAAACCCACAAATCCGAGTTTATCTATGAATATTCTTTTTATTCTCTTCGGTCAACAGTTGAGAGAAAATCTCTTTTTTAGCTTATGTACGCGTCCCTGGTTGTTACAATTATTCTTAGGATTCAGTAAATATCCCATAGAAGATATTCTCTATCCTAACTTTCCCTTATCTGCATGTATCTCGCAAAACCAACTCCACAGAAGACCCGTGAAAGACAGCCCTCTGTTTTGCTTGGAATCAACGATTCAGCCCAATTGGATCGAGGAAATTTCCCATAAAAGCTCTGTTAAGTCCATTAGAGTCCATCCTAGTTGATATTGGCGATTGAATCTCTCACAAAATAGCCTAACAATCGAACCCTAAATTCTGTTCTCGTTGGAAACATTTTCCCACCAAAACGTTAATTTGAAATGTGAAGAAGGATGCCCCCTATCCTCTGATGGGGTGCGAATAGCAAGTGGGGCTGAAATAAAATTATTGGGTGGAAATAACCAAAACTTGGGTGCCTTTAGTAATTTTTCTGGGATGTTTTCCGCACTTTTTCGGGGTTCCTCCGGGATATTTCTGGGGTGTCTCTGGCATACTTCTGGGGAGCTTCTGGTACGTTATCTACGGAGGTTCAAATGCCACATTTTGAGCCAATTTCGCCGCAAAAACTTATTTCTCCAAAAACACCTACAAAGACATAAAATAACCAAATAAGTACAAAATCGAGTACTAACAATATATACAATTGGAACAAATTAGACACATAAATGCGTCTATGAACGGTAGGTTGGGTGGCACCAAGACAAACAATTGCCGTCTGTGCATGGGCACTCCCTAGTTTCTAACGTCTCGCTGGGAATCATAAAAAGATCCGATTCTTCATGCTTTACTGTATTACTGTGTACTCAGTGCTTAAACAAAAAAGACTGATGTGATATAGCTAATATCTTGTTTGGTATCCAATTACTTTTATTCCTCTAACATGAAAACCAATTTATAATTAGTTCTTAGTGATCTGCGATTCACTAATTACGTTGTTGATTAAATTATAAGAAAATCAAAATTGGAATATCTTAAAATCCTCGGATTAACCAATGTCACTTCCGAAGTAACAACCAAACAGACCCTTACAATTTTTGTCTTATTTTTGTTGGAGTTTAGGAGAATCTATTTCATTTAAATTCGAGATCAGTGAATTACAACAAACCAAAGAAATCAAATTTCTAAGCAATTTTGACACTTGGCATTTAACCACATTTCTCATAAAAACAGTTATCAGTTGTTAGTTAGTTTGTTATCTGCAGACCTTTATTTTTAATTTGCCAGGTAAACACTTGTGTTTTAATTTTCGACTTGCCCGTTTAGAAGTATCTTTAGTTTATAATTTTTTAACCTGGTAGTATCTTCCTCTATTCTTCTATAATAACTACTAACTGTATTTTGCTCTTGAAAAACTGTTATGAAGTAGGAGTAGAAGATAGATAGACGGATACAACTTTTTTTTGTAGGATGTATATAAGTTATAGTTAGGATACCTTTTTTTCTTTTTCTTTTTCTTTTTTTTACATTTCTTTGGTTAACGTAAGAATTTACGTTTTTACTAAGAAATTAGTGGTAGTTTTTTTTTGGAAGACACGTATCAGTGCCGTTGTTTGACAATAATTACCATCTCTTACTGAAGTTCTCAGGGAGGATCTTTCATGGCTGAAGTAGAAGGTAAAGAGCTGAAATTGTTGATGAAAAATCATTGATCACGCCAACGCTACTGTATCTTCTCCGTTCCCATCCTCAAGGCGAGTCTTGTTGATTTATTTATTTTAAGTCGTCCTCATAAATATGAGGTCCGGGAAGATTAAAATTAAGAGACGAAACAAGATCAAAGCTGACACAGAAATATTTTCTTTTTTACGTTTAACCTTTTAACATGACAATTTTTTTGATTTTATCGTAGATTTTTTTCCCAATGGGCTGCCTCTTGTTTCATTTAACACAGTTTCACAATTTTTTGACTTATAAAAAGTTCTGCTGGTTTATAGTACGGGTTTGTCTGTGAATATGTAGGCTCTGACTACTAAGACACTCAAGTTTGAACTACAGAAGATATGGATCCAGGAAAACCAATAGATGATCAGTTCTCCAAGTTACATCCTTGTTTACCTGTGAATACAAGAATTGCGATAATAGGTGCTGGCCCAAGTGGCTTATCTTCGGCATATGCACTAGCTAAATTAGGCTACAGCAATGTGACAGTGTTCGAGAAACACCACACTGTTGGAGGAATGTGTGAATCAGTTGACATCCAAGGTAAATATGGAATTCTATTTAAACTACGCCGAGTTCTCTTTTGGCACATCAAAACTCGTTCTGCCATAATTCGTATAAGTTATGTTATAATTTTCTCATTGCACAATGCTATTTATTACAGGAAAGATTTACGATTTAGGAGGTCAAGTTCTTGCTGCAAATAGTGCACCTGTTGTTTTTCATTTAGCTAAAGAGACTGAATCTGATCTCGAAGAGCTTGATTCACACAAGTTTGCTCTCATCCAAGGTTCTACAAGAAAGTACAAGGACCTGAAGGTGGCTGATGATTATGTGTCCGTAATCTCGCTCACCTTGAAACTTCAGGTAACTTAACACAGAAAGAAGAAACTCAAACTCCTTAGTGTTTTTGATTGAAACTTTGTTGAAGTTTGAAGTCTTGGTTTTACTAAACAGGATGAGGTGAAGAACTCAAACCGAATTGGGGTCCATGCCATGAGCGAAATTGCATCAACCTCGACCCCGGAGTTTCTCAAGCTAAATGGGTTCAATTCTGTGCCAAAATCTGTTGCTTATGGGTACACTGCTTCAGGTTATGGATTTGTTCAAGACATGCCATATGCTTACATTCATGAATTCACCCGAACTTCAATGGCTGGAAAAATTAGACGGTTCAAAGGAGGATATACTAGTCTTTGGCAGAAAATCAGCCAGTCTCTTCCCATAAATGTCCGTTGCAACACTGAAGTCTCCTCCATCAAACGTAGCACAGTTGGTGTCTCAATAGATGTCATTAACATGGAAGGGAAAAGCCAAGGTTTTGAGTTCGATAAAGTTATTATCTCAGGTTCTTTGCCATTCAACAACGGAAGAACTTACAGATCACCTATCTTAACACCGGGTGAGCTTTTCATTTCAAGATAGATTTGTTTGAATGTTCCAGTTTTTCATTTTATTTTTTTCTGCTTTTAATGGAGTTAGTTCTTGCAGATATTGAGTCAAAAGTCATGGAGATGAATGAGCTAGAAAAGGAGGTGTTCAGTAAAGTACAAACAATTGATTATTATACAACCGCGTTGAAGATCAAAGGCTTCGAACATATTCCAATGGGTTTTTATTACTTTGAAGAATTCATGGATGATCCAGCAACTATTGGCAACCCAGTGGCCATGCAAAGGTTTTATGCCGATACAGATATCTTCTTATTTTGGTCATATGGAAATTCTGAAAACATTGGAGGATCAAAAGTTACTGAATTCGCCGTTGATATTGTTATAAGTATGGGAGGATTAGTTGAGAAATTTATATTACAGAGAAGATTTAAGTATTTTCCTCATGTTAACAGCCAAGGTACGTAAATTCTCACTTAAAACTGGATTATAATAACTTGGATAGAGTGGTACTGATTCTTTGAGATTTTAAGATACTAATTTCATAACTCTACGACAAATGCAGATATGAAGGATAGGTTCTATGATAACTTGGAGTCAGAACTTCAAGGTATGCAGAACACTTATTACGTGGGTGGACTTATGGCGTTTGAGCTCACTGAGAGAAATTCATCTTATGCCATGGCTTTGGTCTGCAAGCATTTTGCCAATGATAATTCTTCGCCAATGTACCCTTATGTCAAGGTAAATAAATTGAAAGAAAAATTGTATTATATGTCCGGCACAAATCTTAATGCTGGTGATTTCTTATTGCAGAGATTGTTACCACTTGTCAAGCACAATAAAGCTTGCAGTAGAAAAGAACTTGATGAGTTACCCGGAGTCGAATTCCCCGATCTTTCTTCACTTGATGCCTATCTGAAGCACTGGGGCACCCATGAAGTTACCCAAAACAAAACTCTTTATAACTGGATTAGTGAAGAAGGAAAAGTGGTTTGCCAAAGGACATATGCAGAACTTCATGCAAATGCATCTCACATTGCTCATAAGCTATTGACAAGCGTAAAACCAGTTATCAAGCCTGGTGATCGTGTTCTTCTTGTCCATGTCCCAGGGTTGGAGTTTGTTGATGCCTTTTTCGGGTGCTTGCGTGCAAGAGTTATACCTGTTCCAGTTCTTCCTCCTGATCCAATGCAGATAGGTGGTCAAGCACTCATCAAGATCGAGAACATCTCCAAATCATGCAATGCGGTCGCAATTCTAACCACTCTTGGGTATCATTCGGCTGTTCGAGCAGGAGCGGTGAAGAATATTATCTCGTTAACTAAGAAAAATGGGAAATGCTCCGCCTGTTGGCCTGATCTTCCTTGGTTACACACAGATTCTTGGGTCAAGAAATCAAGACAAATACTTCCAGAACTGATGTCTGATCAATCTACACTTCAGCCAGATGAATTATGCTTTCTCCAATTCACATCAGGATCGACAGGTGATGCTAAAGGAGTGATGATCACTCATGGTGGGCTCATTCATAACGTTAAGTTGATGAGAAAGAGATATAAAAGCACATCGAGAACAGTACTAGTTAGTTGGCTTCCTCAGTACCATGACATGGGATTAATAGGTGGTCTTTTCACAGCTCTAGTTAGTGGAGGAACTGCAATTCTATTCTCTCCATTGACATTTATTAAAAATCCTCTCTTGTGGCTTCAGACAATGAGCAAATACAGTGCTACTCACAGTGCTGGACCCAACTTCGCTTTTGAGCTCATGGTTCGAAGATTGGAATCAGACAAAGAGAAGAGTCATGATTACAATCTTTCATCCATGGTTTTCCTCATGGTTGCTGCAGAACCAGTCAGGCAGAAAACTTTGAAAAAATTCATTGAGCTCACTCATTCTTACAGCCTTTCTCAAGAAGTGCTGGCCCCTGGTTACGGTTTGGCAGAAAATTGCGTGTTTGTGAGCTGTGCATTTGGAGAAGGGAATCCGATTACAGTGGACTGGCAAGGGAGAGTCTGTTGCGGGTATGTGCATCCAAATGATCCAGATGTTGATATCAGGATTGTTGATCCAGAAACTGGTATTGAGCATGAAGAATATGGCAAAGAGGGAGAGATATGGATAAGTAGTCCAAGCATGGGAATTGGATATTGGGGTAAAAAAGAGCAAAGCATGCAAACATTTCAAAATGAACTTCAAAATGTTCCCACCAAAAAGTACTTGAGAACTGGAGACCTGGGAAGGGTTCTTGACAGCAAACTTTTCATCACTGGAAGAATAAAAGATCTGATTATTGTTGCAGGAAGAAACATTTACTCTGCCGACATTGAAAAGACAGTCGAGAGCTCATCCGAATTCTTACGTCCAGGTTGTTGTGCTGTTATTGGAGTTCCAGAGGAAACACTAATGGAGAAAGGCATTCCAGTCCAAGAGACTTCTGATCAGGTCGGCTTAGTTGTAATCGCAGAGGTAAGAGATGGTAAAAGCATAGACACGGCTATCATTCAACAAATTCAAACACGCGTTGCGGAAGAACACGGAGTTGCTGTAGCTTCTGTGAAGCTTATCAAGCCAAGAACTATATCCAAAACAACTTCTGGAAAAATCAGAAGATTTGAGTGCCTGAAACAGTTCAAAGATGGGACACTGAATTTGGTTACTGAGCCAATTTCCGTTAGAAGAACTCTCATGCGATCCTTCACTACTGGAAGTTGCAGGGAAGGGAAGACGCCTCGTCCTCAGCTTTCATCAACTCCTATTTCACAAAATACAAAAAAGGGTAAGCAGGAAATAACTCATTTTCTGCAAAAACTAGTTTCAGAGCAGACAGGTATTTCAGTAGAGAAAATCAGTGCTACCGAAGGCCTTGTATCATATGGTATCGACTCAATTGGTGTGGTTAGAGCAGCTCAAAAACTATCAGATTTCCTTGGGGTTCCAGTTGGTGCTGTAGATATTTTCACAGCTACTTGCATCGACGATCTGGCAAGATTCTCAGAAAATCTCCTTCACAAATCTCAACAACAATCCATGTCAGCAGCTGCATCACATCATCCAGAAATCGAAATGCACTCTGACAAGCCAGAAATCGAAGTTTCGGGTTTCCGAAAAATGGTAATCTGGTTACTCCAGTTTCTGGCTATTATATATGCATCCACTATGCTGGTTCTTCCTGCCTATGTCTCAGTTTCAGCTTGTTTGAGTTTGCTCTCCAGTACTCTCAAGCTTACAGGCCAAACTTCCTTATTGAGTTATCTGACGCCCTTGGCTCTGGCTCCTGTTGCTTGGATACTTTGCATGCTGCTGACCTGCCTCTGCATCTCTCTCTTCGGAAACTCCTTTCTGCAACCAAATTATGCCTTGAATCCAGAGATTTCCATCTGGTCATTGGATTTCGTTAAGTGGTGGACTCTTTACAAAGTCCAACAAGTTGCTGGTAGAGTTCTTGGTGTGCATTTAAGAGGAACTGTTTTTCTAAAATTCTGGTTTGAGATGCTTGGAGCAAAGATTGGATCATCGGTGTTGCTTGACACTACCGACATTACAGACCCATCTCTAGTTTCAATTGGCGACGGCACCGTGATTTCTGAAGGGGTTTTGATTCAAAGTCATGAAGTGAAGAATGGAACCTTGAGTTTCCTCCCTGTGAGAATTGGTCGCAAGTCTTCAATCGGTCCTTACGCTGTAATTCAGAAAGGAAGCATTTTGGGAGACGATTCCGATATTCTTCCCTTGCAGAAAACTGATGGAGCAACTTTGATATGCACAGACAAGGCAAGCAAAATGAACAAAGTAAGTAAATGATTTTGAGATTGCTTTTATGCTTGTTTCAAGTTCAGCCCGTAAACATAGGCTGCAGAGAAGTATAACTAATTTTGTTACTTGCAAAATGCAGGGTGAAACGATGTCTGAATTTGAGGATAAGACATCAAAAGAACTCGAGTTTCTTTACCATTTGGCAGGGATTTACATGGTAGGCTTTATTAGTTCTCTTTCTGCTGCTATTCTCTACTGCTTCCACCTTAAAGTGTCTCAGACCCCTGCTTCCCTTCAACACTTCACGTTTCTCTGCATTGGTGGGGCATTTCATTGGTTTCCATTCAGTTTAATTGCATATGCTGCAATGTTTGCAACAATCCCTTCAAATCCAGCTACGTTTGCTCTCTCTGTCGGCATGATTTACCTCGTTCATGGTCTCATCCTCAGCTTTCTTACCAGCGTTTTGACTCGGTTCTTAGCTGGGAAACCAGATTTCCAAAGAACCCAGATGAAAATTTGGTGCCAACACCGGATCATTGTGTCTTGCCACTTAAAATTCACTCATCTTCTATCTGGAACAGAAGCAATTTGCATTTATCTACGATTATTGGGAGCTAAAGTCGGGAAACATTGTTCCATTAGAGCAATCAACCCGGTTTCTGACCCAGAATTGATTTCCATTGGAAATGGTGTACATCTAGGTGATTTCAGTAGGATCATTGCTGGGTTATACTCATTTAATGCAAAATTTTGGTCCAAAAAAGTGGAGATACAAGATAATGCAGTTGTTGGCAGTCAGAGCTTGATCCTCCCTGGATCTTTAATCGAAAAGGATGTAATTCTTGGAGCTCTTTCTGTTGCTCCTACAGATTATGTACTTCAAAGCGGTGGTGTCTATGTTGGGTCTCATCAAAAACCCATTATGGTTAAAAACTTACTGTCAAACCATTCTTTGGACGAACGTATAGAGGAGATGGACACCAAGTATAAGAAGATAGTGGGAAATCTTGCCGGAAATTTGGCTGTCACTACAATGAAAGTCAAATCTAAGTACTTCCACCGAATTGGTGTAGGCGGGAAGGGAGTTTTAAAAATGTTTGATGACTTACCAACTGAACTGGCAGACCACGTTATTTTCGGTGCTGGAAAGAGTTTCCCGGTCATTGTTCGGCATAGTAATAGTCTGAGTACTGATGATGATGCCAGAATTGACGCTCGCGGTGCAGCTATACGTATACTTAAAGATGATGGCGGTAACGATTCTTCACCACTCTTGGATCTCACACTTAAGACAGGTAAATCCTTTGTTTTGTTTTGCGCAAAGAAAGCAGCAATGAATGAATAATTTGCCACAATTACTGCCAACCCTCTTACAGTTTTTTCTTGTTGTTTTACAGGCAAGGCTTTCTATGCTAGGACAATTGCTGATTTTGCTATGTGGCTTGTTTGCGGGCTGCCTTCAAGGGAGGAGCATGTGAAGAGGAGTCCTCATATAAGAGATGCCGTATGGGATTCCCTTAGAAATGCAGACTCGTACTCTGAGTTACATTACTACTCGAATATTTGTCGGATCATTAGGTGCAAAAGCGGTCAGGAAATGTACGTTAAATTCAAGATAAGACCGATTAATGATGATATAGGGGAGGAATCAGGAAAGGTGGAACCAATCGGGATACTACCACCAGAGACGGGTGCAATACCAAGGGACCTTAATGACACTAGGCCACTACTCTTCCTAGCAGATGACTTCCAAGGCCGAGTCAGCTCTCCTGGTGGGGTTCAGTACATCTTTCAATTACAATACCAGGTAGTCCCAAACGACGAAAGTGAACGTGATACCATTCTAGATTGCACTCGTCCATGGGACCAAGATAAGTTTCCTTTCGTCGATATTGGTGAGATTGTCATCGACAAGAATCTCAATGCAGAAGAATCACAGCGCCTAGAGTTTAATCCATTTATGCGATGCCACGAGGTGGATGTCATTCGAGCAACTTCATGCTCTCAAAGTGCGTCTATAGATCACGGTCGGTCGTTAATATATGAGATTTGTCAGCACCTAAGAAATGGCACACCGCTTCCGCAATCGTGGAAATATTTCTTAGAGCAATCCGATGTTAAAGTCGATCTTTCTGGTTGTCCAATGGCTTCATCGGTTTCATCAAAGAATCAAGAAACTCAAGAGCAGAAGACAGTGGTGGTACTAAAAAAGACTTTGCATCAAAGTTTGTGGTCCATTTTTGGCCAACCATTATTGCAAACGCTTTTCCCTTATTTCATATTGGGATTAGTCGTTTTTCAGCCACTGAATTGGGTTCTTTGGGCGAAGGAAAACAAAAAATTACAACTCCATATTTTGCTACCAATATTTTGGGTTTCAACAGGTATTCTAGCAGGGCTAGTTTGTGCTTTATTCAAATGGATATTGGTTGGAAGAAAGCAAGAAGGGGAAACCATATATATTTGGAGTAGAGAAACCTTCATGGATACTACATGGCAAGCTTTGAGAACTTTGGTCGGAGATTATTTTATGGAAATGACAAGTGGATCAATATTTTTCAATATTTGGATGAAGCAGATGGGGTCAAAGATTGACTTTGACCAAGGGGTTTATGTTGATAGCATGGGAGCTCTGTTGAATCCCGAAATGGTGGAAATTGAGAAAGGTGGTTCTATCGGAAGAGATGCCTTACTTTTTGGTCATATATATGAAGGAGAAGATGGCAAAGTGAAATTTGGGAAAATTAAGGTCTGTGAAGGTGGATTTGTAGGAAGTAGAGCTATTGTTATGCCGGGAGTTAGAGTGGAAAACCATGGGACACTTAATGCCTCGTCTCTTGCCATGAAGGAAGAACTAATTAGATGAATATCTAGAGTTCACACTTGCATTCTGTGATACCAAATGAACATCGCATGTACGAGTTAATTTTTCTATTGTGAAAACCAGCGCGTGTGAACCGTGAAGTAAAGTCGATTACTACATTACCTTAGTTCTGCTCAATCAGAATAAAATAATAATTTACCACTATTTTTTAAAATAATACTTGAATTTAAAATATTTGAGTAATAATAAAATTGAAAATACACTAAAACCTCTGTAAAAGAATACTCTATAACGGAATAAACTCCATATATGAATAAAAATATCTGATCCCAATTTGGCTTAATCTTTGTAAAATTTACCTCTATATAAGAATAAACTTCTTATAAGAATAAATTTTTATGTTCCCAATAATATTCTGAAACAGAGGTTTTACTGTACCTTTAGTTGCTTTTTTTTGAGCAAAAGAAGAAATATAATTGATAAAATAAACACCAGTACAAACTAGATTCAAACCAAACACAAATTACAGAAACATCAAGGAAGAACATATCAACTAAGATACTTTTAGTTGATATGTTATTCTACGAGTGCTCCATATTCCTAATTTTTGTTACTGGTGTTCTTTTACTAAAAGTTAATGTCGTAGCACTAGACTGGTAAATAAAAAATCATATTATTGGAATTGCAGTCGGGAGACTTTGGGGATGACAAAATGACAAAATAAGGTGCATATCGGTTGTATCAACCAATATTATAGGTTTTTGTCGTGTATAGGAAAAAATCCGTACGATATCTAAAATATTGGCAATACAAGGATTAAACGATAAAAACGCTCGTATCGGCTGGTACAAACCTATATAACAGGTTCACCGGTACACTGATAATATCATCAAGTGTAATTTGGTGGAGTAAATTATATAGATATGAAAATTTGTAAACAGAACTCTTCCTCTCGGTAATATTCTTCATTTACACCCTTGAAAACTCAATCTGATTCAGTAAGGAAATTTCCAACTATTATTTCATTTTTCTTAATGATGGTGGAATGTAATTGAATTTGTACTGTGAAGCTTTTGATCTTGAGAATTAATCCATCATATGGCACCAATTTTTTTAGTTTACAACATTATAAATATTTAAAATTCTAGGTCTTAATGATGTATCACCGATAAAAACCGATATAATCTTTTGTATAGGTGTATCGGACCCGGACGATACGATACCGATACACGATATTAACTACTTTGGTCATGAAGTAGTAATCTCTATAACCCCTCATTCAAATATTTTTCGTAATAGTCAATATATCCTCGATTTAATTAATGCTAATGAAGTTACTTGCCAAAAATAATTATGATTAGTGATTCAAATATTAGTTTAATCATTTTGTTTGTAGTTATTGTTTGAAAATCAAAATAAGATAAATTTTTTTAGAAGGAGATTTTTTTCCAATTTTTTTCAAATGAGTAGTTTAAACAAGAGTTATGATGTAGGTGATTCCTCATCTTCGAAATCCGGTGACATATTAATAGCCAACAACAATAATTATATTGTGGCTGATTTTTCTGATATCAAGATTTTTTTATCTCAAACTCATCAAACTTATGAAGAATAAGGACATGAACAAATGAATGCTCAACATAGTGTGGGATACTTATGTTGAGGGGTGATTTTAGGTTTGAGGTTCTACCCGTCCTAACTACACAAAGTGACCTCACTTTACCAAGAATAGTAAGAGAGAGAGTTGTTTTTCCATTGTACCTTGTCCTTCTTTATATAGACTTTGCAAAAGCCCCTTCCTTTTATAACATCATGCCATGTGCCCTAAACTTCTTTAATTACTATAATGTCAATTCCTTCTCTAATAAAACCCCATTCTTTCTTATTAATTCCTCCCTTGTCTTTTCCATCTAATATACACTTTCTTGGTGGACTTGTGCTTTAGTCCCCAAGTCCCCATATCTCATGTTGGGCTTGCCTTCCTTTTGGGGGCACACTAGCCCGGCTAAGGGGTAATATTTTTCATGTATCAACATTAATCCCCTGGCTATTGGGTAAATTGTTAAAGGACCCGATAGTCAAATCATCATGCATTCTCGATCACCATGCGTCGCAAGCAAGCAGCGGGACGGTTACTATGTCATTTATGATGACACTTCCTCTATATATAGGTATCGTTCCTTCTATCCGATCATCCGCTTCAAGCACCTCGTTTTCCATTTTTGCTTCTTCCCGTAGGATACTTTACTTAAATGGCTCATTCCCTTCATGGGTACGTTTTAATCTTAGCGCCTATTCTTGCATTGGTCTCAATGTTCAAGGAGGCGGAACTGTGAAGGCCGAAGTTGAGGCGCTTCGCGAACACAGATTAGCAAAAAGGGACTCCATGTGTGCCCAGTTCGCGGAACGTCATGAAGTGCATCAAGCGGATCAGAGGGTCGTACACATGACATCTACCATTCAACACGCTTTAGATGACGCTGTCACAGCTCGGTACGCTGTCAATTCGCTTCTCATGGAGTCCTCACTAATGACAACAACTATAGATCATGTCATCGCTTATCGTCATTCGTGTACCCCTGACCGAGTGATAGACGCATTTATGTGTCTAATTTTTCCTCAGTGTCTTTATTGTTAGTGCTTGATTTTGTACTTATTATGGTGTTTTTATGTTTGTGTAGGTGTTCTTGGAGAAATACACTTGTGTGGAAAAAGTTGCTCGAATAGTGATGCTTGCACCTCTCTGAGAAAATTAATAAAGGCACCTGCACTTTGGATAGGGGCACCACCTTCTTCTTCATTTTCAAACAGAATATTGGCGAGAAATTTGGGTTTCAACAGTAAAGGATTTACAATTTTTAAGACAAGAATATCTTCTTCCTTATAAACAGGAAATCTATGAGTATTAATTACCAGAGTTTTGAAAAAAAGGAAGTTATCTTCTATTAAACATGAAAGATATCTTAGAGGATTTTCTCTTGGATTTGATTCTGCGAATTAAAGAAGATTTGGGTATAATAAAGAAATTTAGAGAATATAAAGAAGAAGAAAAATTCTTGAAGATACTTTTAATTAAAAAGAAGAAGATTTTGGAGTTATGGAAGAATATATTTGATTAATGGGTTTGTGTGTATAAATAGAGAGCAAGAGAGCACAACCAAAGGGGAGGGGGTGAGCCGGTAGCCAGTTTCACAATTTTCTTTTATTTCTTCTATTTAGTTTTCTTTGTAATAATGAGGAGCTAAACCCAATCCTTGGGGCAATGAGGAAGCTATTTACGCATGAATAATTTGGTAACTATTATATTTTCTCTAATATTTAATTATAATTCGCTCAATCACTGCTTTTGCAGAGTTTTTAATTGTTTGCATAATTTTCTTCATTAGTTGTGATTCAATTAGATAGGTTATGCTTTGATTAGATAATCTATGCTTAGGGGATACAGTTAATTTTTGAGAATTTGCCTGATTATTTGTGAGTTAAGAAAATAAGGGACTTAAAGATAATTAGAGTTTTGGGTTATTTACCATCATTCATTCATGTGTAATAGTGGAATCAGTGTCTTGGTTATTTTCTCATATCTTGAAATTAAATTTTGAGCTAAGTTTTCTTTAATTTTTAAGTCTAAATTCTTTTGCTTTCACAAGTCTCAACGAACCTTTTTACTACAACATTATTGAGTCACATCACCGAGTGACTCCGCGGCTTCCAGGGTACACTCTGTCCCTAGCGGCTGTCTCAGTGCTCGTAAACTTGATCTATCCCAAAGATGAGCTCGCGCCTTTACTAGCGTTAAGAGCAGAGGTTGAGGCGTTGTGGGTTCTCAGGAGGACTCGCTTAGACAAAGCACGTAGGGAGTGTGATGAACAAGAAGGCACTCTTGCGCTCGCTCGTAATGCAAGAGGTAAGGGTAAAGTTATGCGAGATATCCGTAGGTTGATAAGAGAGACTAACTGGGAATTATCTCAGGCCGCCATTCAGTGTGACGAGGGCCGTCTAATGGCGGAAGCCGTGGATATGGACATTGCCCGTTGTCGCGAGCTGATAGTCGGTTAATGTTGCGTGTCGTTTTGGGGCGGCTTATTTTGCTGGGCTTTCTCTTTTGTGCACTTGTTTTGGGATTCTATCTCTTGTGGATTTCCCTTTGATGTTAGTACTATTTATTGCTTGTTTTTATGCTTCTCTTCCCCGTTGCTACTTTCCTTACCCCTTTTGTCTCGTGGATATAGCCCTGCTGGTCTTTGATCTCTGAGTCCCCATGACTCGTTTCAAGTTTTCCTTCCCTCTAGGAGGTGCCCCAGAGCTGCCTGGGGAGCATCGTCTCATGTACTTCGTTTTCAATGTGAATCGAAACGTATCTCCACGTGTAACGAAAAAAAGGGGTATGTGTGGACGGTAACTGCATCGTGAATCACGCCATTTACCTTTATATACAGTTCTTATCCCTAATATGCTTACTAGTTTCTTTTTAATTTCGTTTTATCATTCTCTTGGTCAATCATATTGCCTGCATGGCCGACCCTCTTCACGGATATGTGTTATGCTTGGCGCCTGTTCCCATATTGGTTTCGGCGAGATTCAGACGTTGTGAACTGAAGCGACTTCTACTTGTGAAGTCTGAAATCGAGGAACTTCGAAAGCAGAGGAAGGTAAATAGAGATGCCAAACGCGAGAACTTTAGGTTACAACACGAGGCATACCAGACTGCTCGGCAAGCTGAACCATCAGGTCGCGTGCCATTAGAGATCAAGCGAGCGCTGGACGAGGCTACTACCACTGGTGATGCGGCCAATCAATTATTCGCAGATTCTGTGATGCTGACGGCTACTATAGATCGCACCATTTACGATTGCCATCTTTGGATTTACGATCAGGTATCCTTACCGCTTCTTGGGCATACTCTGACCTTGGCGGATGCGTCTACGCCCGTACCTCACCCCTATCTTGAGGACGAATTGGCGCGTTTATTGGTTCCAAAGGAAGAAGCGGGTTTGTTGTGGACGCTTCGGTTAATTCGCCAGGATAAAGCTCGTAAAGTGTACGATGAACACGAGGATACTCTTTCGCTTTCTCGTGGAGCTGGAGCTGAGGGTGAAGTTATTCAAGACATCCATCATTTAGTGCATGAAGCTGATCAGGATCTTCGTTTGGATACTGCCCAGTGTGATGACAGACGTTTGATGGTGGAAGCTTTGGATGCGGATATTGCTCGTTGTCGGGCGTTAATGGCTGATTAGGTTGCGTATCCCTCTGAAGGGTTGACTTTTTGTTTTGACGCTTGGTTCCTCTGTTCCCTTTTATGTTTGTTCTGAATCGGTATGAATAGTTTTTGCTTTTTAAGTTGGAGTGTTGTTTTCTTCCTCTTCCCTCTTTTTGGATGCGCTTACTCCCTCCCTCTCTCGTTTCTCTCTTTTTTTTTGTGAGAAGGGTATGCGTACTCCCTCCCTCTTTTATGAGGGGGTTACCACTGATAAAAGAAAGTTAATGCCCTAGTAAAATGCGCCTACTCTTCCCTCTTTTTATTTATTGAGAGAGTGTTGGGGTGGGCGTTCGTTAGTGAAGCGCGCCTACTTCCCACTCTTTTTATGGAAAGGGTGTTGGGTGAGGTGCGCGTTAGTGAAACGTGCCTACTCCCTCTCTTTTATTGAAAGGGTGTCGGGTAGGGTGGGCGTTAGTGAAACGTGCCTACTTACCACTCTTTTTATTGGAGGGTGTTGGGTGGGGCGGGCGTTAGTGAAACGCGCCTACTCTCCCCTTCTTTTTATTGAATAGGTATCGGGTGGGATGGGCGTCGGTGAAACGCGCCTACTTCCCACTCTTTTTATGGAAAGGGTGTTGGGCGGGGTGGGCGGTAGTGAAACGCGCCTACTTCCCACTCTTTTCATTGAAAGGGTGTTGGGCGGGGTGGGGGTCGGTGAAACGCGCCTACTGCTCGCTGTCGTATGCGTCAAAAAAAATTACTTTCTCACTACTCAAAATATATAATATAGCAAGGGCAAGAGATGATCGTTCCCATAAAGAGGACTAGGTTGTCAATATATTTTCGGTTTCCTATAAATAACAAGGGGGGATTTTTCTGAAATTAGAAAAATATAAAAGCAAATAAAGAAATAAACAAACAAATTAAGTATGCGAAAGTATTGGTTAAGGATTTCGCTTTTATTCACTAACATGTTCTTGTCATAATAACTAGAATTGATATTTAATCTCTTATTATCAAAGGCCCTAGAATACCTTGATCGCAAGAATATCCCGCTAGTTTCCTTTTGTCATGAACAAACACATTAAAAGATGCGAGTATGAGCTCTATCTAAGAAAACAACCTAACATGTAAAAGCACTAATCAAGTTTAATTCCCTAGATGCACTAAGTTTTATGAAATCAGGCCAATCAATGCAATCGAACGTGTAAAAACACTAATTCGATTTAACAAAGGTCAAGGTTCACATATGGTTACTAGGATATATCACTACAAGCAATAACCATATTTGTGTTACTTGTATTCAAGATGCATCACTTTTACGTATGAAACATCCTAAACTAGCATTAGATGTGAATACGAGTTCAATCAATTGGCCAGTCAACTAAATAAATATTCAAATCATACATGGCGATAAATATAGGGAATCAAGATCGATAATTATGAGACAAAACTAATTTATTAATAAAAAAAGCATGCTTTGTGAAATCAAATTAATCCATAACCAATAATAAGATTAACTACTCATATCAATGGAGTTCATAACAAGAAGGAAGAGAAAACCTATCATGTTTCTAAACCCTAAAAATTGAAGTAATAAAGAAGATGCGATCCTCCTGTTGTTGTGTAAATTGGTTTTTTATATCCACCACCAAAGTCTCACGATGACCACATCCAGGCCAAGCCTTAACCAACTCTGTCAGCTACTGTCCGCCTCCAAACAGCCCACAAAATGTTAAGCCCAATAGATATTTGGCTTGTCAGTTCAAGAGAACTGACAACCTATTTTCCTTCCAGCTCAACAGTCAGCTTTACAGGACTGACACTCCATCTTCAAGCCAACTCCTCGCCGATTCTCTGCCACCATTACTTCCAACCAGACTAGATCACCACAAAACTGCACAACTGCAGCCCATACTGCAGTCTCATTATCACCTCAAACACCATAAATCCCATTGAAACATTCATACACAATTTCAAGCCATTCTCCCCATGCCAACCACAACTGCTCTGCCACATACTATAAGCATTACATCTCGAACCTCACAAGCACAACCAGCTTTTTCCTGTTTCTCCATCCTAGCATTCAGTCACAACCCACATCTGAACCTGCAATGAACTCTACAGCTTCGCTACCAGCACCATCTGCATTCATCCATTCCCTTCACAACACTTCTTCCATCTTGTTCTCATTGCAGCTGCACAACCAAACTCGCTTCAACTCCAGCCGCAGCTCACTAATACCCTGTAGTTTGTTGAGCTAAATCATTCCACCTGAACCAGCAACAATCTCCATTCCCTGTATCAATAGCAACAGCAACGGCTTAACCTACAGCTGCAGAACCCATCCTCAGATAACAACCACCACTGCCTGCATTCCATCTTGGTCTCCATCGTCAACTCAATGGCAGCGTCACTTGTAACTGCATTTCCTTCCCATGGCAGCAAGCACCAACTCCATTCTGCTCTTATACAAATCCAGACTTGTAATCTTCCATGGCCTCACTGCAACTTCACAATATAGCAGTAGCTTCAGCACAACCAGCTACTCACACCCATGACAGTCACTACCATTTGAGTTCTCAACCATTTCTGTTCTTTCTTTGGTGAAACCAACCCAGTTCTTCTGATTTCTTCTTGAATTCACTACCACAGTCATCTCCTTCTCAGTACCACCACACAAATTCATACCAGACCCCATCTGCATCTCAAATTCTCAGAACCCTTCATCTCGGCAGACAATCACAACCACAAATTCATGGCATCAGACTCAAAACCCTTGTAATCTTCTCAAAGCTCAGAAGCAGCATCTCAGTCTGCTATATCTTTACAAACCCTCAACAGAAATTCCTCCATGGCACAACACCGAGATCTTCTTTTCTTGTTGCCTGCAACAGCTACATATCCTACCAACACAGCATCATCTCAGTTCACTCATACCATGGTGATTTCTCACCTGAGTCTCCACCGTTGAGCAGCATCAGATCTTCTCAATTCATCCCAGATTCGAACCCAACATCACATGAGCCCAACCAATTCTTCATTCATCTGATTTCCTGGATTTCAATCTCAAGATTTCACATCTCAAACCCTAACTTCAGTTTCTTCACTGCCAACCAGTTGACCTAAATCCATGGAAACAAACTCCATTCCTTCCAATTCTTCATTGATTCGAATCTAGAACAAACCCATCTCTCCAATTCCTTGCTCAATTTCTTCGAAATCAAACAGTGCTGAATCTGACTTCAACCTAACCACAGACTCCATTTCTCTTCCAAAGCAATGACCACAACTCCTTTTCATGCTCTGAATCATCATTTTCATCAAACCCTTGTTGTTCTCAGCCTTATTAACCCTGTAATACCCCCATCTCAACCACTCAATGGCGCAGCCATTTTTCACCTCCCCTTTTCTCTGAAACTCAGGTGTCTGGTAATGAAAGGAGAAATTCTCGATTTAGAATCATGTACTGAAACCAGGACAGCTATAGGCACCCAATGGCTGGATAAGGGCCCTCTGAACAATCTGATTTCAAATGCATAACTCTTTTTACTGTCAGTTCTAGGGAACTGACGAGCTTCATTGATGCTTTTGCTCATAACTTCTTCATATGACGTCGTGGTGATATCATTCTTATGCCGGTGTCTTCGTATTTTCGTTCTCTTCAACATGATGAGAAGAAATCCAAGATTTGAGCGTGTTCTGCTTCTTTTTGCTCCAAATGACTCCAAAATACCTAAATAACTCAAAAGCACACATAAGATACATAATTTACATGAAAACTCGCAAAGAAAGCATAAAAAATAGATAATAATTAATGTGTTTACAACACCTATCACCTACTTCCCACTCTTTTTATTGAAAGGGTGTTGGGTGTGGTGGGCGTTAGTGAAACGTGCCTACTCCTCCCTATTTTTATTGAATGGGTGTCGGGTGGGGTGGTCGTTAGTAAAACGCGCCTACTCCCCCTTCTTTTTATTGAGAAAGTGTTGGGTGGGGTGGGCTTTAGTGAAACGCGCCTACTCCCCCCTCTTTTATTTAGAGGGTGTCAGGTGGGGTGGACGTTAGTGAAACGCGCCTATTATCCCCCTCTTCTGGATTACCCTTAGCATCCTCTTATTGGATTTGTAAGTCGATAGAGCGCCTTTCGCGAACCTGAGACCTTTTGTAGATTTATCAGTCAATCAGGCGCATTTGGCTGATCTGAGACTCTGTTGATTTACCGATCGATCAGACGCCTTTGGCTGACCTGAGACCTTTTGTAGATTTGTCAGTCGATCAGGCGCCTTTGGCTGACCTGAGACCTTTTGTAGATTTGTCAGTCGATCAGGCGCCTTTGGATGACCTGAGACCTTTTGTAGATTTGTCAGTCGATCAGGCGCCTTTGGCTGACCTGAGACCTTTTGTAGATTTGTCAGTCGATCAGGCGCCTTGGATGACCTGAGACCTTTTGTAGATTTGTCAGTCGATCACGCGCCTTTGGCTGACCTGACACCTTTTGTAGATTTTTCAGTCGATCAAGCGCCTTTGACTAACCTGAGACCTTTTGTAGATTTGTCAGTCAATCAGGCGCCTTTGGCTGACCTGAGACCTTTTTTAGATTCATACCACTCTTGATAACTTACTTTTATTGCTTGAATCAGATGTTTATACATTGAGGGGTTTAGGCGTGAAATTTTTTCAACCATTTTCCGTTGATGGGTGTTTTGACCTTTCTATCCATGCGCCTAAGCTTATAATATCCGCTTTCTTCCACTTTTCTTATTTTGATCGGGCCTTCCCAGTTTGCAGCAAACTTACCAGCGCTGGCATTTCTTTGTACATGAGGGGCGATTTTTAATACCAAGTCGTCCACCTTGAAGGTTCTCTCTTTCACGCTCTGATTATAATAATTGGCTGCGCACTTTCTGTAAGCTTCTGCAAATTGTTCCGCTCGTGCTCTCCGTTCTTCTATTGTATATAGGTGGGCGAAACGACTTATCTCATTCGGCGTGTTGTGGCTGGTCATCGCTACTCTTATCGATGGAATCGCTATCTCTGCCGGAAGTATCGCGTCTTCTCCGTAGACTAGTGAAGAGGGTGATGCTCCGGTGGAGCTGCGCTTCGAGATTTTGTATGCCCAGAGTGCCAATGGCAACTATTCGTGCCACTCTCCATGGTGATCATGCACTGTCCTGCTGAGGATTCAGATGAGCGTCTTGTTTGTCGCCTCAGCTTGCCCATTTCCCTTTGGGTAGTAAGGAGTCGATGTATGAACTCTTATATATTGCGGAGCAGATCGAGTACATCCTTGTTCACAAAGGACTTGGCATTATCTGCTCTAATTATCATGGGAGCGCCGAACCCATAAATGATATGTTCTTTGATGAATGCGGGTACCGTTGCTCCAGCGTAGTCTTTGAGAGGTATTGCTTCTACCCATTTCGATGCGTACTCGGTGGCCGTTATTATGTATTTATGGCGCTTCGATGACGTCGGGTTGATTGGGCCTATAAGATCAAGTCCCCATCTATGAAACGTCCATGGTGTCACTATGATGTGTAGTTGTGTATGGGGCGCTTGGATCAGATTTCTGTGCGTTTGAAAACTTAAGCATTTTCGGATATGTTCTGCGGTGCCGTTTTCCATGATCGGCCAATAAAATCCACTTTCGTAAAGCTGGAGGAACAACTTCCGCATTCCCTGATACTCGGCATCATGTGACCGCGTCATTACCTCTGCTGCTTCTTGGTACGATAGGCATCGCAATATAGCCCCGCTGTAGCTTCTGTGGTAGAGCATACCGTCATGTACGAAGAAACATGCAGATTTCTTCTGTATTTTCAGAGCCGCTTGCCTTTCACCATGCGACCTTCCGTGTTGGATGAAATCTATGCAAAGTTGTATCAAATATACTCCCTCGGTTGTACAAACTTCCGCGGGTTGTGGTGGAGACTGACAGTCAGCGCAACTGTCTTGGAGGGCTGCTGCTTGTGCGGACATGCTCGGCCAGTATACTCCCAATTTCTGAAGTTTTCGGTAGAGGTGAACAACGTCGGTTTTTCCACAAGTTTCCGTGTGCAGTTCCTGAAGTAATTTCTCTACCTCCCTTTTATTCACACATCTCGCAAGTGATCCTACGACATCCCTATAATACAACGCCCCTTAGATTATCATAAATTGTTTCAAGGCTTGGGTTGGCATTACCCGATCTTCGTCCATACGGGTTAGGTCTTCAATATATACTCGCCTCCAATCGTCGTCTTCTTCGAATGCCAAATCTTCTTTCCATGTGATGGGTAGCTCTTTTCTCCGTATTGTGACCGTACCCTCTTCTTCGCCGTTTAATTGCATTTTGCTTGCTAAAGTTACTAAGGCGTCCGCGTGTTTATTCCCGCCTCTGCTAGTATGGTCCAGTGTTGACCCTGTTTGGTTCATCAACCTTTGAGCCTCTTCCCGGTAAGGTGCTAGGTGTGGTTCTTTAACGTAAAAATCGTCATTCACTTGGTTTGTCACGAGTTTTGAATCGCCTTTGACTTCCACACACCCTAGGTTAAGTTCCTTTCACATTCATAGTCCTAGGATTAACGCTTTCGTACTTGGCGACGTTATTACTGCACGTGAAATCCAGTTTAAACGAGTACGAGAGTAACTCGCCTTGTGGGACTTCAAACACTACTCCGGCTCCTCCGACGGTGCCATATGATGACCCATCGAAGAACATGGTCCAAGGTTTGTCAGCATCCGCGACTGCCACCTCTCCGGATAGGTATCCGTGCACCTCATCGTCCCCTTCTCCTGGAAACATAGCCATTAAGTCGGCGATTGCTTGTGCTCTTACTGCGTTTGGTCGTTGATATCTAAGTTCGAATTCAGACAACTGTAGCAGCCATCGAGCAGTCCTTCCGGTCAGCACAGGTTTGGATGCCAGATAAGCTATGGGGTTTCCCGCGGCTAACAAGATGGTCTCATGCGCTAAGAGGTAGGGTTGCAGCTTCTGTGTTGCGTAGATAAAGGCTAAGCATGCCTGTTTCACGCGCGGATATCTCAACTTTGCATCTCTTAGTACCCGACTGGCGTAATAAATAGGAGATAGCTCATCCCCTCCCATGTCTTGTGCAAGGACCGCGCCTATCGCTGAATTGGTAAACGTCGTATAAAGTTAGAGAGGGATCCCTTTAACCGGCGGCTTGAGAACCTTAGGTCTGATAAGGCATTGCTTCAATTTTTCGAATGCGACACACTACATCTCACCCCATACGAATGCCACCCCTTTCTTCAGTAAGGGGAGGAACGCAGCCATTAGTTGCACTAAGCCCGGTACGAAGCGTCGTATGTATGATATCCTCCCAGTGAAGGCTTGTAATTCTTTCGCATTTGCTGGGGGCGCCATAGTCATGATTTCCTCGACCTTACTCGGATATACCTGGATTCCTTCGTTGGTTACCACAAAGCCTAATAATTTTCCTGATTCCACGCCGAAGGCGCACTTGAGGGGGTTCATTTTAAGCTTGAATTTTATGCACCTTTCGAAAGCCGTCTTTAGGTGGGAGACGTGGTCTTCGGTCGCTTGCGTTTTGACTACGATGTCGTCGACGTATACCTCTACTGTTTGATGCAGCAAATCATGTAATATGGAGGTCATAGCGCGTTGGTACGTGGCGCCCGCATTTTTTAGACCAAAGGGCATCACTACGTAGTAGAAATTCCCATACGGGGTTTGGTACGCAGTCTTCTTCGCATCTGATGGGTCCATTTTTATCTGGTTATACCCGTTGAAGCCATCCACGAAGGAGAATCGCACTTGCCTCCCGTCGCGTCTAGCGTCATATCGATATTAGGCAAGGGAAAATCGTCTTTTGGGCACGCTCGGTTTAGGTCTATATAGTCGACACATCACCTGATCTTTCCATTTTTCTTCGTCACAGGCACAATATTGACTAACCAGGTCGGGTGTTGGATAGGTTTGATGAATTTAGCCTTCAACAATCATTCCACCTCTTCCTTTATTGCAAGGGTTGTGGCCCTGGGGAACTCCCTACTCCTTTGCTTTACTGGTTTGAACTCAGGTGACACCCCAAGGGTGTGAGCTACGAGCTCGCTATCGAGTACAGTTGTGACCCGTGTTTTGATTGTGGACCTTTGTACACCTAGAATGTCTAGTGTATGCATAAAGATTAGGTTCAGGGACGCGCCTCCATCTATAAAAGCTCTTTTTAGCGATTTCCTGTTAATGTACGCCGTCAGGTATAAGGGTCTAAGGTGTTCCCCTGGGTAGCAGATATCTTCATATGTGAAAACGATCGCCTCCTTGGGGAGCAGACCACAGGGTCTTCCTGCTGCGATAGCCGCTATAGCCTTGGATGCTTCTTTGATTTGATTTTCGCTGAAACCGAGGGAGTCAAAGAACTGTTGATCCAACACTGTTTTGGCAAACTGACTAGCTACGCCTTATGTATTCGTGAATGTTGGGTTCTCCGCCTCGGCTTCACATGCCTCCTCCTCGTTATCTTCCCAAGGCATTCAAACATCTCCACTTGGGTCATGGGAGAGCATCATGACTTGGTGTTGGACTGTCTTGCCATTCTCCGGACTGCCCATCTCAATCTCGCCTATCTCCAGCTTCTTCTGGAACAGTTTCCACAGATTGTAGCAATCGATTGTAGGGTGTTGTGTCCTTCGGTGAAAGTGGCAGTACCTAACATTGTTCTTGTCAATAGTGTTGGGGTCCGTCTTTGTCGGCGGCAGTTAAGTTTCTTAATTTGCTATCCACTGCTCCAACAGACCCACGATCTGTTCTTTGCTGCAAGGTAGGGGCGGAGGAAGCGATTGGGTGCTCCATCCCTCTCGGTTATTATTGGCGCGGGTGTTCCTTGGTACAGTTGATACGGTGTTAACTGTGTTGCACCATATATAATATGAATTGTGTTCCTCAACACAATCAACGATCCTTGCCGTTGCTTCTTCCAGCTCAACGAACGTTGGGAAGCGGAAATTGACCAGGATTTTCTTAAAGGACGGGGTCATTCCACGCATTCAGATTTCTACTAGCGCTTCCTCTTTAACGTCCTCATGGCAATCCAGAGAGACTAGTCGGAACCTGGTGATATATTTTCCTATTTCCTCGCCTGGGCGCTGGTTGCATTTTCTCAGATCTATAGTTGTAACCTTTCTTTTTGCTGAATAAAACTTTCTGAGAAAGAGAGTAGACATAGTTGACCATGAGCTAATGCTTCCTGGCTTTAGGTTGTTGTACCAGGTAAATGCTGTATCAGTTAGCGACTTTGGAAACTCTCTCAGACATAGCTTCCCGTCGGTTGCACCATCATTCATGGTAGACAGAAATCGGATAAGATGTTCCCTCGCATTTCCTTGCTCGTTGTAGACTTTGAATTTCGGTGAAGTATAATCCTCCGGGTATTGATACTCTGTGATTTCCGAGGAGGAAGGGCTAGCCATGGAATCGTAATTATCTTGCTTGACAACCATATAGTTCATCTCCAAGTACTTATCCATCGCTTCTTGCGTCATAGCTACGGGTCCTTCCTTTTTTTTTCTGTAACTTCCACCGCCTCTTTAGCATTCTTCTCGTCGCTCGTCGCCTTCATGAGTTTTTTCAACTCTTGCTATCTGTGTATGTGGTCTTCCAACTCCTTCTGCATCTCTTTGAGGGAAGGCTGTACGGGTGGTGTTTCCTCGACTTCCTGTTGTTCATCCTTCTCGCGCGCGTCGTCTGGCTTTCTCGCTTGTGTGATGGGATCTGATACTATCCCTACTCTTTCTCCTTCTGTGTTGAGTGGAGGGATGTTCGGTGGACTCTCTGTTGCGCTTGAGTTAGCGCCTCCTAAGTGTGTCATGGTTAGCTAGGCACGAGTCTCCCGGTGTGGTCGCCAAATGTTGAGGGTAATTTTAGGTTTGAGGTTCTACCCGTCCTAGCTACACCAAGTGACCTCACTTTACCAAGAATAGTAAGAGAGGGAGTTGTTTTTCCATTGTACCTTGTCCTTCTTTATATATACTTTCAAAAATCCCCTTCCTTTTATGACATCATGCCATGTGTCCTAAACTTTTTTAATTACTAATAATGTCATTCCTTCTCTAATAAAACCTCATTCTTTCCTATTAATGCTCCCTTGTCCTTTTCATCTAATAGACACTTTCTTGGTGGACTTGGGATTTAGTCCCCAAGTCCCCATATCTCATGTTGGGCTTGCCTCCCTTTTGGGGGCACATTAGCCCGGCTAAGGGGTAATATTTTTCATGTATCAACAACTTCTAACTTAACTCAAATTAAAATTTTCTAGCTTCTAATCGCAAGAAGTTTGAATTTTTGCTTTCCGAGAACCCTAGATTTATATCCGTCGGGCCAAATACGGCTCAAAGATCAAACATTTCTGGTTGTAACCGGATATTTAATGAAGCATCATGGCCATAAGTACATACTTATGCTAGTTTTTTCGTACGTTGCATGCAAAGATTAAATGTTATTTAATGTTGTGACAGACCGGAAAATTACGCCTGACACGCCAGGGCGCGCATGCCATAACTCTCTGACGCGCCACTCTGATGCTACTAATCGGGCCTTAAAACTTCTCTTTGTGTCAAGCAATACATGTTCATTTTCCCTTGCAAGCATGCTTGGCCAGCATGGTTCGTTAGACTTAGCTTCCACACTGTTCCAACTTACTCTTATTATGTGAAGGTTTTAAAGCCATATATGCTAATATCGATGCATTATTTCATGCATCACTGACTTTCGAGTCCTTTCCGGGCATAGTATATGACTTGGATTTGAGCATAGGCCAGCCTGAATCCACATTTTTACTTAGCTTAGGCATTGCTGAAAATATGCACTGATCTTGCTTGTGCCAAGGGTGCATCAAGCAGTCTCACGCTTTACTTACCTTAGGCTTATGCAAACTATGCTTACTTGCATACTGATACAACTTACTTTCATAGACATACCCAATGCTATTGGTCCATGCATACGTCGAACGACTTCATAGGAAGTATAAGCATCCAAGGAATAAAATGCAACTTTCCTCATCAAGTGTGGAGAAAATCATATCTTGCATCGTCTTTCCGCGCCAGATATATGAGTTACCAATATACCGTAATTATCTCGCAATTAGATGATATGAGCGACAAAATGTTGGACCAACAATGCTGCAACTCATGGCGGCTTCCGACGTACCCTTCCCTACTCCAAAGGGATCAAGCACATACCGTAGTTCATCCACGAAGGGTGTTGCAAGGCCGTGGCAAAACAATAATGGCATAATCCGTATAGTCTATTCTGTCGAAATGCATCAAGGTGATGCATATTTAATCCACAACATTGGATAGTGATGCCTTCGCATCATATACCCCATTTGCAAGGGTACACAACTATAAATGAGGCATATGCATCATTTATGCTCTTCTGGCTAAGCTATGAAGCTTACTTGTTGATGTGTGTCGTAACCACAACAAATTAATCGAGATTTTCCCCACTAATTAAATAAATAATATAGAGGTAGTAAGGATCGTTGCCACAGAGATTTGTGTAATTGATAGGTTATTTGATCAGCAAAATAAAGTAAAACAAAAGGGGATTGGTTTAAAGTAAAGTAAAAAGAATAAAAAATAAAAGAAAGAGATGATCAAGGAACCCTTCGCCGTTACCAAGCGATTTAGAATACTTATCTATCTTTGTTAGAACCATTCATCATAAACCGTAGGAAAGCAGCTAGCTCAGTGTTATCCCCAAAACTCCTTTTACCACGGATATGGAAGCTCTCTAATATCATATTCTATTGAACGAACCACCAAGTAGTAGCTCACTCAAGGTGCAATCCTATCAAATGCTTTAGGCTTTGTGAATTAGGTTTGATCCCAGTAGTTGAACTCTTAGATTAAGGTCCACTTGCTGATGTTATCTTCACTCGCAATTGCTCCACAAAATCCCTCTGTAAGGTCTCGCGATTTCTACTTGTGTACAAATTATTCGACGATTACTTATCTCCTAATTCAATACTAGCAATAGATAAATCTAGTTGCGCACCCAAATCAATCTGATGATCAATCATAAACCCTAATTATAGTGAAAGCAAACGATAAGATGATAAAATTCCGAATAGATTTGTATAATAATAAAGCTTCACGCTAGAACATTGAATTCATCCTCAATAAATAAAGTTTTAGCTACTCATAATTACAAAAGAATGGGTTCCCCCTAAAGGGGTAAACCCTAGGTTTTGATGTAGAAGATGTAATATGAGTAAAAGAGATATATTCTTAAGGATCTGGATGTCTTCTTATGTAGAACTCTCAAAGTTAGGCTTTAGAATCCTTCCGGGACCGTGTTTCCTTGAGTTAGAAGTCAATTTCGCGTCCAATTATGTCCCAGGAAGTTGTCAGGTTCGGCTCATAACTTGCCGACCTTTCCCGGACGAACCTCACAAGTGAAAATTACTCCAAGCGATCACCAGGTTCGGCTCACTTGATAAGATTGATTTTGAGACGAACACTCTCCTGTATACTCTTCAAAAATATTGATTTTTAATCTCCAGGTTCGGCTGACTCGTGCTGATGAATTTTGAGTCGAACCTCTCTCTATATCTTCAAGTCTCAATCTTGTTTTGCCTATAACTTCTTCATCCGAACTCGGAATGACCTCATTCTTTTTGCGTTCTTTTCGTATTCTCGTTATCTTCAAGATGGTATCGAGAACTCCTAGATTTGAATGAGTTTAATTTGGAGTTTGGCCTTCCTTCATCGATAGACTCCACTTCCTTGTTCATTTAAGCACTTTGTAGCTCTTTTTTGGATGATTCACCTGATATGACACATAAACTAGAAAATAATCATAATAACAAGTAATATGCAAGAATTATAGCTAAAAAAAGTATGGAATTGACACTCTAAACATGTAGACTAAGCACTTATCACTTGTGCATAGTCCGCATATGCACCTTTAACCAACTACCCCTCCCTATATATGTCTTAAGGACATTTTTACAAATCAGAGTTGGGGATCACTTTGATATGCTTGCTTCATTATTCATGGTCGTTTCCATGTATTTATAAATAACCAGCCATGATGGTTGTGTTTTCATTCTGGCCCATAAGCCAATTCCAATACTTGCGTCATGATGGTTGTACATTATCTTAGCCGGCCTGCACTAGTCTGATGCACCATTGTGGTGCGATATTGTCCATAGGCCAATGGCCTTCGTAATGCGCTATGGTAGCGCTACTTTGTTTAAGGCCATCCTCTCAACTGGCCTGATGCACCATTTGGTGCGACAGTGGCTCTTGGAAAATATAGCTTACGTAGTACGTATACTTGGTGTAATATTGTCCCTTAGCAAATATGACCAATATAATGCGTCATTTTGGCGATATTGGCCTTTGGCCAATATGCCTTCACAATGCGCCATATTGGCTCTAGGCCCGTATTCCTCTTAACATGCAACTGAAGCTTGAGATGAAGCTTCATCTAAGGCCATCTCGCATCTTTGAACATGCAACATTCGAAACATGCGGGTGATACAAATGTTGTCAGTGTCGATTGGGTTACCTCGGTGTAAACAAGTTTTCAGCTGAATTAACCGGCCGTAAGTACATATTAAATGCTATTTAATGTTGTCGACGCCAACTGGATTACCTTTCCGTAATAAAGTTTTAGGCCAGATTACCTGGTTGTTTTACCTCCCACGACTTGATTAGCTGTCCGTAATTCAATTGATACGGGAGATCTTACAGATGGAAAAATTAGATGTAAGTTTTTTTTACGGTTGGGTTTTCCCTGCTCGACTTAGCCGTATGTATTTTTTTTCAGAATTTTTCTTTGACTAAAGTTGTGTTTTTATTTTCATTTTTATAGTTACAGATTGTACTTTACACTACAATGGAATAATAATCCATACATGTTCAAACTTTGGGTGAGGACACAAATAATTATTATGCAAACAACTTCGAATGGGAAGATAAAGAAGATGCAAAGAAGTTGGCTCAAGAACAAGGGTTGAAAAAATATTTGATCATTGTCTAGAATAAACAAGTTAGAGACAACAACTTTTAAACGGTTTGCGAGTGTAATGGAAAGTACAAGATTCATTTGAAAAAGAGTCTTGAGTATAAAGAAAAAACCCCGAGGAAGAAGGGACTTAATCATACAAATAAGTGTGGATGCTCTTTTAAACTTCAATTTAGATTCAACAAAGTCAAGAAAGTGTGGTTTATGATCAGTCAAGTTGTCTCGGGTATTTATAACCATCAAATTCCAGAGAGTTTGAACGGAGCAGATTTGTGCATCTTAAAGACCAAGGTGTAGATGGGGAAAAACGATTTGCTGGTTTTTAAGGAATTGTGGAGACGAACGTACGGAGGAGACTCCTTAAACCGAGCGAAATGTTAAAGCTCACACAAATGCACCGCTGCGAAGGGGGTGCTTTAGATTCGAGAGATCAATCTGTAGTACTCTGGCCTAAATCAAGACAATGACCGTTCCAGAGTAAATTCGGTCACAAGAGAGGATGGGTTGATATGTAGGAGGGAAGCTGAGAAATGTGTGGAATCAATGGTAATCAAAGATTGTGGGTGTGTGAATTCCGAATACGATAATCTCTGAGTGATTGAAATTGCTCAATTGAGAGTGGTTGCTCAATTGATGAGTTGATGATCTCGTGTTGTCGATGAGACGTGAGATTGATGATGCTGATGATGATGATTCAATCATGATTCAAAAACTTATTTATATTGCTGGAATTTTAGATACCATGATCCCATGAAGTGTGACAGTTGATGGAATCAAGGAGTGGGGAAGTGGATATCGTGTTTGAAACCAGTTGCTCAACGCGTGGAGACTTGGTCGATTTTCCACCCACTACCTCGTGAATTCCTTCAACTGATTGCACGACTTGCTGACATTCCATCGTGTGTTTGAACATACGTGTCGTAAACCGCCAGACCAAAACCCTAAGTGATATCCCCCCAAGTGACACGATTGATGTCTCGTGGTTTTTTAGTCAATTGATGACTTCGTGGTTTGATGGGACGATGAGTCCATGTAGTCGTTGAGTTGAACATGATGTTCTGAAACTCGTGAATTGAACATGTCATGAGACAAAGGTATAGTTCTTACGATGAAGTGAGCAAGTATTGCTCATTCGGTGGATCGTTAAATATTGATTGTTGAACCAATATTCCTTGGTTTGAACAAACATTTATCATCTGAGCAAGTGTTTCTCATGTTATGAATTGTTGAATATTTGATCGTTTGAGCATGTGTTGCTCGTTTGATGGATTATTGGCAGCGTACCAAAAATATTAATTAGAATACTGGTCGTTGAACGAGCATAATAAATAAAATTAATGACCATGAGGTCGTCGTAAAATTTTTAAGGTTAGAATCTGGAATGATGATCCTTGGATTCAGAAACCCTAATTTGATCAATTGATGATCAATTCATGGTTCGTCAGAATTTCAACCATGGGACGAAGGAGGGAGAGACTACATGGACCGTGGATCAACCATGTAGTGTCCATATGCTCACGTGAGCAAATACGAAGAACTCCTGAAGAGTTGATGATTTTTTGGTGGAAGAATGATTAAATGCTGGCTTAATCATTTATTCAAAAATGCTCGTCTGAGCCTTAGGTGAGAAAACCTAATTAATTATGACGAGGCGAGGGACCGACCATGGAGTCATGAAACTGGCCCTGGGTTGTCACGTGACCGCCTGACGATCACTTCATGAAAATCCAAAGTGTTTGGAAGAGTTTTGGACCTAATACGAGCAATTGTGCAAATTAGGTCAAAACTGTGAAAATTGATGGGACCGTCTTCCGTGAGCCAAAGAGACAATCTTGGTTGGTCAAGATAGCGTGCTCGTGTCCCCAAGGCGTCCGCGTCTCAGTCCTGAGAATTTCGATATTTTCTGGCGTGCAATTGAGCATCCATTCGAGAAAATATGCCAAAATTAGGGTTTCGACGAAACTGAGGAAAACACCATGAGATGATGAAAAATAATTATAAAATAAGGAATGAGGAGGCGCGGGACCGCCGTGGTCAAGGCATGGTCGGCCGGTCGTGGCCACGGTTCCGTGGTGCCTTTTCCTTAATTTTATAATATTTTGACGATTTTATGAAAAATTCATGAATTTTGAGAAATTTGATGAATTTTGGGAGTTTCCATGAATTGAAGGAGTTTTCATGAGTTCAAGGAGGCAAAAAATATTAAAATAATAAAACAAGGGCGTGTGGGACCGTTTAAGGCATGGCCGGCCGGCTAGGGCCCGGTCCCACGAGTTTCCCTAATTTTATAATGATTTTATGAAAATTCATGAATTTTGAGAAATTTGATGAATTTTGGGAGTTTCCATGAATTGAAGGAGTTTTCATGAGTTCAAGGAAGCAAAAATATTAAAATAATAAAAAACAAGGGCGTGTCGGACCGTGGAAGGCATGGCCAGCCGGCTAGGGCCCGGTCTCACTAGTTTTCCTAATTTTTTAATATTTTTAGGTATTTTGATGATTTGAGGGAATTTTTCCTAATTTGAGAGAAATACCATGAAATCAAGGAATTTGATGAATTCAAGGAAAACTAATAATAAAATAATAAAACAAAGGGGCGTGTGGGACCGTCTAGGGCATGGCCGGCCGGCCCGGTCCCACAAGTTTTCATAATTTATTTTATTTTATTATTATTTGATGATTTGTGCAAAACTACCATGAAATCAAGGAGTTTTTTCATGAAATTAGAGAAATAATAATAAAAAAATAATAAGGAACGGTGGGTGTGGGGCCGGTTGGGACCAAGGCATGGCCGGTTGGCCAATTTATATTATTTTTTATGGATTTATGGAAGTACCATGAAACCGAGGAGCTTCCTCAAGACGAAGTAGATTTGATAAAATGAGAGAATTTTCATCAAATCATGGAAAATAATAAAAATGCATTAAAAATATAAAACTGGCGTGGGATTGACCACGACACGATCGGCCGGTCGTGTGTCCGTGCTCCCAGCACCCTGGTCAATATCTTTAATTATTTATTATTTTATTCTCTATTTTGCATAGGTTCATCGTTTCGTTGTATTTTTGAAATACTCGTTCGTGCGGTGACTGTTAGTGTATCATCGTTGAATACACCTTCACCATTTGAATCGGGGCTTACTTAGAGGTAGCTCAGACGCCCGATTGTTGATTATTTATTACTAATTGCAGAATTCAGTAAAGAATAATTCACAAAACTGAGTAATAAGATGTTTATTATTAATTCATAGGATCAGCTGGGGATTCGACTACGAATTCAGAATAATAAAGTGAGCATTACCATTCCATGGGATCGTAGATTCGACCATAGAATCAGAGTAATTAAGGTTTATCTATTACCATTTATGAGACCAGTTGTGGAATCGATCATGAAATCGGAGTAATGAGATAATATTGCTATTCTATGAGATCAAGCTGTAGATTCGATCATAGAATCAGAACAATTGGTATTGTGATTCCATGGGACCAGTCGTGGATTCAACCATGGAATAGGAGCGATTGTAATTAGGAATAATTAACTTTGTGGCTCTATACTAGCAGAGAAAGCTCTCTAGGAGCATTAATTATCCTGATACGAGCTTGACGGTAAGTCATATCCTTTATATAGTCAGGGTAAACTTGTTGTTTGTTCCTGAAGACGTTATCGCTCTATACTAGCAGAGCAAGCTGTCTAGGAGCCGTCCATCTCGTGATGCTATATAGAAATAATCACTGAAAGTATTCAGTATTCATGAGATATGCCGTTGTCCAATCGTGAGACTACATATCTACATTTACTCTGAGAGAAAGTACTCTCCGTTGAGAATTCGATGAGAGACTCGTGTCTCGATACTCACGTCTGATTGCTGAATCAGAGCTTCGTATAATTATGAGTTCACGAATTTAGCCTTTGTCGAAAATCCACCATCTACATTAAGTCCTCTGCTTACTGAGGAAAGCTTTGTTCCTCAGTCAGCATTAAATGGTGATTTTCCGGCCATAAATAATAATACCAGTAATTGAACTTAGTCGTAAGTTGAGACGTTACCGGATTTAAAGAGCATGAGCAAACCACGACTTGATGAAGGCTTCAATGTCATGATTGGAGCGTCTTTTGATGAACATAAATTGGTGTTGAACCGCTGGTTTGGACGACGAGTCCGTGGTCGGTTAGGATTCGCGGGCCGGGCCCAATAAGAAAATCCTTGTGAAATTAGGTTTTGGAAATAAAATTTGGTATAAAAGGAATTAATCCTTTTTTTTTTTAAATTTCTCCTTCACACACGGCCAGCACCTTCATCACCTCTCCATCACCTTCACGTCAGCAGTGAGTGGAGGAAAATTTTTTGCCGGAGCTTCGCCGCCGTCCGACCGCCGCCGCCGTTGCCGCCGGCCAACTTCCGACCGATTCGCCCAGGTGTGTTTTTTTTTTGCTGATTTCATGAGTTGTTCATGTTTTGATCGTGATGAAATTATATACATGTGTGTATATTAGTGTGAGTTTTATGGAAAAACCCTCGTTTTTGAAAACGTATGTTCGTTCGATCGTTAGTTTTGAAAACTAACTATAATCCCTGATTTAGGAGAGATTTTTTTTTAGTATATGAACCTAGGCCCAGTGATAAAACTTAGTGTATGAGCTTTCATGTGTGCCACGGTTTTATCATAAAAGAAGTGAATTTTCATGAAATCGGAATAATCCTTCATTTTAAAGACAAATAACGATGACACGAAGGAAAATATGTATGATGAACTTGTGTCCAGTGATAAAATTTTGCTTATGAGATTTCATGTAAATGCAAAACTTTATTATATGTATGAGATGTGAGCTTTCACAATATTTTTTGAAATAAACCTTCGTTTTAAAGACAAATAACGACGATACGAAGGAAAAATATATTTTTTTTATATATATGTAGCCGTGACATATATTGTGTAAAATATGATGGTATATTTTATTTGCATGAATTTTTTTTCATTAGATAAAATTCTTTGAGAATTTATATATGCAAGTTGCATTAATTGCTGTTTTTTCGAAAAATCAGAAACGTGGGTTTTGTGGAACCTTCGAAGATAGACAATATATTTATGATGAAATATTTTATTGTTGTAAACTTCATAGGTCAATCAGTTGTGTGAATGTTCACATTATGGAAATAGTGTCCGTGATTTCATGAAAAATCAGTTTCAGAAATTAAATAAAGTTTCGTTCGTTTTTGCAGTTTTCGAAGAGACGAACGATTTTGGGGTGTTAACTCTAGCATTACTATTACTATTGTTATTGGAAGTATAAAAGGTAAGAGTTACCATTTTTGCTTGTATTTCCTTGATTTATATCTGGACAGCATACTGAAGTAGAATGTAGTGTGAACCTTTTCAGCTACTTAGCAAAGATGTCCAATTTCCAAGATGACGACCCCTCGAGGGAAGAGATGTGCGTTGATGATGGTGTCTCCAGAGATGAGACATGCATGGATGAAACTTCCGTTGGGGGAGACGAAGACGAAATCCCTGGGATTAAGAATGTCCCGAACATAGATGATGCATTCTTTGAAAAAGATATCCCAGGAGCTGAGCAACATTTGAAATCCCCAGTGTATCGTCTTTTGATAAATCCTAGAACTGTTACTCAGAAGAAATTGGTGACTCCTAAGACAGTGATTTAATTTTGTCTTGAACTTCGCCTCATCAATCATAGAGTTTAAGCTTTCTCGACGACCTTTGGAGAAATTTCCCGGCTGGGCGAGGCATATGTTGGGTTCTCCTCATGTGAGGACTATGCTCGACCAGGCGCAGGTGACGAGATCTATTCAAGCTTCTGGAGAGTTGTTCATTTATCATGACGCAAGTGGTATTGTGGCTCTGTTTGCTCGCTGGTGCGTTCCCACTCACACTTTATATGTAGATGGGGAGAGTTTACCATTACCTTGGAAGGCGTGGCGGCTCTGATGCATCTCCCGATCACGGGCAATCTTCCTGGGGATCTTTCAGATGAGGAGACCGTCGTTTCTCATGTCTTGACAGCTGCAATTGAGAAAGCGAATAAGGCTGGTAGTAAAGGATGCTATGCTTCCTGGTTGACACACTGGTGGCCCAAAGACGAGGTTTCTAATAAACCCATCGACGGTATGTTACCCATTGCTGCTTTCTTATGTTTATGGTTTTCCAGAGACGTTTTTGAAGACAGTGGAAACTTGTTGAAGCCTTTTGTGATTCCCTTTGCTATTAAGATGGCTCAAGGTGAGCAACTTTGATAGGTAGTTTATTCTTAAGCTCCTTGTATTACAACCTGGACTCCTTGATTATGGACTCCAGTGTGTCGAACGGCTCTATGAAGATTGAGTGTTATGCCAACACGATGTTTCTTCAAGCTTTGATGTGGGAGCATTTTAAGAATTATGCACCTACTCCACGTAATGTTCTGCAAGGACCGAATACTGATGCGCGCCATACTTTCCCTGAGAAAGATAATGCTAGGATCATGCGTTGGTCCACCAAGCAGCCTCGTTCTAAAATACGTTTTATTGATGTGTTAGATGAAGAATCTGAGTTCAATTTCCCCCCGTGGGTGTCAGTCCCTGATTATGTTTCTCAGCCGATGACTTTCAATACTGGAGAAGGCACGAGTTTGACGTCTGGTGCGCATCTGAGTGATGGCGAAAGATCTTTCATGTTGAGTTGCACTCCTGGTCATTTGCTATCAGTCACGTTAGGAAATCTTTCAGTGGAGCAGTATAATGTTGATAGAGCATATGGATCAGTGTGTTCCAACCATACGGAGAAGGAAGCCATCAGTTGAGCAACTCAGGACTCATTTGAATCATACTCACGTGGAAGGGAGTAGCTACTGGTTTCCTGGTTCTGATAGATTCGCCTATGTAACCCCAGGTTATGTAGAATTCTGGGACCAGCAACTTGGGCGTTTGCGTGGCTTTGTAAGATTTCCCAGACCTCCATTCAAGGATCTTCCTTCAGCTGAGATGATTCCCAGTCGACCAAGATTCTGGTGATAAACGAAAGTCGTCTCCAGGATGCTCTCAGGTATGTTTCTTCATATAATCTTCACAAAATTATAAGAACTGTATTCTGATTATATTACTGGATTTCACCACAGGACGGTCGTAATATACGACCTCGAATCGGTGTAGATTTCTCAGAGACTGAGGCGGTTATTCATGGCGGAGAAGGCAGGCATAAAGGTTATAAGCTGTTACCTAATACCGTAAAGTCCCCAGTTGGTGCTTTGGTGAGTTACCAATATTTCTCACCGTGACTTTCATTTCTATTAGCATTAGAATCATGAATCCAACGTTGTTAATTTTGTTGCAGAATTTTACTCCATCAAGTCTTGAAGGTCTTCAATTTTCTGCTACTGAACAAGCAATCGCTGATTTGAGTGACGAAGAAACTGTAAGTATTTCTTCACATGTTCAAATGGGGTGCTTCATAGATGAAAATATTGATTGTAAAAGACGTGCAAAGGAGGATGTCGTCATGGAGATGGAGAATTCTGGAACTCAATCATCCTCTGGGAATAAGAATGGAGGTAATTCCCAAGATTCGGAGCCGGATGGAAGTGATGTTCCTCTTGTCGTTGATGTGGACAATTCCAACCCCTTTGACACTTTGGAGACTCCTCAAGTAAGTATATATCCTGTACATTCTTCATAGAAGTATAAAAGTGCTGACTTGTAAATGAATGAATGAGAACCCATGTGAATATGTGAAAACTCAGTCGAATTTTGTCGTCAGAAAATTCAGAACCCAGCTTTTTAGTAGAAACGTTGTAGAATCTTCGTCCGGAGTCGGATTTTGATGATCTGCATGTGCAAATTCAAGCACGGAAAATTTCCAAGCTTTTTCAAAGAAGCTTTTTAAGTTTTGAGCACGTTCAGAGCCTGAAAAAGGTGAAATAGTAAACTTCCAGGAGATTTCCAGAACTTTTTCAGATTGCGCATCACTTAATATTTTGGCCATATCTACTCGCTCGTTCATCGGATTGCCATGAAATTTTGACATGTCATAGAGGACATCCATACGAAGAGAATGACATATGACCCATCCTAGGATTCCTTGTAGATTGCTCCAAGTTTGTTTCCTAGTACATGGCAGAGTTCAGTTTCTTCAGACGGACTCATCGTAAAATGTGTTTTCATGACTTTCATGTTATTTGCTCGTGCCTTGAATGTAGTATGATGAACCTTGATGATGTTTCCTTTATGGTATACTGTGTTTCATAATCTCCTTTAGATTCGTGACTCTAACCTCATGTAATCTTCGTATTAGGTGCTAAATACCGAAGTTGAGGATACTGGAGCCAACGATGATAACTCTAACCATTCCGGAGTTATTGATGAAGAGACAACCATACCTGCATTTCAAGGCCATGAGAAGGTCTCTACTGCTGTTATGGAAACCCAGATGGTTGTTGCCTCAGTGATAGAAGAAACCGAGACAGCAGCGGAGAATACCGAAGGAAATGTTTCTTTAGTCGTGGGAGCCATTCTAGTGACCGAGAACCGTATAATAGTGTATGAATATCCAACTGAAGGGGTCTCTTTCGATCCTCCCTTTAACACTTCACTCACGTATCATGAACTGGTCGGTGGATTCAGCGTTCCCATTGGATATGCACGCTTGTATGAGACGATATGGAAGAAGTTCGGCCATATGATCGTTGACAGGAACCCTGGGGGTGCTTATGCTTTAATCATGCAAGTAGGCGTTATCTTGCGTGTCGTGAGTAATATGCACATGAGACCCAGGAATACCGTGACTCCAGATATACTCTTTGATTGAGAGTTTAACTTGGAGAATTTAGAAAGACTTGGCCTCAACGTGACATGGCTTCGTAAGCAAATAAACGTTATCAAGGATTCATGTGAGAAGAACATACCCTTTCCAAACGATGCTGTGAAGGAGAAGGAGGACAAGATTGCCAAGATGGCCGAGGAGTTGAACAAGGAGAGGGCGGCTTTGCAAATCTTGAAGGATGCTGATGAGCGAAAGCCTTTTCTTGTTGATCTCTTGAACTTCTGAACTTCTGAGAGATGTGAGGTTTATACTTGGGTTTTTGATATTTAGATGGTTTTGGATTGACTGATGGTTGAGGATTTTCTTGTAGATTTGATAGAGATTTTCTTTTACGAAATATGAACTGAATTTTGATAAATTGCTGAATTCAAATACTGATTGCAAGTATTGCAAATGTTTTGGAGGAATTGAAATACTAAAATGAAAGAAAATTCTAAATGTTAAATCCCAGCACCATGAGTGCTTCAAACGCCCAATACCTTAAATGTCCAATAATTTCAGATAAACGCCTTGAGCCAATTTTCGTGAATTACTGGTAGGGTTCTTCCATATGTGTTGGTCAATTTGTAGTATCCTCCGGCCACGGATTCAGAGACCATGAATGTTCCTTCCCTATTGGAGTTCCTTATAGAATGAAGACCGCGCTGAACTGTTTTGAGAACCAGGTCCCCTTTATGAAACTTGTTAGGCTTGGTTGATCGTGCCTTGAATATCTTCCGCTGATTCGGAATTCCCCGTTTGATAGAATTCCTCGATTGTGGCCCGTAGGGACACTCGCGCGGAAGAGAGTATCCAGCATAGTGTTGATCATGCTTAGCCAAGTCTTCAGCAATAAACCTCTCGATGGAGTGACCGATTTGAAGAAGTTCCGAACCCAACCATTGAATGTAATATTGCTGAGGTGAAGTTACCCACTCGTAGCTTTTGATGACTGCTAAATTATTCATGGGGAGAAGTCCTTGGACCATAGTGGCGTATTTGAACATTGGTAATATTGGAGCAAGAGGAGGAATAAGACTTCCCTGAGCTCGAAACCTTCTGACAAAGGTGTGCGGATTATCTCCAAGTTACTGTGTAAGTCCCATCAGAGTTTTTACTTCTTCCAGATGCTCAAACGGTGGTGCGTCCTCTACTTCGTCTTCTGACTCGAAATCCTTGTCGATGACAGGATGTGTTGAAGGTATCGTTGTCCTTTCAGCATGAATCCAAGTTCTCCCAAGGACCATGTCGTATCTAGGGTCTTCCCGGATTATGAAAAACTTGGCCTCAGTGCAGATCGATCTTTCCGTAACTTTGAGAGTGATGAATCCGTATGCGTTTCTAGAGATTCCTTCGTGATCCCTGATTGCTATGGGAGCGTGGGTGGCTTCCCGTCGAGTAATACCAGCAGCTCTGAGAGTTTTCAAAGGGATGATGTTGACAGCGGTACCAATATCGATGAACGCCCTCTTGAACTCATTTTATTTAATGTGCATTGTGGTGAGCAGTCCCCAGTCATACATTTCTGTGTCAGTGGCTGAAGGTCCGGTGATAGTCTCTTGGATCAGCGGACGTCTTCCAGACACGATGTGGTTCAGTGCAGCAAACATGTCTTTCCTTTGAGCTTTCGAAAGATACAACATCTCGCAGACATGTTCGATCAGAGATTGGACCGTTTCTTTGACAGGAGGTTCGGAGATGATAAAAGTTCTGACTGGGAGGGGGTTTTTGTGCACCCCCTCAGTCCCCAGGTTGAGCTCTCCTGATTCGAACTTTTCTTTGAATATGCGCTTCAAAATTTTGCAATCACTCGTGGGATGGCTGACGTATCTATGGAAGCGACAATACCGAGGATTTTCCAAGGCCTCTTCAGTTGGCTCCTTCCTGACATAAGGCAATTTGATTGCGCCATCTTGAATCAGGTGCTTCTGGATCTTCCGTATGCTGAGGAGGGGATTTTTGAATTCTCCTTCTTGTGTGTCTTTGAAGGGGTGGAGAAAGTATGCTTGTGTTGTGGTTCTGCTTTTCACTTACTCCCTTCCGCGACAACATTTGTTGAAGGTTGCAGGTTATACTGCTTGTTGATCAGACGCCTGCTTCCTCGAGTGTCTTTTGAATCTTCAGTCTTTGTAGACTTTGCTCTTTACAAAAGAGCGGGTGCAGTGGTTTCCGAACTCTTCGCAGCTTCGTGAATCTCTGAGAAAGTCTGGAATCGAAGGTTTTCTAGCAAGGCCCTGTAGACCGGGAGCATTCCATTGATGCACAAGTCTACCAGTTATTGCTTCGTGACGTTTGGGTCATGACAATCCAGGGCTTGGACTCTGAACCTTTTCACATAATCATTGGGATTTTCACTGACCCTCTGAAACATTCTTCCAAGGTCGGAGAGGGTGACTTGTTCTGACACGAAGAAGTATTTCCTGTAAAATGCGTTAACCATTTCTCCCAAATTGTTGATGGTCCCTGGTGTGATGCTGTTATACCAGGTGTATGCCCTGCCTTTCAGAGATTTTTAGAATTCCTTGAGATGGACGACATGATTATGTTCATGTTCTCACAAGGCTTCGAGAAAACGAGAGACATGTTCTCGAGCATTGCCAGTTCCATCATACAAGGTGAAAGTTAGAGAAACATAACCTTTGGGGAGTGGAATCCTCTGCGTAGCGGCAGGATAAGGAGGTTAATGACGATGGTCATGCGATGTCTTTCCTTTTCCATGGTTCTCTAAGAGGTGCTCTAGATCTTCGCGAGTGATGAAATTCGGTGATCCCTTCGCTGATGAGTTGTCTGCAGCAGTTTTGTGGACTTCGTCGTCTTCTACTGTATGTATTGGAATTACTTCAGGACCGTCGTCCGAGGATTTCTCCTTCTCCTTTCCCTTCTCTTGAGTCTTCTATGACATCTTGTCAGTAAGAGTTTTGATATAATTACACAGCTCCTTCTGTGTAGCATCCATGTCAGTCTGGTTCTTTGCAAGAGTCTCCTGTGCTTTGATAAGATCAGCAATGGTAGGCGGTGGATCTCCTCTGACTTCTTCAGGGTGTCGTCCGGACAGTGGATGACCTTCGGCGTGAGGAGGAGTAGTGTCACCACCATCAGTGTTAGAGGTCGTAATTGTCTCCGGCATATTCTGATTGTTGTTGTTGCTAGTGCTAGCATGGTTTGTGTTAGGATTCGTAACTGAACCTGACTTGAGATCAACCATCTTGTGAAACTGTGAGATTGTAACCGAGAGAATGATCTCCCGCTGTGGTCTCCAATCTGTAGATGGGGAAAACGATTTGCTGGTTTTTAAGGAATTGTGGAGACGACCATACGGAGGAGACTCCTCAAACCGAGCGCAATGTTAAACCTCACACATATGCACCGCTGCGAAGGGGGTTCTTTAGATTCGAGAGATCAATCTGTAGTACTCTGGCCTAAATCAAGATAATGACCGTTCCAGAGTAAATTCGGTCACAAGAGAGGATGGGTTGATCTGTAGGAGGGAAGCTGAGAAATGTGTGGAATCAATGGTAATCAAAGATTGTGGGTGTGTGAATTCCGAATACGATAATCTCTGAGTGATTGAAATTGCTCAATTGAGAGTGGTTGCTCAATTGATGAGTTGATGATCTCGTATTGTCGATGAGACGTGAAATTGATGATGCTGATGATGATGATTCAATCATGATTCAGAGACTTAATTATATTGCTGGAATTCTAGACACCAAGATCCCATGAAGTGTGACAGTTGATGGAATCAAGGAGTGGGGAAGTGGAGATCGTGTTTGAAACTAGTTGCTCAACGCGTGGAGACTTGGTCGATTTTCCACCCACTACCTCGTGAATTCCTTCAACTGATTGCACGACTTGCTCACATTCCATCGTGTGTTTGAACACACATGCCGTAGACCGCCAGACCAAAACCCTAAGTGATATCCCCCCAAGTGACACGATTGACGTCTCGTGGTTTGTTAGTCAATTGATGACTTCGTGGTTTGATGGGACGATGAGTCCATGTAGTCGTTGAGTTGAACATGATGTTCTGAAACTCGTGAATTGAACATGTCATGAGACGGAGGTATAGTTCTTACGATGAAGTGAGCAAGTATTGCTCATTCGGTGGATCGTTGAATATTGATTGTTGAACCAATATTCCTTGGTTTGAACAAATATTTATCATCTGAGCAAGTGTTGCTCATGTGATGAATTTTTGAATATTTGATCGTCTGAGCATGTGTTGCTCGTCTAATGGATTATTGGCAGCGTACCAAAAATATTAATTAGAATACTGGTCGTTGAACGAGCATAATTAATAAAATTATTGACCATGAGGTCGTCGTAAAATTATTAAGGTTAGAATCTGGAATAATGATCCTTGGATTCAGAAACCCTAGTTTGATCAATTGATGATCAATTCATGGTTCGTCAGAATTTCAACCATGGGATGAAGGAGGGAGCGACTACATGGACCGTGGATCAACCATGTAGTGTCCATATGCTCACGTGAGCAAATACGAAGAACTCCTGAAGAGTTGACGATTTGTTGGTGGAAGAATGATTAAATGCTGGCTTAATCATTTATTCAAAAATGCTCGTCTGAGCCTTAGGTGAGAAAAACTAATTAATTATGACGAGGCGAGGGACCGACCATGGAGTCATGAAACCGGCCCTGGGTTGTCACGTGACCGCCTGACAATCACTTCATGAAAATCCAAAGTGTTTGGAAGAGTTTTGGACCTAATACGATCAATTGTGCAAATTAGGTCAAAACTATGAAAATTGATGGGACCGGCTTCCGTGAGCCAAAGAGCCAGTCTTGGTTGGTCAAGATAGCGTGCTTGTGTCCCCAAGGCGGCCGCGTCTCAGTGCTGAGAATTTTGATATTTTCTGGCGTGCAATTGAGCATCCATTCGAGAAAATATGCCAAAATTAGGGTTTCGACGAAACTGAGGAAAACACCATGAGATGATGAAAAATAATTACAAAATAAGGAATGAGGAGGCGTGGGACCTCCGTGGTCAAGGCATGGTCGGTCGGTCGTGACCACGGTCCCATGGTGCCTTTTCCTTAATTTTCTAATATTTTGATGATTTTATGAAAAATTCATGAATTTTGAGAAATTTGATGAATTTTGGGAGTTTCCATGAATTGAAGGAGTTTTCATGAGTTCAAGGAAGCAAAAAAATTTAAAATAATAAAACAAGGGCGTGTGGGACCATGGAAGGCATGGCCGGCCGGCTAGGGCCCGGCCCGCACGAGTTTTCCTAATTTATAATGATTTTATGAAAATTCATGAATTTTGAGAAATTTGATGAATTTTTGGAGTTTCCATGAATTGAAGAAGTTTTCATGAGTTCAAGGAAGAAAAAATATTAAAATAATAAAAAACAAGGGCGAGTGGAATCGTGGAAGGCATGGTCGGCCGGCTAGGGCCCGGTCCCACGAGTTTTCCTAATTTTTTAATATTTTTAGGTATTTTGATGATTTGAGGGAATTTTTCCTAATTTGAGAGAAATATCATGAAATTAAGGAATTTGATGAATTCAAGGAAAACTAATAATAAAATAATAAAACAAAGGGGCGTGTGGGACCGGCTAGGGCATGGCCGGCCGGCCAAGGCCCGGTCCCATAAGTTTTCATAATTTATTTTATTTTATTATTATTTGATGATTTGTGCAAAAATACCATGAAATCAAGGAGTTTTTTCATGAAATTAGAGAAATAATAATAATAATAATAATAATAAAATAATAAAGAACCGTGGGTGTGGGGACGGTTGGGACCAAGGCATGGCCGGTTGGCCAATGATCACGCCCCACACTCCTTTTCTTAATTTTATATTATTTTTTATGGATTTATGGAAGTACCATGAAACCGAGGAGTTTCCTCAAGACGAAGGAGATTTGATAAAATGAGAAAATTTTCATCAAATCATGGAAAATAATAAAAATGCATTAAAAATATAAAACTGGCGTGGGATTGACCACGACACGGTCGGTCGGTCGTGTGTCCGTGCTCCCAGCACCCTGGTCAATATCTTTAATTATTTATTATTTTCTTCTCTATTTTGCATAGGTTCATCATTTCGTTGTATTTTTGAAATACTCGTTCGTGCGGTGACTGTTAGTGTATCATCGTTGAATACACCTTCACCATTTGAATCGGGGCTTATTTAGAGGTAGCTCAGACGCCCGGTTGTTGATTATTTATTACTAATTGCGGAATTCAGTAGAGAATAATTCACAAAACTGAGTAATTAGATGTTTATTATTAATTCATAGGATCAGCTGAGGTTTCGACTACGAATTCATAATAATAAAGTGAGTATTACCATTCCATGGGATCGTAGATTCGACCATAGAATCGGAGTAATTAAGGTTTATCTATTACCATTTATGAGACCAGTTGTGGATTCGATCATGAAATCGGAGTAATGAGATAATATTGTTAATCTATGAGATCAAGCTGTGGGTTCGATCATAGAATCAGAACAATTTTTATTGTGATTCCATGGGACCAGTCGTGGATTCAACCATGGAATAGGAGCGATTGTAATTAGGAATAATTAACTTTGTGGATCTATACTAGCAGAGCAAGCTGTCTAGGAGCATTATTTATCCTGATACGAGCTTGCCGGTAAGTCATATCCTTTATATAGTCAGGGTAAACTTGTTGTTTGTTCCTGAAGACGTTATCGCTCTATACTAGCAGAGCAAGCTGTCTAGGAGCCTTCCATCTCGTGATGCTATATAGAAATAATCACTGAAAGTATTCAGTATTCATGAGATATGCCGTTGTCCAGTCGTGAGACTACATATATACATGTACTCTGAGAGAAAGTACTCTCCGTTGAGAATTCGATGAGAGACTCGTGTCTCGATACTCACGTCTGATTGGTGAATCAGAGCTTCGTATAATTATGAGTTCACGAATTTAGCCTTTGTCGAAAATCCACCATCTACACAAGGTAACTAGGAGATTTTTGAACCAACATTGATGGCACAAATACTTAATTGTAGTGCCCAAATACTCTCAGAAAAATTATTAAACATTTGTATGGATAATTAACAGATATATTTATCTAGGTGTTCGAGATTATGAAAGTATATTAATAGGAAATAATTGATTTGCAGAATAACTTTTATGAGACTCATTATAAGCTTTCTTGATTTATTTCTTCCTAAATTGCGATGTGTATATGTATTGTTTGTCGCTTGCGAGATAGTAATACTAATTGTGGGAGACGGATATATATATATATATATATATTCAGGTCGTGGAAATGGTAGGATATCATTGGGTTAGAAAAGGATAAAAGAGAGCTTCTATAGGTATATACTGTACAACTTTCCTTCTCTTTTACAAATTAACTGCTTGATCACTAATCATGTTGTTTTGATGATATTGAAATTTGTGAAGTATAAAAGAATATAAGAAACATCTGCTGCTTTTTAGAGTTAAAGATCTTGGTCTCAGTTATTTACCTCATAGAAAGTAAGACGCACACCCTTTTGAGCTTGATGCTATTAACTTTACAGCTGTTTGAGAGGTTTTTTGTTGGGGTTTCTTAGTAGCGTAACTATATACCACCAGCCTCTGATTCTTAAAAATCCAAAATAGCCCTATATTTGACTTGAATTTATGTATAGTGACTCTGCATAAAAGAGAGTTCTTCACTTTATCTTCACACGCGGAATTTTTCTCTTCTATAATTCATTCGTGGTCATTATACAAGCTCATATTTTTCTTTATCTGAAGCGTCCAACAATATATTTATGGATCCTATCAATAACTCTTACCTTCGTCTTCCAAAATTGAGTTGCTAACGGGATCCATTTTGGTCATAATACTCTATTTGCATCAATTTCAGGCCAGCACCCTAAGCTGGGTGACTACTTGATAGCTACGTTGACTGCTAAAAGAGTCTCTTCTGGAGCAACGAAACCAGCTTTGTTCTTTTGTTTGATGCCTCAAAATTTTTCACTTATACTGACAGGTAAATTATTTTGAGCTTAACTCTGAATATTAGCTAGAAAATTACATTTATCTAATTGTGTTTGCTTAACATATTTCTTGAGCTTAACTGTTGAGAATGGAAGTTGAAATTTGATCATTCCCAGCCTGAAAGCATCTAACTGTTATATCTAAGTGTTAATCATCTTAAATCAATTTTCTAAGAATCATTATAGAAAGTAAAGTCTATTGAAAAAAACAAGTGCAGATACAATATGTGGCGACATGATATAGAAAGTAAGTCTCCTGAGTGGACGATTATTTGGATTCTGGAAGTAGGTGATCTAAGTTAGGAACAAAGTCAAATACTTTTTCATAGAACCAGATTATCTGAAAATGATGATTTGTAGGTTTTCAAGTTATGGTGGAAGAGTGTTCAAACAGGGAAAGATGCATGTGTGCATCAGCAGGCATTGCTTAACACCGATGCTTGAAAAAAAAAGGTGAAGCGGGATACACCACCCTTTTATGTCGCATTACCGTTCCTTTATCCTATGCATATAAAGCTGGTGAAAAGCTGCTAAACTTGCTAGATTCAGAATTAGTTGTAGGACTGTGTCTCGAGTTAAACTCTTTGGTATTTATGCGTCTATGAGCCTGGACAACATGTAAAACCTCGATAAATCACTCCTACTGCGCAAAGCAATGCTGCGAGGTGATTAGGAACGACCACATAATTTATTTGAAAATGTAAATGCAAACACTGCCTTTAATTTTTCTTAAAGGTTTCTAAGTTGGCTACCCTAGGACACGCTAAAGGACGTTGTGCATTTCCAAGTGGGAGTTTGGTTTCATCTTGGTAACATTTTCATAACCCATGTAGGTGTAATGTAATCTTTTAATTTACACCTGCAAAACATAAAACAACCATTGACGCGTGAACGAGAGTGATTGCATTATTAACTCATAATATCTTCATTTGTTAGCTTAGATATTTTAAACCATATATTTACACTATAAACGCCTGTCTTCAATTATGATGACAAAGTTCGGAGCTTAGGATGGATAATGGAGTAGAATATGTATGTTCGAGGATAGTCATATATATTATGGCTTATCAGAAGTACGGCTTAGCGGAGATAATCTGAAAAAGTAAGACCAATGTACCAATCACGAACTTGGTTGATCGATCCTCATCTAGCTTCCAATATTTGAGAGTGGATTCTCTACTGCATGGTAAGGGTAAGAGCTTTCATAAATTCCTCTTCTATGACACAAGAATGCGCTCTAGCTCCCTTGAAAAAAGTGAATTTTTAATCTTTTTTTCTTTGCTACCTATTATGCTTACCATTAATTACTTCAGGTTTGTCTACGCGAGTAGGCATGGTAAATTTTGATATGTCTGATCTGAGATGGGGGCATCCCATTTCTTTACTAATGCTTTTATTCTTAGTAGTTTGGTGCTTTTCCATGTTTATGTGCAGATTCAAGATGCGGTCACGACCATATACCGAGGATGTAATCAACTTAGTTTCATGCATGTAATGCAATCACTTTAATACTGGAGTGTTGACAGGGGTGATTATTAAAAATGAATTTTGATAAAATGAATAAGATGAGAATCCATAATCAAACACAATGGTTAACTGCAATTCAGAAGGAGAAGGAAATGGAGATGTAGGATGATATATACTCATACATTTATACTGCATTCATAAGGAGTAGTTTAAATGTTTATTGGTTTTGATTTTGATTCTTATTTTGAGAAACTTAAATGTAAATTTGAGTTTTTATTTCTACTGCATTTTGACAATTAAAATTCAGTATATATTGGGTCCATCGAATTATCTACAAGCACCGGACATCCATATTTTGGACATGTAAATTATTTCCATATGGCATTGTATGGTGTGTAATTAATTCATCTGATTGCCATTTTGCATTCAGTCGACGTTCGTGGTAACATTTTGAAGAAAAGGATCCAGAACATGTTCATATACAGGTCAAGGTGCAAAGAAGTGTTCAAGCTTAAGAAATTACAAAATGACAAGCTGGGTTGTGCATTATTGAATGGGGTTACTACAACTCCATTTCTGCCGCTCAAATCAAATTATTTTAATAACAAAATCTATGACGTGTACTATAAAAAAAGAGGGCAATTTGTAGAACCAGTGTCACCTAAAAATAAAATGAACAAATTATCCTGTATCACATTAACTTTGTCATTGGGCATAAACTAGGAACATAGCATTTAATGTGGGCGACATTTGTTCATATGAGTTGTTTAAATCTCAGAAGAAAAAAACAGAAAACTCAACACACTGGCACAAGAACCAAATCCCCGGACGTTACTGCACGAGTTATATCCTAGTGCAAAAACATAAAGCAATATATTATATTTTTGGATGTCCACCATATTTTCAAATTGCTATATTTATTTGTTGAGTTATTTTTCCAAAATAACTTCTACGCCTCCGAAAATAGAAATTGCTTTTATTTTCTTTTAATATTTTTATGGGTCGAAAATATTAAGAATTTATTTTTTTCTTATTTTTATGCAATGATAATATTCAGAAAAAATGGTATGAACACATTCCCTGTGTATATAAAAATGGATCTGGTAAATCAGCATCATAGTTGTTGGTTCTTCAACATTACTAGAAATCTTCGTCACTTCCAAGTACTTCAATGATTCTAAATGTGTTCAACTAAGCATCATAGTTGTTGAAAATCCGTAACTATAACAATGATAAAACAGTTGCTGTCGATCATTGTTATACAATGTCATAGTATTATTACACATCATCAAAGTTCAATTGTATCACAACTTTGACAACAATACTATGGTGATATGTATCACTCCCCCTTAGTCAATACTCCATCTCACATGGAAACCACTCCCCCTTACATAATGATCCAAAAACCATATGTATTTGTAGTGTGAACTACACATTAATTCTCCCCCTTTTTGTCAATAAAATTAGCAAAGGTACGAAAACTGGTGGGATCCTAATGAAATTTCCATAGAAACTTTTCATGACCAAAAGAAAGCACATATCAACTTTAGATACAATCATATAGCCGAAGATAGATGCTTTCATCAAGGAGTTTATAAAGGTACAAGATAACCCCTATAATATTCCACAGCCGCACTCCCCACAAAGATTTGGCAATTAAGCACAAGTTCAATTAAGAACTCTCCCCCATAAAATGTCATTCCCGAAAGAACAACAAGAGCGACCTTACTTTCACAAGAAAAGTAGGATTTCTTTGGACATAACGAATCATATACGAATATGTACTTGAACCCAAAAAATACTCAATTAAATTAACCACAAGAAAACCCATCATTAATTTAATCGGAAATGCTAAACATAAGAGAACTTATGGAGCCGCACAGTATATACATAAAAAATATGGATCAGGGAAGATCAATACTGCGGAATAGACAAGGTTCCATTCTATTTTCCATCATTATTTGCACAAGGACATACAATAGACATAATCCTCATAAACAAAAGTTTTATCCTTTCTTCCATCAAAATATGACATAAAAGGCTTTAACTTTTGTAATGTCAAAAGTTCATTCATTCTTTTATCAATACATGCATATCGACATATGAACGACTTAACTTTTGACAAAGTATGGGGCAATCATAGTTCACGGACGCAAACACACATATCCCATAACCAATTGCAATATATAAAACCATAAAGATTAATACTGCAAAAATCATCTTCCAAATAATTTTTAGAATTTAAACAAATAAACCTAAAAAATAATGAAGATGAAAACGTTGGACATAGCTATGTGTAATCACAATAATGGCTATACCAAACTCTAGTTATTCAGCCTAAAAACATAAGAATAAAATTCTCATAAGAATATTTACTAGACAAAAAAAAAATCAACAAGCTAAAGAACAAGGACAAACACTTAAACCATCAAAACCGAACACGAACTGAAATCAAATAGACATTTCGGAATCCTCACGAGCCTTGAGGTCTTTGAGCTTGTGATGGACATCATCTAATGATTCTTCAGAGAAGATATCCTCATTGAGAAGATCTTTAACATGTGTCTTTATGAGACCACGGTCAGAAGTAACCTTTTTCAACTCAGTTCTTAACACATTAAGACTCTTCAAACTATCAACGAGCTGCAGTTTTACTTCCTCAAAATATTTAAGAAAATCATGAACCACTTCAGCAGAAACCATATCCTCATTCTCAACATACTGATGTGTATAGGCATAGTAACATGAGGCATTAAGATGATCATATTCTACTAGGGTTCTTTTCTTCCTTCCCTTGGACTCGAAACCAATACCTTTGTCAAGAAACCCTTTTGCAAAACCGCTAGAGTTAGAGGAAGACATTCTTGACAAACAACAAAAAAATTCCCAGAGTATGCGTACGAGAATCAAGGGTTTTGGTATTTAAATGGTTTCTTAGAGAAGGTAAATTTTAGGGTTTCTAAACATTGATTCGTGACAGTAACATGGGTACTCGTACAAACACAATATTGACCCAACAACAGAGGTATGCAACCGGTCATATTTTTACGACAAGACAAAATTTCTTCCATGTGAAAAATATCACAAGATTTTTGGCTCAGTAAATTTTATATCTCCATAGAGAAATAATTTAGAGCACACAACATAGTTGCAACAAAAAAAAAAAAAAAAAAAAAAAAAAGAACAACATCAGACACAACCAAAGCTTTAAGCAAAGTTGTTTGCAGACAATAGTTTAACTATTGACAATAAGAAATAGCTCAACTAAACAAACAACAATTTTGCCAACAGTATACCTGGTTATTAACACATCTTACTCAACAGGATTTTTATGAGTAAGTTCTCAATCCTTGTGATTAAGTGACACAAGTATGAGCTCTAAGCTCATTAAATGAACTGTGTTTACGGTTGGGTCTCTTTTTCCTTTTGAATTTAGGAAAGAATTCTTTTTGATGTGAGAAATTATCATAAAACTTACTGTCATCATAATACGAGACAAAGTTTGAGTTCTTACCAGAAGAATTTTGATTTGAGGCGGTTGACAACCTGTTGACAATTTCTTTATAACCTTCAATTATCTCCTTCAGGTTATCTCTCATATCATCATTTTTGTTCCTTTCTCCTGGAATTTTGTTCACATCAAAGATAACGTTACCTCCTCTTTTAACAGAAGAAAAAACTTGATCTTTCCTTAGACGATTTTTGTTAAGACGTGTGTTCTGCTTCTGAGCATTCGAGGAACTCATTGAACTGACTTTCCTGGTAGCATACACAGGGTAAGTACGAAAACCAATTGGTTTAGACATACGAATGTCAGTTACACCTTTGAGAATTAAATCTAAGGTGTGTTGAAGTTGAACAAAGGAATTTTTATTCAACCTAGAGATTCCCTTTTGTTTAACATATGCTTTTAACTTGCAAAAGAAACATACTTTATGATCACCGGAGTGATTAGGTAGTGCAGTCTTAACAACCTCGTTTGGAGATTTCTTCCTTCCATGTGATGTGGAACAACCTTGATTAGAGGAGGTGATTAACACATCTTTTCCAATAGGAAGGGATTCTGGTTTTACTTATAGAACTGGAACTCCTTCATTTGTGGTAGAAGTACATGGTATATTAGACTGCTTAGAGCATCCTTGAATTGAAAGTTTACTCAAGCGATGTTCAATTTCCAAAGCATCCTTTTTGAGGCTCGCCTCGAGCAATACACATGAAGAATGATCTTCAGTATTTTCTTTGGATTTACAGTCTTTTATTATACCAAGAAGAAAATTGACATGATTTTTCAACCGATTAAACCTACCAGCTTGGATTCTAACAAGATTCAGAATCGGTTCACTCTCTTCAGTTGTTTCCCTTTCATTAATAGAGATAGACTCTTTTGAAGGGTAATCGGAATAACACATGTTAGTTTCTGCCCATCTCGTCAGAACACTAGGTTCGTTTATATTTGAGATTGACGAATCTTTCTCTTTAATAGATATAGTCAAGACATAACTTTTATTTCTGGTGATGCATTTATCAGAGATAGTACTCTTGTCCATAGAGCCAGATCGCTACAAACACAGACTTGTAAGGCCTTTAAACGTGTTTGCCTGCTTTGATACCAATTGAAAAGGCGGGGGTCTAACAACCACACCCAATATTTCGCTTAACAATCTGTACGGACAAACTCCAATATTCTTTTAAGAGTTTCAACTAGACAGCCAGACTCAATCTTATTAAAAGTATATCAAAGAGTTATATCTCACTTTCTCGATTCAATACTTACTCAAGCAAATAGAAATCTGCGAGTCTAATTGAATACAAGAGAAACTACTTGAACGGTACCAAAGAACAATGTTCAAGGATCAATCAATTTCAATCAACAACCAAAGGTTGGATTTCCCAATTGATTGATTCAACGCACGACCTGTGATATTTCAATTATATAACAAAATATAATGCGGAAAAGAAATAACACAGACACCAGAAGTTTTGTTAACGAGGAAACCGCAAATGCAGAAAAACCCCAGGACCTAGTCCAGATTGAATACACACTCTATTAAGACGCTACAGACACTAGCCTACTACAAACTAACTTCGGTATGGACTGTAGTTGAACCCCAATAAATCTCACAATGATCCAAGGTACAGTTGCGCTCCTTACGTCTCTTATCCCAACAGGATACTACACACTTAATTCCCTTAGATGATCTCACCCACAACTAAGGGTTGCTACGACCCAAAGTTGAAGACTTTAATAAACAAATCTGTATCACACAGAAAAGTCTACGGTAATAGATAAATCTGTCTCCCACAGAAATACCTACGAGTTTTTGTTCCATCTTTTGATAAATCAAGGTGAACAGGAACCAATTGATAACTCGGACTTATATTCCCGAAAAAAGCCTAGAATTATCAGTCACCTCACACTAATCTTAATCGACTAGCAAAAGAAGATATTGCGGAATCACAAACGATGAGACGAAGGTTTTTGTGACTTCTTTTATATCTTTCCTATCGGAGAAATCAATCTCAAGCCAATCTTACGATTAAACTCAAATACAATAGAAACAACAAGATCATATCACGCAACTACAAAGAGAATAGTTGGTTCTGGCTTCACAATCCCAATGAAGTCTTCAAGTCGTTAACCTACAGGGTCTCGAGAAGAAACTTAAGGTTAAAAGAGAATCAACTCTAGCCAATACAACTAGTATCACACAGGAGGTGTGGGGATTAGGTTTCCCAGCTGCTAGAGTTCTCCTTTATATATACTTTCAAATCAGGGTTTGCAATCAATGTTAGCTTGGTAACAAAGCATTCAATATTCACCGTTAGATGAAAACCTGATTAGATTCAAGCTAATATCTTTCAACCGTTAGATCGAACTTAGCTTGTTACACACAAATGAAATGCACGTTTATTTAGGTTTGTGTAACCGTACCCAAACATGTACACTTAGTTGGTTCAACAGTAGTTAACCAAATGGTTATCCATATGAGCACTTTCATATCAACCATATTCTTCTTTACCACAACTAGTTCAAATGACTCAAATGAACTAGTTAGAGAGTTGTTCAATTGCTTAGATCTTATATAAGTGTACAAGACACAATCGAAGCAAAAATGATTTGATTCAATCGAATCAATTCATGAACTTTATAGCCACGGTTTGCAAGTATGCATTCTTTAGTTTATATAAGTTTAAGTTCACGAATAATCGTTTTTAGAAAATAACCAACTTAAGTACGCATACTGGTACGCGTACTTAAGTACCTGGAATAAGTTTGTTTTCAGTTCACAAAATCCAACATAAATTCTCGGGACATGAACCTCCGATAGTGCGCGTACTGGTACGCGGACTTTAGTTACGGTTTTCCTGGGCAGCAAAGTAAGCATACTTTGGTTCAAGGAATAAGGACTTACACATGTATGTGTTACCACATGTTTATGGGTGAAAACTGTTTCTACTGGTTTTGGTAAATTTGGGTGTGTGGATGAGAAACGAATCAAAACCCTAAAAAAATGCACTTCACGGGAGTGCTTTTGATTCGAGAGATCAATCTATACAATTCTGGCCTAAACAAGAAATGGTCGTTCCAGACTTGCTTAGGTCACAAAGTGAAGGAGAAGGGGTTGATCTTAGGGAGGGAAGCGAAGAAGGTGTTGAGATTTTGAAGGTGTTGGTTGTTTATGACTTGTATCAGAATGTTGAACTGGCTTGCATAATGTAAGCTATCAATTCTGAGTGTTTTCTGGATACTGTAACAACACTTGGTTTTTCTGTGTCGTTTGAAAATAGGTGAAGGACCTATTTATGCAAGTCATTGAGCGCAAAACTTCATCTCGTAGGAAGTTGAGTGATGCAGTAGTGGGGTCGTGTAGGTGGTTACACGATCACGTCTTGGCCTACTTCCCTCATCACCTTAACCATCCATGCCTCCTGACACGTTCTTGTAAATGGGCGTGTTGCACGCCGCACGCCGTAAACCACCAGACCAATACCCCAGTAAGTATCCCCTAGTTTGTGACATGCTTGATGTCTCGAATGAGTGGATCGTGGGACCCATAGGAAGTAGCATACGGTGCTAGGTTAAATAATTGAGTTATTTAAGAAGTCGATATTCATGAAATATCGTGTATACTTTATGCATGTAATGCATCGAATACAATCAATATGAATGAAGCATCGTTGTTTTAAAGCGTAACGGAGTAAGTTGCGGATTAAGCGTCTTAAAATAGCTGCATGCCCAACCATCTTCGAGTGATCGTTGATCGTTTGAAGGCCGCATGGGCGGGCCATCCCTTGAACGATCACTCCTTGTGGTAGAGTGACGGACGGTGATCACCAAGGTGCCTCATTAGCCGTTTAACTCTTAACCTAGGCTATCCGACCAAGCTGGCAAAGTTGGATGGACGAGATGATCTGCGACACATGTTTGCGACCGTTGATGGATTTTAGGGTTTTAAAGAGGTGCGTAAGCATCACTCTTTAGCTTGACCAAAATCAAGCATGGACAAAGTTTCTGGTGGGACCGACCGGGCATGCGTGTAGACGGCTTGCCGGTGTACAAGTCCATGCCACTCTGTCTCGCAGAGGTGCGATCTAGGCCACTCAATTTGTCTGGCAAAGTTGAGTAGCCGTGATCGATTTGATATAGAAATCCTTTGCCGCAAAGGATTTGGGAACTGCGTGACATGCCTCCTTTGGGCGTGCGTTTCGAGGCGCTCGGCCATGTTGGCCTAGACCGATCGGTCACACACATAGGTAGGCCCACGTTGATCATGTTGATACTCTTGTTACCTCTTAAGTCTACATCTACACCTTCCGTTTAGGATGGCGAAGATGGATGGACGCGATCGAACTGCGACAGTTATGTAGCCACAAACCCTAATTAGGGTTTTAGAACGGTCACGCACGCGTGACTTTGGCCAATCGGTTTGGCAAGATATGCTTCTCCATTGGAGAGGTCGATTGTGTGGGGCCCACGTTGGGCTGACGGTGAATGTATGTGCACTTCCTTGATGGTCCTAGGCGCGATCTAATCCATCCAAACACGTTGGCGAACTTGGATGGTTGTGATCGATTTAAGACGCTAGTGGAATTTCCGTGACCCTTGAAAAGCATCACGCTCATCATGTTTCAGGCAAACGTTCACGACTCTATGACCATGCCGTGAGCAAGCCGATAGGGTAGGTGAAGAGTGGGCCCGCTAATGTGTACATTAGCGCTTCACTAATCAATCGCGGGACGATCCAAGCCGTCCAACTAGGCTGGCGAAGTTGGACGGTCGCGATGACTTTGAGACTGTATTGGACAGCCTTTGCTCGTTCGAGCCTTTTCTAAATCAACACGGCCACCTTTCTTTGGGCCGACGTTTGACAGGCATTTGGGAGTGTAGTGTGTTGTTCGACCGGCTAGGGAATAAGCGGGCCCGCGGGTGATCATCACATTGATCGCCTGCTTCTGCTAGGGTTAGTCTAGGCTAGTTAAATTATGCGGCCAATTTGCGTGGCCGTGATCGTTTCCGAGACTGACATGGACAGTCCATATTTCCCTTAGGGAATTAAACATGCTCGATCGGGATAATATAAGCGCACCGAAACAGGGTTCTCTTTGGTTAGAGAATGGTATGGCTTGTGGGTATTTCATGCATACCTCACTATTGACACTTGGAGATTCGTGTTACTATGCTGAGAGTAAACACTCAGGCGTCATGCCGCACGAATAATGAGAGTCCTACTGAGAACATCACAGGAAATACAAGGCAAATCATGCATTAATTAATAATGCTATAAATACACAGAATATTTGGGAGTGTTGCTACATACACTATTTTGAGTGAACTTTGTATATCTATTGAATTGCTTCAAATAAATAGAACGAGAGGATTTCTGCGCTCATCGTTTGTCAAATAGCCTTACCTTTTGCAGGATGTCGGCACACTAAATATGGTTTTACAATTTTAGCCCTGAACTAAAATCCACCATCAATATTAAGTCCCCTGCCTAGCACGTAATAGTTACACTATTGTGGGGTAGGCATTAGATGGTGACGTATACAACGTAAAGACAAGATAAAGGAAGTTTACCTGGAGGGACTCTGGCCGGTCATGTTGGAAATCATCCGCGTGAGTACACTAGGCGTGACCACGGGCCTTGGTGGGACCGGTTCCCTCCTTTGAGTGTTTGAGCCAAGAAGGGAATCCTTCTCCTATTAGAATTCCTCAATTACTTGCGTATAAGAGGAGTGCTAACCCTTTTATTTTCCTTATCTCTCCTTTTTTTTGTTCTTCTAGATTCTCAAGTCCGTGACCTTGCTGCCACTCCCATCGACGCTGCTGCCCGTTGACGCCGCCGGATTTGCTGCCGTCCTCGTCGTCCGTCTGCCGACAAGGTAAGTGCTTCACGGTTTTCTCATTGCTTTGTCTTTTTTTTCGATACAAATCCTAATTCTTAGGTAAACCCTTTTGTTCTTTGAGAAAAACCATCCCGTTGTAGGTGAGGCCTTTTTGCAAAATATACCATGAATAATTCCACTAACAAAATTGATAGCAAAGTCGTCGATATTGCTAGGGTTGCTTAGTAAAACGAGTCACGAACCCTATGAATATATTGTTCTTTTTTCATTATTGCATGCAAAACCTAGTCTTAGGTTGTAGCTTGACCCGCCCATAGAAAACCGTGCCACAATTACTAGCCTTTTGTGCATACAACCCTAGACGTAGGCCCCGCCGTGTGCATGTTTCGAATAAACGTCAGACTTGACCCTGCTGCTTTGCCTGAATGGCATTGCTGTGCTTGCTCGAACGTCAGCCTTGCTGCTTCGACCAAACGCCGGCCTTACTGCCTGCTTCGTTCAATGTGGGACCCACCGCGTACTTGTTTTGATCAAGCATGAACCTTGTGCGCTTGAACATGAATGTGGGTCCCGCTGTACTCATGCCCCTCCACGTCCAAGGGTGCATTTTTCACCGGCCGTGAGTACACATCCCGTGATATAATATATTTTTTATAAGTAGTGACTCTTTTTCTTTTTCGTCTTATTGTAGTTGTTTGAAAATGAACAAAGAGGATCCTGCAAAGATGTCACCTGAAGATAATGTTGTTGCCAAATCGGGAGGTGTAAACAACTCCAAAGACATGCCGAATATAGATTATGAGTTGTTTTACTGCGCCTTTTCCAAACGTTAGAACTCATCCAGGCCATAAGTGGACCCTGCTCACTGGCTCGGAAAATGAAAAGGCTATTCCATTCGCTTCTCCAGCATACGTGATGAGATTATGTCTTCAGAAGAATGAATATCCACCTTCTTCTATTGATTTCAAGGTTTGTCATACTCCACTAAGCTCTTATGAAGGATGGATGAGGCGTCTGTTGGGCAATGAGCGGATCAAAGATAACTTGACCAAAGCGCGGATCATCGAGGCTGTTATGGCGTCTGCAACTCTTCACATTAAGAAAGACGCTGCTGGTTTGATTACTTTCATTTCTCGGTGGCGCCCTTCCACGCACACGGCCGTATACAGATGGGGAGAAATGACTATCACATTGGAAAGCGTGGCCGTGTTGATGAATCTTCCTATTGCTAGAAGTTTCCATTATAAGCTATCTGCTGCAGAAAGCGTCATCCTCGATGCTATACTTTAGAAGGCAGGAGAGTATGAACAACAGAAAAGGAAGTGGATTTTGTTTACACTTGGTGGGTGTCTGAGTGGTCTCCGGAAAAACCAAAGCCGGATCAAGCACTGGATGATGAACTCAGCGTAGTTGTGTTTCTGTCTTTGTGGCTATCTAGGGACATATTTGATGACGGTTCTGGGAAGAAGACTATAAGAGAAGATCTCGTCATGTTTGCTATAAAGTTGGCGAAAGGTGTGGTCCTCCCTTTGGGCGCCTTATTCCTTGGATCATTGTATTCTCATCTGGATGCTTTGGCGGTAGACATGCATGCTTCCAACGGGTATAAGAAAGTGGAATCAAATATCCATGTTGCTTTTCTTCAGGCGTGCCATGGGAATATTTCAAAGGTTACGCCCCTGTATGACGGCTCAAGGATACTCCGTTGGCAGAACAGACGTCCAAAACCCGGGTTGAGACTTGTGGATTTTATCGATAATGTGTACGCCATAGATTTCCGTCCGTGGGGACCGGTTCATCCTTCCGTGGTTCAGCCGGAAACTTTCACTACTGCCTCTGACATTGTGTTGCACACTGAGGGAAAAACCATGAATCCTGGAGAAATCATTTCCCTGCGAAGCTGCAAGCCATGATATATTTCATCTTTCTTTGATGAACTCCTTACTGTGGTTCCTTATAATATTGACAGGATCGCTCGCCAGATGGGATTTGACCAGGGCATTCCATTCCGTCGTCCGCTAATGCCTTCAAAGGATCTCGTTTCATCTGTTCTCAATGCTGACATCTTCACACCAGAGCAGAGTCTTCCATTCTTTCCTCTTGAAAGAAGGCCAGCTGCGACTGGTGAGTATAAGCGTTTTTGGCAAGGAGAGCTGTTATCTTTTCAAAAGTTATCGGAAGAAGTTGCAACAGTTCCCCGCGGCGCGCCATCCTCCAAAATTTTGAAGCAGCACAAACGATTGAAGTCGCTTCCGTGTAAACGAACCAGGGCTAACACTACTGATGACTGCAGTCCCCAGATGCGGGAGCGGGGTCTAAGAGGCAGGCGTGTGGTCCCGTGGTCTTCAATTCCTCTCATATGCAGGTATTTTGAACTTCTTCCTTTCAATCATCCCATTTCATTTATCTTGAGCAATCTCCACCAAAAGTTATTCTTTATTCGAAATCAGGGGCTACCGAAAGGGAACGCTTTCACAAGGTTGGCACGTAGTCATAATGAGAAATCCGGCGACACTGATCCTCTTGAGGGTGATGACAAGGATGGTGCAAGCTCGCTCGACGATGGAAGCGTCTTCCAGAGCGGCAAGGAATCTGATCGTTTCAGTGAGCTTGTGCATGAAACCGTGGCAGAAATTAACCTTCAGGGTGAAGCGAATGACACGGGGAATGCCGGAGAGGCTACATCCATGATTGCAGAGGTGCTTCCTTCTGAAGAACCTTCTGCGGCTGACAAAGCGTTGGAGATGCATCCTGTTCCTGGAGCTATCTTCGATCCTCCTTTCGATATTCCTTACACAAACCATGTGCTGGTTGGAGGATTCAGTGTGTCGGCTAAGTATGAGGAGTTATACACCAAAATATGGAGAAAACATGGTCATATTTATACTTCCAGAAAACTTAAGAGTCGCTTCGCATTGGCCAAACGTGTTGAAGAAGCTTTATCCACTATCTACGGCATGAGCGTCGTGACCGGGCGTATGATTTCTGAAGAGATAATTTCAAACTGGGAGTTCCACCGGTATGTGTTCATGCAGTATGAAATCAATACAACTTGGTTCTACGAAGGATTCTCTGAAATCGAAAAGCTTCAGAAGCTGCAAGGTGAGATGCGTGAAGTTCCCTCCGCAGACTGCATTGCTCGCCAGGAAGAATAGATCGAAAAGTTATCTAAGGAGCTGAAGCTGAAGCAGGCCGCTCTCCAAAATATGTAATCTGCTTTCTCCCAAAAGAATGAGTTGCTGCTGAAGGACTTCCCTTGAATGCTTTATATATTTTAGTCATGTTTTTCCATTCTTAGGTGGTTTGAGTGATGTGAGGAAATCCTTTCACATCTTGATTTTGGGTCTTGAATTAATAGGTGGATGAATCTTGAATTGGTTTATTTTGAGATAGTTTTGTGAATGATTTTTCTGAAAGAGATCTTTTTAGAAGGAATTTGCATTCTTATTATGAATAATGTGGTTATTCTAACGATATTGTACATGTCTTATGGAATTGCAAATATCGTGTGAAAAGGGAAAACATATAAAGGGGAAAGATGAGCGCGATGTCTAAGGTAATTTGCATCATTGAACCTCTTTCTCAGTATGGGACGCCAAGCCCCCAGTAGATTCTGAAACTATCTTTTTCGTAAAATTGTTTAAAAAAACTTACTTGCTCTTCGAGATTCCATTTTCATGAAACTAGATCTTTCCGAGTATCCTCTTCAAGAAAACCGTATGCACTAATCTTCGGAGAGAGGAAACAACTCTTCTGAATTGAGCTTCTTCTGGACAATGCATTTCAGGGCGTTGCATTCACTGGTAGGATGATGAAGAAACCGGTGATAATTAAAATATCTCGGATCTATAATTTCTTGATCAGTCGGTTGACGCCACACAGGAGGTAGCTGCACCTCTCCGTCTCGCACCCATACCTCCAACAACCCCAGGATTCTCTTCATCGAGAACGGGAAATGCGGATATCTTGAGTCTGGCTTTTCTTGGGTTGCCGGATGCCGTGACGTTTCCCGTTGACTTTGATGTGAAGTACGCTTCAGAGATGGAGTTGGAAAACCAGCGTGTGTTAGCATACCTGCGGTCCGTTTAGCTGGGTGGCTTTGCCGGAATGCAGATGGCATCGTATTGGCGATAACATCACTGCTGGGTGAATGAGTTGAACGCTCCCAGCCCTGTATTCAGGTGCTCCTTGATTGATTTCTCCTTCCTCGAGCATTTCTTCACTTGGTTGAAGAGTTGCTGCGAATTGGGCAGCCTTCTGAACTTCGGCAAGGGTTTTGAGATATAAATCTTCCAGCAAGGCTTCGTAAGCCGCAGGCTCCTTTTCTTTATTCAGCAAATGTTATGGCATCTCCGATAAGTCTTTTCCTCGGTGGAATTGTCTTGAGTATCCGTTTCCAGCTGGATCATGTTGTTTGTCTCTCCTTAGTCCCATGTGGCTTCTTTCTGCATCTCTGTTGGTAAAGTCATGGCTTCCTGATAAGGATCCAACGTTTATTACATCAGCGTTTGCGATACTCCCTGGGTAAACGTTTGCCGAGCCTTCTTATAATTGAACTGATATATTGTTTAAAAGACGAAATCTCTCGCTCTGCCTTCTAGCAATACGATCCTGATTTGCCAGGATATCCTCCAGCATCCTAGCCACATTTCCCATGATGTTTGAATTATCTATGGCTTTCGAAGAATCTAGGGAGAGGATACATCGTGAAATGAAAGCTGGGATTGGTGAAAAATGAATAGGTTAATGATTGAATTAGACCTAAGATTTATCCCTTCAAAATTGAGAAGGCTAGAATGAACATTGAAAATCTAATTTTGCAACTGAGAGATTCATCTCCCACTGTGGTCGCCAATTGTTTATGGGTGAAAACTGTTTCTACTGGTTTTGGTAAATTTATGTGTGTGGATGAGAAACGAATCTAAACCCTAAACAAATGCACTGCACGGGAGTGTTTTTGATTCGAGAGATCAATCTATACAATTCTGGCCTAAACCAAGAAATGGTCGTTCCAGACTTGCTTCGGTCACAAAGTGAAGGAGAAGGGGTTGATCTTAGGGAGGGAAGTGAAAAAGGTGTTGAGATTGTGAAGCTGTTGGTTGTTTATGACTTGTATCAGAATGCTGAACTGGCTTGCACAATGTAAGCTATCAGTTCTTGGTGTTTTCTGTATACTGTAACAACACTTGGTTTTTCTGTGTCGTTTTAAAATAGGTGAAGGACCTATTTATACAATTCATTGAGCGCAAACCTTCATCTCGTATGAAGTGGAGGAAGTTGAGTGATGGAGTAGTGGGATCGTGTAGGTGGTTACACGATCACGTCTTGGCACACTTCCCTCATCACCTTAACCGTCCATGCCTCCTGACACGTTCTTGTAAATGGGCGCGTTGCACGCCGCACGTTGTAAACCGCCAGACCAATACCCCAGTAAGTATCCCCTAGTTTGTGACATGCTTGATGTCTCGAATGAGTGGATCGTGGGACCCACATGAAGTAGCATACAGTGCAAGGTTAAATAATTGAGTTATTTAAGAAGTCGATATTCATGAAATATCGTGTATACTTTATGCATGTAATGCATCGAATACAATCAATATGAATGAAGCATCGCTGTTTTAAAGCTTAACGGAGTAAGTTGCGGATTAAGTGTCTTAAAATAGCTGCATTCCCAACCATATTCGAGTGATTGTTGATCGTTTGAAGGCCTCATGGGAGGGCCATCCCTTGACCGATCACTCCTTGTGGTAGAGTGACGGACGGTGATCACCAAGGTGCCTCATTGGTCGTTTAACTCTTAGCCTAGGCTGTCCGACCAAGCTGGCAAAGTTGGACGGACGAGATGATCTGCTGCACATGTTTGCGACCGTTGATGGATTTTAGGGTTTTAAAGAGGTGCGTAAGCATCACTCTTTAGCTTGACCGAAATCAAGCATGAACAAAGTTTCTGGTGGGACCGACCGGGCATGCGTGTAGACGGCTTGCCGGTCTACAAGTCCATGCCACTCTGTATCGCGGAGGTGCGATCTAGGAAACTCAATTTGTCTGGCAAAGGTGAGTGGTCGTGATCGATTTGATATAGAAATCCTTTACCGCAAAGGATTTGGGAACTGAGTGACATGCCTCCTTTGGGCGTGCGTTTCGAGGCGCTCGGCCATGTTGGCCTAGACCGATCGGTCACACGCATAGGTAGGCCCACGTTGATCACGTTGATACTCTTGGTACCTCTTATGTCTACATCTACACCCTCTGTTTAGGCTGGCGAAGATGGATGAACGCGATCGAACTGCGACAGTTATGCAGCGCCGCAAACCCTAATTAGGGTTTTAGAACGGTCACGCATACGTGACTTTGGACAATCGGTTTGGAAAGTTATGCTTCTCCTTTGGAGAGGTCGATTGTGTGGGGACCACGTTGGGATGACGGTGAACGTATGTGCACCTCCCTGATGGTCCTAGGCGCGATCTAAGCCATCCAAACATGCTGGCGAAGTTGGATGGCTGTGATCGATTTAAGACGCTAGTGGTATTTCCGTGACCCTTGAAAATCATCACGCTCATCATGTTTCGAGCAAACGTTCACGGCTCTATGACCATGCCGTAAGCAAGCCGATAGGGTAGGTGAAGAGTGGGACCGCTAATGTGTATATTAGCGTTTCACTGATCAATCGCGAGACGATCCAAGCCGTCCAACTAGGCTGGCGAAGTTGGACGGTCGCGATGACTTTTAGACTGTATTGGACAGCCTTTGCTCGTTCGATCCTTTCCCAAAGCAACACGGCCACCTTTCTTTGGGTTGGCGTTTGACAGGCGTTTGGGAGTGTAGTGTGGTGTTCGACCGGCTAGGGAATAAGCGGGCCCGCCGGTGATCATCACAATGATCGCCTGCTCCTGCTAGGGTTCGTTTAGGCTAGTTAAATTATGCGGCCAACTTGCGTGGCCGTGATCATTTCCGAGACTGACATGTACAGTCCAAATTTCCCTTAAGGAATTAAACATGCTCGATCGGGATAATATAAGCCCACCGGCACAGGGTTCTCTTTGGTTAGAGAATTTTATGGCCTATGGGTATTTCATGCATACCTCACTATTGACACTTGGAGATTCGTGTTACTCTGCTGAGAGTAAACACTCAGTCGTCATGCCGCACGAATAATGAGAGTCATGCTGAGAACAACACAGGAAATACAAGGAAACTCATGCATTAATTAATAATGCTGTAAATACACAGAATATTTGGGAGTATTGCTACATGCACTATTCTGAGTGAATTTTGTATATCTATTGAATTGCTTCAAATAAATAGAACGAGAGGATTTCTGCGCTCATCGTTTGTCAAATGGCCTTACCCTTTGCAGGATGTCAGCACACTAAATCCGGCTTTACAATTTTAGCCCTGAACTAAAATCCACCATCAAAACCACACAATGTTTATATACTTCCAAGGTTATATATTATAAACTCTCATTTCAATCATTGAAACATTCTTAGAGGACGTTATATAGTTGTTCACAAGCTATTTTCCGTCAAAGCAATTTTCAAATTATTGAAACTAATATGACTTTTGTCACTAGTAAAGATGAACTTGGCCAAAGCGAAAGCTTACCAACACATATTTCGAGAAATAGATAAGCGAGATAAACTCGGCTCAAAATAGCAAATGTGTATAATCAAAGTCTATATAGCAATACGACTTTTGTCTCAAGATAGGAGATAGGGTAGATAGACTTTTGAGTGATAGATAAGTTCAAGTCTCCACATACCTTTTAGTCGATGAAGTTCCACCACTTCCTTGAGTAGTTCTTCGTCTTTGTATGATGATCGCCATGGAGTCTTGAGCTCAATTACACTTTCTATCCTAGTCCGAGACTTAGCTATAAGTAGACTAGAAATCAAGACTTATAGTTTTGATCACTAACATTGACAAACATGCTTGAGATAGCAAAGCATGCGAGTTCGACCGAGCAGTGCTCTACTACTCTTAAAACGGCGAAAACTTGGGGTTTGGACCAAATTAATTATGTTTGCTTGAAATACATGGTTTCGCCGATTTGTACAAGCCAATGATGAGATTTGAAGAGGAAGAAGCATAGATGGTGTTAAATGAGACATTTTACGCATTTAAACGGTGTTTAATGGGAAACATTTGCTTGACAAGCGATTATTGGATAAATATTCCAAAATGTGTCCATCTACTAGCCAACTCATCCCATTGCATCATTCATTTAATATCCTTTGGACATAGTGTTATATTCGCACCAACACAATATACTTTTGCTGAAAAATTATTGCCAAGAAGAGCTATGATGGGGCTTGTGCAAACAAACCATTTTATCAGACTCTAGTTGAAATAAGGAAGCCCATTACCTCCATTAGGGGGGATACGATTGCGATGGAGAAACCCAAAATTGGTGCAATCGACGAAATTTTTGAGCTTTAAACGGCATTAGGGTGAGTAAATACGGAGAAAATTGGTGGTTATATGTTAAGCTATGTATTTTGAATCACTCACTATGAATAGACAACTATTTTTGGTCTATTGTGTTTTGTATTTACTCATTTTTTTAAAGTACTGATGGCTGAGTTTTATATAGTGTCCACCTTGCCGTAATAACCTAAATGGACAAAAAAAAATTAAAATTTCATCCACTTATGGCTAGGAAACCTAGCTATATATGAGGTTTCACCCGTGACAATCATATTACGGCTAGGATTTTTAGTCGTAATATGGTAGTTTCCAGAATTACAGCTTGGAATCCTAGCCAGGCAGTTCAGAGCTTTTGCTATGTTTACAGCTAAGTTTACAGCTAAGTCGATACTTTTCTAAAAGGAATTTTGCTAGTCGTAATTCATCAAAAAATTCAAAAATTCATTCCCCAATCCACGTTATAACCCATTACATATTTAACTCGTGTTACATCCCGTTAAATCATATTAAAAGATAGTGCTTATATCAATACACTTAAATATGGGTAAATTTTTGATGGGGTCATGGGGACAAATGGTATGTTGACACGTGTCTTTCTTATTAATTGTTTCAACAAATTCTGTTTTCAAAAATATGAAAGATAAAATAGAACTAACTAAGATAACCAACTTTTTCTTCAATAATACATTTCATTTATATTTTTGGTAACAAAATTTCTTTGAATCAATTAACTGGAAAGACAGATGTCAACGTACCATTTGTCCCCGTGCCGCCATCAAAAAACGCCCCCATCAAAACTTTATCCCTTAAATTGGAACAAAAAGTCAATCTTGGTTGAAATATTGACAAAAATATTTCAAGACTTGATAGCATCACTCATGGTTAAATTCTTTGCGATGACTAGCTTCATATCTGGAAAGAAAGTGACGAAGGGAGGTTCATGGAAACTAATTCTATTGTTTTCATATTATTTTTGTATTTTTAATAATGGTAATTTTAGTAGGAAAATAATTAGTTTCAGATTCATTATTTAGGGTAATTTAGAGAAGTTTATTTTTAGAGTTTTAATATGTTAGGATAGTTGCCTAAAGGTAATAGATATCTTGGAAATAAGTTTTTTATATTTTTGTTAAGTTGAAGGTTTGTTTAGGGGATTTATCTATATAAGGAGCTCCAAAAACGAAAATTAAGAGACTCTTTTGATTAATTTAATTATGTTTTTGATGTTAAACTTTGTTTAACTTTATTTTGATTTTTATTTATAGTCGGTGAAAAGACGAGGGTACCCAAATAACCTCAATCTAAAACTTTTCCACCTATAAGTCCTTTCTCCGAAAGTGATTGTCTATGGACTGAGTCGAGACAATACAACTAACCGGTTCACACTTTGTGTGATCGTCTATGGATACGAGATCGATACAATACGACAACAAGATAACTTGTGTGATTAACTATGGATACAAGAACGAGACAATACAACAACGAAGTATGATTACTTGATAATATGTTCAGACTTAACCAAACACAATACGATTGCTATCAAGTAATTAGGAATTAACGTTTGTGTATTTTACTTCTAATTATAATAAAAACAATTATAATTGAGGAAATAGAAAAGTAAAAGACACAACAAGATTTTGTTAACGGGGAAACCGCAAATGCAGAAAACCCCAGGACCTTGTCCAGAATTGAATACTCTCAGGTTTAAGCCGCTATACAAAATCTAGACTAACTTCGTATAGTTGAGACCAAGCAACTAAACCTATAGTTCACCTAGTTCCGTTTGTATCCCTGCGCCTCCAACTTGCAATAAGTCATGCACTTGGAACAATTCCTTTGGTTCGTATTCCAAACAGTAAAGGAACAACAAATCTTTTCGGTAACAACTCTTTTCAAACAAGTTATATATGAGTTTGGCAAAAGGCTCTTCCGTTTATCCCAATAAACTCCTTTGTCAGGTTCTTAGATCCATCTATCAACAACTACCAAGGTAATTGTTTAGACTAGGCAATCAATATTCTTAATCACAAAGAAACGTATTGATGTCGATCTACTCAACTAATCAATCAAGGTTATCACAAATATAAACCGATTATAGTTAAATCCCCAGCCGATCAAGTTTTGTGCACACCAAAGATTATGAACTCAAACAAGCAATCTTCTTTGTCTTCAAATCTTCTTAGATCTTCAATAAACACCTACACACAATCAACTTGAATCTCTTGTAATCAATCACACACAGAACGGAGTCTATTAACAATGGATTATCACAAGATGATTGAGATTTTTTTATTGTGATTGTTGTAGTAAATAGGATTCGAACTCAAAGATTTGTAAAGATTAAATTTAAAGGTTTAATAAAATTATATACAAAAAAAATATTAACAATGGTGAGACGTACTGGGACTAAGAATTTCACCAAATTCCATTCATATGATTCAAATAAAAATTCCATGCAATTATAGCTCAAATATTAAAAATATGGACTCTTATTCTTTGCCAATATAGATTCACAAAATATTAGTTATAAATCGTAAGCATGGAACATCAAACATTTAAGCAAGCATGACCCATCAAATAAAATGATAACTAATTAATTCAAACCATAAATCAATTAAAAACAAGTGCAAAAGTCATAAAAAGAATTATTAAAATTACCACATGCGTGAAATAGGGCTCCATCCGTCGTCCCAGTGTTGGGATTTAGCTTCTCATATCAACAACTTGCTCAAAATACATGTTTGTTGCTCAAAAGTTGATTAAAAAATGATTAAAATGAGTAAAACAGTGAATGTACGACCCACAGAAGGTGTCACAAAAAGAACGATAAGAGACAGGTGCTGCTGATGTTGAGACTGCACTGCGACCCACCAGTGTGCGTCTTAGCCACTGTTGATTAACGACTGTCTACGCCAGTCTGTTCTTCGTGTTCTTCATCAGCAGCAGCAGCAAAAACAGAGTTTGATCAACTCGTGATTTCTTGCTCCTGAGCTATCCTCTCGACCTCCAACTCTCGACCCCAAACTCTCGACCCCAAACTCTCGACACCCATTCTCTGTGATACCAGAAATCTATTTATACTCCTCAGCCTCATTTAATCACGCCATAACTCAAGATAATTCTCTCTTTACTCGGCTTAAAGAGAAAATATTTTTTGGATATTTTCTTCCTTTAATTAGCTCTCCACGCGCTGAAATGATGTATAAACACTCCAAACATGATCTTACCCGCTGTAGAATTGATTCAACACTCTCCAAACACATGAGTACACGTCTAAATTTGATGTGATCGTGTGATATTCATTTCTTGAACGTGCTTCCTGATTTCTTGATTGCGATGATTCCAGCCAATTATGATTGATCCTAACACCCAAAATGTCTTCCTCTATCCATATCACAAATACCCATTGAAAATCAGAGGTTTAATCGAACTCTAACCCCTCCAAAAATCGATCGACCCAACTGCCAGTGAAAAGAAATATTTTCCCTCCTTTTTCCAAAATTTAAATTATGAGAAGAAAAGTGTCCTCCCCCTAATCCTGTAGGGGTGTCCCTTTAGCAATTGGGGTGGAAATAGTAATTTTTCTGGGTTCCTCCGGTACATTTCTGGGACGCTTCCGGTGCATTTCTGAGGTGCCTCCGGTACATTATCCTGGGGTGTAAAACACTACTTTTCGAGCTCATTTCGCCGCAAAGGCTTATTTCTCTAAAAACATCTACAAAAACACAAAATAACAAAATAAGTACTTAATCGAGTCTAACAATACAAAATATTGAGAACAAAATAGACACATAAATGCGTCTATCAAATACCCCCAAACTTATTATTTGCTAGTCCTCGAGCAAAACTAATAAAAAAACAAATAAAACCGAGTTAATCTCGGGAGGGTTTACCAGAGGTGTGCCCACAAAACTATTACTCCTAATTGGTCACAAGTATCCAAAGAGCTATGAGGACATACATATTCTCAACCTATCTCCAAGTAAGTAGAATGCCAGAGAAATTAAAGGTGTCAGCTCTAAAGCTGACTGAAGAAAAGGGGAGACACATCCACACGACTGCTAGATAAAGAGATATCCGCTACACAGCTAGATAAACATTGTAAGATGCGTCCGCTGCTTTACAGCTGGATAAGATTAGGAGAGAGATAAAAATGAGATGGACATCTGCTACACATCTAGACTAATTACGTATGATGAGTTAAACCAGTGCTAGAAAGATCTTGTGCCAGATTGAAAGTAGACTAACAAAGCAACCAAAATGCATCTTTCTTCAACTCTCTCACAGTGCTCAATAGAAACAACGCCTTCTTCGGTCTTCAACTGTTGATGATAAACTCTCGAACCTCATAGAACCTTGACAATTAACTCTTCTCTTCGATTTCTTGCTTGACTTATAAATTTCTTCTTCCCTATGGCCTTATTGAACAAAAAGAACGTAATGATGTTTCATTTTTTTTTTCATTTTTTTTTTCATTTTTTTTTTTTGATGAACAAAAAATTACAAGACAATAATTTACATGGCCATGAGAGAAGGACTTTCAAAACTTGGATCTTCGCAACTTGTGATGTCTTGGTATCATGGATTCTAACAACTTATATCATTTTCTCTTATAACTTCAACTTTGATTTTTGAATTATTCTCTTCTATTGTTGCTTCTAAACCTAAAACGTCTTCACTTTCTTCATAGATTTTGATGTCGCTCCGCTTGTTGATGATGATAAGTTTCTACTGAGAGAGAGTCGCAAGTAACTAAGACTACATTGTGAGGTTGCTTTGTCTTTCTGGCATTTCCTGACCTACTTGCCTTTCCATCATGGATGGTTAGGTCCATCACGGTTACCCTCTAAAAGGAACAAGTTCTCTCCTGAATTTCAAAGATCTCAATGTCTTTTTATCTAATGTCTCAATAAGTTGTTATCTCTAGCATTCCAATTTCTATCTTTTCGGTGAGAAACAATATGTAAACTTAGCTAACCGGATACCATGTGACGCTAGAAGTTTCAAAAGTGCAACTAAAAAAGTTTCTCCCATACCCCCAAACTTAAATCTAACATTGTCCTCGATGTTCTAAAGATAAAATTAAAAGCATAGACAAGGAGAAACTGTTACCAATGAAGCAAAAGAGATAAGGAAAGATATTACCATGTCGCATGAATATTGGGTTACCTCCCAAGAAGTGCTAAGTTTAAAGTATTCAGCCAGACTAAGCAAGGATTAGTCACCACGTAGAATCATATAGTAGTAGCCGGAATAACTGTGGGTCATCTGGATCAAAAAGTGTTACCCACAAGAAGAGGAAACTGCAACAGACCAAGAAGATACCGAACATACCCTTGCTTAAGACAACTACATCTAGTTGTGGTTTAGGTTCAGGCTCTATAAAAGGGTCTAAATAAAAGGTTTTCATCGGTTGGATTTCCTCAAACCTAAGATCTGGTTCAGGTATTAGAGTCTGGAAAAACTCAACTAAGAACTTAGAAGCACATAACAACAACCTGAATAATTGGGGATCCTCTGAGTCAATTAGATTAGACTCACAAAGTTGACCATAATAACGGTCATTCTTAAGAAAATGTGTCGACCCTAATATCCTAAAGTAATTAGGTTTAGTCTCAAAACTTAATATCCGACACATCTGAAAATCATATGTTCCCGCAATTGGAAGAAAAGTTTTTGGTGGGAAAACAAAGTCAATCTTGGTATCATATCCTGGGTTAACCATATCAACCAGAGGATGGGTTTCTAACAACTGAGCTTCTCTATGGACATCATTAGGTTCGGGAAAACATGTGTGAAGATAATCTTGTAATATGGTTGAGGCATAAATGTCAAGTCCTACACGAGGGAACTTTCTAAGAGTTAAAGCACATGGAGAATGATAATCACCCTCAAACTTAGAGTTTTTTGTGTCTCTAGAAAGACTAGTCACAACTTCCCTAATTTCTAGGTCATCAGATTCCTGGAAATGGTCAATTGATTCTTCTAAGTCAGGTTCATCCTCACTCATCTCTACGAGTTCATCTTCTTCGTCTAAGACTATTGTTTCTAAATCGCTAGACTCTAAAACATTATTCTCAGAATAAACTCGTTCCTCTAAATCATTATCGGCTTTGTAAACAGGAAATACTACATCGTCTAAAACGAGGGCATCTCTAGTCAAATCCTCGTCCTTTTGAATAGGTGAATAATTATTAAAATTATTTGGATTTGAACTAGAAATAATATTATCATTGTAAAGCTCAATTGGAGTAACCATTTCCTGATCACTATTCCTACATAAGTATGATTCTCCATCAACACTATCCTCATCATAATAACATGAAAAAGATCGAACCTCATCAAAACAAGTAGTGCTACAAATTCTAACCTTGTCATCTTGATTATGATTGAGATTTTTTGATTGTGATTGTTGTAGTAAATAGGATTCGAACTCAAAGATTTGTTAAGATTAAATTTAAAGGTTTAATAAAATTATATACAAAAAAAATATTAACAATGGTAAGAGGTACTGGGACTAAGAATTTCACCAAATTCCATTCATGTGATAAAAATAATACATGAAATTATAGCTCAAATATTAAAAATATGGACTCTTATTCTTTGCCAATATAGATTCTCAAAATATTAGTTATAAATCGTAAGCATGGAACATCAAACATTTAAGCAAGCATGACCCATAAAATAAAATGATAACTAATTAATTCGAACCATAAATCAATTAAAAACAAGTGCAAAAGTCATAAAAAAAATTATTAAAATTACCACATGCGTGAAATAGGGCTCCATCCGTCGTCCCAGTGTTGGGATTTAGCTTCTCATATCAACAACTTGCTCAAAATACATGTTTGTTGCTCAAAAGTTGATTAAAATGATTAAAATGAGTAAAACAGTGAATGTACGACCCACAGAAGGTGTCACAAAAAGAACGATAAGAGACAGGTGTTGCTGATGTCTGCACTGCGACCCACCAGTGTGCGTCTTAGACACTGTTGCTTAACGACTGTCTACGCCAGTCTGTTCTTCGTGTTCTTGGTGTTCTTCATCATCAGCAGCAGCAGAAACAGAGTTTGATCAACTCGTGATTTTTTGCTCCTGAGCTATCCTCTCGACCTCCAACTCTCGACCCCAAACTCTCGACACCCATTCTCTGTGATACCAGAAATCTATTTATACTCTTCAGCCTCATTTAGTCACGCCATAACTCAAGATAATTCTCTCTTTACTCGGCTTAAAGAGAAAATATTTTTTGGTTTCTTCCTTTAATTAGCTCTCCACCGCTGAAATGATGTATAAACACTCCAAACATGATCTTACACGCTGTAAATTGATTCAACACTCTCCAAACACATGAGTACACGTCTAAATTTGATGTGATCGTGTGATATTCATTTCTTGAACGTGCTTCCTGATTTCTTGATTGCGATGATTCCAGCCAATTATGATCGATCCTAACACCCAAAATGTCTTCCTCTATCCATATCACAAATACCCATTGAAAATCAGAGGTTTAATCGAACTCTAACCCCTCCAAAAATCGATCGACCCAACTGCCAGTGAAGAAATATTTTCCCGCCTTTTTCCAAAATTTGAATTATGAGAAGAAAAGTGTCCTCCCCCTAATCCTGTACGGGTGTCCCTTTAGCAATTGGGGTGGAAATAGTAATTTTGGGGTGGAAATAGTAATTTTTCTGGGTTCCTCCGGTACATTTCTGGGACGCTTCCGGTGCATTTCTGAGGTGCCTCGGTACATTATCCTGGGGTGTAAAACACTACTTTTCGAGCTCATTTCGCCGCAAAGGCTTATTTCTCTAAAAACATCTACAAAAACACAAAATAACAAATAAGTACTTAATCGAGTCTAACAATACAGAATATTGAGAACAAAATAGACACATAAATGCGTCTATCAAATACCCCCAAACTTATTATTTGCTAGTCCTCGAGCAAAACTAATAAAAAAACAAATAAAACCGAGTTAATCTCGGGAGGGTTTACCAGAGGTGTGCCCACAAAACTATTACTCCTAATTGGTCACAAGTATCCAAAGAGCTATGAGGACATACATATTCTCAACCTATCTCCAAGTAAGTAGAATGCCAGAGAAATTAAAGGTGTCAGCTCTAAAGCTGACTGAAGAAAAGGGGAGACACATCCACACGACTGCTAGATAAAGAGATATCCGCTACACAGCTAGATAAACATTGTAAGATGCGTCCGCTGCTTTACAGCTGGATAAGATTAGGAGAGAGATAAAAATGAGAGGGACATCTGCTACACAGCTGGACTAATTACGTATGATGAGTTAAACCAGTGCTAGAAAGATCTTGTGCCAGATTGAAAGTAGACTAACAAAGCAACCAAAATGCATCTTTCTTCAACTCTCTCACAGTGCTCAATAGAAACAACGCCTTCTTCGGTCTTCAACTTTTGATGATAAACTCTCGAACCTCATAGAACCTTGACAATTAACTCTTCTCTTCGATTTCTTGCTTGACTTATAAATTTCTTCTTCCCTATGGCCTTATTGAACAAAAAGAACGTAATGATGTTTCATTTTTTTTTTTCATTTTTTTTTTTGATGAACAAAAAATTACAAGACAATAATTTACATGGCCATGAGAGAAGGACTTTCAAAACTTGGATCTTCGCAACTTGTGATGTCTTGGTATCATGGATTCTAACAACTTATATCATTTTCTCTTATAACTTCAACTTTGATTTTTGAATTATTCTCTTCTATTGTTGCTTCTAAACCTAAAACGTCTTCACTTTCTTCATAGATTTTGATGTCGCTCCGCTTGTTGATGATGATAAGTTTCTACTGAGAGAGAGTCGCAAGTAACTAAGACTACATTGTGAGGTTGCTTTGTCTTTCTGGCATTTCCTGACCTACTTGCCTTTCCATCATGGATGGTTAGGTCCATCACGGTTACCCTCTAAAAGGAACAAGTTCTCTCCTGAATTTCAAAGATCTCAATGTCTTTTTCTCTAATGTCTCAATAAGTTGTTATCTCTAGCATTCCAATTTCTATCTTTTCGGTGAGAAACAGTATGTAAACTTAGCTAACCGGATACCATGTGACGCTAGAAGTTTCAAAATTGCAACCAAAAAGTTTCTCCCATACCCCCAAACTTAAATCTAACATTGTCCTCGATGTTCTAAAGATAAAATTAAAAGCATGAACAAGGAGAAACTGTTACCAATGAAGCAAAAGACATAAGGAAAGATATTACCATGTCGCATGAATATTGGGTTACCTCCCAAGAAGTGCTAAGTTTAAAGTCTTCAGCCAGACTAAGCAAGGATTAGTCACCACGTAGAATCATATAGTAGTAGCCGGAATAACTGTAGGTCATCTGGATCAAAAAGTGTTACCCACAAGAAGAGGAAACTGCAAAAGACCAAGAAGATACCAAACATACCCTTGCTTAAGACAACTACATCTAGTTGTGGTTCAGGTTCAGGCTCTATAAAAGGGTCTAAATAAAAGGTTTTCATCGGTTGGATTTCCTCAAAGCTAAGATCCGGTTCAGGTATTAGAGTCTGGAAAAACTCAACTAAGAACTTAGAAGAACATAACAACAACCTGAATAATTGGGGATCTTCTGAGTCAATTAGATTAGACTCACAAAGTTGACCATAATAATGGTCATTCTTAAGAAAATGTGTCGACCCTAATATCCCAAAGTAATTAGGTTTAGTCTCAAAACTTAATATCCGACACATCTGAAAATCATATGTTCCCACAATTGGAAGAAAAGTTTTTGGTGGGAAAACAAAGTCAATCTTGGTATCATAGCCTGGGTTAACCATATCAACCAGAGGATGGGTTTCTAACAACTGAGCTTCTCTATGGACATCATTAGGTTCGGGAAAACATGTATGAAGATAATCTTGTAATATGGTTGAGGCATAAATGTCAAGTCCTACACGAGGGAACTTTCTAAGAGTTAAAGTACATGGAGAATGATAATCACCCTCAAACTTAGAGTTTTTTGTGTCTCTAGAAAGACTATTTACAACTTCCCTAATTTCTAGGTCATCAGATTCTTGGAAATGGTCAATTGATTCTTCTAAGTCAGGTTCATCCTCACTCATCTCTACGAGTTCATCTTCTTCGTCTAAGACTATTATTTCTAAATCGCTAGACTCTAAAACATTATTCTCAGAATAAACTCGTTCCTCTAAATCATTATCGGCTTTGTAAACAGGAAATACTACATCGTCTAAAACGAGGGTATCTCTAGTCAAATCCTCGTCCTTTTGAATAGGTGAATAATTATTAAAATTATTTGGATTTGAACTAGAAATAATATTATCATTGTAAAGCTCAATTGGAGTAACCATTTCCTGATCACTATTCCTACATAAGTATGATTCTCCATCAACACTATCCTCATCATAATAACATGAAAAAGATCGAACCTCATCAAAACAAGTAGTGCTACCAATTCTAACCTTGTCATCTTGATTATGATTGACATTTTTTGATTGTGATTGTTGTAGTAAATAGGATTCGAACTCAAAGATTTGTTAAGATTAAATTTAAAGGTTTAATAAAATTATATACAAAAAAAATATTAACAATGGTGAGAGGTACTGGGACTAAGAATTTCACCAAATTCCATTCATGTGATTCAAATAATAATTCCATGCAATTATAGCTCAAATATTAAAAATATGGACTCTTATTCTTTGCCAATATAGATTCTCAAAATATTAGTTATAAATCGTAAGCATGGAACATCAAACATTTAAGCAAGCATGACCCATCAAATAAAATGATAACTAATTAATTCGAACTATAAATCAATTAAAAACAAGTGCAAAAGTCATAAAAAGAATTATTAAAATTACCACATGCGTGAAATAGGGCTCCATCCGTCGTCCCAGTGTTGGGATCTAGCTTCTCATATTAATCACTTGCTCAAAATACATGTTTGTTGATCAAAAGTTGATTAAAATGATAAAATGAGTAAAACAGTGAATATACGACCCACAGAAGGTGTCACAAAAAGAACGATAAGAGACAGGTGCTGCTGATGTTGAGACTGCACTGCGACCCACCAGTGCGCGTCTTAGACACTGTTGCTTAACGACTGTCTACGCCAGTCTGTTCTTCGTGTTCTTGGTGTTCTTCATCATCAGCAGCAGCAGAAACAGAGTTTGATCAACTCGTGATTTCTTGCTCCTGAGCTATCCTCTCGACCTCCAACTCTCGACCCCAAACTCTCGACACCCATTCTCTGTGATACCAGAAATCTATTTATACTCCTCAGCCTCATTTAGTCACGCCATAACTCAAGATAATTCTCTCTTTACTCGGCTTAAAGAGAAAATATTTTTTGGATATTAATTAGCTCTCCACGCGCTGAAATGATGTATAAACACTCCAAACATGATCTTACACGCTGTAGAATTGATTCAACACTCTCCAAACACATGAGTACACGTCTAAATTTGATGTGATCGTGTGATATTCATTTCTTGAACGTGCTTCCTGATTTCTTGATTGCGATGATTCCAGCCAATTATCGATCCTAACACCCAAAATGTCTTCCTCTATCCATATCACAAATACCCATTGAAAATCAGAGGTTTAATCGAACTCTAACCCCTCCAAAAATCGATCGACCCTACTGCCAGTGAGAAGAAATATTTTCCCGCCTTTTTCCAAAATTTGAATTATGAGAAGAAAAGTGTCCTCCCCCTAATCCTGTACGGGTGTCCCTTTAGCAATTGGGGTGGAAATAGTAATTTTGGGGTGGAAATAGTAATTTTTCTGGGTTCCTCCGGTACATTTCTGGGACGCTTCCGGTGCATTTCTGAGGTGCCTCTGGTACATTATCCTGGGGTGTAAAACACTACTTTTCGAGCTCATTTCGCCGCAAAGGCTTATTTCTCTAAAAACATCTACAAAAACACAAAATAACAAAATAAGTACTTAATCGAGTCTAACAATACAGAATATTGAGAACAAAATAGACACATAAATGCGTCTATCAAATACCCCCAAACTTATTATTTGCTAGTCCTCGAGCAAAACTAATAAAAAACAAATAAAACCGAGTTAATCTCGGGAGGGTTTACCAGAGGTGTGCCCACAAAACTATTACTCCTAATTGGTCACAAGTATCCAAAGAGCTATGAGGACATACATATTCTCAACCTATCTCCAAGTAAGTAGAATGCCAGAGAAATTAAAGGTGTCAGCTCTAAAGCTGACTGAAGAAAAGGGGAGACACATCCACACGACTGCTAGATAAAGAGATATCCGCTACACAGCTAGATAAACATTGTAAGATGCGTCCGCTGCTTTACAGCTGGATAAGATTAGGAGAGAGATAAAAATGAGAGGGACATCTGCTACACAGCTAGACTAATTACATATGATGAGTTAAACCAGTGCTAGAAAGATCTTGTGCCAGATTGAAAGTAGACTAACAAAGCAACCAAAATGCATCTTTCTTCAACTCTCTCACAGTGCTCAATAGAAACAACGCCTTCTTCGGTCTTCAACTGTTGATGATAAACTCTCGAACCTCATAGAACCTTGACAATTAACTCTTCTCTTCGATTTCTTGCTTGACTTATAAATTTCTTCTTCCCTATGGCCTTATTGAACAAAAAGAACGTAATGATGTTTCATTTTTTTTTTCATTTTTTTTTTTTTTGATGAACAAAAAATTACAAGACAATAATTTACATGGCCATGAGAGAAGGACTTTCAAAACTTGGATCTTCGCAACTTGTGATGTCTTGGTATCATGGATTCTAACAACTTATATCATTTGCTCTTATAACTTCAACTTTGATTTTTGAATTATTCTCTTCTATTGTTGCTTCTAAACCTAAAACGTCTTCACTTTCTTCATAGATTTTGATGTCGCTCCGCTTGTTGATGATGATAAGTTTCTACTGAGAGAGAGTCGCAAGTAACTAAGACTACATTGTGAGGTTGCTTTATCTTTCTGGCATTTCCTGACCTACTTGCCTTTCCATCATGGATGGTTAGGTCCATCACGGTTACCCTCTAAAAGGAACAAGTTCTCTCCTGAATTTCAAAGATCTCAATGTCTTTTTCTCTAATGTCTCAATAAGTTGTTATCTCTAGCATTCCAATTTCTATCTTTTCGGTGAGAAACAGTATGTAAACTTAGCTAACAGGATACCATGTGACGCTAGAAGTTTCAAAAGTGCAACTTAAAAGTTTCTCCCATACCCCCAAACTTAAATCTAACATTGTCCTCGATGTTCTAAAGATAAAATTAAAAGCATGAACAAGGAGAAACTGTTACCAATGAAGCAAAAGACATAAGGAAAGATATTACCATGTCGCATGAATATTGGGTTACCTCCCAAGAAGTACTTAATCAAGTCTAACAATACAGAATATTGACAACAAAACAGACACATAAATGCGTCTATCACAAGACATCTTTAGATCTAAAAACAGTCTAAAGATCCCCGTCGAAACTTCGATCTAGTTTGAGTGAATCTGATATCAGAAGAGAAGATTCTCAAGCATAAACAAACTAGGTGCAACCAAATTTCAACAACTGTTAGTCAATTAAATCAATCGAAAACTAATAATAAACTGCAATTATCTAGTTTCCCACCAAAGGTACTCGTAGAGCTTCCCAATCCCAAAGACGTCTTTAAAACGAGAGGTCGTAAGAGATTTCGCCTAATTAGGGTACTCTCCTCTCCGAATATACGGCTCCACCAGTAATAACACAACTAGGTAGTTTTGCTGGCTCTGAGGATTAGTTTGCTCGAAATGTAAACTTCAATATTTATAGACCAATGAAGTTTGGACACCAAGGAATTTCCAAAACCGAAAATCTTCTCAAGATATGCAATAATATTTCCAAATTCGGTTTTCATAATTCTTGGAAATGCTCTGTCCAAATATTGACCGAAATCTCAGTAAAAAATCTCCAATTAGTAAATGCACATTACCAATTTTTATTTTCTAAAGATATGCATTTTAATTGCTGGAAATTAAAAGCATATAAAACTAAAAATCTTAATTAAAAGATTCTCAATTCATTTTGATCTGGGATTCTCCTTTAGTTATTAAGGAATATCTTTGAACAATAAAAGATAAGAATTCTTGCACACATTCAAAGTATGTCGACATCTTTACTTTGTAAATCCTTTTCCATATTTACCATCTTGGAACCGATTTGCCACACTTCCAAACAAGTTTAGAATTGGTTCATCTGACTTCCAAGAACTATGTGATTGATTATCCTATCAAATCAGCATTAATGGGTTTCACGGTTCTACAAAAACGCAAAGCTTTGGTTCTACCTCCATGTGGTACTAGGATCGGTCACACTATCTTTCCAAAAATTGGTTGACTGGATACTAGGATCGGTTACCACATAATTATGGTATTTACTCATAATTGGTTGCACAAGTCATAGGATCGGTCACCAATTACTAAGACTTGTTGCACCTCTTACAAGGATCGATTCCACATGCTTGTGATCTGTTGCACCTCTTACTAGGATCGGTTCCCCAATGTCTAGAGTTGGTCATACCAATTACAATATATCTATCATACCATCTCAGGTGATTACTTAAGATCGGTTTCACTAATAAAAGTCATACCAATACAAAAGTCAGGCCTTGTGAATAGTTTTACCAAGATACATAAACAAGTTATGAGTGGTTATACTAAACACGCATATTGGTAATACAAATATTTGCAATGAATAACAATACCAATAAGCCTAGCGATTTCCCTTTCGATTCATTAAACAAGTTTATGAAGTGTACTTCCTTTAAACGAATGTAAAACATTGTTTCCTAGGACGAAATCTTCACCCATACACATACATAATCACAATAGCATTCATACGATTATGTCGATGTCTTATATACGAAGTTCAAAAGATAGACGTTATACTTCGTATTGTAATTCCTTAATACTATGTCTAACTAGAGTATACTCATTCACAGCTTCGCAGTTATGTTTTCAATATGCACGACTTGAAAGATACGTTAGGAATGAAACAGTTCAAGTAAAATATTACTAACCTCAAGAGGAAGGATGATGTCGTCGTTGTAGCTCTTTACTTCTTCACATTCTTCAAGTCTTCACGTAATACTTGTAAGTCTCATATCCTAGTAACTTTCTAGCTAACCTATACGAAGTTGACTCTAGTAAATAATCAAGCAACTCTTTAAATGAGTTTTGATTCACTAAAATATGATAATCAAACTTGACATACCAACGTTTGGTGGGTTCAATGAGCAATGCTCTAACAATCTCCCCCTTTGTCAATTTTAGTGACAAACTCTTACATCATATGGATAAACAAATTACAAGAATTCATTACACATACGCTTGATTCCAAGTTTCAACAACACAATTACCTGTATACATTCAATCCATAAATGCCGTTGTTGACATTATAATAACAAATCTAATACTCCCCCTAAAGGTAAGATAGGTAGACTTTCAATCTGCACGTCTTTGTTATTCCCTTTGTAGTCCATATAACTACAAGTATCAATATGATATGTTACTCCCCCTTAGTCTATGTTTTACTCTTTCGTTAGATATAATGTTTAAGCACCATTGTCCTTTCCTTAGTGATACAAAATCACTTGTTTACTCCATATATTTCTCCCCCTTTTTGTCACAAAATGACAAAGGTACGAGCAAATAAAGGACAAACCGAAAGGATCTTACAAATCTCAAAAGACATGCAACCTATAAGAGTTAAGCACGAGGGTTCCACACACCATTTTAGATAACCAATATCAAAACCGAAACTACAAAGTAATTTTTTTTTGATATGTTACCAAGGAAATGATTGCCCGAAGCAAATTTCCCTAATAGTTTAGCAAATCAAAAATTGGCTAAGCACCTTAGTTCTTTTTCTAAACCGATTGTACAAATACAGTCGCTTGTTCGATAAGACCAAAATAAAGATCAGAATTAACTTTATTTTTCTCATCAGTTTCTAATTATTCAAATAATAACTTAGACCTTTCACTTTTAAACAAGACAAGTACTAGGTTATTTAACTAGCATTTCTTGTTAAGGCATTCAATTAGACTTGAATAACCGAAACCTCCACTTTGATAAGTCTAACTAAGATCAGAATTAATCTTAGTTTCTCTTATCCGGAATTGAATTGGACTAAACAATTCATTTGGAAAACCTTTTTGTTAAGCCATAAACAATTTATACAACCCAAATAAATCAACTTGCATAATTATTTACCTCAACCGGAAGCAATTGAAACAAACATGGACATTAAAGTACCGCAATTGCACCGTAATTTCGTAAGCCTAAACAATTGATACCAAACAATAAAGCAAGATAACAATAGTTTTTCTTAACCGGAAACAATTGAATCACACACATACATCCATACACAAATAATGGAATAAACATCAATTGTACCGAAATTTTGTTAAGCAAAAGCAATAAATATATGCAATAAAATCAGGCTTTTCTTAAACAGTAAAACGATTAACTAAAAAATTCGTCACCTCAAGTTCCACATCCTCTTCACCCCCAAAAGATATATCATTAAGCGCAAGTTCAAGTTAGAACTCTCCTCCGGTGTGTTGTCATCCTCTCGCCAAAACAAAAGAACAACAACAAGGACCAACCTTTACCAGAGAAAGGTTGAAAATCGGTTTTAACTAATACAATGCAAAAGTTGAAACCCCGAAACACATATGCTTTTATGCTAAACCAAACGATTCAACATATTGTGACTTTTTCACACATGAGTTTCAATAGGAACCCCTTATGATCCTTTGATAAAGCCTACCAACATGGGATAGAACTTAATCCTGCTAAACCAAAAAGTCACCCAAACCATAAGGGTTCACACAATATGATATCGAATATTAAGATTAAGAAAACCTAAATCAAATATCCCATAAACATACATAGCAATAATATAAAGCATTCAAGCACAGGCTATATAATCGAAAAATTATCACAAGAAAAATTATAAACTAATAATTTTATTCATAAATAATAGATAGTTTTATTCATAATAGACCTTATACAATTATTGAAAGAAATCAAAAACAGATTTTTCAAAGGTCATCTTCAATTTCCTCAAATTTTTCAGGATCTTCATCAACAACATCTCGACTGATATCTCGGATTCTGCACACAGTACCTTGATTATGTTCATAGGCTAAAGCATTAACCTTTCGATTAATATTCCGAGAATACTCCCTATTACCGATTCCAAGTTTAATCAGCTTCTTTGGTTACGGATAATAGTTCTTAGTAGTGCTACCTGTCTATGATGAGTTTCAATAGTACTGAGGAGGACTTGTCGCAGATTGATAATATCAATCTTAGCATCCAAAATGTTTTGGACAAGGAGATGAGTCATATCTTCCTTTTTATTTTCTATATCTTCTCAACCAGATTTCTTGAAGGTATCATCAAGATGAACAGTTTCCTTAGAAGTCATTCCACTCAAGGCTTTCAGAAGTTTTTCTTGAGATCTGGTTTGAGGATACATCATGTTATCATAGGTTCTCAAATAATATGAGTTCATATATTCAAGAAATATTTAAAACATTCCAAACATAGAAGTCAGCCTTAAATAAATATTTCTGACCAGATTTGAAAAGATTTTGGCATCTAATATGTTAGAAGATCACAAAGATTCTTTTGAAGAGTCAAACTTCTAGATCACGTATCTAAAATTACTTTAGATAGGGAAACTTATCCTGTTTACACAAGTTGTTTATAAGACAGCTTTCTTAGACATGGAGACAGATTAAGTATCTTCAGGTAGATTGTGTAAAACTCTCTATGTTGAATAAGAGATTATTGACAGGATACAGATTGCCAGATATGTGTGCTTCCTTACATCAGTAGATTGGGCATTGTAAGGATGCACATTCCAACGCAATTAAGCGTTGAGGTGAGGATCTTCCTCACTAAATTCCTTTTGAGGAATTTCTTCCTTATTACTTTTAGGGACATTAGCATGATCCCTTGTGTGGGTTTTGAATCCATCCTCTTTATTAGGAATATTTCGAGATGTTATATCCTTGATTACATCTTGTGCCAGGATGGTGTGTTTCTTGAACTTGAACCCATGCGGTCTAGATCTCCCAATTGGCAAATTGTTGATGTCTTTTGTTCAAGACATTCTATATGTTCTCTTAAGGTATCCATTCCTTGTTGGAAATGTTTATCTAAACACTTGTCTAGATATACCTTTCGACATGTCTCTGTAAGAAGATCTTTAATAAGGATCTTATTCCTTATTTGTGCATGCTCCGGCGATTGAGTAAGAATTTCACACTCTATAGTCTGTTGATGAACTTCGTAGCATAAAGCCAATTTTTGTTCCAAATAATCTGCCAGATTATTTTGAAGACTGAGTATTTCTCGCTTTCCTTCACAAATTCTTACATTCAATTGAACAATAAGTTCTAGGACATCATCTAGACTGTCAATGGTTTTTCCCTTTTCTGAATAGCTTTCAACATTTTTGAAAAATCTTTCTAACATTTTATGAAAACCAGAACTTGGGCAGTCTAGTGAATCTAATCCCTTTTCAGACGATTTTTCACTAGAGGTTGGAGTCGGATCCAAAACATGTTTCTTGAGTTTCGGATTCATTCTTTTCTGATCAGGAACCTGAATGTCAATCAAGTTATTAGACTTTTTCTTTGATTTTCGAAAAGAATTATGAGACCAGTTTCCATTGAACTTCCCTGAGATATTATTCTCATTATCTTGACATACGTTAATTGAGTTCTTCATAAGTTTAACTTTGCTTTTCTTATTTTGACTCATATCTTATAGGTTGGATCGCACCAAACACAGATTGTTATATCTTTTCATGTTTGCCTGCTCTGATACCAATTGAAAAGACGAGGGTACCCAAATATACCTCAATCTAAAACTTTTCCACCTATAAGTCCTTTCTCCGAAAGTGATTGTCTATGGACTGAGTCGAGACAATACAACTAATCCGTTCACACTTTGTGTGAGATCGAGACAATACGACAACAAGATAACTTGTGTGATTGACTATGGATACAAGATCGAGACAATACAACAACGAAATATGATTACTTGATAATAAGTTCGGACTTAATCAAAAACAATAGGATTGCTATCAAGTAATTAAGAATTAACGTTTGTGTATTTCATTTCTAATTATAATAAAAACAATTATAATTGCGGAAATAGAAAAGTAAAAGACACAACAAGATTTTGTTAATGAGGAAACCGCAAATGCAGAAAAACCTGGGACCTTTTCCAGAGTTGAATACTCTCAGGATTAAGCCTCTATACAAAATCTAAACCAACTTCGTATAGTTGAGACCAAGAAACTAAACCTGTAGTTCACCTAGTTCTGTTTATATCCATGCGCCTCCAACTTGCAATAAGTCACGCACTTGGAACAATTCCTTTGGTTCGTATTCCAAACAGTAAAGGAACAACAAATCTGTTCGGTAACAACTCTTTTCAAACAAGTGATATGAGTTTGACAAAAGGCTCTTCCGTTTATCCCAATAAACTCATTTGTCAGGTTCTTAGATCAATCTATAAATAACTACCAAGGTAATTGTTTAGATTATACAATCAATATTCTTAATAACAAAGAAATGTATTGATGCCGATCTACTCAACTAAACAATCAAGGATATCACAAAGATAAACCGGTTATAATTGGATCCCCAATCGATCAATTTTTGTGCACACAAAAGATTATGAACTCAAACAAGAAATTTTCTTTGTCTTCAAATCTTCTTAGATCTTCAATAAATACCTGCACACAATCAACTTGAATCTCTTGTGATCAATCACACACAGAACGAAGTCTGTTAACAATGGATTATCACAAGACGTCTTTAGATCTACAAACAGTATAAAGATCCTCGTCGAAACTTCGATCTAGTTTGAGTGAATCTTATATCAGAAAAGAAGATTCTCAAGCATAAACAAACTAGGTGCCATCAAAGTTTAACAACCGTTAGTCAATCAAATCAATCGAGAACTAATAATAAACTGCAATTATCTAGTTTCCCACCAACGGTACTCGTAGAGCTTCCCAATCCCAAAAAAGTCTTTAAAACGAGCGGTCGTAAGAGATTTCTCCTAATTAAGTTACTTTCCTCTCCGAATAGACGGCTTCACCAGTAACAACACAACTAGGTAGTTTTGCTGGCTCTGAGGATTAGTTTGCTCAAAATGCAAACTTCAATATTTATAGACCAAGGAAGTTTGGAAACCAAGGAATTTCCAAAACCGAAATATTCTCAAGATATGCAATATACTTCCAAATTCGGTTTTCATAATTCCTGGAAATGCTCTGTCCAAATATTGACCGAAATCTCAATAGAAAATCTCCAATTAGTAAATGCAAATTACCAATTTTCATTTTCTAAAGATATGCATTTTAATTGCTGGAAATTAAAAGCATATAAAACTAAAAACCTTAATTAAAAGATTCTCAATTTATTTCGATCCGGGATTCTCCTTTAGTTATTAAGGAATATCTTTGAACAATAAAAGATAAGAATTACTGCACATGTTCAAAGTATGTCGACATCTTTACTTTGTAAATCCTTTTTCATATTTACCATCTTGGAACCGATTTGCCACACTTCCAAACAAGTTTAGAATTGGTTCATCTGACTTCCAAGAACTATGTGATTGATTATCCTATCAAATCACTATTAATGGGTTTCACGGTTCTACCAAAACGCAAAGCTTCGGTTCTACCTCCATGTGGGTACTAGGATCGGTCACACTAGATTCCCAAATATTGATTGACTAGGTACTAGGATCGGTTACCACATAATTATGGTATTTACTCATAATTGGTTGCACAAGTCATAGGATCGGTCACCAATTACTAAGACTTGTTGCACCTCTTACAAGGATCGATTCCACATGCTTGTAATTGGTTGCACCTCTTACTGGGATCGGTTCCCCAATGTCTAGAGTTGGTCATACCAATTACAATATATCGATCATACCACCTCAGGTGATTACTTAAGATCGGTTTCACTAATAAAAGTCATACCAATACAAAAGTCAGGCCTTGTGAATAGTTTTACCAAGATACATAAACAAGTTATGAGCGGTTATACTAAACACACATATAATCCAAAGATTTGCAATGAATAACAATACCAATAAGCCTAGCGATTTCCCTTTCTTTTCATAAAACAAGGTTATGAATTGTACTTCCTTTAAACGAATATAAAACGTTGTTTCCTAGGAAGAAATCTTCACCCATACCCATACATAATCACAATAGCATTCATACGATTATGTCGACGTCTTATATATGAAGTTCAAAAGATAGACGTTATACTTTGTATTGTAATTCCTTAATACTATGTCTAACAAGAGTATAATCATTCACAGCTTCGAAGTTATGTTTTCAATATGCACGACTTGAAAGATACGTTAGGAATGAAACAGTTCAAGTCAAATATTACTAACCTCAAGAGGAAGGATGATGTCGTCGTTGTAACTCTTTACTTCTTCACATTCTTCAAGTCTTCACGTAATACTTGTAAGTCTCATATCCTAGTAACTTTCTAGCTAACCTATACGAAGTTGACTCTAGTAAATAATCAAGCGATTCTTTAAATGAGTTTTGATTCACTAAAATATGACAACCAAACTTGACATACCAATGCTTGGTGGGTTCAACCGAGCAATGCTCTAACAGTCAGATTAATCATGAGATCTAAATAATCATCTTATCTTTAGTCGTGCATCTTCGGAGTTGCGAGGTATAGATCATTCGTTCATAGTCGTTATTCATAAGAATAATTCGAGGTCTGGACAAACTATCTCTTTTCTTTGTTTTCACTAATATCCGCTCCATCAGAAAGGCTTGCTGGAAAAACAAATTAGTGATAAGTTAGTATTATTCAAAACTTATGTGATGAACAACTTTTAAACACACTTACTTTTCTCCAATGGGACATTGTGGGATGCCTTTCCTTAACCTTTTCCAGTTGCTCTTTAAAAGCTTCCAATTCTTAGTAGAGCATATCAAATCTTTTCTTTATTAGTTTGAATGATCTTCCATTTCGATTACCGTCTAGTGCCACAAAGACAATAAATACACAATTCTACAGAGAAACATTACCTTCCTCCACGTTAATGGCAAGATCTTCATCATGACTTGTGACTGACGTACACGCTCTAATGATTGCAACATCTTATTCAGCATGAATATACGGAGCAACCATATTTGTTTGTTTTTGGAAGAAATTAGAATAAATTTTAGAAATTTGTGAACTTTGGTATAAATCGTTTGTTGTAGAAGGGTCCTTTTGTATAAAATAATGACCCAACAACTAATTTTTTCAAAAAAAAAATTAAACTAATTATTCTTTGAAAAATTTCGACCACCCAATAAATATGATACTATTTACGGATAGGTTATTAAAAACGACTCAATGTAAGTAACTTACTGTTAGGATTTTCCCGACCATAATTTTTATCCTACTAAATACAGATAACCTTACAGCTAGGACATATACATTTTGGCTGGGAACTATTAATTTGTGGTTAGGAATTACCAACAGTAAGTAACAAACCAAACGGCTAGGTTTTGTGAAGTGTAGACCTAATTACCATATGTAACCTTGAATTTCCATTATGTGAATATATTTTTTTTTCCACTGTATTTAGTATTGGACAAATTAAAACACTAAAATTTATTCGTTCATGAAAAATTAATATTCACAACTCAAAACAAAAGAAATCCATCCAAATCTATAACCAAACGCACTACAACAAAGTCTAACATAATAAAGATGAAAACACTAAAGTTAAACAAGTGCATAACGTTCACTACGACCAACATTCTGTTGAACTTCCTCGCAAAATGATGAAGAACTCTCAGGCCTCTTGGAACCACTTGGTTCGTCATCCTCGTCAGTATAAACATATTCTCTCACAGTAATATGTAACTTATGAAGTCTGAGACGCAATTCTTTTTGTTGTTCAACATTCAACATCTTCCTAGCATCAATGTTACGGCTAGGTCCCTGACCAACCACTTAGCTCGTGCGGTCTATTTTCATATCAAATCAAAACTTCAATATACTTGTAGATAACTTGAAAAGTTTATACAAAAATAAATGATATACTATATGTACCATCATCATAGATACCTCATACATTGATGGTTCTTTTGGTCCTTTCTTCTTTTCATTTTCTCGATTCCTAAAAATGGTACATACATATAGGAAGAGGGTAACAATTTAGTTTCACAAATGTAGTTACGGTTGGAAAATAATACATGACCCAACCATAAGACGTGTTTATGGCTGGGAAGTATTATACGATCTAACCATAAGACTCATATACGGATTGGAAACGCTATGCCCATCTAGAAATTAATTTATGACCAAGAAACAAAGGTTACAATGGGGAAAAATCCGTTTGCGGTGAGAAAATTCCTAACTGAAAGATCAGGAAAGTATAAAGTCTTCTGCAAAAACTGAACAACTTTCTCCCTTCTTGGGTAGAAAATCGATCGTCTTTCATTTTGATAATGAGTATTTTTTATACTAAGAAGTAAAATAAAGAATCTAACTGACGAAGCTTGCATGATCTCATAATTGGCCTATTAGAAGCGGTGACACTATGAATCCTACCTCTTTAGCTCCCATCATATCATTACTAGTCAATCTGGAAGAAGTGTAGTTTTAGTTCCATAGATCGTCTGGGAGTCATTTTTGTTATTATGATGCGGATGTGTACTTACGACTAGGAAAGTCCCAACGTAATGGCGAACCTACGGTTGGGATTTAAAATTGTCCAAACTGTAAAGACACATTACGGCTGGAAGTTATTAATGTCCCAACCATAATTTATAGTTTGCAGGTAGGTCGATAAAAACTCCCATACTTGATCGTCTCAGAATTTCTTTTTCTTAAACCCTAACTTCATTATCCTAACTTATTTATCCAATCAAAATCTAAAATAAATGGTGGGTTTGTTGATTCTTACCTAGTAGGCGCTTTTCCTAGAGGAATTCGCTAGTGTTTGAACTTCTTCATTCATCAAATCTTCATTAACTGCATTAGCAACTTAGCATCTTTCAGAATCAGGGTTCAGTCGGTGTGATCTTATCATTCTTGACCTTATAGTCATTTTAAAAATCAACGTGAGTTGTTCGGGGAATCGATAGAGAAGAGAGAGAAAGAGGTTTAGCTTAGGTTTTGTTTTGTTTTTTTTCAGAAAAAGAAAAGAGAAAGAAAGCAGTGATTTTAGTTTTTGAATTAGATTTAGGTTAGAATAAATGAAGGATAATAAGATAATAAAACTAAAAAAGCGTAAATTTGACTTTTTAAATAGATTAGGTTCCTGCTTTACATCTAAGATATTAGAACCATAAGCCTTCCAACCCAAATGATTAAAGAATAGGATTCTAAATAAATACTCCGCCCATTTTTGAAAAAGCGACATTTTCACATTTTCACTTTAGATATTTTTAGGCAAAAATAAGCGAAAGTATCATTTTTTCTAAAATAAAAGTATCATTTTTGCTACTACAAAAGAAATATCTTTTAAATAAAAAATAAATTACTAGAATGCTAGGCTAAATTGTTATTGGCATATCCTATAAACTTGTAATGGAGTTCGAGTGTATAGGTTTAATTTTCAATTTGGAGCACAGTTTGTTCTCCCGTCCAATTTCTTGTTAAAAATTGTTAATGTGTAATTTTTGGTTTTGAAAAAAAAAATATATGATTAAAAAAAGGGATAAAGTTGTGTACGGTAACAAGAAAAAACGATATTTTAATTATTGATAAGAGTTCGATCCAACACGCCAAAGATCTACCTAGTGTTCCAGGAGTACAAATCTTTCAAGTCACTTCCAATAGTAACTCTGCAACAATTACGATTACGCCATCTCCAAGTGTAGTTAAAAATATTTTAGGTGGGTAATTTACATTAAACAGAAGCTTCATTAGTTATATTTATATAAGATCACGATGACATGAACTCGAAAAAACTCACCATAGGAAATGAAGACATCCAAATTTGTTTTATTTGTGGCGTGCGCGAGTATATTGACATTTTCCCGCCATCGATCCATAGTTTGAGCGTTTTGTTATTTTCCACGAATTATTTTAGAACTTCATGCTCAATATTCACCAAAATTTAAGTTTTGTAATAGCCATTGATTGTCGTTACTTGATTGATCGGAAGTGTCGAATCAATGACAATTGAGGAGTAGTTAGACGCCTAACTGCTTTGTATGGCCATCCAAATTGAGTTCTTATTTCTTCTATATTTACTCATGTAGAGCTTCACTTTATAGATATGTTCTTCACCTAATCCCGATAATTTTAGTTTTATATTTGGAGTTTAGGGGGAACAAAAATCCAACATCCCAACTACTAGTTGTAACCGAATTTAATTAGACACTAACAAGAATCTAATAAGTTTTATTTGCATAATTACGTATTAATATTAAAAGAATTTAAGTTGATATTGACATGTTTTTATTGAAAAGAAGAAAACAAAAATCAACTAATTTCTTTATAATTATTTTGGGTGACAAACTAGGCGCAAGAAAGGTCAATGTATTAATATAATTATTCGTAAAAAAAATGATCAAAATTATATTAAAGTGATAAGGAAAAGCACCCAATAGAAATGTCAAAGTGGCCGTGTTTATGTTTAAAATCAATTCCCAGTTTTACAAAATTTAATTGTTGTCATCAACAAGCCAAAATTGCCAACCATCAAATGGTCTGTGATCATTTAGCTTAGGTTTTGGTTGCCAATCATCAATAAGCCAAAATGTAACAACATCACAACTCCAGAACACGATAGTTTGTTTAGCTAGAACTCTAATTGCTGGTTTCGGCTTAACATCATGAATTTTCTTCCATACGTTCCAAATCAGTTCATAATAAAAGATATTTCACACTGCGTTGCACCTTCCTTTAAGAACATTTCGGTCCCAAGTTTCGAAGTGATGCAGAAAAATTGCGGGCAAGGGTCAGGGTATATGAAATGCCTTTATGAAGTAATTCCAATTTGTAAAAGTATAATTGCAATGGATTAGAAGGTGATATGCAGTTTCCATCTCCAAGTTATATAACACACATTCATCTATGTTAAATAAAACACCTTTGTGCACCTAAGATAGTATAGTTGCTAAAAAGCTAACAATCATATCCAAGTAGATATAGATTCACAACTAAGCTAAAACATAAGTAAAAGAGACATAAGAGAAAGAATTTGGACTTCATTGATATAATCTTCAAGTTGGGATCCTTAGATTTGAGACAAAGGTTACATATTTATAGGCTCAAGAGAGCACCTTCTTGATGATCTGATGCTCCTCAAGTGAGTATATTTGATAAGTTACATCTCCACTAGCAATTCAATGAATCATAAACATCCACCTATCTAAAAACAAATACTAGGACGAAGTTCGGGAGATAAACTACGGCTTTTTGACACAAATGTCTAACCCAACTTGCACTAGAACCCGCTACCAGCCACCACTTTTCTATGAACATTATCATGTCCCCAAAAATATAGTTATTTTCTTCCTGTACAAAGCAATTACCAATCTTCACTATTATAAATCGCATCCATCTCGCCAATACCAAATCTGCATTTATTGCAATAGCGATCTAGAAACTATAGTGCATACCCTCATTCGATGTCAAGTAGTTGTAACAACTGGTAACACCCTCCCCACTCATTTCTCCAATCAACCAAAATCCACCTATATATTTGCTAATCTCCTTAACCACAGATAACAACCCGTCAAATATTACAAAAAAAAAAGTTTGTACTTATATCATCACCTAATGTTGTTATCCATGTTGGACCTTGTGGATCGCTAGGAATGAACTAATATATCACCAAAACAAACCCAAAATACATTTGAGAGATTTCCTGTTTAGTCCACTAAACCCGATCCGGATTAGTGGCTAGTCCAGCGGGAAACAACATTTACTCCCTAGTCCAAAAAAGATTTGAAAAGAGTAAAATTACTCTACTAACCCTAACATATAATATACTATGTATGTTAGTAACATATGTAATATGTAGTAACATATATACTAGTATTAATACTAGTTTACTAGTATACTAGTATACATATGTAATATGTAGTAACATATGTAACTAGTATACATATGTAATATGTAGTAACATATGTAACATTATTAGTAATATTACATATGTAGTAACTAGTAACATATGTAATATGTAGTAACTAATAGTATACTAGTATACTAGTAACTACTAGTATACTAGTATTAATATGTAGTATGTAGTAACATTACTAGTATACTAGTATACTAGTAACTACTAACATTACTAGTAATATGTAGTAACTAGTAACATATGTAATATGTAGTAACTAATAACTAGTAGTATACTAGTAACTACTAGTAAAATAGTATTAATATGTAGTATGTAGTAAAATATGTAGTAACATATATAGAACAAATGTAGTATGTAGTAACATATGTTACTAGTATCAATATGTTATATACTGATACTACATATTAATATGTAGTATGTTATATATTGGCACTACATATTAATATGTAGTAACATTATTAATATGTGGTATGTTATATATTGATATTACATATTAATATTGATACTACATATTAATATGTAGTATGTTATATATTGACACTACATATTAATATGTAGTGTCATATTAGTATGTAGTATGTTATATATTGATATTACATATTAATATGTTACTAGTATACTAGTTACTATTAGTACTACTAGTATACTAGTATAGTACTAGTTACTACTAGTAAACTAGTCTACTAGTACACATGTTACTACTAGTATAGTAGAGTAGTTACTTAATACTAGTTTACTAGTATACTAGTATACATATGTAATATGTAGTAATATGTATAACTAGTAACATATGTAATATGTAGTAATATGTAATATCTAGTAATATGTAATATAGTAGAGTAGTTACTTAATACTAGTTTACTAGTATACTAGTACACATATGTAATATGTAGTAACATATGTAATATGTAGTAATATGTATAACTAGTAACATATGTAATATGTATAACTAGTAACATATGTAATACTAATACACATATGTAGTAACATATGTAATATCTAGTATACATATGTAATATGTAGTAACATATGTAACTAGTAATATGTAGTAACTAGTAACATATGTAATATGTAGTGTCATATTAATATGTAGTGTCATATTAGTATGTAGTATGTTATATATTGATATTACATATTAATATGTTACTAGTATACTAGTTACTATTAGTATTACTAGTATACTAGTATAGTACTAGTTACTACTAGTAAACTAGTCTACTAGTACACATGTTACTACTAGTATAGTAGAGTAGTTACTTAATTTACGAGTAACATATTCTTTTTACTATTAATATAGTACATATTGATATGTAGTATGACCATATTGATACTATTAGTATGTAGTAACATATTACTAGTAATATTAAATGTGTTGATACTAATTAGATCTGTAAGGGTGTTTTAGGCATTTAGAAAATACATTTTATAATCTCCACAAAGTTTTTGGACTAGCGAGTAAATAATCTAGTCCAAAAACATGTTTTTGGACTAACGAGTAAATGCTTTTCGTGGGTGGACTAGCCATTAATTGGGTCATGAAAAATTGGACTAAATAGTAATTCCTACAATACATTTTGCAGATAACGCTTAAACCATAGTAGAAGTTCACCGAGGAAAATGGAGTCTTCCTCCAGTGTTACCAGGTATGCCGTCTACAGTAAACATGGTCTACATCAATTATCTCGACAGGCTAGGTGCCCTTAACCTAATATGGATTAAAATTAATATAAGTGGGGCAACTAGAGGGCACCTGAACATGCGGGTGGAGATTTTATATTCAGGAATTCAACGTCAACTATTTCTTTAGTGACGACCTGACCTCTAAGCATCACCGGCGCACTGATATAGCCGAGACACATGTCATGCTAATGACGTCAGGGACGACAACATATGCATGTTGGGGTAATGTATAATTTTATACATACCATATAGGTATGTGTATGATATACCCATGTAAAATAAGCAATATCCGAATATTTAAGTTAAAATGATGAAACGCCAACAAGCTAAAACATGATTGCTAAAAGGGGATATTGGGATTAACAGAAAGTACCGTATGAATAATTCGACGTTCAGAATCGGTTTTTATCACTTTGTCTAATATAAAATGATATCTTAGCATGGACTAGCATCATCTTTTAGCAATCATCGCCAAAAATCCCAAACAAATAAAATGTAGAACCTCTTAATACGAAAGCAATAACTTATTACTAAGGCTGCACACGGTCCGGTACGGCCCGGTTCTCTTATGGAACCGGTCCCTGTATTTGGTGTTGAGCGGTATCTCATTTTGAGGACCGGTACCTGTACTTGTACCTGGTGTTGTACATGTACCTCCGGTACGGTACCGGGTTTTTTACCCACAGTTTGATACAGAGATGGAAAATTCACAAAACCCAAACATTTTCAGAAAACCTCCCAAAGATCAAAACCCATGTTATAAAATCAATTAATGGTTCCTAAGAAATTGAACAAAGATACAATAAAAAAAATTATTCGCATAGAGACGTAAACAGAACTAGACAGAAATTGAATAAGACATAAACATAATGAGGTACCGGGTTTTTACCTACAAAATCATCACCATTGTAGGATGAGCAAAGCTCAACTGTCCTACCATAATTACATCATGTACCCAACCTAGCATTCATCTAGATCTGTTCATTCAATATTCATTGTCAATATCATCTCAACTCGTACAAATTATACAATACAGCACCTAGCAATGCACTACCATTGCTAATTTGTAACAATTCAATTAGAATTTATATCATAATCCATCTACACCACCAGCATCAGAACTTCAGTTCGAGCATAACCCATCTACACCACCAGCATCAGAACTTCAAGCATAACTCATTCACCATCAATCCACTTCAATCTAAGCATCAGATTTATTCATTCTCAGATCATAAAACCCCACAAATCGTCCAAAACCAAATTGAGTTATAGCCAAAACCTATTCCCATACTCTAATTATAAAACCCATCTATTATTTCATTACAGAGATTTAATTATAAAATCTTGTTGTCTGATTTCAACAGAAATCCAAATCGGAAAATCCTAAATCAAACATGCAATTAGTTTCTTAAAATAACAGAAGAAGAAGAAGAAGAAGAAGAAGAAGGTGGTGGACCGTGGTGTTGTTGTTGACTGTTGCATGGAGTGTTGGTGATGATTTAGTTCTCTGAAGAACAAAAGAAGTGAAGGAGGAGGAAAAATTGAGTCTGTGAGGGAAAACAAACGAGGGATCGAGAGATAACTAGGTAAGTTAAAATATACAAACCTAATATGAACATATAGGATTAAAAATAGTTAATGGATGACATTCACCGGTCCGGTTCCTGCCGGTACTATCCCCAGAGCTGATGCTTATACCGGTATATTCCGGTTCTTAATCTTCAGTCCGGTCCCTGTATCGGTTACTCCGATTTCGGTCCGGTATTTTCAGTTCCAGTCCAGTATAACACAGGGAATTCTGACCGGTTCCTGTGCAGCCTTACTTATTACATTAAATAAAACATCACAACAATTTTTATTTATTTATTTTCTTGAGATAGGCATCAAATAAATCACGTCCTATTCTTGCATGTTTTTTCAATTTTAATCATCATAGTAATGTTGAAGTCATTGTGATGGATATGTGACTCTAAATCATTAATTGACCATATAAAGACCAAATTCTTTTCCATTTACATTAGCTCACGATCACCATTCTAATAGTGATCATCACATCTACAAAATCAATTCATTACAACATTTTGAGCTTCGTCATCTTCCGAGCTGTGTATCTTTTCGTTTTCGTCATCATCACTAAAATATCAGTGAGTGAGCATACTTAAGCAAAAGTTTGTCCATACGATGACATAAATAAACAGGGGAAAAATTCCCTCAGCGTAACAATGCAATTTTGTCTTAAATACTAACTGATTCAATTTTCATTTCCTCTATGAAGCAATCTTATTATAGGGGCGGCCTGTTTTATTAGAGGGACGTCATTCTAATAGGACAAAAAGGGTCATTACATGATCATTCAAGGTGTCCCTTATCAAAAAAATTGGAAATGACAAATTAATCCTCATTATTGATAACCTAGTTTAGTGATGATAATCAAGTTTAGTGTTAATGATTAATTTCATTTATATTAACTCAAAATCAAAACAAAATCAGATTTTTAGAGTTAAAAAGAAAAAAGTTTAGAGGAGAAGAAAAAGAAAAACTTTTGTGATATTTGTGAAACCCTAGATTTTGATTCACTCAACCAAAATGAGTGATTCCAGTGACCCGGTATACTTCTAAATTAGTTCCCATTAGCTTTTTCTCGCTAAAAATTATCTAAAGTACGTAACAAAATCAAAACTTTTAAATTTTCAGAAGAACTTATGGTTGCAATTTTGCTCGTGACCAACCGTAACTCTTAGTTATGGTTCGTAAGTTATCGAATACCAACCGTAACTGGTTAAATTTAGGGAAGATCCAATTGTAAAACCAGTTACGGTTGGTAATTAAATTTGGACAACAACCGTAACTAAATTACGGTTGGTAACTAATGAGTCGAGACCAACCGTAACTACCCTACGGTTGGTGTGTCAACTTAACTTTTGAACCGTAAATCATTATTTGATAAATTCTTAAGACACAAGATTATTTACGGTTGGTATGGTTGTTTGAGTAACAAACCGTAACTCAATTACGATTGATACAAGCTGTAACTGAACATATTTCTCAAAACTAAGAACTTACGGTTGGTATTTGAGTTAAAACCAACCGTAACATCAACCCAATCTACAGTTACGGTTCATATTTGAGTTATTACCAACCGTAACTCACATGCAACCAGAAATTTCAATTCCAATTTTCATACAAAACCCTAATTTTTGATACAAAATTTAACTGGGTTTTTCCAGACATTTTTCGAATCGTCGATTAATCGAAGACGATGAAATTTTCAGTTTTAATGGAGGTTACGGTTGATGGAGGAGAAGAGAAGATGAAGAAGATGATGAAAAAAAACTGATTTGATTTTTTCTGATTCATTAGATTTAAAAAAAATTGATTTGATTTTGATTGATTTAAGATGAAAAGGGTAATCTAATCAATTTACATCCTCTTTAGGACATCCTAACCAACTAAAGAGACATTACTATCACAATGCCGCCCCTCTAATAAATCATGCCACCCCTATAATAAGCTTGATATGAAGGGGGTCGCCAGCCGCCCGCCATCCCTTTTTGATTGACCCGATTTGACCAGCTGAGCAATCAGTCTGAAGAAAACCTCAGTGCCAAAGCGGTATATACCTCAAATTATACATCAAATCTATTTTTTCATACTTATATTTGTTTGTGATGACTAAAAAGTTAGCTACGGTAAACACCCGAAGGTTATCTAACCGAAAAAAAGTTAATTGTTTCTTAAGTAGGTGTATTGTCTGCACCGGAACTGTGTGAACCATTTTATTCTAAACCAGAAGGAGAAATACAACAAAAAATTTCTGAAACAAAATGCGTGCTCCTTCGCCTCTTCCTCATCTCCTCCATAGTCCATACACGAACATAAGCTAAGCAAAGACTAGCCCTTAAAGTTTAATTTGGTGGTATATATCGCTTCATATTGTGATTTTGTTCTCATTTTCCCTACGGTTAGCTGCCACTCCGTATATTCGGAGTGGTTAGGAAAATGCAGCTAAAAAGCAGGTCCCACAGCTAATTATTGAAAATGCTATGTTTAATAGCCGTCGGATATCTGTAGCCATAATGTTTATCTGTTACATGGACCCACTTCTTAAGAGCGTCCACAATCACGAGTGTAAACTAAAGACCAAAACCAAACTATAAACTTAAAAATTTAGGTTTGCTCCGTGGTTGAGAGTTACGGGGAAGGATCAAAATTTGGTCAAACGATACATTATATGTTCGCCCAAGTGAGGCGTACTTTTTATGTTCTCCCGGTGATGATTCACCACATGTACTATAAGTGTGTGACTTAGAATATTGGTTTATATTAAATGGGCGGACCTTATATGTTCGCTTCGCCATCATGCGCACATCTAATCTCCGCACCACTCCAGACGGTTATTATATCAGTGCCCCACTCCAGATGAATTTTTAATCTACGCTCGACCAAATATAGTTTTGGTCCAGCTTTCAGACTAAATATACTCCTGAACCCTAGAAAACTCGACCATATATAGTTTTGCTCCTCTCCATTGCGATTGATTTTCTGACCAAATATAGGTTTGCTCAATCTTTTACTCGTCCATTGTGGACGCTCTAACGCCTCCGATTTTCAAGTTTGGGCGGACCTGGTCACAATTACGTCATATTCTCGTTAGTTTGTACTCACCTTTTGAGGGAGGACTTTATTTTTCGAAGAATTTTGTTTTTCTTTTTTTTGAGGGAGGTAAAGCAACCGGTAATGCATTTACACACGGATGAAAATTATTTTGATTATGTTTGACATGTTTAATTGGGTTTTTGATGAGACAGGGTTACTTTGTGGGGATGGACGGGATGGTATATATGGCAGTAAAGGAATACCTTCCGGAAGAAGATTTAGGAAAAAGCAAAAGGTGGACCAATTTGGTGGACCAAAACTCTCCACCGTTGGATTAATATGTTAGGATCCCACTGGTAAATTAAAATCCCTACCCTTCCCAATCATGTGATGGAGAAGCAGGTCCACCAACTGGTCCACCCAATTGATACTCCCCTAGACAAGTCGGAAGATTTACCAATGCTTCCCTTTACCAGTTGGTGAAGTTTATGAGAGAAAAAAAATGATCTTTTTTTTTGACCCAAGGAAATGATTATGATGTAAATGATAAAATGTTTTGCCATTTGCAAATATAAAATGATGGTAGACAAATATATATTCACGATGATCGCTTTAATACTAAATTGTTTGAGTGTTATTTTCTTTAACTCTAATTTGTAATTGGGATGGTGGAATTTATGAGCTCCTACCTTTTGATTTAGTCGGTCATTGTTTAGATCCATAAAACTTATGATTTGGTACTCTTCTATCACATTGTGTGACCATCTTTTTAATTGAATTCACTTTTTATGTTACAAGATGTCGAAAAAGGAAAAAAAAAAGGTTTGGATACCTCAATTCTGTTGATTTTTTTTTAAAGGAACATATATATTAAAGTTATGGAAGCAAAGATATAATGTTAGGGTGACAATAATAGGAAAGGCCTAGCTGCTTTCCCTACCACTCACTTCTCCACTATAGCCACCACTATATCCAAGATTCCCCTTATACTCTTATCAAGCCAATTATAAGCAGACAATGAGATGCTAATTAAAACCCCTACCAAGGATGAAGTTATTAGCATTATTAAGAATCTAGCTAGGTGGAATGCATCGGGATCAGATGGTTTTCCTGCTGGATTTTTGGAATACAATTGGTGATGATATTACAGTCATGGTGCAGAAGTTTTTCAAGACTAAAACAATGCCAACACATCTTAATCAAACTATTACATGTTTGATTCCTAAAACTCAACACCCTGTCACTCCGAATGATTATAAACCAATTAGTCTTTGTAAATGTTCTTATAAAATAATCTCAAGACCATTAGTCTCTAGAATGAAACCCTTTAATGTAAAAGATCATTTTACCAACTGAAGCTGCATATGTCCCTCAGAGATATGTTAATGACAACATTGTCAACCCTTAAGGAATTTGGGGACTTGTCTAGTCTGCTGATTAATTTTGGTAAATCAGCAGCCTTCATTGGTAGACTTGTCTCATGAGGAGAAATAAACATAATCAATACTTTGGGGATAAAACATGCTCATCAGATAAATTAGGTGTGCCATCTTTCTTGGAAAATCGAAGACTAGTTCTTTTAACTCAATTCAAGACTCTTCTGTTTTGAACTCCATTCTTGTATATTATATGAGCAATTTTAGATTGCCAAAAAATACATTGAGACAATTTGACACTATTCAAAGAAGATTTTGGTGGAGACACGAATACAAGGATGGTATTAATCTAGTAGCTTGGGATTATCTGTGTTTTTCTAAAGAAGATGGGGGTCTTGCTTTTAGGAATTTAGAACAGTACAACAATGCTCTAATTACTAAGCTAGCTGGAGATTGTGTGCAAAATCAGAGAAATCTTAGGGTGAAGAGTGTAAAACAAAAATACTCTCTTATTGTGAATTTGTTCACTTGCAGGATAAACATCAAAATTCCTCTTGGATTTGGAAATGAAAAAGCAAGGATTAGAAAATGTTAAAAAAAAATCATGCATGAGATGTTAAATGTGGCAGTAAAATCCTTGTTTGGTATGACAAATGGATTAGAGGCTTTGCTACTCCACCTACTCCTAGCGACACCTTTAAAGAACCAGCTAAATAATTTATGTGTCAAATCTCATGCTTCAAAATCCTAGAAATTGGAATGCCTCTATAGTTCAAGCTCTTTTCCATAACCACATAGCTGAATTGATACTTCAGATGCATATAGTACAATATGGAGAGGATAAAATGACATGGGAACCAAATAGAACTGGAGAGTTTTCAGTTAAGTCGGCTTATAAATCTTTGACTTACAATGCTCATGTTTGGAAGGAACTCTGGAATCAACAAAACCGACAAATTGCAAAAGCTATTTGGAAACAACTCTGGAAAACTAGGGCTTCTCGTATAGTTAAGTTTTTCATTTGGAAATGCTTGAAAAAGGATTGTTTCGACCAAAGAAAAGCTAAGTCATTATAAGAGGAATATAGATAAAAAATTGTCCTCACTATCATACACATGAGGAAACCTTACAGCATCTCCTAATTAACTGTGATTACTCAAGATTTATTTGGTTATCTATGAATGTTAATGTGTTTAGCATTCAGTCATAACACACAGATGTAGTTTCTTGGGTTATCAGTTGGTTTACTCATATGCAGAGTATAGACTCAGAAGCTAGAACCATTTAGATTCACACTTTAATGTGTACGGCCTGGAAACTCTAGAAAAACAGATGCATGAAAGCCTTCCAAAATAAAAGTATGAATAAATGGCACACTATTAAAAGTATTCAGAGCTTGGTACGTAATTAATGCCTCTTAGATCCTCAAAGTCAGGATAATGAGAACACAACAGATAACACGGAAACTTGGTACCCTCTAGAAAATAATCAATTTAAAATGAACATTGATGTCTTTTCTGATCAGTTTACAAAAACTATTGGTATTGATCTGGTTATCAGAGATTCTACTGGTACAAGCTGGGGCATCATAGGAAGATGCGTCCATGGAGGACTAGATGCAGAGCACACAGAATGCTTGGCCATGAAAGAAGCCATCATGTGGGACAAAGACCTGAAATTGGATAATTTAACCTTCGAAGCAGACTATCTGAATGTAATTAACTCTCTCAACAATGCAACCTTCTGTACATTGGATGAGCTTAGGGATTGTGGCAGAAATAAAGCATATTGTAGCTACCAAAGCTAGAGTTAACAAAACCACTTTTATTTTTTGGTATAACATCCCAGAGGAATATGATAAAATTATAAGGGATGATAGGATAGTTAGCAAGAGGTTATGTAATTCTCACTTATGAATGAAGCTGTCCTTTTACATTAAAAAAAAAGATTATCTAGCCACATAGCCCTCTGGATATACATATTATTAGGATTGCTTAAGTACTTACTTAGCTAATATAACTGTTAATCTAGAAACAAAATTACTTTCGCATCGCGAGAGCATATTTTAACTTGCATAATCGTGGGCGTCCAATCTATTAGGATATGACGTCATGTAACTGTGAGGTAACCACTAACACCAACATACAGTTTAACCAAAAGAAAAAAAAAGTATCACCTTTAACAACTACGTCAAGCTTCTCGTCTCTACTGAAGTTTCTTTTATTTGATGGGGTAATTTCTAAAGATCGAATTTTTCTGGTGAAAACAAATAAGATTATAATGGTAATACATTTCTAAAAAAGTAGGGAACGAAATATTCATTAGCATGGATAGGTCGAATATTCAGTGAAGAATTAGGGTTATCTCACAGTTAAATGTCATTATATCTCAGTAGATTGGACGTCCATGATTGTGCTAGTTCAAATATACTCTCGTGTTGCAGGAGTAAAAAATATTCCAATGCATTCCGCTCTGCGAAAAATTACCGCATCTTTGGTGTGTAGTTATTCTTCGTACTATTTATGAAATTTTGATGGGTATAAGTTTTTCCTGTTAAAAGGATGTATGAAGATTTTTCCACTGAAAATTAAGTTTTAATCAAATGACACTGATGGTTAGATAACATTGCAAATTGTAATTTGTTTCTTGACCTAGTTATACATGTAATTGAGTATTAAATATAAACATGACAAGTGGAATCGATTGAAGAAACAAGCCTGTTCCGGTTCAAATGGAATAAACCATCTGATAAAAGTCAATGGAATGAATATACATATAGTGTATTAAAAAAAGGATTTAGCAAAGTTCTCAAATGAACAGGTATTATTGGTTGACATCTTCGTACTCAAGTCAAATGCACCCATAATATGGATATTCTTCCATTTCTTCTTATAACGCAAACCCACCCATTAATATAAAAATACACAATACTGTAATACCTAGCACAAATTAGAAAACAATGAATTGAGATATCAACGGGAATGCATATGTATATATATATATAGTCACCGACCAGCCGGCTAGTCAAGAAAGAGTGCTGATAAGGGTAATCTGGCCATGAGAAAATGAATATAAAAACTTCAGCAATGAGGAGGTGTTTTAATTTATCTTTTTGAGAAAGTAAATGGAAGCTTAAACAAGGAAGCTATTAAGCGGTTCCGTTATTCTTTGCGAAACTAGTAGCTTCATTAGACTACATATATCCTGGTAAAAAGTGTTCCAATTCTGGTCGCAAGAGTGTACACGGGTTTAGCTGTGATCACCGTTGATATCTTATTCGCCTTCTTGTGCATCTAGGGAGTATTTTATTATTATTTATCTAATTTATATGAAATCTTGGCGGTATTTGTCTTCGTGTAACTGTTCACTTTTGTAGAAACTTAGACTCGGGGATAGAGAGAGAGTCAGAAGTCAGTCCTTGTGCTGTAGTAGGAGGAGTAGTTCTTTCTTTCTTGCCATTATTCATCGAGTCCTAAACCGCTTTATCTTGGGTTTTCTCAAGTAGAGAAAGAGAAAAGAAACACTAGCAAAACGGAGTTTGTCCTCATGTTTTTGCATTTAATTCGAGTTTCTATCTGATTCATTTCACAGTTCTCTGTGTATATGTAAACTTCTTCTCTCTATATCCATATCATTACCTCTTACATCTGTTAATTGTATTTATAAAATTCAATAAAACCGACTTTGGTTAATTTATCACCGTGACCATGATGATGACCTGATGATTCTATGATCTCCATTAATTTTAATGGTTTTTCTTTACAAGAACCGTCCTTGATCAGAGGGAAAGACTGTATTTTGAGACTATTCCATGGATACTACTAATAATAAGGGAAACAATAACAACCAGGAAGTTCAGTTTCTCCAACAACAATTACAAGTAGAAGAGCAACATCAACAACAACAGCTGCAACAGATTTCGTACGGGATGATGATGCAATCTACAACACAATCATCACCTCCTGCAAATTTTATGTAATAGTGAAAAAAGAAATGAAAATCCCATACTTTGAATTTCCATATTATCACTTTATTTCAAAAATATAGAAAGCTGATTTTGTAATGATCCTTATTTAGTCTTTTTGTATTTGTTTGCTTTGTCAACAGAAGTAGCGTTAAAGATACTGGTGGTAATAATCATACTACTGCTAGTACTACAGGAGCTTATGATTTGGGTGAGTTAGATCAAGCTCTGTTTATGTATCTTGACGGTCATGATCATCAGAATCAGCATCAACCATCATCAGCTCAAGAACAAAGACGTGAGTTTCTCTCTCTCATGATCCACTTGATTTTGCTTACATATATATATATATATATATATATATATATATATGATGGGTCTGTACTATTTCTTTCTAGCTAGTTGATCGTAGGGCTCTTGATCATAATTAATTAATTTAAACTTGTTTATGAGTACTTTTTTTAACTAAGAGATTCTTGGTTTGAATTTCATTCAAAGGGTTTCTCTTTAGGAGGTTAGGAATCATGAGAAAAGCGTGGGCAGGAGAGGATCATAATCTCTGATGTTCGTACGTACAATTTTATGAACCGGATATGATTTTCTTTTGCAACACAGAAATGAAATACAACTTTGAAAACAAGAAAAAAATTCAGAAGAAAGGAGATATTCTTTATTTGAATAAGGGTTATCTTCTTTTCTTTTTAGAGTCCAGACCGTGACATGTAACAGAACTAGTCATCATGAATTTCTTGCTCATACATGATCCATACCTCTCTCTCTAGCTGTTGTGTACTGAAAAAGTGCATGTGTACCCAAGAGAGTATCAGTTTCTTCAACTTTCTTATTCTCAAATATTCTCGTGGATTTTAAATTTGGGGTTTGGTTCCTTCCGCTCCTTTTCTGTTTTGGGGTGGCACAGAGGAAGAGGGTTTCAAATGCATGATGATGAAGAATTTTCATTTATAAAGCCAACTGTGTTCTTAATTTGCCACCACCTCCATACTCCTCAATCTCATCAGCTTGTATTCTTTCTCTTTCTCTCTCTATCTAAACATGGGTTAGTCTACATTTACTTTTTCATGTTGTTGTTTTTGATGATTTACACAAATGACTTAGTGATAAGAAACTGTATACTATTTGCAGATCAGAACTCAACAACTGGGATCAGACCTCCAACTTTGAACATTTTTCCTTCTCAACCAATGCATGTTGAACCTTCTCCTAAAAGAGTATGCATCTGTCTCTCTCACACTCTCTCTTTCTCTATCTCTGTTTATTCTCTCTACTTGAGTAATATTGAAATGCATGGTTTTCTTTTATGACCAGCCAATTGGAACAAGTAATTTAATTTCATCAAAAAGCAGTGGTGTTGGTGGTGCCAAAAGACCATCGGAAGTACCATCCATGGAGTTGAATAACACGAGTAGCAGAAACAATAACGATATAGCTTCAGGAAATAGTGAAGCATCTAAAGTTATTAAGGTCTTCGCCTTTTTTTTCTTGATCGCCAAATTCTATCTTTTTCCTTCTTCTCAAGGCTTATTATAACATTAATTTTGTTTGTTGATTATTCTATATTTTTTGTTTTATTTTTGCAGCGAGAAGGAATTCGAAAGGTTGCTACATCAAGTAATTCAGAACATGAGGGACCAAAAACACCAGACCCTAAAGTAAGGTTTTCATTGTTTCTAGGGCAACGTTTTTCCGCTTCAACAATCTAGTTAGCTAAATATCTTGATGATTCTATTATGTTGGGCGCCAGACGTTAAGGAGGTTAGCTCAGAATAGAGAAGCAGCTAGAAAAAGCAGATTAAGAAAGAAGGTTAGTCAACAACTCCAAATAATATATCAAAATGATTCGGCTTTTTTCATGAACTTGCCAATTACTTTATTTCAAACAGTAATATACAGTAGCAATTAATTAATTAGGGAAGCTTATGCATCGGCTTCTCTTGTTGTGCTTGATTTCAGGCTTATGTTCAACAGTTAGAATCAAGTAGGATTAAATTAACACAACTCGAACAAGAACTTCAAAGGGCAAGAGCTCAAGTGAGTATTACACGGTGGATAGGTTTCCTACAGCAACTTACTCTGCTCAAAATGATACTTTAATATAATATGCTGCCATTAACTATATTTAACATGGACTTATGGTTGGTTAATTAGGGCGTGTTCTTAGGGGGAGGAGCTCATCTTCTAGGAGATCAAGGTCTTCCTGTGGGTATCAGTAATATCAGCTCAGGCGAGTCTATCTCTAAACCCTAAATCCACTGGTTACATATATAAACACGTATCGTGCAGTGCCAATTAATTTTTTGTAATGTAACACTAGCTAACACGCCTAATATATATATATATATATATATATATAATTAATTAATTGATCAGAAGCAGCAGTTTTCGACATGGAATACGCCAGGTGGCTTGAGGAACATCACAGAATCATGTGTGAACTTCAAGCAGCAGTTCAGGAACACTTACCTGAGAACGAATTACGACTATTTGTTGAAAATTGCTTAGCTCACTATGATGAATTGATCAGCTTGAAGAATATGATCGTTAAAACCGATGTTTTTCATCTTTTTTCTGGTATGTGGAAAACTCCAGCTGAGCGTTGTTTCATTTGGATGGGAGGATTCAAACCATCAGATCTTATTAAGGTACGAATCCTAACCAAACTAATTAATAACTAAGTTAAAAATTCACCGATGAAATAATTAAACAAACCGCAGTTCTGCATGATTTCAATATTGAAACTTTTTCATACTAAATCAAACAAAATTAAAGACATAAATGTAAGAAATCAGCTCGAGTTAGATCACTCTATTACCCGTCATACAAAACCCGCTTTCTTAAAGAGATATACGCAGAACTAGAGACGTGTGTAAATATCAATGTCATTTAAATATGGGCATGTGGCGGATTGTTCCATGACATCTTGGGTAAATAACGCAAACATTTTCTGTTCAAGCGAATCAAATGCCACATTTCCCCCGGAAGAAAGACACCCTACTCTTACACGCTTTAGCTGGAGATACTGGTCCTCATGTTTATGGCAAGGTTGGATTGGTGATCTCCAGACACCTTTTTTTTTATCAGTAAAATGATCTCCAGACACCTTAACCAGCAAGTACATTATATATCGAATTTATCGATATTTCCAAAACTTATTTTCGAAGTAACTTTTTAAATGGACAATATGAAACTATGCACATAATTTTTTGGTTTTTGCTCGGTTGAAACTCTGCAGATAAATAATCTGATCAATGAGTTCATTATAGTTGTTACTGTTGTTAGTGTCAAATATTTGAAGCACACGGGATATTTAATAAATTTAAAATCCCTATAATAATTCGATAATAGAAAGTACTTCTCCGTTCATCACCTAACGCCTGCAATACGGAATTAGTTACACATGCACAAACCTATATTATCTTATGAATTATTAGTAGAGGCATGGGGTTGAAGAGACGATGCTGATGAAATAGTGAAAGTGATGTAGTAGCTAGCTAGGTATGTATCATGATATATAAGAGCTGGATATGCATGGGATACGAACATACATATGATGATTTCATTGAAATAGAACTAAACAAGGAAAAGGAGACGTGAACTGCATGGAGTTGAGATGTTGTCGGGGCATTACTATGAATGTGAAGATTTGGTAATAGTAACAATATTGCTTTATGATAGTCTACGGATTAGAGAGAGAGATTCATCAGTGGACAAAAAAATCAAAGAAGAATGACGAATGAGAGAAGGAACCTAATTAGGTATGAAACGATATGAAAGGAAGAGAAAAGAAAGCTGGTTAATATGGGGTTGCCATTAAAGGGATGAATTATAGTGTTATTCTCACCCATCTCCCAAGCTTTGTCTTTTTTTATACGATGCTTTCGATCGATAAAACAAAATAAATAAGAAAACAACTCTTACTAAAAAGTAGGTGAAAGATTCATATTGAGAGCTCAGATTAGACCGCGAGAGGAAATAGCTTGCTTGCACGTACAGTTCTCTCTCACACATGTAATGCAAGAAATTCTACTGCTCGTCTTCCCTCCATTCCAGTTATTCTCCACGGACAAAAATAACAGAAAGACGTGGAAGTAGAGATAATAAAAAATTGATTACAAAAATGAAGATAATTTACTATTTAAAAAGCTGGTTAAAATTTAGTTAAGCTTCTAAACTTAACCAATACTATTACTCAAAAATATATATTTTATGAAATTTATAAATAAAACTATATGCATTATTTTATTTTTTTATAGTATCTTAAAAATTATTTGCTAATTTAATTACGTAAAGAAGTTAACATTTTGCATGCATAATGGATCAATGTATGAGAGAACTGTTACAGTTATTTGGTTGAAGCTAGCTATATATGGTATTAATACGGTGTTGAACATTGTATGTTATGTTTAGATGCTTTTGAATCAAATCGAACCACTGTCAGAACAACAGATCTTGGGTATATGTGGGATCCAACAGTCAACACAAGAAGCTGAGGAAGCTTTAAGTCAAGGGCTTGATGCGCTACACCAATCACTCTCAGACACCATTGCTTCTGATGCACTTAGTTATCCATCCAACATGGGTAACTACATGGGTCAGATGGCTGTTGCCATGAACAAGATCTCCACTCTTGAAGGTTTTGTTAGACAGGTACGTCTGTTAATTTGAAGAACATAAACCTAAGTTTTTTAATCTATTCCATGATCGATGCCTCCTTGTATATTGATTTTACTCCTTGCTCGAGAACCACGGTTGGCATTGCTGGACTATATACCCTGGTGACCGTAAAGGCCACTGCGTACACCTCCACTATTTTCTATCTATTCAATTAAGAAATGCTATAAAATGCAATTCTCAAACGCTATTGGTAATATAATAGTATAATGTGGTTGATGAACAAACCCCGACAATGTAGAAGGTGGCCAACCTCTAATTGATCACATGGAGTTGTTAAGCCTAAACATATATAGTTTTCTTCTAAATTTTATATCTATCAATTGTTTTTGACAAATATATACTCCCTTTAGTTTTCTTTGATCGTTTTCAAAATAATAGACACTTGTTTCAACTAGCCATCAGAGAAACGTTTTTGAACAACTACTTATTTAGTTACAACAACAAAAAAGTGTTCATATACTCATTTTTCTTATAAATCTTCAAATGACTTTTTTTAATTTTTGGAAAGAAAAATTGGAGTTTAGTGCTTATGAAACAGTGGGTATTGCATGCTGCAAATACAGGTTCGAACAAAATACAAAACCCTACCATATAAGCCACATGTTTGATTCGATAGGAAAGGGCATTGGTGTCTCATTAGCATTATACATTGGAAATTTTCATTGAGCCCACTCTTGATTTTGCAGTGGAATATTTCAGAAACTCAGTATGGCCCACTTCTCATCCCTAGTTCTACATTTTATCACCCCTGAACCCCTGACGACCCTTTTCATGATTCAAGTTTCAACCGAACCAGTCCACTGTGGTACAGTTGATAAAACCAAAGAAAACGAGATTGCACACACTATTCATTCGCTCATTCACATCAAAAAATGATGATCAGTCATTTAGTTGATCAATATACATATGCATGCATGGATTTCGTAAGCATTAGGAATGTTATTTGTTTATCAGATTAATTTGGTGCTTACCAGCAGATTGAGTATTTGAATTATATGCACGTATCGAATGCATTGAGCTCACATTTTACTTTTACTGTCTTCGGAAATTAATGACCTTAGAGTTGTGCACATGATCTCCTACCTGTAGCCAAACTAACAGTAAGTTAGGGGTCATCATGACTAAATTAAGCTTTGTGCACAATATATTTCTCGACTCTTTAGGTGCTTGGGGATAAAGGATTTATTGATTTGAACTTAACTTGAATTTGCAGGCTGATAATCTGAGGCACCAGACGTTACATCGGCTGTACCAATTGTTGACGGCTCGGCAGTCTGCAAGATGTTTCTTAGCCATTGCTGAATATTTTCATCGCCTTCGAGCTCTTAGTTCTCTCTGGCTCTCTCGTCCCAGACAAGAATAGTGATATCGATCGATTACTCAATATTCCATTTCCATCCATACCCATTAATCAATCTATAATTCAATATAGTATATTTTTCTCTTAAAGTTCTTCATTTGCTAATTGTTGTTTTTCTTTTCAGCCCTATCTTCTTAACTACTATTTAAGGGCGCTACTGGATTAGATATATGATGGCATGCAGATACTTAGTTTTCTCAACATCAGCAGCAGCGCCACTAGCTAGTACTCTTTTGTTTGCAGTACTTGTTGTATACATAACTTAGTGATGATAGATGTAAAGAATGAAGGTAGTGTCGAAGCCACTCTACATTAAACAAAACTGACTCTCTCTCACTGACAAGAATGCGATATCCGCTTATTTTCTTTGTTAATAGGAAGTAATATAGAATGTTTTAAAATTAAGATCTGCGAAGAATTCTGATCATCTTTGTTAGGTGGAGTATAAGTAAGAGAGATCTTGAAAGGCATACAGAAGATCAAGAAAGAATAGAAATTGAAATGTTAAAGAACAATACAACTCAAAAGAAGATAGCAAGGGGGAAGAGGAATGTGTCTGAATCCACAGTAGCTTGTAGGCGGGCGAGAGATAGACAAGGGGGGAAGGAGGAAAGAAGAATGGAGACGAGTGTGCCTGTGGAAACGTCCATGTGGCTAGACATCGGAAGAAAAGCATGCAAAAATGCTTTCTTATGATATACTAATATTTTACACAAAATTGGTTAAAAAGACCAAAATCAGTAATTCTTGGGTGAAAAAGACATGTAAAATTTGATACTATTTAAATGGACGAGAATGTAAAAATAGTCAGGATGTAAACAATTTCATCCTACCCATTTTCAAATATTTTTTCTTATTTTTAATTTACATCAGGATGCCTCCAGTTTCATCCTCGTTCTTTTTTAAGTTTAAGCTAGGATGAATCCAGTTTCATTCTTACTATTTTTTCGGTGTCCATTTCACCCATACTAATTTTTACTCATCCACTAGAACCATGTTTTAAAAATATTTGGGAAAATGACCCATTTCCGAATATTTTATAGGATTTTTTTTTTCTTCTTCTTCTTCTCTCTCTCTGAAGGAAGGATTATTGTTACTACTGTTCGGCAGTGCGTACATCACGAACCTCTAGTAAAAGAGTGGTAGTATATAAAAAGGCTAATTTTCATCTCATTTGACTATTATACCCTCTCATTATTTATTTCTCATCACTTGTATCGTCACTAAATAAGAATATTATCTAAATGAAATTTGTAGCTTCATAATATTGTTCATCTACAGTGCCTAAGGAGTGTTTCCTTTATATAATAGAATAGATCAGGGATCTCCAGTGTTGTTTAGAAATTAATTTATTTTTTAGAGTTAAATGTGGGGTTAGATGACGTCAAAAAACACCATGATGGTGCTGCTAGATCAAAACTTTTTCCTTGAGGTTAACATGTAAAATAATTTTCTTTTTCTTTTTTAATACAAAAAGAAAATTTATTTATGAAGAAAGAATGGCTACAGTTGGTTTAGCCATAAGGATTACATCTTCAATATCACGAGGAACCACCTCATCATACTCAAAAACAGACATAGTACTTCTGCCTTTTTTTGCCAAGAAATCTACTACACCATTTTTGAATCTCCTAATAAGATTAAAAGACTAACCAGCATGACTTTCCAAAATAAAGTTTATGTTGAGAATTAATCCATAATTCATCCGATAAACATATGATGTTGGTTCATTGATAGATTTAACTAAAGCCTCATTATCAGACTCAAACACTATTGATGCTAATCATTTTCTCACAGCCCAACACGCTGAACCATTCATCGCAAGGCATCTAAGTTGTTCCACTTTATGGTCTTCAATCAACCCTCCATCAAAGCATCTTCCTTTTGCTCCTTTGCAATCACCTGCAAAATCTCTCATAGTTAGAACAATGCCACCCTTAAGAGTTTCCTTGACAAAAGAGGCATTTATGTTAATCTTGTAGCAATCTCTGGATGTGGGATTCTAAGATGGTACCTGCAAAACAAGGGGTAGAAGACATGTTACAATTATTAAGAGATAAACAATGACTACTTAGACTGAGGATTCCTTCAATAGAGATATTCCAACGACTACACCTATCTTTCCATATAAACCAGATAGTTATCATCAAGTGGTAAAGCTTTTCAAAACATCACCATTCCCACCTACCTGCTGCTGAGAAGCAGTATCGAACCAACTCATAATGCAGTTCGATAGATTATCATGCCTAACCAGAACATTATTCATATTCACATTAAAACACATATCTATACAGATTTAGCATATTGACATTCCATAATGAGATGATTAGATGTTTCTAAAAGGGAATTACAAAATTCACAATAAAATTAAAATATCATTTTTATATCTAAAGATCTTATTTATAGTGGGAACAATGTCTTTCAAGCATTTCCAAACAAACAGTTTAATCTTATGTGGGAGCTTAGTTCTCCATAAAGCTATCCACACAAAACTGGGAATTAGATCTAACAATTGCATCAGTTCTATTACTAAAAAATTTATAGGCACTCTTAACAGAGAAAACTCATTTTTTTATCTGGAGTGCATATGAGTGTATCAACATCAATCTGAGGGACATGCATAGAGAGAATTTAAGAAGCAGTTTTAACAAGAAAAACATTATTGATCAAAACATCATTCCAAGTTCTTATACCAACTATAAAAAAATCGGAAACCACAATAAGAGATTGAGTGATAGCCAAACATACAATTGGAATCAGAGGAAATTCCAACCCAACAACCCAGCAGTCTAACCAAATATGGATCTTGGTGCCACATCTAACACACCCGAAACTATTTATTTTTTGATAATGTCTCTGCATTTATGTATACCCCTTCAGATCCAAGAACTTATGTCATTAACGTTATCTTGATTTAGGAAACTAACATCTCTGGAATATTTAGCCTCCATAATTTGAACTCGCCGCTCATCTTTTTTATTAGGTCAGCTTACAAATAAGACTTGGTTAAACAATTATAGATTTCTAAAACCAAGGCCACCTGAATCCTTATATTTGTTCAAATTAGACCAAGTAATGAACTTAATACCTGGAAAAAAAAGGGTATAACAACCACACTCAATAATTTGTTCGGAAATCCGTATGGACTAAACTCCAATATAATTCAGAGAGCGCCAACTTAAAAACGAGACTCCATCAAGAAATATATAAACGAGTTTTTATCTCTTTCTCAATACAATCAGCAAATCGAACAGATAGAAATCCGTGAGCCTGATTAATATGAGAAATAACTTTGACAGTACCAAAGAACAATACACAAGTGTCAATCAAGTTCAATCCAACAATCATGGTTGGATTTATCAACTGATTGAAGTACGCACAACCTGTAATATTTCAATTATATAAACAAATATAATGCGGAAATGAAAATAATACAGACACCAGAAATTTTGTTAACGAGGAAACCTCAAATGTAGAAAAACCCCGGGACCTAGTCCAGATTTGAACACCACACTGTATTAAGCCGCTACAGACTCCATCCTACTACAAGTTAACTTCAGAGTGCAATGTAGTTGAACCCTAACCAAGTCTCACCGAGTAAGGTACATGCGTTCCTTACGCCTCTAGAACCACGCCGGATTCTGCGCACTTGATTCCCTTAGTTGATCTCACCCACAACTAAGAGTTGATTCGATCCAAAGTCGAAGACTTATAAACAAATCTATCTCCCACAAATATGTTTATTCTTTATTCAGTTTTTGTTCCGTATTTTAATACAAAGATCAAGGTGAACAAGAACCAACTAATAATCCGGTCTTATACTCCCGAAGTAGCAGCCTAGAAATATTAGTCACCTCACGATAACCTAACTGATTAACAGAAGAAGTTATTGCAGAATCACAAGAGTCTGAGACGAAGAACTTTTGCGAATACTTTTTATACCTTACCTATCGGAGATAAATCTGGAGTAAATCTTAGAGAAGATAAAACTCAATACGATAGAACAAGTAAGATCAGAATGCGCAACTACAGAGAAAATAGTTGGATTTGGCTTTACGAATCCAAAATGAAGTCTTCAAGTCGTTAACCCAATAATGGTTTTGGAAAACCTATGTTAAAAGTGAATCGACTCTAGTTTGCAACTAGGACACAGGAAAGTGTCGGGATTTGGTTTTCCAGTTGCTAGAGTTCTCCCTTATATAGTCTTTCAAATCAGGGTTGCTTTCAAACAAAGCTAAGATAGCTTAGTAACAAAGCATTTAATATTCACCGTTAGATGAACTCATGACTTAAGATTCAAGCTAACTCTACTTAGAAATTAAGCAATTAATCTCCACTATTATATAGTCTTAGCTTGTTACACACAAATGAAATATACTTATATTTAGATATGGGTAACCGTACCTAAACGTGTATATTGGGTTTTCTCAATAACAGTTAACTGAAGTTAGCCATATGAACACGTTTGTCTTAGCCGTATTCATCTAAAACTTCTAGATCAAATATGACGATCAATCAATCATGATAGATAATCAAATGAATCTAATTGTGTTTTAAATAAAGTTGTTCAATTGTTCACTATATTATAGAGATATACATGAACAAATTGAAACGAAATCGGTTTGATTCGTAATCGTACAAAGTACTTATACAAAAATCAATTCATGAACATTAAGCCACAGTTTCCAAAGTTAATTTGCATTCCTTAAATCATAAATGTTTTAGTTCATGAGTATGAGAATCATACAAAGTACTTATACAAGAATCAATTCATGAACATTAAGCCAGAGTTTGCAAAGTTAATTTGCATTCCTTAAATCATAAATGTTTTAGTTCATGAGTATGAGAATCATACATTACCGATTTTAGAACTTAACCACTGTGTTCGCAAACTGGGTACGCGAACAACAGCTCCAGACCTTGGCCTAGAAAAGTCGTTCGCAAACCTGGTTCGCGAACAACCGTTCCGGACCCAACTCAGGTAAACCTTCCCGCATACTAGGTACACAAACAAGAGTTCCGGACCTTCTCAGGTAAATCTGTTTGCATACTAGGTACGCAAACAAGAGTTCCGGACCTGAATCATCACAATACAGTTCGCATATTGGGTATGCATACCATGTTGTATCCAGATATGGGTAATCGTTATAAACTCTCATTTCAATCATTGAAACATCCTTAGAAGACGATAATGGTAATATCACACATACCATTAGCTTCAAGTAATTTTCAAGTGATCTAATGATCAATATGAAACTTCCCGATCAAACATCAAATTACTGGCTCACACAAATCATACAAGATGTTCAAGGTAATTTTCACATGATGATCTTTTGACTTAATATTTAGTTTCCGACAAATAGATTGTTTCCAACTAAACTCGTCAAGAATAGGATGAACATAACTAAAGCAAAAAGCTTCCAACACGTATTTCGAGAAATTGATAAACGAGATAAACTCAGCTCGAAATTTCAAATGCGTATAATGTGAAAGTCTATATAGATATACGACTTAGTCTCATTTGAAGATAGAATAGAATAGACTTCTGAGTGATAGATAAGTTTTAGTCTCCATATACCTTTTGTTGATGAGGTTCCTCCAAGCTCCTTGGTAGATCTTCTTATTCAATTGGTGAACAACGTGAAGTCTAAAGCTCAACTACACATTCTATCCTAATCCGAGACATAGCTATCAGTAGACTAGAAATCAAGTATATAGTTTTGATCAACTAAACTTGACAAATAAGCTTGAGATAGTAACGCTTGCGAGTTCTCCCGAGAAGTGCTCTAACAATACCCTTATTAGCTCTACGACCCCACCATAAATTCCTCTTGAGTGAATCCAATTTCTTTATAAAAGTAGATGGGATTTTAAAACACCTTATTTGATAAGTTGGCAGGGAGTTAAGGACAGACTTAATCATAGTGTCCCTACCAGCCTGGTTTAAAGAAACACTTACCTAATTTTTAAGTCTAGCTTGAAAGGATTGGGCAATTGGATCAAAAAACTTCAGTTTAGAGCGACCAAGTAAAAGAGGATCTCCTAAATATTTTTCAGAATCATTAATAATAGTCATATTAAGAGCTTTAGCTAGATCATCACAAGCTTCAGGACTAATATTACCACGAAAATGCACACAAGATTTATTAAAAGTTAATAGTTGACCAGAATACTTACCAAAATTATGCAAAATATCCAAAAAAATACATCAATATGATTCATATTAGCATCACCAAAAATGAGGATATCATCTGCAAAAAGTAAATGGGTTATAGGAGAAGCTCTCCTAGCAACTTTTACACCTCTAATGACATCATTTCTCTCAGCATGCATAAAAGTTCTAGATAAAAATTCCATGGCCATAATGAAAATATAAGGAGATAAGGGGTCTCCTTGTCTTATATTGTTGACATGGGAGCCATTGAGAAGAACACTAATACTAGTGGTGGACACACACTGAAAAATCTGGTTGCAAAAGGTTTTACTAAAACCAAAATTTTCAAGGATTTTAATAAGAAAGTCCCATTCAAGCCTGTCAAATGCCTTTGGCAGATCAAGTTTTAAAGCCATAATGCCAGAAAATCCCTTCTTACGTTTCATGGTATGAATCATTTCATGAGCAACAATAATATTGTCATGAATAGTGATGAGTGCCAAATAGTGTATATTTTTACACCTTTTTATTGGCAATTCACTCATCTTTTGCACATTAAAATCATATATTATCCCAAATTCTGTATTGTCATTGCTTTCAAGAATAAATACTTGTACTAATTAATTTTGTGTGAACCTTCTTCCATATTCTGTGTATGAGCAGTTAGGTCTTGGAGAGATGAAACCCACTCCCGTCACGCTACAATTAGCGGGCAGATCTGTAAAAATCCCTCGAGGTATTGTAGTTGCAGGAAATCCTACACTATACCCCTCATATGATTTCATTAATACTCAACTCATTTTTAGATTTTCAATCTTAATTTTGTTGATGAATCTTTGAATATTCTTACAAGAAAAGATAAAAGAATCAAGAATAACCTCTGCTCTAGACTTTCTCTCTCCTATTTACTTATTTCTTTCTCCAAAAAGATCTCTCTTTTCTTCTCAGTTGAACGACTATTTATAGGGAAATACATAGTGGATGACAGCTAATCTGTCCTTTATTTTCGGATATGGCTTGCGACATTCTCGCAACCTTACAAATGTTAATCTCGCAAACTCTTTAATTTTCGCAAGATCATCATATCTTTCTAATGATTTTAGCTGATGTCGTTTATTACATCATTTCTAAAATTGTTTTGCGACGCTGTTGTGTTGTTGATAATTTCGCTAAGATATTATTGTTGCGAGATTCTGATCCTACATCTTGCCTCTTCTCATATCTTTTATGCGAAATAAAGAATGATGTGAGAAATGTCGTAGTTATCCATCGTTTCATATTCTGCATTTATCACACGTATCCTTTTTCCCATCCGTTTCTTGACACGTCTTTTGTAACCGCTGCTTTTTAACCGCTTATATTTTTCCGTATTAATCGTGTTTATCTTCTCGAGGAAAAATTCCCTCTATATATATTCTTTCTCACTCTCTTTTTCTTTCTTTTTATTTTCTCTGCAACTTCATCGTTCTTCTGCAAATTCCGTTATTGCAACTTTTCTTCTTTCTTCTTCAATCTTTTTAAGTTCTTCTTCATCTTCATACTATTTCTTCTGCAGATCTTCATCATTCGTAATTTTCTTCGAAATAATTCCTGCTAGTTTTCCATGGATTCATCAAGGTTAGTTTTCTTTTTTCTTCTTATGGGTTTTGCTGAAATTGATCTTGTTTACTGCCTTATTTGATGTTGTTTATGTGATTCCCATACTGTTATTTCAGCAAAAGCGCCTCCAACACTAAATTTACGGTTCAGAACCCTAACATTCCCAAACCGCAGCATAAGGTTGTTGCGCATAAAAGAAAGTCTGCGAATGAGAAGGTAGTAAGAAACATTATCCTTTTCTAATAACAATATTGTTGCCTCTGTTTCTTATCTGGATTGTAATTCGCAGGGTGATAAGGATGTCAATAAACCTCTCAAGAAATCTCGCCACCTTAAAACTGTTCAAACTTCTGTTCCATTCCACTTACTTATCTCTTCTAAATCTCCTGCGACATCTTCGCAAGATAAACCATCTCCAATTCGCAAAAAGTGCCTCAACTTCATTTCTTCAACTGACCTTTCAATGATTGAAACCCCCTTGTTGATCCTTCTGTGAATGAAACTCTTCTCTTCCTATTGAGAATGTTTCTCAACCTTCTATCATGCCAGTTCTCTACCTGAGTCTCTTCCCTTTCGAAAGAAACCGTGGAAGGAATAGATATTGCTTTCAAAGTTTTGTCTGAAGTCCTGGATGATGGCAAGAAGTCCCATTGATCCTGTCAAGTCTAATGTTTGCGAAATTCTGAGCAAGCATTTAGGTTCTGACAGAGCTGCTTCGCAGACAGCTTTGGAAAAAGAGTGTAATGCTCTTCGTCTCGAAAATCAAAAGCTTCAGAATGTTTTGTTGGATCGTGACAATCTTCGCAAGAAGAATGATGAATTGAGAGGTATGATTTTCTTATCTGTGTCTTCAATTTGCCTTTTAATGGTTTTATCCTTCCCATATTTAATTATCCTTGAAATCCCTCTTTCGCATGTTAAGCCTTAAACCAGAAACGAATAATGGAGAGATATCAATTTGAATCTGTGTTGAAGAAGCCCGTGTTGATAAAGAAATTTTGATGGATCAATATAACCAATTAGATAACCTCTATTCATATTCTCTTGATCATATAAATAATCTTACCAATGAAAATACCCAATTAGTTCAGAGGCAAGATTTATTAAGTAATGAAGTATCTCGCCTTTCTTATTCTTTAACTAAAGCTAATTTAGGGATGGAAACTTTATCAGATGAGAATAAAACCTTATCTCAAGAGAAGCGAACTTGTTTAAACAAGATGGCGATATCTTCGCAACAACTTAGCATTCTTCAGAAAGTATGTGATGACCAAGAGCAATCTCTTCGCTCTTTGAGAAATGAACTTAAAGAAGTAACAGAGTCATCTATCGCTGAAAGAGATACACTCATTCAAGGTAGAATAGCTTTAAGTGTAAAGGCGAATCAACTTAAAGAACAATATTCCAAATTAGAAGAATCTTATTCTTCTCTTGCGAAGAAAAATGCCTTTCTTATTTCTAAAGAGAAAAATCTTCAGTCTCGACTTAAAGGTTTAGTTGGAGATAAATTTGATGACGCAATGGACCGTTGGGAGAATAGTTTGTCCTTGATTCAACACCTTATTTCGCAAAAGGAAGGTAGTCATAATAGTTTGACTGCCTTAACTATCTTTTCTTTGTCATATCTTTTGAGTTCTTCATCTTATTGAAATTTTGTATTCTACCTTTCGCAGAGTCTGAGAAGAATCTTCATTCCTCCATTTCTGTTTTGGAGGCTAAATATGCCAAAATTCGCAAAGAAAATGCATTGCTCGTCTCTGCCCTTACTGGTTCTCGCGACCGAGCAGAAAGAAGACTTGATTATCTTGCTTATTTTAAGGATATTCAAGATAGGAATCATCAGAGAGCACTTCTTCGTCAAGTTCATCTCCGGGCTGAAGTCCTTGTAAATGATATTTTATTGTCAAATCTCTTCCTCCTACATCAATCGAACCTTTGGAAGTAGATGATGATGAAGTTCCTCGTCCTGCTGATAGTGATTATGATTATGAAAGTGGTGCAGAGGATTTTGAAGATTCTTGGAAGATGAGAAGAAATTCCTTCTAAGGAAGCATCTGGTGTTAATAAAATGAAAAGAAATCTCTCTGAAGAAGTAATTGCTGGCGATAATCAAGGTGCTATCAAGGCGAAGATCAGAATCGAAATGAAGGAGAGGCTTGCGATAATGAGAACATTGGCGAAGAACGTCTGTTATCTCCTTCTACTGGAATTAATACTGAAGCTTGAGCTTCTTATCTAGTTTATCTTCTTGAATTGTCTTATTTTATCACTTTTGCGAATAATATTCTTCAACCAACTTTGGAATCAATTTTCCTTTTAGTATTTTGCTGATGAGAAAGATAATGCTTCTTGTTTATTGATTCCCATACTTGCCTCTCATTATCTTTCTTGCAAAAATAATCTGTTACGAATACTTATAAATATTTTGTTTTATCATGTGGTCTTATTTTCCTTCCTAATTAAAGGTCTTATTATGCCACCTCTTGTCATTGCGACAAAATCGCAGGACGTCCTTGCACTTTCATGCAAAAACCCATTGATCTTGCCTTAACTTTTTCTTTTGTATTATGGCCTCTTCAGGAATGTTGCGACAATATGACAGGCCTAAATATTCTTGCGAAAATAAAGCCCCATGACATTGCCGTCTTGCGACGAAATCGCAGGACGTCTTCGCACTTTCATGCGAAAACCCATTGATCTCGTCTTATCTTTTTCTTTTGTATTATTGCCTCTTCAGGATTGTTGCACAAATATGACAAGCCTTAATACCCTTGCGAAAAAAGCCTCATGACATTTGCGTCTTAAGACACTTATCAGCTCCCTAATGGAGGGTGCCGCCCTTATCTCCCCCTGGTTCCCCTTCAAGGAGGCGTACTTCTACCATACAAGGTTAGCTCCTCCATGTCTTAACAACAACCAGTTGTTTTCGCAGCCTCTTATCCCTTTTACCTATAGGGCTTATGGTTACGAGACTGCACCCTAAGTGGGGTTTTCTTCAGGCCGAGTGCAGTATAAGCCAAGACTTGTCAAGAATGGCAAGGTACGCTTCAAACGCCCCTGGCACTCTTGACTCAACCGTGTACCTCGGCGCCTTGATCAGATCTGCACTCCTTGGGAGAGTCCTTATTACCTTAGTCGCCCAACCCAAGTCATATGCTTAAGCTGAGAATCCAAGGTGCCTCTCCCGGATGGGCTTTATTGACCCCAAATCTCCATGACTCAGGTTCCGGTGGCGGTGTAGCCTTTCCCTGAGCCATGCAACAGGTACCCCCTAATATGACGTACTTTAGGTCTTACATTTGCCTCTTGCGAAATTTTATTCGCGAACTAGGGTGTACGCCATAAAGGTTCGCCCCTTTCTTTTATGTCATTGTTCTGTGATTATCTCTGCGAAAATTTCGCACATCATGATCTGTTTTGATATGAATAATCTTGCAATTATTCTTTCAGAATCCATAACTTCTCAAAGCTTCTTACGGATAATATCTTTTTAAGTACAACCTGTTCCATGGTCTGTCAAGTCTATGACCAACATCTCTACCTTCTGGATCCATTAATCTATAAGCTCCTGTTCCAACTATCTCCTTAATGATGTAAGGTCCATCCCATTTTTTCGCTAATTTTCCACCATTTTCTCGCTGATATATTGGTGTCTCTCGCAGAACTAAATCTCCTGGTTGAATTCGCGTATTTTGACACGTTTATTATATTCTCGGGCTAATCTTCGCTGATAATTCTCCATATGTTGTAAAGTTTTTCTCTTTTTCTTCTAATTCATCAAGTTTTTAAGATCAAACCCGCACTAAGATTTTTCTCCCAAGCTTCTCTTTGTTGTCGGAATAACAACTTCTGTTGGTAACACCGCTTCAACTCCGTATGTTAAACAAAAAGGTGACATTCCAGTAGCTTCTCTTCTAGTTGTATTATAAGCCCATACTGCATTATGTACTTGTTCGCACCATGCTCTGTGATGTCCTTCCAATTTCTTCTTTAATATATCTGCAATTGTTTTGTTTGTTGCTTCTACCTGCCCATTAGCTTGTGGATACAAAGGAGTAGACTTTCCACATTTTATCTTGAATGCATTAAGTAACATTTCTATGTTCTGTCCTTCAAACTGTTTCCCATTATCAGATACCAACTGCGCAGGAATTCCGAATCTGCAAATGATATTTTCGAATATGAATGTAAAGATATCTTTGTCGCGAATATGTTGTACTGCCTTCACTTCTGTCCATTTTGTGAAATAATCTGTTGCGACTATTAAGTATCTTCTTTGTCCAGAACCTGGTAAAAATGGCCCCACAATATCTAAGCCCCACTTTCCAAAAGGCCACACACTGGTTGAAGATGACAATGGTGCTCCAGGTGCATGTATTTTCTTTCCATGCCGCTGACAATCTTCGCAACGTCTTGATATTTGTTTTGCATCTTCGTGCATGTATGGCCAGTAATAGCCTTGCATTTTTGCTCTATGTGCCAAAGATCTTCCCCCGCTATGATTGCCAGCATCCCCACTATGTAACATTTTTAGCACTTTTTCTCCTTCCTCTCGTGTCAAACATCTGAGTGATGGTCCATTAAAGGATTTTCGGTATAGCACCCATCTCTTAATTCATAATTCGTTGCACGGATTTTTAACTTGTGTGTTTCCAATCTATTTCTTGGTGTTTCTCCTTTCGCCAAATATGCATGAAGTTCCATTCTCCAGTCTGCGATATTGTTCATTTGTTCTTCTTCTTCATTGTCTATTATCATCACGTCCACTTCTTCTTCTTCTTTATTGATTGATGGTGACAGAAGTGTTTGTATTTTTATGCATCTCGCAGTTGGATCTGTCATCATGCTTGAGATGAAAGCAAAAGCGTCTGCGAGTCTGTTATCCTTCTTGAAATGTGCCTCCATTTTATTTTTGGGATTTTCGCTGACAATTCTTCAACGAGCTTCTTGTATTTCTTCAAGGATGGTTCATTTGTAGTATACTCTCCCTTTATTTGGCGAATAACTAGCTGCGAATCACTAGTGATCCTGGCATTTTCTAGTTTCATTTCTATTGCGAATTTTAAGGCATGTATCACAGCTTCATATTCGTTTCGTTATTAGTGGATGCGAATTCCAATCTGAATGAAAAAGCCATCTTTATTCCTTCTGGCGAAATTAAAACAATTCCAACTCCATTTCCTTCTCCATTTGATGATCCATCTACCAATATCCCATCTATTTGGTTCTGTTAATAAATCTTTTGGATCTCCGTGTTCTTCTTCTATATCCATCATTTCTTCTACCGCTTCATCTTCTTCTAAAGGAAATTCTGCCAAGAAATCTGCAACAACTTGTGATTTTGGTGAAGACAAAATTTCATATTTAATATCAAAGTGGCCTACTTGTGCATTCCATCTCTCCACTCTTCCTGATCTTTTAGAATTCTTCATCACTGATTCAATTGGTACTTTTGTTAATACCTTTATCTTGTGCGCTTGAAAATATATGCGGAGCTTAAATGATGCATAAACTAATGCTAAGATAACTTCTCAATCTTTGAGTAATTCTTCTCGGCAGTATTAAAAGTTTTGCTAATGTAATAAATGGGTTTCTCCACTCCTGCGTCTATTCGCAATAACACAACACTTAATGCATGCGACGTCGTCGCAAGATAGATCAATAATTCTTCTCCTGATTCTGCTTTTTGTAAAATAGTTGTATTCATAAGATGTTCTTTGATCCCTTGAAAAGCTTTTTCACATTCATCAGTCCATTTGAATTTCGCACCCTTCTTGAGTATATCGAAAAAATATTTGCATTTGTCTGATGATCGCGAAATGAATCTCCCCAGCGAAGCTAGAAGCCCATTCAACTTCTGTACATCTTTTATTGTTGCTGGTGTTGGCATGTCACGAACTGCTTGCACTTTTTCTGGATCAACCTGTATTCCTTCCTTTGATACAATGTAGCCTAAAAATTTTCCCGATGCAACTCCAATAGTACACTTCTCAGGATTCAATTTAATGTTATACTGCCGCATTTGTTCAAAAATCTCCCTCAGGTCTTGTACATGGTCTTTGGCTTCTTTACTTTTACTAACATGTCGTCCACGTATACTTCTAATGTTTTGTGTATCCATTTTGCGAACACCTTCTCTACCATTCTTTGGTATGTCGCTCCCGCATTTCGCAAACCAAATGGCATTTTCGTGTAACAATATAAACCTCTAGGGCGAAGAAAGCAGTATGTTCTTGATCTTCTTCAGCGAGAGGGATTTGGTTATACCCTTTGTACCCATCTAAAGACGATACTCTATCATTTCCCGCTGCGGATTCCACCATTTGAGGAATATCTGGTAACGGAAAACTATCTTTGGGCAAGCTTTGTTTAAATCAGTGAAATCTATGCAAATCCTATTCCTTTGTTTTTCTTTGGGACAATGACCATATTCGCTATCCATTCTGGGTATTTAGCTTCTCTTATGATTCCGCATCAAGCATTTTCTGTAGTTCTTCTTCTATTTGGGAATGGTAAGTTGTTGCAATTTTTCTTATTCTTGTTTAAATGGTCTCACATTTTGTTAATCTCCAACTTGTGGCATGCAATTGATGGATCTATTCCCGGTATCTCATCCATGCTTCCTGCGAAAACATCTTTATATTCTCGCAAAAGGTTAACAGTTCTTTCTTCTTCTTCTACATCCATTTTGGTTCCAATTCTCAATATTAGAGGTTCTTCTATAGTCCCAACGTTTATTTCTTTTGTTGGTTCTGCGGCAGTGTAACTGGACTGGTTCTCCCATTGGTGTTGGTTCTTTTATTGTTTTCACAGGTCCTTCTCCTTCTTCCGAAATTTCGCTGGGTATTCCTTGCCTTCTTTTGCCCTTATCATATACTCTAAATTCTTCTTCTTTCTTTGCTCCTTTGCCAACTTTCTAAATTTCTTTTTGCTTGTCCTTCATAATGCTTTACTTCAATTTGATGACATAATTTCGCATTGTCAACATCTCCTCTGATTTCCTATTCCATTTGGTGTGGGGAATTTAATACATTGATGCAACGTTGATACTACAGCTTTTATCGCATGTATCCATGGTCTTCCTAGCAACATATTATATGGCGATTCCATATCCACCACGCATAGTGTACATGTGTTTCGATCTCTCCTAGTGGAATTCGTACCACTATTTCTCCTTTAGGTTTTGTTGTGGATTTTCCAAAGCCATGAACAAAATATGTCGAACTGGACATTTCTTCATCTTTAAATCCCATTCCCCGGAATGCATGATAAAATATTATATCCACCGAACTTCCTGTATCGATTAAAGTTCTGTTCAATATCCATTCTCCCGTGGATTTTGTTGTTGTCTCCTTCTCTTTTCGCGTAATAGGCACTGTAATAACCAATGGAGATGTGTGGTTCAAATTTTCTTTTGGTATTTTCTGCCGCCATGAATGTAATTTTTTGCTTTCCCCAATCTTTCAAGGGTGATGTCTTTTCTACCGCCATAACCTTCCTTCCTTCAAAATTTCGTTTATGTATTCTTCCTTTGATGTTTTCATGGAATTCATTAACCATCATTTTTGTTATCATATTACACTCCAATCTTTTGTCATCTTCATTGATTCTAATCATTTTTCTTTTAACTGACTCACTGATTTATTTAATCACTTTCTTGATTTGAACAATCTCAACAATAATCTTCAACTTTCGATCTTCAAGTCCCTGTTTCTAGCGCCATTATGTAGTTGCAGGAAATCCTACACTATACCCCTCATATGATTTCATTAATACTCAACTCATTTTTAGATTTTCAATCTTAATTTTATTGATGAATCTTTGAATATTCTTACAAGAAAAGATAAAAGAATCAAGAATAACCTCTGCTCTAGACTTTCTCTCTCCTATTTACTTATTTCTTTCTCCAAAAATATCTCTCTTTTCTTCTCAGTTGAACGACTATTTATAGGGAAATACATAGTGGATGACAGCTAATTTGTCCTTTATTTTCGGATATGGCTTGCGACATTCTCGCAACCTTACAAATGTTAATCTCGCAAACTCTTTAATTTTCGCAAGATCATCATATCTTTCTAATGATTTTAGCTGATGTCGTTTATAACATCATTTCTAAAATTGTTCTGCGACGCTGTTGTGTTGTTGATAATTTCGCTAAGATATTATTGTTGCGAGATTCTGATCCTACATCTTTCCTCTTCTCATATCTTTTCTGCGAAATAAAGAATGATGTGAGAAATGCCGTAGTTATCCATCGTTTCATATTCTGCATTTATCACACGTATCCTTTTTCCCATCCGTTTCTTGACACGTCTTTTGTAACCGCTGCTTTTTAACCGCTTATATTTTTCCGTATTAATCGTGTTTATCTTCTCGAGGAAAAATTCCCTCTATATATATTCTTTCTCACTCTCTTTTTCTTTCTTTTTATTTTCTCTGCAACTTCATCGTTCTTCTGTAAATCCGTTATTGCAACTTTTCTTCTTTCTTCTTCAATTTTTTTAAGTTCTTCTTTATCTTCATACTATTTCTTCTGCAGATCTTCATCATTCGTAATTTTCTTCGAAATAATCTTCCTGCTAGTGCTTTCCATGGATTCATCAAGGTTAGTTTTCTTTTTTCTATCGCCATTATGGGTTTTGCTGAAATTGATCTTGTTTACTGCCTTATTTGATGTTGTTTATGTGATTCCCATACTGTTGTTATTTCAGCAAAAGCGCCTCCAACACTAAATTTACGGTTCAAAACCCTAACATTCCCAAACCGCAGCATAAGCTTGTTGCGCATAAAAGAAAGTCTGCGAATGAGAAGGTAGTAAGAAACATTATCCTTTTCTAATAACAATATTGTTTCCTCTGTTTCTTATCTGGATTGTAATTCGCAGGGTGATAAGGATGTCAATAAACCTCTCAAGAAATCTCGCCACCTTAAAACTGTTCAAACTTATGTTCCATTCCACTTACTTATCTCTTCTAAGTCTCCTGTGACATCTTCGCAAGATAAACCATTATCTCCACTTCGCGAAAAAGTTGCCTCAAACTTCATTTCTTCAACTGATCTTTCAATGATTGAAACCCCCCTTGTTGATCCTTCTGTGAATGAAACTTCTTTTCTTCCTATTGAGAATGTTTCTCAACCTTCTATCATGGCCAGTTCTCTAGCTGAGTCTCTTCCCCTTTCGAAAGAAACCGTGGAAGGAATAAATATTTCTTTCAAAGTTTTGTCTGAAGTCCTGGACGATGGCAAGAAGTCCTCCATTGATCCTGTCAAGTCTAATGTTTGCGAAATTCTGAGCAAGCATTTAGGTTCTGACAGAGCTGCTTCCCAGATAGCTTTGGAAAAAGAGTGTAATGTTCTTCGTCTCGAAAATCAAAAGCTTCGGAATGTTTTGTTGGATCGTGACAATCTTCGCAAGAAGAATGATGAATAGAGAGGTATGATTTTCTTATCTGTGTCTTCAATTTGCCTTTTTAATGGTTTTATCCTTCCCATATTTAATTATCCTTGAAATCCCTCTTTCGCATGTTAAGCCTAAAACCAGAAACGAATAATGGAGAGATATCAATTTGAATCTGTTGTTGAAGAAGCCCGTGTTGATAAAGAAATTTTGATGGATCAATATAAAAAATTAGATAACCTCTATTCATATTCTCTTGATCATATAAATAATCTTACCAATGAAAATACCCAATTAGTTCAGAGGCAAGATTTATTAAGTAATGAAGTATCTCGCCTTTCTTATTCTTTAACTAAAGCTAATTTCGGGATGGAAACTTTATCAGATGAGAATAAAACCTTATCTCAAGAGAAGCGAACTTGTTTAAACAAGATGGCGATATCTTCGCAACAACTTAGCATTCTTCAAAAAGTATGTGATGACCAAGAGCAATCTCTTCGCTCTTTGAGAAATGAACATAAAGAAGTAACATAGTCATCTATCGCTGAAAGATATACACTCATTCAAGGTAGAATAGCTTTAAGTGTAAAGGCGAATCAACTTAAAGAACAATATTCCAAATTAGAAGAATCTTATTCTTCTCTTGCGAAGAAAAATGCCTTTCTTATTTCTAAAGAGAAAAATCTTCAGTCTCGACTTAAAGGTTTAGTTGGTGATAAATTTGATGATGCGATGGACCGTTGGGAGAATAGTTGTCTGACCTTGATTCAACACCTTATTTCACAAAAGGAAGGTAGTCATAACAGTTTGACTGCCTTAACTATCTTTTCTTTGTCATACCTTTTTGAGTTCTTCATCTTACTGAAATTTTGTATTCTACTTTTCGCAGAGTCTCGCTAAGATATTATTGTTGCGATATTCTGATCCTACAGGTATCATTGAAGATGTGTTAATCAAGGTTGATAAATTTTATTTCCATGTGGACTTCATTGTGCTAGATACTCAACCTGTGCAAAACCCAGATAGTCACATTCCTGTAATTTTAGGACGTCATTTTCTAGCGACGTCCAATGCTATCATAAATTATCGTGATGGAGTGATGAATTTATCATTTGGTAACATGACTGTGGAATTGAATGTTTTTCGTGTTAGTCAACAACCTATGGATTTTGATGATAATGAATTACACGTGATTAACATGATTGAGAGTCTGATTCAAGACTCATTGACTAACATCTTAACTGTGGATCCTTTGCAAGCATGTTTAGATAACTTTGACTTAGATCTTTTTGATTCTGAGTACATTAGTGAGGTTCACTCTTTGCTTGAATCTGTACCACCCATGGATATTGCTAAATGGCAGAATGCAGTGGAACCACTTCCACTTTATGATTCTAAGTCTGAACCCTCTCTTGTCGAACCACCTAAGCTTGATTTGAAACCATTGCATGACACTTTGAAATATGCATTCTTAGGTTCTTCTGATACTTTGCTTGTTATAATCGCATCATGTTTAGACACATAACATGAGATTAAACTTTTAGAAGTGCTTAAAGAACATAAAGAGGCCTTAGGTTGGACCATCTCAGACCTTAAAGGTATAAGTCCCACAAATTGCATGCATCACATAAATCTTGAAGAAAATACTAAACCATCTAGGGAAATGCAAAGGAGACTTAACCCCAACATGAGAGATGTTGTTAAGGGTGAGATTATGAAATTGCTTGATGCGGGTATCATATACCCAATTCCAGATAGCAAATGGGTCAGTCACATTCAAGTTGTTCCCAAAAAGTCTGGCATTACTGTAGTTCAAAATGAAATGAATGAGCTAGTCCCCACTCGTGTAACCAAAGGGTGGCGAGTTTGTATTGACTATAGGAAATTGAATATAGTAACAAAGAAAGACCATTTTCCTCTTCCCTTCATTGACCAAATGCTAGAAAGGTTGTCAAGACATAGTCACTACTGTTTCTTAAATGGCTATTCGGGTTATAACCAGATTCATATAGCACCCGAGGACAAACCAAAAACCACATTCACATGTCCTTATGGAACATTACTTATCGTCGTATGCCTTTTGGGTCGTGTAATGCACCCGCTACTTTTCAACGTTGCATGATGAGCATATTTTCTGACATGGTAAATAAGTTTCTTGAAATTTTCATGGATGATTTTTCGGTCTTTGTGATAGACACATTTTTATGTCTAATTTGTCCTCAATGTTATGTATTGTTAGTACTCGATTTCGTACTTATTATGGTGTTTTATGTTTTTGTAGATGTTTTTGGAAAAATAAGCTCTTGCGGCGAAATTGGCTCGAAAAGTGGTGTTTTACACCCCCGAAATGTGTTAAAGGCACCCCAGAAATGCGCTGAAGGAATCCCAGAAAAATTACTATTTATGCCCAAAAATACTATTTGCACCCCAGGGCAAGTGCTAAAGGGACACCCGTACAGGATTAAGGGGAAGACATCTTCTTCCCAAAATTCAAAAATGAAAAAAGGCGGGAAAAATGGCAGCAACAATGGCAGAGTTTTCGATCGGATTTTGGAGGAGTTTTTGTGTGATTCAATCGCTGAAACTTCATGGGTAGTTGTGATATGTCCTAACAACGCTAGTATGGGTGTTTGTTTCGATAAAATTTTGTCTGGATAACTTGGTTTAATCCAAACAGGGAGTTGGAGGAAAAACATGAGCTTACACGAGTTATGGTGAATCTAAACGTGTACTGCACGTGTTTGGAAGCCTTAATCAACACTTTGGAACGAGAAGAAGTTTATAAGGAATTTAATTCAGCTGCAGATGCGTAAAAATCAAAATCATTGATAAAAAAAGAAAGAAAATATCCCGAGTAAAAGAAGATTATTTGGGATTAATGGGGGAGATTCAACGCGTGTTTTTTCTTTAAATAGATTCCCTGTGAGTCCTAGAGAGGGGGTCGAGATTATGGGGGGGGGGGGGGGGGTTTAGAAGGGCTCAGGAGTGAGAAATCAAGAAAAACAGCAAGCTTCCTGCTGCTATTTTCTGCTGCTGCTGGTGCTGAAGAACGCGAAGAACAGACTCCCAGAGACAGTCGTTTTTCAACAGTGTCAACGACACAGAGACGAGGGTCACAACACAGTGTTTACAGCACTTTCTGTCTGTCGTTTTCTGTAACAGCTGGTTTGTAACACTTATAACTGTTACAAACCCGGTTTTATTGTATTTCTCATATTCTCATCATTTATAAACCATTTTTGAGCATCAATGAAATTCTTTGAGAGGTTTTCCAACATGATGAGAGGCTAATTTCTCCCACAACCAAGGCAATGAGGAAGCTATTTACGCATGAATAATTGGTAATCATTTATTTCCTCCAATTTATAATTTATAATTCACTCAATCACTGCTTTTGCAGAGTTTTTAATTGTTTGTAAAACTTTTCTTCATTAGTTGTGATTCAATTAGATAGGTTATGCTTTGTTTAGATAATCTATGCTTAGGGATACAATTAATTTTTGAGAATTTTCCAGATTATTTGTGAATTAAGAAATAAGAGTCTTAAAAGATAATTAGAGTTTTGAAATATGTATCATTCAATTTTGCGTCATAGTGGAATCTAGTGTCTTGGTTACCTCTCGCCCACTTTGTTAATATTTTTGTATATAATTTTATTAAATCTTTAAATTTAATCTTCACAAGTCCGAGAGTTTGAACCTCATTACTACAACATCATTCAAAAACATTATCATTTTGGCGCCGCCGACGCGGATTTGTGCTTAGGTAGATTTTTTAGGTTTTTTTTTTATTTCATTTGTTCTTTTTACGTTTCTTTGGGTGTGTCTTTGTATTACAGGTTTGAAGTTGGATACTAAAGACTTGGAATCAAAGCTTAAAGCCAAAAGAGAAGGAAAAATACAAAGCAAAAAAAAAGAGCGAATTCGTTTCCCTCTCCTCTTCCACATATTTTTCATACCCTGCTGCAACAGTTTTCCTCTACTCGAGTTTTGTCTGCAACTCGTTTTAGGGTTTTTTTTTTGTGTTTAACCCTTGTGATGATTATCAATGGTTAGCACAAGACGATCGTTGTTGATTCAATCCTCTGTATCTATTCAATCCTCTGCAAAGCCTCCCAGGAGTTTATCTTCCGCCTCGACATCACCTGCAACTTTCCCTGTCGCAACCGTAGCCTCCATTCAATCTTCTGCTTCGATTATTACTCCCGTAGTTGCTGAACCTTCTACGAATCCTGCCTGCATTCAATCGTCTGCTTCGAGTGATACTCCTGTAGCTGCTGAACCTTCTACGTACCCTGCCTGCATTCAATTTTCTGCATCGACTGCTCAAGTTACGCCTGCAACTTTCCCAGTCGCTTTCTGCTTCGATTATTACTCCCGTAGCTGCTGAACCTTCTACGAATCCTTCCTGCATTCAATCGTCTGCTTCGAGTGATACTCCCGTAGCTGCTGAACCTTCTACGTACCCTTCCTTCATTCAATTTTCTGCATCGACTGCTCAAGTTACGCCTGCAACTTTCCCAGTCGCAACCGTAGCCTCCATTCAATCTTCTGCTTCTTTTGATACTCCCGTAGCTACTGAACCTCCCGTAGTCTGGATTCAATCTTCTGATTGGATTGATACTCCCATAGCTGTTGAACCTTCTACGTACCCTGCCTGCATTCAATTTTCTGCATCGACTGCTCAAGTTACGCCTGTCCCGTCACCTGTATATGGATTTACCAGCTCAGCGTCATCATCTAATGTTGACGACTCTGAATATCACCAATGCCCCTTTGCTGGGTTGGATGGTTGCAGAAATGGCGTGGGAGGGAGGGGTTATATCAAAGGTTACCTTCTTACGCATCTCAGAGACAAGCATTACCCAACTGTGGAGGCCAAAGAGAAGTGTCGTCTGAGGATCAGCAATGAGCTGGCTGTATATCTTGCTTGGGAAAGTCACTGCAAAGTATGAAAATGTGGATTTGCCACCGCTGTATGCTCATACATGGATGGAAGAAGAAGTGTTCCATGCACAAGGGTGATGAAACTCAATGCCCGTTGAAAGGAAGGACTGTCGACTTCTTAATTCACGGCATTCCACGGCCTGCTGCCCCAACTGTTGATGGTGTTGTCCCTGACTTGGATGGAGTTTTCGTGGCTTCTGTTTTCCCTCCCATTGATCTTGCTTTGCTTGACAGGGTTCTGCGATGCCAAATCTCAACTGTTAGCAGCATCCCTGCCAAATGCAGGCTTAGTTTTGCTAGGGGTTTTGCGGCTGAAATTCAGAGTGTAGTTCGTAATCTCGAGGATATCACTTGCTGGATTAAGCTCTTGTTGTTCCATGTGTGTACGTTGCGGCGTTACACTCCCACTTGCAGCAAGGAAGAACGTTCAGGCAATAGGAAGAGGTTGCAGGTGGCTGCAATCCTCTTGGCTTTGAAGCAATTGACAGACACATACGGATGTGCGTCTCTGGTTCAAATTGCATTGGAAGATCAAGAGGCTATACAGCAGCTAAGGGCGAAATACAAGCGAAGGACAACTCAGGTTAAGACAGAAGAGGATATGGAGAAGGCTAATCTCCAAGTATGACGTAGGAAATTGAGTAACGGTTTATATACTGTCGCGATTCGCACTTTGACTTCAAGTGGTATTGCTCATCCTAACGAAGCCACTTTGCTTGAGTTGCAAGCCATGCATCCGTACGCGCCACCCCCATTGATACCCTCCACACCAGTGGCTCATACGCCCTTTGTCGCATCTAAAGATTTAGTCCTAGATAAGCTGAAAAGTTTTCCTAGAGGGACCTCGTGTGGGAGAGATGGTCTTCAGGCACAACACCTTATTGATGCACTGGGAGGGGCTGCTTCACCAGTTTCAGGTGAGCTCATTGTTTCCATTACGGACCTTGTGAACATTTGGCTCGCTGGGGGTTGTCCGCAAGCACTGGGTGAGTTTATAGCTTCGGATCCCCTCACACCTCTTGTTAAGCCTAATGGGGGTATCTGTCCGATAGCCTTGGGTACTATCTGGAGACGTCTGGTTTCCAAAGTAGTTGCTTCTCATGTTGGTAAGGAAATGGATAGTTATCTTGGTGACTTTCAGTTTGGCGTAGGGGTACCCTGTGGTGGCGAGTCCATTCTTCATGCAGTTAACCGGCTCTTGGAAGTCAAGGGTGACTCTACTTCTATGTCTATGCTTCTGGTGGACTTCTCTAACGCCTTCAAATTGGTAAGCAGGTCTGCTATGATTAGAGAGGTTAGAAAGCATTGTCCTTCGATATCGAGGTGGGTGGAGTTTTGTTATGCGTCTCCTGCTAGGCTATATTATATGGACAAAACTCTCTCCTCTGCTCAGGGAGTTCAACAAGAGGATCCTCTTGGCCCCATGTTATTTGCTTTGACGCTACACCCCCTCATTCATATGATCGCCGAGAGATGCACCTTGGATCTTCAGGATTGGTATTTGGATGATGGTACCATTATCGGAGATACTTTGATGGTAGCTAAGGCTTTGGACATTATCCAGCAGGAAGGTGTTCACTTGGGGTTGCATCTCAATGTTTCTAAGTCGGAGCTTTGATGGCCTTCGGTTGATAGTAGAGGGTTAGTTGATGGTGTTTTCCCGCCTAACTTACATCGTCCTACCGATGGTGTTAAGTTATTGGGTGGGACAGTTAGCCGAGATCCCCAGTTTTGCAGAAACATGGTTGTCAAGAGGGTGCATAAGACCATTGCATTGATGGATGCGGTGATGAAGCTGAAGGACCCCCAAGGAGAGTTTCTTTTACTAAGAAACTGTTCTGGTGTCTCTAGGTTATATTTCGCCATGCGTACTACTAAACCTGAGTTTTTGGATGAGGCACCAGTGGTTTTTGATGACCATCTTAGACAGTTTCTTAGGCACTTGGTTACGGGAGACGCGCCAGGTTTTGGTCTACTGCAGCAGAGACTAGTTACGCTTCCCATTAAGGATGGTGGTTTGGGGGTGTATACTATGGAGGACACGAAGCAATATTGTTATGTTGCTTCTTTTTTTCAGACAAGATCCCAGCAGGGGACCATTCTGAGGCACTCTGGGTTTTCGGGTCTGAGATCCAGTTTTGGGAACGCTTTGACACGCTTCAAACAGGTATGTGGTGTTGGTGATTCTTTTTTACGCATTGAGGATACTTCCCCCCACTCTATGATATCTTTGGCAGTCAAATACTTTGATGCTGTGAAGAAGAACATACATATGCAGTTCAACATGTCGAAGCGTGATTCAGCCCTCTGGCAGAGTAATAGAGTCAATCATGCGCAAGACTTCTTGCTGGCGATGCCTATTGACGGGCTTAATCAGACAATTGGTGCTAGGAAGTTTCATGTTGTTCTTCAGTATAGGCTCGGAATTCCCCTCTTTGAAAATGGAGACTTGTGCTCTATTTGTGGTGCTGGGATGGATATCTTTGGGGATCATGCATTGCATTGCAAGCACGGGGTCGGTATCAAATACAGGCATGACCTAATGCGTGACACCTTTGCGTACATTTGTTATCGTGCAAGTCTTCCTGCCAGAAAGGAAGTAGATTTGAGACTCCTTTCGGATGATGGGTCGGCTTTACTCCCAGCGGATATCCTTGTGTATGGTTGGGATAATGGCCATGATATGTGCTTAGATGTCACGGTGCTTTCCCCCTTCACTGGCGCTTGGGAACGTAATTTTTATCTTGGTCGGGCTATGGATAATGCAGTGGTGAAGAAGAAGGCCAAGTATTTGGAGAAATGCAAGGGTCAGAAGCTGGGGTTTGGAGTTCTTTCCTTCACAATCTTAGGTGGGTTGGGGAGTGATACCGAGGAGTTCCTGAATAGGTTGCGAAACTATATGGCTAGTCATGATGAGAATGTCTTTATCGGGGATTTCCTCTTTCATAGGATAGGTGTGGTTCTCAATAAAGGGATTGGAGCACAGCTTGTTGCCAGGCTTCCATCCAATAATTGTAAACTCCTTGTTGTTGATGATGATTAATAAACTTGTTTTCTTTAAAAAAAAAGAAAAATTAAAAAAAAAAGAGAGAATTTATTTTATTTTATTTTAGAGACCTTCCATTTTTTGTAATTATATATTTTTTTATTTCTTTTCTTTTGCACTTTATTTGGACTTTGGACTTGGACAATTATTTTTTTTTAAACCCTAAGGAAGGTTACATTAAATATAAAACTGTTTGCAGGGAAGGACGATGATTACAATATCGTCTCGGCCCCTCGGGTTCGCACATGACATAGGAGTCGTGGCCCGAGTCGACTTCAGCGGTTCTGCGCCCGTCTGGTACGGGAGGTAAGCTTTCGAAACACCCGCGAATCCCATGTCAGCGGGTTTATTGTATGCCTTAAGGTGAATATATGATGAGGATTTAAATACGGTTGTTTTATTTCCTAGTAAAGGGCAAGGCCTGGCCAAATTAAGATAAGGACTCGGATTTCATCACCGTTTCCTTCTTGCCCGCCTTAGGAAAACGAAACCAAACGCGAACCTAAGCTTAAAATTTTGACTAGAACGAGACCTATAGGGTAACGAACTTAATAGGAAAGTCGTTCGAAAAATATTGGTTACTCTTTTGAGCATACTTTGAAGTTCATGATGGTTTCTGCGAGTTGAATGCGTTACTGTGCCGCCTTATAATACCGGTGAGACCTTGGGTATCAAAGCTCCTCGCAGCTTCCCTCGTCTCAATTCAACTTACTTAAACTAGAATTGATTCCAGAGAGGTTTGCTCAGATTGTAACGAATTCCTTTTCGAAAGATTAGAAGCTGGTCTAGAAACAATCTAAGTGGAGCCATCCTGCTTGTTGTTTGCTAGATTTTATAGGTTTGATTTGGTCGAGTCAGCCTTGTTTGTGTTTCTTTAGAATTCCCTTGCAGTTAGGATGTCGAACTGGTATTATAATAGCCAATACAATGAGTATCCGACTGAGCATCTTAGACATTATCCTTTTTATGACCATAGTGTGAATAGTGATTGGGAACGCGAAACCTTTGAAGGTTATGGTCCATACCATTTTGAGCCCAATTACTATCCACATACCCACAGGTCATACGAGCAAAACAATCCTTCTATTTCTCTAGAAGAGTCTCTCAAGAGTTTCAATGAGTCAGCACGGAAGTTATTTATGAAAGAGACTTATAATATTCTTCTCCCAGAAGAGTCCGTAGAGCGGTCAACTAAGTTATCTCTAGAAGAGACCCTCAAGCAATTTACTGAGAATACAAATAGGATTGTGGAAAAACTTGCTCAGGATAGTCTTAATTTCCAGTGTAGTTTTCCCAATACCACCCTCGAAAATAAGGATAGTTTTTATTCACATAATCAAGATGACGAGGTTAGAATTGGTAACACTGCTTGTTTTGATAAGGTTCGATCATTTTCATGTTATTATAGTGATGATTATGATGAGGATAGTATTGATGAAGAACATGAAATATGTAGGCATAGTGATCAGGAATTTGTTACTCCGATTGAGCTTTATAATGATCGTGTTATTTCTAGTACAAATCCAAATAATTTTAATAATTATTCACCTATTCAAAAGGATGTGGATTTGACTAGAGATACCACCGTTTTAGACGATGTAGTTTTTCCTTTTGATTACGAAGCCGATAGTGGTTTTGAGGAACGGGTTTATTCCGAAAATGATGTTTTAGAGTCTAGTGACTTAGAAACAATAGTCGTAGACGAAAAATATAGACCCATAAAGATGAGTAAAGATGCACTACCTGATAATAACTTAGAAGAATCAATTGACCATTTCCAAGAATACGATGATCTAGAAATTAGGGATATTGTGACTAGTCTAGCTAGAGACACTGAAAACTCTAAGTTTGGGGGTGATTATCACTTTCCTAGTGCCTTACCTTTAACTCTCAGAAAGTCCCTTCACTTAGGACTTGATATTTGTTCCTCGACCATTTTACAAGATTACATTCATACTCGTTTTCCCGAACCTAATAATGTCCAGGAAGAAGTTCAGTCATTAGAAACCCATCCTCTAGTTGATGTGGTTTGCCCAGGCTATGATACCCTTATCGACTTTGTTCTCCCACCAAATAGTTTTCTTCCAAATATGGGAACGTTTATATTTCAAATGTGTTGAATATTTAGTTGTGAGACTAAACCTAAATGCTTTAGGAAATTAGAATCAACACATTTTCTTAAGAATGACTACTACCCTCACTGTGGTCAATTTTATAAGTCAAACCTGATTGACTTAGAGGATCCTCAATTATTTAGGTTATTATTATGTGATTCTAAATTTTTATTTGAGTTTTTACAGACTCTATGACCTAATAATTCGGATCTCACTTTTGAGGAGTTGCAGCCTAAAGAAATATATTTAGACCCTTTTATAGAACCTGAACCTGAACCTGAACCACAATTAGATGTAGTTGTCTTAATCAGGAAACTAGGTAAGGGAATGCTATTCTTGTTCATTTTCTTGGTTTACTGCAGTTTTCTTTGGTCAGCTCTATTTGGTTTTGAAGACCCACAGTTATTCCGGCTACTGTTATACGGTTCGAGTTGACTAATACTTTCCTAAGTCTAGCTGAAGACTTTAAACTTAGCATTTCTTGGGAGGTAACCCATGCTCATGCAACATGGTAATATCTTTCCTTAACTCTTTTTCTTCAAGTGGTAACAGTTTCTCCTTGTTCATGCTTTTAATTTTATCTTTAGAACATCAAGGACAATGTTAGATTTAAGTTTGAGGGTGGGGAAGAACTTTTTAGTTGCACTTTTGAAACTTCTAGCGTCACATGGTATCCGGTTAGCTAAGTTTACATACTGTTTCTCACCGAAAAGATAGAAATTGGAATGCTAGGGATAACAACCTTTTGGGACATTAGAGAAAAAGACATTGAGATCCTTGAAATTCAGGAGAGAACTTGTTCCTTTTAGAGGGTAACCGTGATGGACCTAACCATACATGATGGAAAGGCAAGTAGTCAGGAAATGCCAGAAAGACAAAGCAACCTCACAATGTAGTCTTAGTTACTGGATTGCGACTCTCTCTCAGTAGAAACTTATCATCATCAACAAGCGGAGCGACATCAAAATCTATGAAGAAATTTGAAGACGTTTTAGGTTTAGAAGCAACAATAGAAAAGAATAATTCAAAAATCAAAGTTGAAGTTATAAGGGAAAATGATATAAGTTGTTAGAATCCATGATACCAAGACATCACAAGTTGCGAAGATCCAAGTTTTGAAAGTCCTTCTCTCATGGCCATGTAAATTGTTGTCTTGTAATTTTTGTTTCCAAAAAAAAAAAAATGAAAAAAAACGAAAAAATGAAAAAAATCATCGTTACGTTTTGTTCAATAAACCAAAGGGAAGTAGAAATTTATAAGTCAAGGAAGAAATCGAAGAGAAGAGTTAATTGTCAAGGTTCTATGAGGCTCGATAGTTTATCATCAACAGTTGAAGACCGAAGAAGACGTTGTTTCTACTGAGCACTATGAGAGAGTCGAAGAAAGATACATTTGGCTGCTTTGTTAGTCCGCTTTCAATCTGGCACAAGATCTTTCTAGCACTGGTTTAACTCATCACACGTAATTAGTCCAGCTGTGTAGCAGATGTCCCTCTCATCTTTATCTCTCTCCTAATCTTATCCAGTTGTAAAGCAGCGGACGCATCTTACAATTTTTATCTAGCTGTGTAGCGGATATCTCTTTATCTAGCAGTGTTGCGGATGTGTCTCCCCTTTTCTTCAGTCAGCTTTAGAGCCGACACCTTTAATTTCTCTAGCATTCTAGTTACTTGGAGATAGGTTGAGAATATGTATGTCCTCATAGCTCTTTGGATACTTGTGACCAATTAGAAGTAATGGTTTTGTGGGTACACCTCTGGTAAACCCTCCCGAGATTAACTCGGTTTTATTTTTTATTATTTTTGCTCGAGGACTAGCAAATAATAAGTTTGGGGGTATTTGATAGACACATTTTTGTGTCTAATTTGTCCTCAATGTTCTGTATTGTTAGTACTGGATTTCGTACTTATTATGGTGTTTTATGTTTTTGTAGATGTTTTTGGAAAAATAAGCTCTTGCGGCGAAATTGGCTCGAAAAGTGGTGTTTTACACCCCCGAAATGTGTTAAAGGCACCCCAGAAATGCGCTGAAGGAATCCCGATAAAATTACCATTTACGCCCAAAAATACTATTTGCACCCCAGGGCAAGTGCTAAAGGGACACCGGTACATGATTAAGGGGAGGACATCTTCTTCCCAAAATTCAAAAATGAAAAAAGGCGGGAAAAATGGCAGCAACAATGGCAGAGTTTTCGATCGGATTTTGGAGGAGTTTTTGTGTGATTCAATCGCTGAAACTTCATGGGTAGTTGTGATATGTCCTAACAAAGCTAGTATGGGTTTTTGTTTCGATCAAATTTGTCTGGATAACTTGGTTTAATCCAAACAGGGAGTTGGAGGAAAAACATGAGCTTACACGAGTTGTGGTGAATCTAAACGTGTACTGCACGTGTTTGGAAGCCTTAATCAACACTTTGGAACGCGAAGAATATTTATAAGGAATTTAATCTAGCTGCAGATGCGTAAAAATCAAAATCATTGATAAAAAAAGAAAGAAAATATCCCGAGTAAAAGCAGATTATTTGGGATTAATGGAGGAGATTCAACGCGTGTTTTTTCTTTAAATAGATTCCCTGTGAGTCCTAGAGAGGGGGTCGAGATTATGGGGGGGCTTTAGAAGGGCTGAGGAGTGAGAAATCAAGAAAAAAAGCAAGCTTCCTGCTGTTGTTTTCTGCTGCTGAAGAACGCGAAGAACAGACTCCCAGAGACAGCCGTTTTTCAACAGTGTCAGCGACACAGAGACGAGGGTCGCAGCACAGTGTTTACAGCACTTTATGTCTGTCGTTTTCTGTTACAGCTGGTTTGTAACACTTATAACTGTTACAAACCCGGTTTTATTGTATTTCTCATATTCTCATCATTTGTAAACCATTTTTGAGCATCAATGAAATTCTTTGAGAGGTTTTCCAACATGATGAGCGGATAATTTCTCCCACAACCAAGGCAATGAGGAAGCTATTTACGCATGAATAATTGGTAATCATTAATTTCCTCTAATTTATAATTTATAATTCAGTCAATCACTGCTTTTGCAGAGTTTTTAGTTGTTTGCAAAAAATTTCTTCATTAGTTGTGATTCAATTAGATAGGTTATGCTTTGTTTAGATAATCTATGCTTAGGGATACAATTAATTTTTGAGAATTTTCCAGATTATTTGTGAATTAAGAAATAAGAGTCTTAAAAGATAATTAGAGTTTTGAAATATGTATCATTCAATTTTGCGTCATAGTGGAATCTAGTGTCTTGGTTACCTCTCGCCCACTTTGTTAATATTTTTGTATATAATTTTATTAAATATTTAAATTTAATCTTCACAAGTCCGAGAGTTTGAACCTCATTACTACAACATCATTCAAAAACATTATCACTTTGGGTCTTCTTTTGATGAATGTTTGCATCATCTTACTCTTGTGCTGATTCGATGTAAGGAAAAGAATTTGGTTTTGAATTGGGGAAAATGTCATTTCATGGTTAACTCAGGCACCGTTCTAGGGCATATCATTTCTGAAAAAGGCATTGAAGTAGATAAATCCAAAGTTGACCTCATTCAACATTTGCCTCCACCTCGCTCTGTGAGGGAGATAAGGTCATTCTTAGGCCATGACGATTTTTACCGGAGATACATCAAAGACTTTAGTAAAATTTCAAGACCATTGTGTAGTCTTCTTTTCAATAAAATAAACCTTTCAGCTCAATTTCCATAACGCTTGATTTCTTGAATCTTTAACATCTGCTTGAATTCTTCATACTTCAAGTTCTTCCATATATTTTTTCAAATAGAAATCGTCTTACCATATCTACTTCCAAACAATAATTTTCTCTTATTGTGTCAAGACCCATATAAACACCTCCCCATACCCATGAGTCATAAGGGCAATGTCTATGGCAATGTTCAAATGAAATTTTTTGTTGAGCCAGGTGGATGGTCAAACAGGATTTTGCACTATGGAAAAGAAGTGGGCGGTTGACCATTAAACGCCCGGACGAAGTTCCAGTGCTGACGCTCATCGTTCAAACGCTGGCGCTCGTAGTTCTAGCGCTGGCGCTCCTGGCAGAGACGCGAGCGAGCGCAATAGATCTGTCGGCGTTTGAATCAAAACCGTCCAACTAGTTTCTATCTCCATAAATACGGCTCGAGTTTGATCTCACAAATTCACAATAATCTTTCATCCGATCAATCTTTTCTTAATTTCAATTGCTTTCAATTTTCAACCATGAATTCTGATTTTGATTCTTCTGAGGAAGATATGAAGATGGATGAAATATTGTATGAAGAAGAGGAAGAAATGTGTATGGAGTTTTTGTGTCAAATGGAAGAAGATGCAGATAGAAGAAGGCGAAATTTTATGTTGCAATTACAATTAGGGATCATACCAAAGCCTTTAGATCCATATGAAGTTGCAACTAGAAGATGGACGTGGCGAGATCGACATTTTTACCATGAAAAGATGATGCATGATTATTTTAATCATGATTGTGTCTATTTCGATGAGGATTTTCAGCGACGATTCCGCATGGGCCGCAACTTGACGCAAAGGATTATTGTCGAGCTTTGTCAGGTACAACCTTTATTTAATTATCAGTATGATGCACGATATATACGAGGCTTTAATCCCGAACAAAAGGTCACTGCGGCCCTCCGTATACTATGTTACGGGGTACCAGTGGATTCCACTGATGATTACCTTTGTATTGGGAAAACAACCGCCTTTCGGTATCTCAAATTGTTTTGCGAAACAATAGTCGAGCATTTTGGTCCAACCTTTTTAAGAAATCCTACTCAAGAAGATGTTCAAAGAATAACTGAAGAAAACACCGCGAGGGGTTTCCCAGGAATGCTAGGTAGTTTTGACTGCATGCAGGACGTGGCATGCATGTCCGGTTGAATGGGCAGGCTAATATAAGGGTCATTATCCAAAACCAACTGTAATTTTGGAAGCTTCAGCTAGCTATGATTGTTAGTTTTGACATGCCTTTTTTGGACTCCGGGGTTCAAATAACGATCTCAACGTTTTGTATAAGTCACCATTGTCTCAAGATCTTAAGAATGGGATCGCGTCGTACTGTAATTTCACCATCAACGGTCATCACTATACTCAGGGTTATTATCTAGCAGACGGAATCTATCCAGAATGGTCAACTATGGTTCAAGCTTATAGTCAGGTAGGTTTTGTTCGAAGGATATGAAGTACTTTAACACCCAACAAATGAAATGCATAAAGGATGTTGAACGGGCTTTTGGCATACTGAAAAGTGAAAATGGAGGAGTCTAACAACCACACCCAACAATTAGTTTGGCAATCTGAGAGGACTTCCTCCAGTACACATTCTAGAGAATCAACTAGACAGTCAGACTTAATCTAGAGTAAAGTATATCAAAGAGTTTAATATCTCTAACTCTTAATTAAATCCGCAATCAGCAAATAGAAATCTGCGAGCCCGATTGAATATAAGAGGAGTTACTTGAACGGTACCAAAGACCAATGTTCAAGTGTCAATCAATGTAAATCAACAACCAAAGGTTTTATATTCTAATTGATTGATCTTAACACACAACCTATGATATTATAATGAAATAACAAAATATAATGCGGAAAAGAAATAACACAGACACCATAATTTTTGTTAACGAGAAAACCGCAAATGCAGAAAAACCCCGGGACTATTCCAGATTGAACACCACACTATATTAAGCCGCTACAGACACCAGCCTACTACCAATTAACTTCGGACTTGACTGTAGTTGAACCCTAATCAATCTCACATTGATTCAAGGTACATTTGCGCTCCTTACGTCTCTGATCCCAGCAGGATATTACGCACTTGATTCCCTTAGTTGATCTCACCCACAACCAAGAGTTGCTACGAACCAAAGTCGAAGACTTGATAAACAAACATGTCTCACACAGAAAGGTATATATGATTGAATAAATATGTCTCCCACAGAAATACCCAAGAGTTTTTGTTCCGTCTTTTAATAAATCAAGGTGAACATGAACCAATTGATAAACCAGACTTATATTCCTGAAGAACAGCCTAGTATTATCAATCACCTCACAATAATCTAAATCGTATGATGACGAAACTAGATATTGTGGAATCACAAACGATGAGACGAAGATGTTTGTGATTACTTTTTATCTTTCCTATCAGATAAATTAATCTCGAGTCAATTATTTCAATTGTACTCAATACGATAGAATCGGGCAAGATCAGAACACGCAACTACAAGAGAAATAGTTGGGTCTGGTTTCACAATCCCAATGAAGTTTTTGAAGTCGTTAACCTACAGGGTCTCGAGAGAAACCTAAGGTTAAAGGAGAATCGACTCTAGTTATGCAACTAGTAACACACAGGAGGTGTGGGGATTAGGTTTCCCAGTTGCTAGAGCTATCCTTTATATAGTTTTCAAATCAGGGTTTGCAATCCAAGTTACCTTGGTAACAAAGCATTCAATATTCACCGTTAGATGGAAAACCTGATTCAACCAAGCTAATATATTTCAACCGTTAGATCGAACTTAGATTGTTACACACAAATAAAATGTACCCTCATTTAGGTTTATGTAACTGTACCTAAATGTGTACACCATTGTAGATGGGGAAAAACGATTTGCTGGTTTTCTAGGGAACGAAGAGACGATCGAGCGATCGAAGACTCCTCAACCAAGAAAACTGCCCAACCTCAAACAGATGCACTGCACGGGAGTGATTTTAAGTTCGAGAGATCAATCTGTAGGACTCCGGCCTAAACCAAGTCCATGGTCGTTTCAGAGTCAATTCGGTCACAAAGAGGGGAGATGGTTGATCTGTAGGAGGGAAGCTGAGAAGTGTGTGAGATCAGTGGTAATCTGTGAATGTGTTGTGGGTTTCTGCAAATGATGAATAAGTTTGAGTGATTGAAAGAGTGTTGGTCACACGATTCTTGGTTAGACGATGGATTGTCTGTTCAATATCTCGTGGATTTTCTGTGTGTTTTTCGTACTTCCGTTCAATCATGGACTCAGAGACTTATCTATATTGCCGGAAAGTGTAAACACATTGATCTCCAGTAAGTGTGATGGTTGCTCTAGTGAAAGAGTGGGAAATAGTGTTTTCACCAATTCCTCGTACGTGAGAGGGTTGGTTGATTGTCCACCAACTACTTTGCTAACTCCCTCAAATGCTTGCGCGACTTACTCACATTTCTCATCGTGGATAAATACACGTGTTGTAGGCCTCCAGACCAAAACCCTAATTGATATCCCCCATGTGATGTGATTGATTGTATCACGAATCGTGGATTTGACTAGTCAGTCGTTTGATTTGATTAGACGATGGGTCTAAGTTTGTTCAGTGGAGCATGACAGTCGGATGTTCTATGATTCATGGGTCGAGCGTCTGCTATGACACAGTTCTCGAATGAATGCTGACAGTCTGAGAAAATATTACTCCAGCAATTGATCGATAAGTTACTGAATATTAGTATTTGAATCGAGTGTCTGAGCAAAGTATTGCTCATTCGACAAATTACTGAATATTGATGGTTTGACCAATATTCGAGCATTCGAGCAATTATTGTTGTAAGTTACTGAATATTGATAGTTGGATCGATATTCGAGCAGATGAGAAAGTATTGCTCATTCGATGAGTTACTGAATATTGATAGTTGGATCAATATTCGAGCAGATGAGCAAGTATTGCTCATTCGATGAATTACTGGTAGTGTGACCAAATAATAATTAATTAAAATATTGGTAGCTAGACCGAATATTATATAATTAATTTAGATGTTGATTGCTGGATCAATCATAAAATTATTAGTGTTTGAACTGCTCAGAATTGTGATTCAGCGAGCGTTTGTTTGAAACCCTAATTTTCGATCAATTGTTCGTCAATTGATGAATTACTGAAAATAGGATATTGAGTAAAGGAGGGACCGACCACATGGGATGATGGACGACCATGTGGTGCCCAAGTGCTTGAGTGAGCGTGCTCCAGGGTCCTCTGCTGACCGGCTGGTGAAAGAATGATCAAATACTAGTGTTAATCATTTATTAAAATAGTGCTCGAGTAGTAAAACCAAATTGTGAAGAGGTGAGGGACAGACCAAGAGGGCATGAGATCGTCCCTTGGTGGTCTTGGGACCAGTTTCCGGTCGTTTGAGAGAGTCCCAAGTTGGTTGGAGAGAGTTTGGACCCAATATGAGCGATTGCTAGCAAATTAGGTCAAAATTGTGAATATATGTGGGACCGACTCCTTGCAAGCCTTAGGGACGGCCTTGGTCGGTCAAGGAAGCATGCCTGTGTCACCACGGTGTCCGTGTCTCAGTCCTAAGAGTTTTGGTATTTTCTGACGATCGTTCGAGCAATGTTTTGGATTTTCAGAAGAGTTTGATCTTGACTGAAACTCTCAATTTTTGCTCAAATGAGCAAGAAGAACTTTGCTCAAATGAGCAAGAAGAACTTTGCTCATGCGACAGATAATTTGAGAATATTAAATAATGATATTTTATTTTTGACGTGGGAAGCCTAGCCGTTCTAGTGACCATTTGACTTTTCGGCTTTTCCATGGTTTGAGCAATATTTAAGAAAATATTGAAAAACTAGGGTTTTCGGTCAAACGATGGAGTTCCATGAGATGGTGAAAATAATAATATGAGAAAATAAGGAATTGTGAGGTCTGGGACCGGCCACGGCTAGGGCATGGCCGGCCGGCTAGGTGGCCCGGTCCCGTGACACCTTTCTTATTTTTTGTTTGATGAAAGTATGGAAAGCTGAGAGTTTCTCACAAACGAGGGAGTTTGCTCAAGTGAGGGAAACCCTGTGAGATGAGGGAATCTCTGTGAGATGAGGAAATAAAATATTAGTGAAATAAAATAATGAAGGGGACCGGCCGGGCGGTGGGCCCGGTCCCACGCCTCTAGCTTATTTTATTAATTATTATTTTATTTCCATGAGTCGCTTGTTTTTTCATACTTTGATCGTTCGTTCGTGTGTTTGGGTGTTTGTTTGTGCATTATTTGTCAAGTACACATGCACCATTTTCTCAGGACTTAGTCGATGACGGTCAGACTCCCGATTGTGGAGTATTTATTACTAATTCATGAAATTCTGCTGGGAATGATTCATGAAACGGAGTAATAAAATGAGTTGAGGATCTATTACTAATCCATGAAATCCAATCGGGGAATTCAGAGAACGGAGTAATGAGATAAAGTGATTATCTATTGCTAATCCATGGGATCGGTCGGGGATCAGCCTTGCAATGTTGTAATAAGATAGAACAGATTATCTTCTAGGAATTCAGTCGGTGAATGTCACGGTAGAATTAATCTATTGTAGAATCGAGATATGAGATTATTGAAGCATCATACTCGTACTGAAAGGTGCATAGTCAGGGAACAACGTGCAACGTTGTTAACGTCCTGAAGGCATTTTGCCCTCTCAACAAACAATTATGTATGGAGAGCCGCATGAATCTATACACGGTCTCTCTACATAGTCAGGGAATAGCGAATGAGTGTCATCGACGTCCTGAAGGCGTTTTTCCCTCTCAACAAACAATTATGTATGGAGGACCGCCCAATCGTTCTTCTATGTAGAGGTAGGTCTCTCTATGTAGTCAGGGAACAACGAGTGTCACCGACGTCCTGAAGGCGTTTTGCCCTCTCAACAAACAATTATGTATGGAGGACCGCCCAATCTTTCTTCTACATAGAGAGGCACGATGAACTGCGTAGCATCGAACGCTCAGCAAGTGGGAGGCCTTTCGAAAAACATATTCATCGTGGCTCTGAGAGGTACTCGACCAGAGATCGTGAAAACGGTTCACGGATTGTAAAAATACAAATCCTCACATGCGTTCCTGAAGCCGGGCCAGAAACATGCAGTATCATGATTTTACGATTTTATCCCTTGTTGAAAATCCACCATCAACAACCATGTTGGTTGACAAATAGTTAACCGAGGTTAGCCATATGATTACTCTCATATCAACCTTATTCATCTTAACCATAACTAGTTCAAATGACTCAAATGAAACTAGTTAAAGAGTCGTTCAATTGCTATATTCTCATAGAAGTATAAAAGAACATAATTGAAGCAAAATCGGTTTGATTCACTCGAATCAATACATGAACATTATAGCCACGGTTTGCAAAGATTGCATTCCTTGTTTTTATAAATGTTTAGGTTCATGTACAACCGATTTTAGAAAGCAACCACTTAAGTATGCGTACGGGTATGCGTACTTAAGTAACTGGATTTGAGTTTGTTTTATTTTTCAAACTCAGCAGAAATTCACGGACGTGAACTTACGCCAGTATGCATACGGGTACGCATACTTAGCCAGTCTCCATCAACCATTTAGTACACACACAAGTATGTATACATTTGGTTCCCGGTTTTGGACTTATACACAAATGTGCGAACACACTATATGCTTATATCCAAAGATACTTACATAATTCTAAGCTCTTTATTTCAATCATTGAGACATTCTTAGATGATGACAGTAGCCGTTTTCACACACTATTAACATCAAAGCAATATTCAAGATATTGAAATAATCATTATCGAAACATTCCAAGTCTACACCAAATGATTGTATCACACAAACCATGTAAGATGTTACTCGGAAATTTTCTCATGATATAAGATGAACTTGGTCGAAGCGAAATCTTGCCAACACATATTTCGAGAAATATGTAAGCGAGATAAACTCATCTCTAAATCTCAAATGTGTACACAGAAAACTATATCGTAATACGACTTATGTGTCAATATATGAGATAGAGTTAAAATAGACATTCCAAGTGATAGATGAGTTCAAGTCTTCACATACCTTTTGTCGATGAATTTCCACAAGCTCCCCTTAGTAGGTCTTCGTCTTCAAATGATGAACGCCGTGAAAACTAAGCTTAACTACACAATCTATGTCCTAGTCCGAGACATCTATAGATAGGCTAGAAATCAAGACTTATAGTTTTGATCACTAACATTGAAAAACATGCTTGAGATAGCAACGCATGCGAGTTTGACCGAGCAGTGCTCTAACAATCTCCCCCTTTGTCAATTTTAGTGAAAAAACTATCAATACATATGGATTACAAAATAAATAAAAATTGTAGCTTCTCATCCAAATGTTTGATCTCCTTGGCATCTTCAACACGATGAAAACTTCGTCACTTCCAAGTACTTCATGATTCTAAACGTGTTCAACTTAGCATCATAGTTGTTGAAGATCCGTAGCGATAACAATGAGAAAACAAATGCTCTCAATCATTGTTATACTGTGCCATAGTATTATTACACAACATCAAAGTTCAATTGTATCACAACTTTGACAACAATACTATGGAGATATGTATCACTCCCCCTTAGTCAATACTTCATCTCAACATGATAACCACTCCCCCTTACATAATGATCCGTAAACCATATGTATTTGTAGTATGAAACTACACATTAATTCTCTCCCTTTTTATCAGTATAAATCGGCAAAGGTACGAAAATTAGTGGGATCCTTATGAAATTTTCATAGAGATACTTCATGACCAAAAGAGAATACCATACCAACTTATTTAGATACCATCATAAAGTCGAAGATAAATGCATTCATCAAGGAGTTTATAAAGATACAAGATGTTTTGGGGTAAAAACTGATTTTGTTGTTTTTTTGGTAAATTTGGGTGCGTTGATGAGAAACGAATTCAAACCCTAAACAATGCACTGCACGGGAATACTTTTAGAATCGAGAGATCAATCTGTAAGACTCTGGCCTAAACCAAGAAATGGTCGTTCCAAATTCAATTCGGTCACAAGGTGAAGGAGAAAGGTTGATCTTAGGGAGGAAAGCGAAGAAGGTGTTTGAGATCAGGATGTTGAATTATAAAGGTGTGGCTGTTTTATGACTTGTATCATAAAAATGGTTTCTGGCTACTTATGTTGATAACACTTGTCCTCCCTTTTCGAAATAGATTGAAAACCTATTTATACAAGTCATTGAGCGCACCCTGATCTCTTAGGAAGTGGAGGAAGTTAAGTAGTGTAGAAGTGGGTTTGTGCGGAAGGTGATGATCATCATGTTTCCATTATGAGGGAAGACTGATCACACGTTCACCCACTACTCTCATTACTATTAACCGCCTGTCTTTCCTGACACTTTCTCGTAATGGGCGCGTTGCACGCCGCACGCTGTAAATCGCTAGACCAATGCCCCAGTGAGTATCCCCAAATTTGTGACATGTTTGATGTCTCGAGTGAATGGGTCAAGTCATGTGACTTGCCGCTAAAATCAGCACATAGTGCTTTTAGGTTAAATAATAAATTATTTGTGAAACCAATATTTATAAAATATAGCTTAAAATCGATGTGTATGAAGCATCGCTTTTAAGCAAGCGACTGAAAATAATCGATGTGCAAGAAGCATCATTGTTTTAGAGATCGATTGAATCAGTCGCGGATTGAGCGTCTTAAAAAAGGTAGCATGAACGACCACCTTGGAGTGATCGTTTAGTAGCTCTAGGGACAAGCTATTGTTTGGTCGATCGCTCTCTGTGAAGGAGGGGTGGCTGGTGCTTACAATGCTACCCTGTTGGTTTTCTGAAAATAAATCTACACCATCCAACTAGGCTAGCAAAGTTGGATGGACGACATGATTTGCGGCAATTACATATTGTCGTTGACACAATTTTAGGGTTTAGGGGTCGCGCGGCCAACCCTGTTTTGTCTAGTCGCATCAAAGCGTTGGGCGCTGATTCGAACAGGACGATTGGCCATGTGCAAAAACGAGCCTCTGGTGAATATGCCGACATCTTCTGGGCCATCTAAAATTAGATCTAAGCCACTCAATTCGGCTGGCGAAGATGGATGGTCATGATCGATTTGCGGCAGTAAGATGTTTCCGCAAACACCAATCAGGATTTTAAAGCAGCTGCGTCCACCCTAATTCAATCGAACGATTTGGTGTGCCATTGACTTCCCATGAGAAATCGATTGATCGGGGATAATATTGGGCTGGTGGTGAACGCATTGGCACCTCCTTGATCGTTTGGAATGCGATCTAAGTTGTCCAATTAGGCTGGCGAAGTTGGACGGATATGATTGTTTGCGATAATAATATACTGCCGCAACCCAAAATTAGGGTTTTGAAATAGCGTGTTTGTCCTAGTTCAGGAAAACGATTAACGCCCTATAGGCTTGTCACGGGCAGGTCGATCGACCAAAGGGGAAGTCGGGACGCCAACGAACACGCCGGCACTTCCTTAATCGCTTGTGGGAAAATTCAAGCCGTCCAACTAGGCTAGCGAAGTTGGATGGTTGTGACGTTTCTGAGACCATTTTGGCCGGTCTAGCTCGTTTGAGCTCTCTTCTTCGACAGTGCGATCACCCATGTTTGGGATAATCATTCGAAGCACTTGTGAATGAACAAAATAAAACTCGATTGACTAGGGCACTAGTGGGCCCGCCGGTGGTCAATACGGTGATTGCCTAGTTCTGCCAGGAGTAGTCTATGCTTGTTAAATCGCACGGCCAAATCATGTGGTCGTGATCATTTTTGAGACTGATATGAACAGTCTAGATTTTCCTTAAGTAATTTAAACGCGTTCGATCGCGCTAACTTTCAATTAAAAGGCGTGCTAACACGCTAATCTCTTTGTCAAAGAGTGGTGTAGCATATATGAGTGTTTTCATGCAATACTGACACTTCAGGAGATTTACGCTACTCCGCTGCGAGTGAACGTTAATCGTCATGTCATGCCAATATTGAGAGTTTGGCTGGGAACATAGCATAGAAAAATATCAGGCAGGTCAATGCATTAGTGAATAATGCCAGCGTAAAATAGAATTCACATAATATTTGGGATCGTTGTTGTATGCACCATTCTGAGTGAATTACATATATTTATTTATATATCTGAATATATTGAATTTCTCAATACATCCGTGAGCGAAGAGGTTTGGCTTTTGTTCCTTTGCAGGACGACAACGTATTAAAACACGGGGTTTCACGATTTTAGCCATAAACCGAAAACCACCATCAACATTAAGTTCCTTGCTTAGCATGTAATAACGATGCTATTGTGGGGTAGACACTAGATGGTGACAGCCAAAGAAATTCACAAGAGAAGTTCGACGCACATTACCAGGACAGAGGCTGGCTTGGTTCTTGAGTAAGATACATTTCCTTTCAGCGCACATAAGTTCTCTTCAGATAGATAAGTATCTACTTGACTGTTATCACGCATCTGGAGCCTTTATGCGCGACTAGTAGAGAGTCCTTTTCTTCCCGGGATCTTGCTGATTTGTCGAATATGAAGAAGACGCTGGAGCCTTTCTCCCATCGTAGAATTTCTTCTCTTCTTCGTTCCAGGTATTGCTTCACGTTCATTATGCAGTTTGATTTTTGATTGATGATGATAATGATTTTTTTTTATATATATACCAGCATGTCGATATGATCATAACGCCCATTTTGCAGTATATGATGGGAATTGCTGGTGATGATTACTCTTTTACTTCTCCAGAAAAGAGATTTGAAGTTGACAAACCCAAGACTAATGCGTTCGAGGAGGTGATGGCCAAAATAGATTCCCCGTTTTCGCGAAGCTGGTCGTGCCATACAGGGTGTGCCTATTCTGCACCTACGCATCGTTCAAGAGCGTACTAAGGCCTTTTTGGCTTCAGTCAGCATGGAGGAGAAATGAAGACACGACGAAGCATCTCAGACGACAAGCGCGAGAGCTGAAAGGTTCGCATCTCGTCTAAAGCGGCGAGGGATCGAGCATGAGAGGCCTCCCGGTGAAAACAAGTATGATTACCCTATCCGTAACGGAATCATAATTCTCGATTCTGACGTGGACGAACCGGAGCATCCTCAGAAGGTTGTTGGGGCAATTCCTGAGGGAGAGGTCGAAGTAGCTTCCGTGGAGGGTACTGAAGCAACCGTTGCAGGGAACACTGAAGTGGCTGCTGAGGAGATCATGGTAGCGGCATCTGGAAAAGATGTTGAAACAGATTCCAAGAAAGATGTTGAAAAAGTGGGGGTACAACAACCACACCCAATATTTCGCTTAGCAATCTGTATGGACAAACTCCAATATACTTTCTAGAGAATCAACTAGATAGTCAGACTCAATCTAGATAAAAATTATATGAAAGAGTTTATATCTCAATCTCTTGATTTGATATATATACTCAAGCAAATAGAAATATGCGAGTCTTTATCAAATACTAGAGAGATAACTTGGATGGTACCAAAGACCAATATCCAAGTATCAATCAATTTAAATCAACAACCAAAAGGTCGGATATTCTAATTGATTGAACAACACACAACATGTGATATTTCAATTATATAACAAAATATAATGCGGAAAAGAAATAACACAGACACCATAATTTTGTTAATGAGGAAACCGCAAATGCAGAAAACCCCGGGACCTAGTCCAGATTGAGCACACGCTGTATTATGCCGCTACAGACACTAGCCTACTCCAAATTAACTTCGGTCTGGATTGTAGTTGAACCCCAATCAATCTCACACTGATCCAAGGTACAGTTATGCTCCTACGTCTCTGATCCCAACAAGATGCTACGTACTTGATTCCCTTAGCTGATGTCACCCACAACTAAGAGTTGCTACGACCCAAAGTCGAAGACTTTAATAGACAAATCTGTATCACACAGAAAAATCTACGGTAATAGATAAATCCGTCTCCCACGAATATACCTATGAGTTTCGTTCCGTCTTTTGATAAATCAAGGTGAACAGGAACCAATTGATAAACCGGACTTATATTCCCGAAGAACAACCTAGTATTATTAATCACCTCACAATAATCTTTATCGACGCAGCGAAAAAAGATATTACGGAATCACAAACGATGAGACGAAGTGTTTGTGATTACTTTTATATCTTGCCTATCAGAGATATCAATGTCAAGACATTTATTACAATTGTACTCGTACAATAGAAACAACAAGATCAGATCACACAACTACAAGAAAGTAGTATCGGTCTGGCTTCACAATCTCAATGAAGTCTTTAAGTCGTTAACCTGGTTTAGAAGAAGAAACCAAAGGTTAAAGGAGAATCGACTCTAGCTTAGTGCAATTAGTATCACATAGAAGGTGTGGGGATTAGGTTTCCCAGTTGCTATACTTCTCCCTTATATAGTCTTTCAAATCAGGGTTTGCAATCAATGTTAGCTTGGTAACAAAGCATTCAGTATTCACCGTTGATGAAAACCTGATTAGATTCAAGATAATATCTTTCAACCGTTAGATCGAAAACTAGCTTGTTACACATAAATGAAATGCACGTTTCTAGGCTTGTGTAACCGTACCCAAACTTGTACATTTGTTGGTTCAACAATAGTCAACCAAATGGTTAGCCATATGATCACTTTCATATCAACCATATTCTTCTTCACCATAACTAGTTCAAGTGACTCAAATGAACTAGTTAGAGAGTTGTTCAATTGCAAGGAAATCTTATGTAACTACACAAGACACAATTGAAGCAAAAACGATTTTATTCACTCGAATCGGTTCATGAATTATATAGCCACCGTTTGCAATTTGCATTCCTTAGTGTATACAAGAATAAGTTCACAAACATCGTTTTTAAATATAACCTACTCAAGTTCGTGGAAGGAGTTCGCAAACTCCAGCAGAATTTCTCGGGTCGAGAACTTCCGCCAGTTCGCGGACTTGTCTCACGCCACCATTCCGGTTCTCTTGATCAACAAAGTTCGCAATCTTCGGTTCAAGGAATAAGGACTTATACATATATATGTTTCCATAAAAATTCTTACATCCTACAATGGTTATATTATCTAAACTCACATTTCAATCATTGAAACATTCTTAGAGGACGTTGATATTCTATAGTTGTTATTCACAAACTATTTTTCGTCAAAGTAAGCAATTTTCAAAGTGATTGAAACTTGTCATGACTTTCGTCACTAGGTAAAGATGAACTTGGCTAAAGCGAAAGCTTACCAACACATATTTCGAGAAATAGATATGCGAGATAAACTCGGCTCGAAATAGCAAATGTGTATAATCTAAGTCTATATAGCAAAACGACTTTTGTCTCACGATATGAGATAAATAGATTTTTGATTGATAGATAAGTTCAAGTCTCCACATACCTTTTAGTCGATGAAGATCCACCGGTTCCTTGAGTAGTCCTTCGTCTTGTATGATGATTGTCATGGAGTTCTTGAGCTCAACTACACTTTCTATCCTAGTCCGAAACCTTAGTTATAGTAGACTAGAAATCAAGACTTATAGTTTTGATCACTAACATTGACAAACATGCTTGAGATAGCAACGCATGCGAGTTAGACCGAGCAATGCTCTAACAATCTCCCCCTTTGTCAATTTTAGTGACAAAACTATCAATACATATGGAATACGAAAAATAAATTAATTAACTTTTGTAGCTCCTATTCCACATGTCTAATCTTCAACATTACTCGAAATCTTCGTCACTTCCAAGTACTCCAATGATCCCAAAGTTTGTAAGTTCAACATCATCGTTGTTGAAAATCCGTAGCTATAACAACGAGAAAACAAGAGTTCTCAATCATTGTTATACAGTGTCAAAGTATCATTACACAGCGTCAAAGTTCAATTGTATCACAACTTCAACAACAATACTATGGTGATATGTATCACTCCCCCTTAGTCAATACTCCATCTCACATGGAAACCACTCCCCCTTACATAATGATCTAAAAACCATATATATTTGTAGTGTGAACTACATATTAATTCTCCCCCTTTTTGTCAATAAAATTGGCAAAGGTACAAGATCGGGATCCAAATGAAATTTCCGAAAGAGACATTTCATGACCAAAAGAAAGAAACACATATCATCTTATTTAGATACAATCATATAGCCGAGGCTAAATGCATTCATCAAAGAGATTATAAAGATACAAGATAACCCCTATAATATTCCATAGCCGCACTCCCCGCAAAGATTTGGCAATTAAGCACAAGTTCAATTAAGAACTCTCCCCCATAAAATATCATTCCCAAAGGAACAACAAGAGCGACCTTAATTTCGAAAGAAAAGAAGGATTTAATTTGACACAACACACAAAGAATTCTGACATAAAAACCAATCCTACGGAGACAAATACAGAACTGAAGTAAACACTACTGGAGTTTCAGACTCAATTACCCAAAAGATCGAGATAAGCACATGGGCAAGAGTCATAGAAACACTTAATGAACCAAAAAAACACCAATAGACTGCCGTAAGTGTTGAAAAGTAGCAGTGTCTAATGGTTTGGTGAGAATATCAGCCAATTGTTGTTCGGAAGGCACAAATTCCATACTTATGATACCATTTTCATAGAGATCTCGAATAAAATGGTACCTTATATCAATGTGCTTTGTTCTTGAGTGCTCAACGGGATTCTCAGGGATTCGAATCGCACTAGAGTTATCACAAAAGATCTTCATTATTCCAGTATCAATTCTGTAATCAGCTAGCATTTGTTTCATCCATAGGAGTTGGGTGCAACATGAGCCAGCAACAATATATTCTACTTCACACGTAAACAGGGATTGTGAATTCATTCAGTTCTACATAGTACAAACCCCCTGAAGTACTTTTTCTGTCTTCTACACATCCTGCCCAATCAACATCTAAATAAGCAGAAAGGTCAGTGTTAGTATCAAAAGTATAAGATAGACCATACCCGACAGTGTGATTGACATATCATATGATCCTTTTTGCAGCTGCAAGATGAGATCCTTTGGATTAGCCTGATAGCACAACAACCAACACTAAAATAAATATCAGGTCTAGTAGTTGTAAGATATAAAAGGATACCAATAATAGATCGATACAATTTTTGATCTACTTTTACTCCTTTCTCATCTCTGTGCAGTTTACCAGTAGTGGGCATAGGTGTCAGTTTTGGAGATGACTTATCCAGGCCGAATTTTGACACAAGATCCCTTGCATACTTTTCCTGGGATAAGTAAATTCCATCCTTATGTTGTTGAATTTGTAATCCTAAGAAGAATTTTAATTCACCAACATTGCTCATTGCAAATTCTTTAGCAAGAGAGACTTGGAAATCTTTTGCAAATCTCCCAGAAGTTGAACCATAGATGATATCATCTACATAGACTTGAGCAATGACGACATCTTTCCCACTGTATTTGGTAAACAAAGTTTTATCAACTCCACCTCTTGAAAAACCTTTTCTAATAAGAGAAGTGGTAAGTTTTTCAAACCAGGCTCTAGGTGCTTGTTTTAACTCATATAATGCCTTTTTGAGCTTAAGAACATGATCTTGAAAATCAAGGTTTTCAAATCCTTTAGGTTGAGAAACATATACTTCCTCCTTTAGAATTCCGTTAGGAATGCGGATTTTATATCCATTTAGAAAAGCTTAACCTTGAGAAAACAAGCATGAGCTAATAAAAGTCTAATGGACTCAAGTCGTGCCACAGGAGCAAAGGTTTCGTCAAAGTCGATACCTTCAATTTGTGAGTATCCTTGAGCGACAAGTCTGGCTTTATTTCTGATAATTGTGCCAAATTCATCAAACTTGTTCTTGAATATCCATTTTGTTCCATTAATATTAACATTGGAGGGACAAGGTACGAGTTCCCATACGTCTTGTGTTTGAAATTTACTTAACTCTTCATGCATTGCATTCACCCAAAAGGGATCGTTCAGAGCTTCATCAATATTTCTTGGTTCTACTTGTGACAGATAACAACCAAAATTGCACATGTTTTGAAGTTGCCCTCTAGTCGTAGTTGTAGAATCTCTTCCCCCTATAATACTGTTGGAATCATGATTCCTTTGAACCCAGAGGTGTCGTGGAGGGACACGTTCTCGTTCGTCAGGAGTAGCCTGATCAGTGCTCTTCTCCTCGTCACTAGAAATATCAGGATTAACAACAATTGGGATAACTTCAACTGAATCTAGTATTTCTTTGACTTTCTCAATTGTCTCGGTTGGAGGCAATTCAACAGGAGGATTATCATGATGAAAATCACTTATATCATCAATAATAACGCTATCAGATTCCATCATGACCTGGGTTCTGAGATTAAATACTCGAAAACCACGGCTATCAGAAGCATAGCCAAGAAAGATACCTTCATCACTTTTGGTATCGAATTTCCCTCTCTGTTCTCGATCTTTTAGAATATAACACTTACTTCCGAACACTCTAAGATAGTGTAGGTTGGGTTTTCTCCCATACCAAAACTCATAAGGAGTGTTTAGGGTTTTAGACCATAAGTAAACACGGTTGATCAAATAATATGTTGTAAAGACAGCTTCTCCCCAAAACCTTAGAGGTAAGTTTTTGTTATGGAGCATTACCCTGGCCATTTCCTGAATGTTCATATTCTTTCTTTCTGCAGCTCTGTTATCTTGAGGAGTAATGGGTGGTGAGTATTGTTGAATAATCCCCAGTTCGTTACAAAATTCAAACATCTTAGTGTCCTTGAATTCAGTTCCACGGTCGCTCCTAATTTTCTTTAGTTTGCGACCTTGTTCGTTCTGGATTCTTTTAACAATAATCTTGAATTCATCAAGGGTTTCATTCTTATGAGACAGAAATGCAACCCAAGTGAATCTGGTGCAGTCATCTACCATAACTAAAGCATACTTCTTACCAGCAATCGTGGTTTGTTGAATTGGTCCGAAGAGATCCATATGAATTAAATCAAGTGGAGCTTTAGTGAGAATATCTCGAGATGATTTATGGTGAACTTTCGTTTGTTTACCCTTTTGACAGGCACCACATACACCTTCAATCTTTGCACTGATTTTGGGAACGCCTCTAACAAGTTCTTTGTTAATGATCTTAGTTAGAAGACGGTAGTTGATGTGACCAAAACGCTCATGCCAAAGATGTGTAAATTTCACCTTAGTCAAATTGCAACAGTTGTTGAACTGAGTATCAAGAAGATAATAATTGTTTTTACCACGAGTTCCTTGAAAAATTACTTTCCCAGTTTTGTCTACAATGTCACATCCGTTTGCATTGAAGACAACTCGATGGCCTTTGTCACAAATTTGACTAACAGAAAGAAGATTTGCAGTCATACCTTTTACGTAGACTACATCATGGATTTCAGGTACACCGGGTAATTTGATCGTCCCCTTCTTGCTTATGTAGCAACAACTCCCATCTCCAGATATTATAGGCCCGCCTTCATAGTCGTCTGAGGAGACGAACCAAGTGAGATCACCTGTCATATGTCTGCTACATCCACTGTCAAGAAACCATTGAAAGGGTGATGTTGATTTTAAAGCAAAAGCTCCCATACTATCAGTACTATTCTGTTTAGTGTTTCCTGATAGTTTTGTATGTCCTTTTAGAGAAGCAAAAAGTTGTTTAGTTCTCTTGTGAAGATTACTTGCAACTTTTAGACTATTTTGAAAGGACACACAATCATGTTGAAAGTTATTGGAGGAATCACAAAACAAACATGGGCCAACACCTTTTAGTTTGGTAGAGAAGTTCTGAGTCATATCAGTTTTCACAATATCTAATCGTTGTTTATCACCTGATCTACGACAGTTCTTCAGAGAGGAACAACTGGAGTTACTCACATCCATCAAAGGATTTATAATTGGTTTCAAATCCTTAAGTATCGCAATTTCAGCAACAAGATCAGAATTGATCCGGATTTGTTCATCCAACCTTTTCTAGAGAATAAACAGTTTATCAGAACCTTTTCTACGATTGGATCGCTACAAACATGGACTTGTAAGGTATTGAACGTGTTTTCCTTCTCTGATACCAATTGAAAAAGTGGGGGTACAACAACCACACCCAATATTTCGCTTAGCAATCTGTATGGACAAACTCCAATATACTTTCTAGAGAATCAACTAGACAGTTAGACTCAATCTAGATAAAAAGTATATCAAAGAGTTTATATCTCAATCTCTGGATTTGATATATACTCAAGCAAATAGAAATCTGCGAGTCTTTATCAAATACTAGAGAGATAACTTGGATGGTACCAAAGACCAATATCCAAGTGTCAATCAATTTAAATCAACAACCAAAAGGTAGGATATTCTAATTGATTGAACAACGCACAACCTGTGATATTTCAATTCTATAACAAAATATAATGTGAAAAAGAAATAACACAGACACCAGAATTTTGTTAACGAGGAAACCGCAAATGCATAAAAACCCCGAGACCTAGTCCAGATTGAACACACACTGTATTAAGCCGCTACAGACACTAGCCTACTCCAAATTAACTTCGGTCTGGACAGTAGTTGAACCCCAATCAATCTTACACTGATCCAAGGTACAGTTATGCTCCTACGTCTCTGATCCCAGCAGGATGCTACGCACTTGATTCCCTTAGCTGATCTTACCTACAACTAAGAGTTGCTACGACCCAAAGTCGAAGACTTTAATAAACAAATCTGTATCACACAGAAAAGTCTACGGTAATAGATAAATCCGCCTCCCATGAATATACCTACGAGTTTTGTTCCGTCTTTTGATAAATCAAGGTGAACAGGAACCAATTGATAAACCAGACTTATATTCTCGAAGAACACCCTAGTATTATCAATCACCTCACAATAATCTTAATCGACGCAGCGAAAAAAGATATTGCGGAATCACAAACGATGAGACGAAGTGTTTGTGATTACTTTTATATCTTGCCTATCGGAGATATCAATCTCAAGCAAATTATTACAATTGTACTCGTACGTTAGAAACAGCAAGATCAGATCACACAACTACAAGAAAGTAGTATCGATCTGGCTTCAAAATCCCAATGAAGTCTTTAAGTCGTTAACCTGGTTTAGAAGAAGAAACCAAAGTTTAAAGGAGAATCGACTCTAGCTTAGCACAACTGGTATCACACAGAAGGTGTGGGGATTAGGTTTCCCAGTTGCTAGAGTTCTCCCTTATATAGTCTTTCAAATCAGGGTTTGCAATCAATGTTAGCTTGGTAACAAAGCATTCAATATTAACCGTTAGATGAAAACCTGATTAGATTCATGCTAATATCTTTCAACCGTTAGATCGAAAACTAGCTTGTTACACATAAATGAAATGCACGTTTCTAGGCTTGTGTACCGTACCCAAACTTGTACATTTGTTGGTTCAACAATAGTCAACCAAATGGTTAGCCATATGATCACTTTCATATCAACCATATTCTTCTTCTCCATAACTAGTTCAAGTGACTCAAATGAACTAGTGAGAGAGTTGTTCAATTGCAAGGAAATCTTATATAACTACATAAGACACAATTGAAGCAAAAACGATTTGATTCACAAGAATCGGTTCATGAACTATATAGCCACGGTTTGCAATTTGCATTCCTTAGTGTATATAAGAATAAGTTCACAAATATCGCTTTTAGATATAACCTACTCAAGTTCGCGGACTGGTATTCCCGGAAGGAGTTCACAAACTCCAGCAGAATTTCTCGGGTCGAGAACTTCCGCCAGTTCGCGGACTTGGCTCACGCCACCATTCCGGTTCTCTTGATCAACAAAGTTCGCAATCTTCGGTTCAAGGAATAAGGACTTATACATATATGTGTTTCCATAACAATTCTTACATCCTCCAATGGTTATATTATCTAAACTCTCATTTCAATCATTGGAACATTCTTAGAGGACGTTGATATTCTATAGTTGTTATTCACAAACTATTTTTCGTCAAACTAAGCAATTTTCAAAGTGATTGAAACTTGTCATGACTTTCGTCACTAGGTAAAGATGAACTTGGCTAAAGCGAAAGCTTACCAACACATATTTCGAGAAATAGATAGGCGAGATAAACTCGGCTCGAAATAGAAAATGTGTATAATCTAAGTCTATATAGCAAAACGACTTTTTTCTCAAGATAGAAAATAAATAGACTTTTGAGTGATAGATAAGTTCAAGTCTCCACATACCTTTTAGTCGATGAAGATCCACTGGTTCCTTGAGTAGTCCTTCGTCTTGTATGATGATTGCCATGGAGTTCTTGAGCTCAATTACACTTTCTATCCTAGTCCGAGACCTTAGCTATAGTAGACTAGAAATCAACACTTATAGTTTTGATCACTAACATTGATAAACATACTTGAGATAGCAACGCATGCGAGTTCGACTGAGAATTGCTCTAACAGATGTCGGCGCGTCTCCTGGAGGGAATATTGAAGCAGCTGTTGAGGAAGGCGTTGAAACGGCATCAGAAAGAGAAGTCGATGCGGTTTCCAGAGAGGATGCAGTAGTGGATTTTGATAAAGGTGTTGAAGCAGCTTCCAATGACGGCTCCAGTGAAGACATTGTTGATCCCTCTAATGACTAGACTTTCCTTTGTTGCTTTCATTTATAGTTGAGCACTTTCCATAGTTTGTAGACATTTTCTTCTTATACTCAGTAGTTTTGTGGCTGATCCTGGTTTTCATTGGATGATTTTTTTTTTTATTCACGATATCTGGGAACCCTAGTTGTAGTATTGGTTGCAATGAATCTCTCCATTCCATCGACTTGTACAACCAAAGAGAACGCGACATTCATAAGTGATGATGCGTCCTTATGTGACCGTGTATTGTCTTCATGATGATTGCATGTAACCCTAAAAATGATGAAGGGGATGCAATAATGGAAACTAGAGATTAACCACGAACTTGTCTGCCTTCCAATTGATAAAGTATTGCAATCCGCCTAAACATGTGGTGATCGAGAGGTCACTTTATTGTTGGAGTAGAATGCTCTTCAAAGTACGAAGCGCTTGCCCTAATAATGATACGATTCCTTTGCCTCTTTTCTTTCTGCGTGTACTCCTTCAATGTTTCTCGAAAGATATCAGATGTTTCTTTTTAGGGTTTTGTCTTTCTGGTTTGAACTGATGGGTAATGATGAGGGTTTAGGCTTGTTCAAGACTTTGTATCATGATTCAGGAGTAAAGAGATTTCTAAAAGAAAATAATACTTTGATTAACTGACAAATTGAAACCCTAATTATGAATGCAATCAGTGCAATCATTTTGGAGGAATTACAAATATTGCATGAAAGGGGAAATTGCTGGAGGAAATACTAAAGAGAACGCTGGAGGAAAAGGTAGCACAGCGTTTTAGGTATTGAAAGGCTTGAGCCATCGTGAGTGAATTGTCACGCCTTCCAGTTTGTCGGCATTGATGAGCTTGCAGTAACCGCCTAAGATAACATCTGCCACCAGGTATGGCTCATCTTCCCTTTCTGTAGGCGAATCAGGCTGAGCGGTCACCTTCACTATCACATCTCCAACTTGAAACACGGTCACCTTTACTACCATATCTCCAACTTGAAATGGGTTTGGGCGTTGTACAACTGCTTGATCCTTGGACTCGTCGTCTTTGACTGAGACAGCTTCTAAACTTTTGACAAAGCGTTTGAAAGAGCCAGCATCCTATTCACATCTCCTATTGGCGGCTGGGTTGTTGATCGGAGCGAGTCCCCGAGACTTAGCGGAAGGAGGAGTGACTGGTTGCAAAAAGGGTTGTTCAATAAGACTTACTTGGGTTCGGAATCTTCTAATGTATGCTGATGGGCTCTCTCCAGGTAATTGCGTCATATTGGCAAGTTGTTGATACGGCAAAAGATAATCTTAGGGGTTTGACGGCTTGTTTGGAACCCTTTCAGGTATAGACACTGGCAAATGACACACCCCTATCTTTTCTTTGTTGTTATGCACCCACGAGCGCCCTAGAATCATATCATAATTCGGGTAATCTTTCACAATATGAAACTTGCCGCGTGTTAAAGCGTCCCCTATCTTGATTTCGAGGTCTATGTACCCGTAAGCGTCCCTAGACTCTCATTCAGAATTTTTAATTATGGTTGGGTAATGAACATCTTCCTGCTTTGAAATCTTTGCAGCTTTCAGGGTCTTGACAGTGATAATATTGAAATCATACGCTACATCAATCAGTGTGTTGTCAAACTCGACATCCTTCAAGCGAGCGATAATTAGGAGTCCCCAGTTACATCTCGCGTTTCCCAGGAAGGATTGAGGTTCGGGAGTGGCTTCCTTAACTGGAAACAGACGCTTTCCTGATACGACGCGGTTGAGATCCCCAAACATGTCTTGACGCTGCGCCTTAGAGAAATACAAAATTTCACATAAATGCTCCATCATAGACTGCACAGTCTTGTGGACAGAGTCCCCAGAAATCATGCAGCTCCTGACAGGAAGAGGGTCTCTGTGGACTCCTTCATTTCCTAATTGAAGTTCTCCCGCATCCACCTTCTTTTTGAAAATGCGCTTCAACTTGTTGCAGTCACTGGTTGGGTGATTGACAAATCTTTGATAACGACAATATTTGGGATTCGCCGTCTCTTCTTCAGTTGGCGGGACGTCTGAGAGGAGGTAGCTTGATGGCGTCATCTTGAATCCATGCTTCCAGGAGTTCAATGACCTCATCTATTGGAAATAGGAAGTCTGGATCAGCATCTCCAGCTTCAGGAGTCTTAGCCGCGGCTTTCCGGGGTGGAGTCGTTTGCGTCGGCGCTGTGCGCTTGGGTTGTTGCTCCGTTGTTGGAGCTTTTCTTTTCCCTCCTTCACCTACCACGCTTACAGAAGGACCGGTGTTGTATTGCTTGTTGATGAGATGTCTGTTTCCTCGAGTTTCGTGTGCATCCTCACCCCTGGACGGTCTGGTTCTTTCTAAAAGCGCTGGTGCAGTTGTAGCCGATCGCTTAGCAGCTTCATGGAGTTTAGAGAACGTCTGGAAGCGCAGGTTTTACAGTAAAGCACGATAGATGGGAACCATACTGTTAATGCACGATTCCACCAGTTGTTGTTCGGTCACATTTGGGTCGTGACAATCCAAAGCTTGAATTCTGAATCTCTTGACATAATCATTTGGATGCTTGTTGTTTCGTTGAAAAATTCTTCCCAAGTCTGAGAAAGTGATTTGCTCAGACACGAAGAAATACTTTTTATAGAAAGCGGTGACCATCTCACACCAGTTTGATATGTTTTTTGGTGCGATGTTGTTGTACCAGATGTACTCTCTTCCAGTAAGCGACTTTGAGAACTCTTTCAGGCGAAGGACGTGATTGCATTCGTGCTCTCCCAAAGATACCAGAAAATGAGAAATGTGTTCGCGAGCATTACCAGTACCATCATAAAGGGAAAACTGAGGAGAGGAGTATCCTCTCGGGAGAGGAACTCTTTGCACATCAGGAGGATACGAAGGTTGGTGCTGGTGCAGGTCCACCGATTTTTCCTTACCTCGATTCTGGAGAAGCCGTTCTAGATCCTCACGCGTGATGAAATTGGATGGATGATTCCTTTCTCTTGAGCGCTCAGGAGCAACACGAACTTCCTAATCTATGAATGTACGCCCTGTTGAAGTGCTTGCGCCAAGAGTGTTAATGTACTCCTTATTGGTTCCATGGGCTGACGTGGCTCTTGTGGTAGTCGTTCTGTTAGCGTCTTGAGGAAAGTGAGTACCTCTGTATGAGTTTTAGCCATGTCTGTCTGAGCCTTAGCGGAAACTTCTTGTCTTTCCATTAAATCGACGATGGTAATAGGGGGTTGGCCTCCTCTGGCTCCTGTAGTTTATCCTCCTGATGGGGGAGTGGCAGTAGCTCTAGTAACAACTGGGGGTGTTACGCTCGAAGAAACATTGGGGGTGGTGGCAGTGGCTCTGGCTCTGGTGATTGGAGGTGTCACCCCTAATGGAACGTTTCCTGCGCCGCTGGTGTTGGTGGTTGAGGATGTAGTGCCACGAGATGCATTGATCGTGCTGGTAGCCGGTACATTGGTGTCGCTGGCAGGAATGTGGACACCAGGGGTGTTGTAAGCGCCAGTAACATCGGGATTTTTCGCAGATCCAGACTGAAGATCCACCATCTTGAATTTTGAGAAAATTGAAATGAAATTGAAAATTGATCTTGCAACCGAGAGATTAATCTCCCACTGTGGTCGCCAGTTGTTTTGGGGTAAAAACTGATTCTGCTATTTTTTGGTAAATTTGGGTGTGTTGAGGAGAAACGAATTCAAACCCTAAACAAATACACTGCACGAGAGTACTTTTAGACTCGAGAGATCAATCTGTAAGACTCTGGACTAAACCAATAAATGGTCGTTCCATATTCAATTCGGTCACAAGGTGAAGGTGAAGGGTTGATCTTAGGTAGGGAAGCGAAGAAGGTGTTTGAGATCAGGATGTTGAATTATGAAGGTGTGGTTGTTTTATGACTTGTATCAGAAAAATGGTTTCTAGCTACTTGTGTTGATAACAGTTGTCCTCCCTTTTCGAAATAGATTGAAAACCTATTTATACAAGTCATTGAGCGCACCCTGATCTCTTAGGAAGTGAAGGAAGTTAAGTAGTGGAGAAGTGGGTTTGTGTGGAAGGTGGTGATCATCATGTTTCCTTTATGAGGGAAGAATAATCACACGTTCACCCACTACTCTCATTACTGTTAACCGTCCGTCTTTCCTGACACTTTCTCGTAATGGGCGCGTTGCACGCCGTACGCTGAAAACCGCCGGACCAATACCCCAGTGAGTATCCCCCAGTTTGTGACATGTTTGATGTCTCGAGTGAATGGGTCAAGTCATGTGACTTGCCGCTAAAATCAGCACATAGTGCTTTTAGGTTAAATAATAAATTATTTGTGAAACCAATATTTATAAAACATAGCTTATAATCGATGTGTATGAAGCATGCTTTTAAGCAAGCGGTTGAAAATAATCGATGTGGAAGAAGCATCATTTTTTTAAAGATCGATTGAATCAGTCGTGGATTGAGCGTCTTAAAAAAGTAGCATGACCGACCACCTTGGAGTGATCATTTAGTAGCTCTATGGACAAGCTTATTTGGTCGATCGCTCCCTGTGAAGGAGGGGTGGCCGGTGCTCATAATGCTACCCTGTTGGTTTTCTGAAAATAAATCTACACCATCCAACTAGGCTAGCAAAGTTGGATGGACGAGATGATTTGCGGCAGTTACATATTGTCGTTGACACAATTTTAGGGTTTAGGGGCCGCGCGGCCAACCCTGTTTTGGCTAGTTGAATCAAAGCGTTGGGCGCTGATTCGAACAGGCCGATTGTCCATGTGCAAAGACGAGCCTCTGGTGAATATGCTGACATCTCCTGGGCCAACTAAAATTAGATCTAAGACACTCGATTCGACTTGCGAAGATGGATGGTCGTGATCGATTTGCGGCAGTAAGATGTTGCCGCAAACACCAATTAGGGTTTCAAAGCAGTCGCGTTCACCCTAGTTCAATCGAACGATTTGGTGTGCCATTGACTTCCCATGAGCAAGTTGATTGGTCGGGGATAATATTGGGCCGGTGGTGAACGCATTGGCACCTCCTTGATTGTTTGGAACGCGATCTAAGTTGTCCAATTAGGCTGGCGAAGTTGGACGGATACGATGGTTTGCGATAATAATATATTGCCGCAACCCAAAATTAGGGTTTTGAAATAGCGTGTTTTTCCTAGTTCGGGCAAACGATTAAGGCCCTATAGGCTTGTCACGGGCAGGTCGATCGACCAAAGGGGAAGTCGGGCCGCCAACAAACACGCCGGCACTTCCTTAATCGTTTGTGGGAAAATCCAAGTCGTCCAACTAGGCTAGCGAAGTTGGACGGTTGTGACGTTTCTGAGACCGTTTTGGCCGGTCTAGCTCGTTTGCGCGATCACCCATGTTTGGGCTAATCATTCGAAGCACTTGTGAATGAACAAAGTAGGACTCGATTGACTAGGGCACTAGTGGGCCCGCCGGTTGTCAATGCGGTGATTGCCTAGTTCTTCCAGGAGTAGTCTATGCTTACTAAATCCCGCGGCCAAATCATGTGGCCGTGATCATTTCTGAGACTGATATGAACAGTCTAGATTTTCCTTAAGGAATTTAAACGCGTTCGATCACGCTAACTTTCAATTAAAAGGCATGCTAACACGCTAATCTCTTTGTCAGAGGGTGGTGTAGCCTATATGAGTGTTTTTATGCAGGTTTCAATACTGTCACTTCGGGAGATTTACGCTGCGAGTGAACGTTAATCGCCATGTCATGCCAATATTGGGAGTTCGGATGGGAACATAGCATAGGAAAATATCAAGCAGGTCAATGCATTAGTGAGTACTGCCAGCGTAAAATAGAATGCACAGAATATTTGAGATCGTTATTGTATGCACCATTCTGAGTGAATTATATATATTTATTTATATATCCGAATATATTGAATTTCTCAATACATCCGTGGCGAAGAGGTTTGTGCACTCATCACCTTCAAATGGCTTTTGTTCCTTTGCAGGACGATAACGTATTAAAACACAGGGTTTCACGAATTTAGCCCTAAACAGAAAACCACCATCAACACAAGATAACCCCTATAATATTCCACAGTCGTACTCCCCACAAAGATTTGGAATTCAGCACAAGTTCAAAAAGAACTCTCCCTCATAATATGTCATTCCGAAGGAACAACAAAGGCGACCTTGCTTTTACAAGAAAAGAAGGATTTCTTTGGATATAACCAAAACACATGAAAACATGAATTTGTATCCAAAAAAATTCAATTGAAATAACCACAAGAAAACCCATGGTTAGTTCAATTGGAATACACAACTAAATTAACCACAAAAAGTGATCAATTCAATTGGCCATGCTCAATCATAAGAGAACTTACGGAGCAACACAGTATATGCACAAAAATTGTGGATCGGAGATCGACCAATACTGTGGAATACACAAGGATTCATTCTATTTTCCATCACTATTTGCACAATGACATACAATAGACATAATCCTTGTAAACAAATTTTTTATCCTTTCTTCCATCAAATAATGACATAAAAGGCTTTAAATTTTGTAGTGTCAAAAATTCATTATATCTTTTATCAATACTTTCATACCGACATAATAGAGATAACTTTTGAACAAGTATGGGACAGTCACAGGTTCACGGACGTAAACAACATATCCTATAACAATTTGCAATATACAAAATTATAAAGATTAAAATTGCAAAAATCATCTTCCAAAAACTTAGAATTTAAATATATAAATCTAAAAACATGAAGATGGAAATGTTGGACATAGCTATGTGTACTCACAATAATGGTTATTCCAAACCCTAGTTATTCTTCTAAAAACACAAGAAATAAATTCTCATAAGAAGATTTACTAGACATTGTAGAGCTTTCTCAGGGCATCCACTGATAATTCCTTCTCATTATTGAAAAAACCATTGATAATGGGATCGTTCAATTCCTCCAAATCGTCAGAAATATCAGTTAATTCACTAAGTTCTCTTTTCAGTTCACGCAGAGTGTTCATTGTTAGAGACAACATTTGTTCATAGTGAGAGATATCTCTCATAGATGAAATGATTCGAGATTTTAAATCATTTCTTTTCCTGATGAAATCCTTCACCATCGACCTAAAGTTATTATCAGAATGACAAACAGACAATACGCAGTTAGAGGAATAACCCGGATCATCGGTCATGTTCTTTGTCTTTCTTTTCCTTGAGGAAGGATTTCCTTCACATAGATACATATTGACTGCTTCTACAACATCTCTTTTCGTGGTACCTCTAGTTATAAGAGCCATGAGACTGTATCTTTAGAGAATAAAGAAGGTGAAGAACAATGACGTTCACAAGTGAACATGAATAGACTCCAGGATAGCAAAACCCTAAAGGACCTTGACAAAGTCTCCACGGTTTATGATCCATTATCACCCTTAACAAAAAAAATATTTACTTGTCCAATATGGAACATAAAAATCAACAAAAAATTTACATGACTTGAACGACCTTGAAGTAATCCTTATTTTTCAAGTCCAAAATAAGGCTACATTTCATTACTATGGTTTAGATAGTAAATGGGTGAACATAATGTTCACATATTGTGTCACAAGGTAACATTTCAAGGTTTTTTGAGTAAACGGACTTACCTCGTCTACCTATGATTCTTTTGGATTTATTCTTGTACCTAGATGTCTCTGAATGCTTCTCCAGAGTCAGATTTATCTTCTGCATGTCATTTTGAAGTTTGGTAATTCTTTTACAGTTCCTCCTGAATCTCCAACACTTACTCTGGACATGACTTGTACTTCCACAAAAGGAGCAAAGCAAAGAAGATCTGCTTTGTAGAGATGACTCTTTTTTTCACAGCACGCAGACTTGAAAGGTCCAAAACCGACTGGAACGTGAGAGTTTGTTGTGCTAACAGTCTTACTTTTGAACCCTAACCCACTTGTGTTTCCAAAAGCTTTTTGACCAAATAACATTGCTGAAATTTTGTCTGAGCTTCCGGACAACCTTTGCAGGTCACTTTTAAGAGAATTGATGTAATGACCCGTCCCTCCACCGATACTGTCCCCACTTAGCCACTGCGGTCATCCGGCAGTGTGGGGTTATCAACGGGCATCAATGCGGTAATCCAGCAGAAATTTCCCGGGAGGTCACCCATCCCTGGATTACTCCCTCCCGAGCACGTTTAACTGCAGATTTTTTTGCCAACTCTGGAGCCAATTGTGCTGAAAAGGCCTCGATATAATGTAGACGTTCCTTACCTCTTGTGAGACCAGTATCTAGCATAACAGCTCATCATACTCTCCCACCCGAGCACAGACGAACCATCCCTAGTTGTATCCCAACTAACACCGATATTGTTCGCACTTTCCCACTGCGGTTATCCAGCAGTGTGGGATTTTTAATGACACTACTGCGGTCATCCAGCAGTAGCTTCCCGAGAGGCCACCCATCCTGTGACTACTCCTGGCCGAGCATGCTTAACTGAGAAGTTTTTTCCCACAACTCAGTCAAGTGAATCCATCAGGCCTCGATGTTAGGGAAGGAAAAATCATTACTTATATTCCATTCGACGAACCACTACCGAAATCGGGGTATTACAATACCACCACCTTAAATTGGAGCCGTCTTCGGCTCCGGAATATATATACAAGCACAGATCTCTGACGTTCCCTGCCCCTCATAAGAAGCAGCCGGAACAACCCCGTCCAGTGTACCTTCCCACCCTCGGGAGGTGACCCGTTGTCGGCTCTGATACCATTTGTAATGACCCGTCCCTCCACCGATACTGTCCCCACTTAGCCACTGCGGTCATCCGGCAATATGGGGTTTTTAACGGGCATCGCTGCGGTAATCCAGCAAAAACTTCCCGGATGATCACCCATCCTTGGGTTACTCCCGCCCGAGCACGCTTAACTACAGAGTTTTCTTCCAGCTCTGGAGCCAATTGTGCTAAAAAAAGCCTCAGTGTTAGAAAAGGAAAAATCATTACTTATATTCCATTCGTCCAACCACTGCCGAATATCGGGGTATTACAATACCACCACCTTAAATTGAAGCCATCCTCGGCTCCAGAATATATTCGCAAGACCAGATCTCCGACGTTCCCTGCCCCTCATGAGAAGCACCCAGACCAACCCCGTCCAGCGTACCTTCCCACCCTCGGCAGTGTGGGGTTTTCAACGGGCGTCGCTGCGGTAATCCAGCAGAAACTTCCCGACAGGTCACCCATCCCTGGATTACTCCTGCCCGAGAACGCTTAACTGTAGAGTTTTTTGCCAACTCGGGAGCCAATTATGCTGAAAGTCCTCGATATAATGTCGACGTTCCTTGCCTCTTGTGAGACCGGTATCTAACATAACAACTCAGCATACTCTCCCACCCGAGGACAAACGAACCATCCCTAGTTGTATCCCAACTAACATTGATATCGTTCCCACTTTCCCACTGCGGTTATCCGCAGTGTGGGATTTTTAATGGCACTACTGCTGTCATCCAGCAACAGCTTCTCGAGAGGTCACCCATCCTGTGACTACTCCTGGCCGAGCACGCTTAACTAAGAAGTTTTTTCCCACAAATCAGTCAAGTGAACCCATCATGCCTCGGTGTTGGAGAAGGACAAATCATTACTTATATTCCATTCGGCGAACCACTGCCGAAATCGGGTTATTACAATTAATCTCCTTTTTTTTAGAGAAAGGGTTCTGGTGGATTCATCATTAAGATAGTCAATCTCAAGAGTTTTCACATGTAGTGATGATTCAAGTTTATTCAACATTTCCTTAAGTTGAATATTTTTCTGGTGAATTTATTCAAACTTATCCAGAAAATCTAGGATCTCAGTTTCAGATTCGCATTCCAAATTGGAATTTGAGTTACATGAAACTTCTGCCGAGAAGGCTGAACTTTCCATACATACTACAGCAGTATGTAAGACGTTGGGAGACTGAGATTTTTCTTGACTTGAATCATCAAAATCAATAGAGAGAGAAGATGATATGTCGGATCTTTTGCTTTTCTTTACTATTTCCTTGTTCTTTTGTGTCATTAGTGATCTATTAGAATAAACATGATTATAACAACATTCATCAGCCCATGACAAGCTAGAGGCTTCACTTGGAATGGACACAACATTGAATGCAGAAGTTCTGACTGTATTCTGATCAATATCAAGTAATTTAATCTTTCCCACAAGAGTACTTCTGGAAAGAGTATCAAGAATATTTCCTTCAACGATGGCATGCTTCTTAGAATCGTATCTAGATGGCAGCAATCTGAGAATTTTCATCACAATGTCCTTTTCAGGAATAGTCTTACCCAATGCAAAAGATGCATTAACAATTTTAGACACTTTGTGATTAAACTCATCAAATGAATCTTCATCTGCCATACGAAGGTTTTCCCGGAATTTAGGTTTTGAAGCATAGCTTCCTTTTCACTGGTATTCCCTTCGAATACGGTTTCTAAAATATCCCAAGCATCTTTAGACCCAGTGCACGTAGTCACATGGTGTTTAAGATCTGGGGTAATGGCATGTATGATGGCATTCAAACCGTCAGAATTTTTCTTTGCAACAAGTATCTCAGCAGCTTCATATGCACCAATATCCTTAGGAACGGTCGCATTCCCTACTGCCACAACGGGAGCATCATAGCTATTAACCACATAAACCCATGATTGAAAATCACGCGCTTGAAGAAAGGCACGCATAGAAATTTTCCACCACAAGTAATTTGAGCCATGGAATACTGGTGGTACGTTTATAGAGATAACACTTCTGTCCATATCAGATCGCTACAAACACAGACTTGTGAGGTCTTTAATGTGTTTGCCCGCTCTAATACCAATTGAAAATGCGGGGGTCTAACAACCACACCCAACAATTCGTTTGGCAATCTGAGAGGACTTACTCTAATACACTTTCTAGAGAATCAATTAGACAATCAGACTCAATCTAGAGTAAAGTATATCAAAGAGTTTAATATCTCTAACTCTTAATTAAATCTGCAATCAGCAAATAGAAATCTGCGAGCCCGACTGAATATAAGAGGAGTTACTTGAACGGTACCAAAGGCCAATGTTTAAGTGTCAATCAATGTAAATCAACAACTAAAGGTTGGATATTCTAATTGATTGATCTCACGCACAACCTGTGATATTTCAATTATATAAAAAAATATAATGCGGAAAAGAAATAACACAGACACCAGAATTTTGTTAACGAGGAAACCGCAAATGCAGAAAAACCCCGGGACCTAGTCCAGATTGAACACCACACTGTATTAAGCCTCTACAGACACTAGCCTACTACCAATTAACTTCGGACTGGACTATAGTTGAACCCTAATCAATCTCACAACTGATTCAAGGTACAATTGCGCTCCTTACGTCTCTGATCCCAGCAGGACACTACGCACTTGATTCCCTTAGTTGATCTCACCCACAACTAAGAGTTTCTACGACCCAAAGTCGAAGACTTGATAAACAAATCTGTCTCACACAGAAAAGTCTATAGGATTGAATAAATCTGTCTCCCACAGAAACACCCAAGAGTTTTTGTTCCGTATTTTGATAAATCAAGGTGAACATGAACCAATTGATAAACCAGACTTACATTCCCGAAGAACAACCTTGTATTATCAATCACCTCACAATAATCTAAATTGTATGATGACGAAACTAGATATTGTGGAATCACAAACGATGAGACGAAGATGTTTGTGATTACTTTTTATCTTGCCTATCAGAGAAATTAATCTCGAGTCAATTATTTCAATTGTACTCAATACGATAGAATCGGGCAAGATCAGAACACGCAACTACAAGATAAATAGTTGGGTCTGGCTTCACAATCCCAATGAAGTCTTTGAAGTCGTTAATATATAGGTTCTCGATAGAAACCTAAGGTTAAAGGAGAATCGACTCTAGTTATGCAACTAGTAACACATATGAGGTGTGGGGATTAGGTTTCCTAGTTGCTAGAGTTCTCCTTTATATAGTTTTCAAATCAGGGTTTGCAATCCAAGTTACCTTGGTAACAAAGCATTCAATATTCATCGTTAGATAAAAAACCTGATTCAACCAAGCTAATATATTTCAACCGTTAGATCGAACTTAGCTTGTTACACACAAATGAAATGTACCCTCATTTAGGATTATGTAACAGTACCTAAACGTGTACACCATGTTGGTTGGAAAATAGTTAACCGAGGTTAGCCATATGATTACTCTCATATCAACCTTATTCATCTTAACCATAACTAGTTCAAATGACTCAAATGAAACTAGTTAAAGAGCCATTCAATTTCTATATTCTCATAGAAGTGTACAAGAAAAAAATTGAAGCAAAATTGGTTTGATTCACTCGAATCAATACATTAACATTATAACCACGGTTTGCAAATACTGCATTCCTTATTTTTATAAATGTTTAGGTTCATGTACAACCGATTTTAGAAAGCAACCACTTAAGTATGTGTACGGGTATGCGTACTTAAGTAACCGGATTTGAGTTTGTTTTATTTTTCAAACTCAACAGAAATTCACGGTCGTGAACTTTCCGGTAGTATGCGTACGGGTACGCATACTTTGGTAACTGGTGTGAGTTGGTTTTGATTTCCAAACTCAACATAAATTCACGAACGTGAACTTCCGCCAGTATGCTTACGAGTACGCATACTTAGCCAGTCTCCATACGAGTACGCATACTTAGCCAGTCTCCATCAACCATTTAGTACACACATAAGTATGTATACATTTGGTTCCCGGTTTTGGACTTATACACAAATGTGCGAACACACTATATGCTTATATCCAAAGATGGTTACATAATTCTAAGCTCTTTATTTCAATCATTGAAACATTCACAGAGGATGACAATAGCCGGTTTCACACACTATTAGCATCAAAGCAATTTTCAAGATATTGAAATAATCATTATCGAAACATTCCAAGTTTATACCAGATGATTGTATCACACAAACCATGTAAGATGTTACTCGACAATTTTCTCATGATATAAGATGAGCTTAGTCGAAGCGAAAGATTGCAAACACATATTTCGAGAAATATGTAAGCGAGATAAACTCAACTCGAAATCTCAAATTTGTATATAGAAAACTATATCGTAATACGACTTATGTCTCAATATAGGAGATATAGTAGAAATAGACTTTCCAAGTGATAGATGAGTTCAAGTCTCCACATACCTTTTGTCGATGAAGTTCCACAAGCTCCCCTTAGTAGTTCTTCGTCTTCAAATGACGAACCTCGTGAAAACTAAGCTCAACTACACAATCTATGTCCTAGTCCGAGACATCTATAGATAGACTTTCTTAGAAATCAAGACTTATAGTTTTTATCACTAACATTGACAAACATGCTTGATATAGCAACGCATGCGAGTTCGACCGAGCAGTAATTTAACAAAAAAGAAGTTTGCCATCACAGCTGGGCCGACACGCTTTTTGATCTTCAAGAAATGAAAAAAATTATACGGACTTGTATCATTCTGTACAACATGGTCATTGAAGAAACCAGGCGTGACCCAACCTGGACTAGTTTTCCAGATGAAGATTTGAGGCCGAATCTTGTGGTGGAGCATTGGCGACCGGCAAGAGAATATCAACTTTCCACTGACAGACTCCAAAACCGAGGAATTTATGGACAACTAAGACAAGATCTAACTAAGCACATTTGGGATTTAAAAGGAGCAAGAGACGATGCTCGGGGGAGAGGGAGAAGGAGATAGATGTTATTTTCAATTTAGTGTTATTGTTTATTTTAATTAATATGTTTTTTAATTTAAAGGTGTTTACACTTAAAACTAAAATTGAGACAATTATATTAAAAGTAATTTAAATAAACGAGTACAATTAAATTAGATTTAACTAAACAAGAATTAAAATCAGTTATCAAGATTGTATTCATTTTCGTTTTCTTCCGAGGCATCATCTTCGTCTTCTTCCACATTCACATACTGGCCAGTTTATTGAGGGACTTGTTCAGGGACGTGTTGTTGTTCGGCAGCGACTTGTTGTCGGCCGCGACTTGTTGTTGTTCGGCCGCATTCATTTCTTTAGTCCATGCAGCAAGTTGTCGTTAATTCATTATTGAAGTTCTCAAGGAGAGTAACTTGTTTATCTTACAATCCCTGTAGTATTGTTATCGCGAAAGATGACTTTTTCATTGATTATTTATAGCAATGCCACGGTCCCTAACTCTATCTGCATCTCGAATTTCTTGTGATCAACATAGTTGAACTCGCTTGAACCTCCTTCTAATGCTCGTTGGGCTGCGTATCTCGCTGCTTTTGCATCTTTCTGGCCACCTCCTCTTCTTCTCTTGACGTTGGTGTTAACGTCTAGATTAGTGTTGTGTTGTTCTTGACTACTTGGAGATCCAGTTCCATCAGGTGAGGAAGCAGGCCCTCCATTCTGAAAATCCTGCGAGATTGGACCATGTGGTGATCTTGCAGGCACTTGACCTTCCAACAAGTATGGATTAAACTTGTTAAGCACCCTCAAAATGGTGAAACAAGTTTCATGTTGAAAGCTCGATTTGTGGGATCTTCGCGACTCTTCCGGACATCTTTGTTCCACATCCGGTTCGCCTTCACCACTTCTTCTGTTGTGCCACATTTGAGTGATCAAAGCTACATATTCACTAACGGATGCTGAAATTGCGTGAAAACGATGACACAACCCTTCGGCATCACGTCTATTGGTGTTACCGGTTTCTTCACAAAATTTTTGTAAAATCTTATCATAAAAAGTTTTTTTTTTTTGATAAATACCATTGGTTTCATCTAATGCATATAATACATAATTTCTGCAAAGTGACTCGTCTTCATCCATCGTATACTTGACACCACGAATTCTTGTGTTTCTTGGTTATGATTGTGGTGTATTTTGTTGTGTTTCTTGTTGTGATTGTTGTTGTTTTTGTTGTGGTGTTTGTTGTTGTGATCGTTGTTGTGATCGTTGCTGCGAGGATACCATATTTGTTAGAAATGAAATTTATAGAGATGAGATTTTTTCTCGTAGATTGAGTTGATATTAATAGTTTTGTTTGAATTTTATTTTTTTTTTGGGATGGTATGGAATTGTGTAATTTTGAGGTAGTGATGAAGAAGGTGTGAGTTTTAAGTCTGGAGATGAACTGAATTTATAGAGAAACAAAAAGGAGCAACAGCCGTTGGATGGAATGAGCAGTTGGCGCTTTTATGAAAAACGTGGCGCGCTTAGAAAAAACGTTGGCGTCGGAAGTAACAGCGGGAGTTGGAAAGACAAGCGCCAGCGTTTTGGGGTCACACGCCAGCGTTGGTACCAAGATCGCCTGGTCTTACATCACGCACGCGCTACATGTTCCATCTCACTCAACAAACCAACAAATTTGTTGGTTTGTACATCCATTTTTCATGTTTGTTGAGTTCATAGTGGGATCAAAATCAACAAATCCTTGTTTTGTTGAGTCCATCAGAAGTGCTTTAAGGGTTAGCATGGTGCAAAGGATTATGTTCAGAAAAATATTTTAGTTTCAGCATCTTAGCCCAAGGCGCATAAGGTTCATTGAGCATCCTCCAAGCAAGCTTTGCCAGGAGAGCTTTGTCCAATTCAGCAGTTCTCTTAATGTTCAATCCTCTTAAGGATTTATGTTTTGTAACAGTTTCTCGTTTTTTGATATGCCCCCCTTGTTTTTTGTTTCCCCCAAAATGTTTTTGAATACCGTCTAATTTGTCTGTAAGCTTTTTTGGCATTGGAAATACATGAAGACTGAATCATAACAGTCCTACCTGGTTGATTAAGATTCTTCCTCTTCTAATTTGATAATACATCATGAACTTACCCTGCAAATGACCAAAATACTCCAATTTGTTTCTTTGAATAAAAATAGGGACATCCAGATACTCTGGCCATCTGATTTTTAACGCAATTGTCCATTTTGTTGCTAAAAGCTATACCATACTTGTAAAGATTTATAGCTTGCCCAGAGTACTTACTAAACCTCTTAATTAGATAGTCATCTATTTTTAGCAAGACTACTAGTAGTAACTTTAATACCTTATATCTGAAAACGTGTTCTTCAAAAAGTTGGTACACCTATTTATTTTTGAATGGTTTTCCATTATGAATAGATCTATATTCTAATCTAACATTTTTCTCCTACAAAAAAAAAACAAAAAAAAAACAAGTTAGAAATATAACAATATAACAAATTTATATACATGTAATTTATAATAAATCTAACACTTACGATATCCTCAATTCCCCATCCGCTTGCATTGTTACTATGCAAATTTCGTAAGATACCAACATAAACTTTACTTTTTTCAAGCTACCGAATCTATATTGTAATTTGTGAACAGTTCTACTATTTTTATCCCCAAAAGTGTTTACATAAGTGTGGATTACCCTCTCCCAAAAGATATTTGATTTTTGATCCACTCCGGCAACACCATCAAGTGTAATGCTTATCCAAGCTTTGGTAATGGCAATGTCTTCGACTACTAAATATTTTGCCATACTTGCAACAGAAAAAATAATTATGAACTGAAAGAAGAGATGGAGATGAATATCCAATGAGACTTTCAGGGGAAATGGAGAAGAAAATCTTGAGATTGAAAGATTTTGGTGTGGTTTGATTTGAGAAGAAGAACCCAGTTTATAGAGAGAATTCGAAAAACTAGCCACTGAAATGCTATTAAGATTGGCGTTCTAATGTGAACCTCTGATTTAGAAGTGTCGTTGAATTTGAGAATAATAACGTTTTCCCCAAAACCTATACAGAAACGAAGACAATTTCTCAATTCCATACTTAGTTATTTTCTAGTATTTTTGATTTTCTACTCTTCAATAAACAATGAAAATATAAAGTTTAACAATTAAAATAAAAATAAATTTTCTAAATCATGATATCTTGATAAGTTACTAACATAGTGAAGTCCCAAACAATTCTAAAAATATGACGAAAGTTTATCCGAAAGTATAAAGATATAAATAGCTCGTTCTTCCGGTGGGGTAAACATCGGTGAGATTCATTTCACCATCCGATCCGTCAAGATAATTTTCCGGAGGACGAGGAGATTCAGGTGGAGTTTATTCATATCTGAGTCCTTGTCGTGTTCAAATGTGTTATTAGATCTTCGCGAAGTTGGATAAAGGCCTCATCATTCCTTAACACGTTATATGACCTCGGTATTACAGTAACTTGTGGAATTGGTTGGTTCATGACTTTACCCCAATCCAAATCACGTTTTTCATTCTCAACAACCATGTTATGCAAAATCAAACAAGCTTTGATAATATAGTTTAAATCCTCCATTTCCCAATACATACTTGTTAGAGCATTGCTCGGTCGAACTCGCATGTGTTGTTATCTCAAGCATGTTTGCCAATGTTAGTGATCAAAACTATAAGTCTTGATTTCTAGTCTACTATAACTAAGTCTTGGACTAGGATAGAAAGTGTAGTTGAGCTCAATAACTCCATGGAGATCATCATACAAGACGAAGGACTACTCAAGGAACTGGTGGATCTTCATCGACTAAAAGGTATGTGGAGACTTGACTTATCTATCACTCAAAAGTCTATCTACTCTATATCTTATTTTGAGACAAAAGTCGTTTTGCTATATAGACTTTGATTATACACATTTGTTATTTCGAGCCGAGTTTATCTCGCCTATCTATTTCTCGAAATATGTGTTGGTAAGATTTTGCTTTGTCCAAGTTCGTCTTTACCTAGTGACGAAAGTCATGACACGTTTCAATCACCTTGAAAATTGCTTACTTTGACGAAATGTCCTCTAAGAATGTTTCAATGGTTGAAATGAAAGTTTAGATTAAATAACCAATGATGGATATAAGCATTATGTGGCAACACATATATGTATAAGTCCTTTTTTCTTGAACCGAAGTTTGCGAACTTTGTTGATCAAGAGAACCGGAACAAGAGCTGTGAACTCAGTCTGCGAACTCAGTTCGCAAACCCAGTCCGCGAACTGGCGGAAGTTCTCGACCCGAGAAAATCTGCTGGAGTTTGAGAACTCCTTCCGGGAACTTAAGTCCGCGAACTAAGTCTGCGAACTTAAGCTGGTTATATCTAAAGACGATTGTTTGTGAACTTATTTATATTAACTAAGGAATGCTAAATGCAAACCGTGGCTATATAGTTCATGAACCGATTCGAGTGAATCAAATAGTTTTTGCTACGATTTTGTCTTGTGTAGTTACATAAGATTTCCTTGCAATTGAACAACTCTCTAACTAGTTCATTTGAGTCATTTGAACTAGTTACGGTGAAGAAGAACATGGTTGATATGAAAGTGCTCATATGTCTAACCATTGGTTAACTATTGTTGAACCAACAAATGTTCATGTTTGGGTACGGTTACATAAACCCAAAATAGTACATTTCATTTGTGTGTAACAAGCTAAGTTTTGGATCTAACGGTTGAAAGATATTAGCTTGAATCTAATCAGGTTTTCATCTAACGGTGAATATTGAATGCTTTGTTACCAAGCTAACATTGATTGCAAACCTGATTTGAAATACTATATGCCACGAGTCGCGCGGGACCCGGGAAACCCTAAAAAAGGCGTCGTATCATAGCCACCTGTGGAAATCCTTACTCATGTGGACGTATCATAGCCACCTGTGGAAATCCTTACTCATGTGGCCGTTTCAACATGATTGCCTGGCTATGGTTCCTTTGGTGCGGCTATGGCACCATTTGCACAAAACGCGATACACCACGGCCACATGCCACATGCCGCATGCACTAATTAGGGCTTTGGCACACCAAACCCTAATTTAGGCAAAGTTGCTACGCCGACCAAACTAAGTAACAATTTCCAGAGCATTGGGATTGATGTGGCAACAAGGCCAATGTTGCCGGAGCCATATTTGGGTTTAACACCAATATTCCAAAACAAGAGCCATATTTGGGTCTAACACCAATATGCCAAAACAGATGCCACGGCTACACCACTGGCATGCCGCTATGTCGTGGCTACGCCATGAGCCACTTTACTATACAACAAGATGTGGCCATAATCAATGGCCATCCTTTCTCATAAGCTACAATTTCAGCCGTCCGAATTCGTCATGGAATTGACAGGCTTGTGGCAAGTTTTAGGCGGCCAGCCAAGGCAAGCCTAATAGCATCACATGATATTTTCCTATGGCAAGTCTCCGGACTCTGACTTGCCACACGTAGCAATCTGCTACACGTTTTCACAAAATACTCGAGACATCAAACATGTTACAAACTGGGGGATGCTCATCAGGGTATTGGTCTGACGGTTTACAGCGTGCGACGTGCAACACGTCCATCATAAGAAAGTGTCGGGAAAACAGGGCGGTTAGTGGAGGAAAGAAGTAGTGGGTGTAAACAAACCCGTTTCCTTCATAGTGGAAGCGTGGTTTCTGGCAATTACACATTACTCCACTCTTCCATCACTCAATCACTCCCACTTCATACGAGACCAGGTATATTCAATTATGACTTGTATAAATAGATTTTACCTATTTCCATCAAACAACAAGTTTTGGTGAGAACAACAACACAGTATCCAGAAAAATACCAAAGAACTGATAGCTTTCAATCCGCAAGCCAGTTCCAAATTATGATACAAGTGATAAAATAGCCACACCTTCAGAATTAACCATTCTGGCCTCAACACCTTCTTCGCTTCTCTCCTTAAGACCAACCATTCTCCTTCACTTTGTGACCGAAGCAAGACCGGAACGGCCATTTCTTGGTTTAGGCCAGGATTGTACAGATTGATCTCTCGAATCTAAAGTACTCCCGTGTAGTGCATTTGTTTTAGGTTTAGACTCGTTTCTCACCCATACATCCAAATTTATCAAAACCAGCAGAAATAGTTTTTACCCATAAACAGGGATATGTGTGTTTGCTTCCGTGAACTGTGATTGTCCCATACCTTTTCGAAAGTTAAGTCCTTTATATGTCGATATGCATGTGTTGATAAAAGAAGGAATGGACTTTTGACAAATACAAAAGTTAAGCCTATTATGATAGGTTAAAATCTTTTGTTTACAAGGATTATGTCTATTGTATGTCATTGTGAAAATGGTGATGGAAAATAGAATGAATCCTTGCTTATTCCACGGTATAAGGTCGACCTCCGATCCACAATTTTTGCGTACATACTGTGTTGTTCCATAAGGTGTCTTATGTTGAGCACAATCGACTGAGTTATTATTAGCTTAGTTGATGCTCCGTGAGGTACTTTATGTCGAGCATGTTCAACTAAATCAATCTTTTTCATTTGGTTATTTAATTGTTGCTCCGTAAGTTCTCTTATGTCAAGCATGACCAATTAAATTGATTACTATTGTGATTAATCTAATTGTGTATTTTTGAGACTCCATAAGTTTACTTATGTTGAGCATTTCCGATTAAATTGATCATGGGTTCTCTTATGGTTAATTTAATTGAGTATTTTGGATTCAAATTCATACTTGTATGTGATTTGTTATGTCCAAAGAAATCCTTCTTTTCTTTTGAAATTAAGGTCGCTCTTGTTTTTCCTTTGGGAATGACATATTATGGGGGAGAGTTCTTAATTGAACTTGTGCTTAATTGGCAAATCTTTATGGGGAGTGCGGTTGTGGAATATTATAGGGGTTATCTTGTATCTTTATAAACTCCTTGATGAATGCATTTAGCTTCGGATATATGATTGCATCCAAATAAGATGATATGTGCTTTCTTTTGGTCATGAAATGTCTCTTTCGGAAATTTCATTAGGATCACGTTTTCGTACCTTTGCCAATTTTATTGACAAAAAGGGGGAGAATTAATATGTAGTTCACACTACAAATACATACGGTTTTCGGATCATTATATAAGGGGGAGTGGTTTTCATGTGAGACGGAGTATTGACTAAGGGGGAGAGATACATATCACCATAGTATTATTGTCGAAGTTGTGATACAATTGAACTTTGATGATATATAATGATACTATGACACTGTATAACAATGATTGAGAACTCTTGTTTTCTCGTTGTTATAGCTAAGGATTTTCAACAACGATGATGCTGAACTTACAATCTTTGGGATCATTGGAGTACTTGGAAGTTACGAAAATTTCGAGTAATGTTGAAGATTAGGCATGTGGAATAGGAGCTACAAAAGATAATTCATTTATTTTTGTATTCCATATGTATTGATAGTTTTGTCACTAAAATTGACAAAGGGCGAGATTGTTAGAGCATTGCTCGGTCGAACTCGCATGCGTTGCTATCCCAAGCATTTTTTCAATGTTAGTGATCAAAACTGTAAGTCTTGATTTCTAGTCTACTATAGCTAAGTCTTGGACTAGGATATAAAGTGTAGTTGAACTCCATGGCGATCATCATACAAGACGAAGGACTACTCAAGGAACTGGTGGATCTTCATCGACTAAAAGGTATGTGGAGACTTGAACTTATCTATCACTCAAAAGTCTATCTACTATATCTCCTATTTTGAGATAAAAGTCGTTTTGCTATATAGACTTTGATTATACACATTTGTTATTCCGAGCCGAGTTTATCTCGCCTATCTATTTCTCGAAATATGTGTTGGTAATCTTTTGCTTTGGCCAAGTTCGTCTTTACCTAGTGACGAAAGTCATGACACGTTTCAATCACCTTGAAAATTGCTTACTTTGACGAAATGTCCTCTAAAAATGTTTCAATGGTTGAAATGAGAGTTTATATTAAATAACCAATGATGGATATAAGCATCGTGTGGAAACACATATATGTATAAGTACTTTTTCCTTGAACCGAAGTTTGCGAACTTTGTTGATCAAGAGAACCGGAACAAGAGCCGTGAACTCAGTCCGCGAACCCAGTCCGCGAACTAGCGGAAGTTCTCGACCCGAGAAAATCTGCTGGAGTTTGAGAACTCCTTCCGGGAACTTAAGTCCGCGAACTAAGTCTGCGAACTTAAGATGGTTATATCTAAAGACGATTGTTTGTGAATTTATTTATATTAACTAAGGAATGCTAAATGCGAACCATGGCTATATAGTTCATGAATCGATTCGAGTGAATCAAATCGTTTTTGATTCGATTGTGTCTTGTGTAGTTACATAAGATTTACATGCAATTGAACAACTCTCTAACTAGTTCATTTGAGTCATTTGAACTAGTTATGGTGAAGAAGAACATGGTTGATATGAAAGTGCTCATATGGCTAACCATTGGTTAACTATTGTTGAACCAATAAATGTTCATGTTTGGGTACGGTTACATAAACCCAAAATAATACATTTCATTTGTGTGTAACAAGCTAAGTTTTCGATCTAACAGTTGAAAGATATTAGCTTGAATCTAATCAGGTTTTCATCTAACGGTGAATATTGAATGCTTGGTTACCAAGCTAACATTGATTGCAAACCCTGATTTGAAAGACTATATAAGGGAGAACTCTAGCAACTGGGAAACCTAATCCCCACACTTCCTGTGTGATACTAGTTGTATTAGCTAGAGTCGATTCTCCTTTAACCTTAGGTTTCTTCTTGAAAACCAGGTTAACGACTTAAAGACTTCATTGGGATTGTGAAGCCAGACCGATACTCTGATATTGCTGATTCTATCGTTTTGAGCACAATCGTAACGATTGGCTTGAGATTTATATCCCCGATAGGAAAGATAGAAAAGTAGCCACAACCATCTTCATCTCATCGTTTGTGATTCCACAATATCTTCTTTCACCGCGTCGATTAAGATTATTGTGAGGTGATTGATAATACTAGGCTGTTCTTCGGGAATATAAGTTTGGCTTATCAATTGGTTCATGTTCACCTTGATTTATCAAAATACGGAACAAAACTCGTAGGTATTTCTGTGGGAGACAGATTTATCTATTATGTGGACTTTTTTGTGTGATACAGATTTGTTTATTAAAGTCTTCGACTTTGGGTCGTAGCAACTCTTAGTTGTGGGTGAGATCAGCTAAGGGAATCAAGTGTGTAGTATCCTGCTGGGATCAGAGACGTAAGAAGCGCAACTGTACCTTGGATCAGTGTGAGATTGATTGGGGTTCAACTACAGTCCAGACCGAAGTTAGTTTGTAGTAGGCTAGTGTCTGTAGCGGCTTAATACAATGTGGTGTTCAATCTGGACTAGGTCCCGGGGTTTTTCTGCATTTGGGGTTTCCTCGTTAACAAAATTTCTGGTGTCTGTGTTATTTCTATTCTGCATTGTATTTTGTTATATAATTGAAATATCACAGGTTGTGCGTTGTGTCGATCAATTTTGAAATCCAACCTTGGTTGTTGATTGGAAATTGATTGATCCTTGGATACTGGTCTTTGGTACCATCCAAGTTTATTATCCTTGTATTTGATAATCACTCGCAAATTCTTATTTGATTGAGTAAAGATCAAATCAAGTGAGAAAGATATTAACTCCTCAATATACTTTTCTCTAGATTGAATCTGACTGTCTAGTTGATTCTCTAGAAAGTATATTGGAGTTTGTCCATACAGATTGCTAAGCGAAATATTGGGTGTGGTTGTTGTACCAAATCGAATTAGCATGCTGATTAGGGAGGAGAATTTTGAATGACATTGGTTTTATCAGTTGGGTCTATACTTTTAGAAATATGTTCTTCCCAATCATTTCCGCTCAATTTCATATAGTCATCTGTAATCTATATAAATCATCAAATGAAAGGCATATAGTCACACAATATGCTCAAAATTGATTACATAATCTAAAGTAAAACATGTTAATTCATGGCAATTTCATGATCTCTAACCTCTTGAAAATAAGAAAGCATGCAAAGTAACTATGTTGATCTTCTAAAACCTAAGTTTTCATGTCAAATTCGTCATATTTGGGTTCAACAGTCATATCATTGTTCAATCTTTCAACTATTTTTATCAAATCATGAAAAAAGTTCAAAGAGAGAACACAAATTAACTTAACTCTTTTTGGATTGTCAATCAAAATAAGAAATTGAAGTATGTAGAGATTCCTTATGAACCCAAGAACAAACCCTTTGAAATAATTGAATTTGTTAGATTCATGACGGTAAGAAATTGAAAGGGGGGGAACCTAGGAATTTTTTTCTTTTAAATAAGAAGAAAAAGAGAGTGTTTGAGTGATTTTGAGAAGAGAATAGGTATAGGAAAGTCCGACGGTTTTCAATGTTGAAAACCAAAAACACACTATTCTGATTGGCGTACAGTGTTGTGTGATTCGCGTTGGACCGTTGACCAAGTCAAGCGCCATTCAAATTGTTATATCCTGAACGTTATTTTGTTTAGTGCCAAACGCCGTTTTGAATACCGAGAACTTTCATGAATAATTCCAAATACTAAACTGGCACGGAAAGTGGATGATGGAATTCTTCCGCGATAACACTTGATCATAGCATCATACTGTTTTTTCTCAACCATTACTAGATGAAGTACATTGGATGGTTCTAGTTTTGGTGGAGGGGTGAATAGTGAATCCGATTCCGACCAGACCAGAGTCAGCAGACCCATCGTACATATACGGCAATACCTTAAAGTCCAGAAAGAAAAGAAAAGGGTAATTTGGTCTCATCAGTATATTAATTAAGTCATGGTTGGTCCATTCGTTAAAATAAAAAAGGCTTCTTGAACTTGTTTCTCAATTCTTTATCCTTGTATCTCTCTCTCTTTTTTTCTTCGATATCTCGTTCTCCTTCCCTCTCTTTGTTTCAGATCTCTGTCTCTGCCTCCCTGTCTCGCTTTTACCTTCCTAGGGTTTTACTTTAATTCCCCTCTTACTCACTAAATTTAGGGTTTCGCTTAATTTCACATCCTCGTATTTCATCTCTTTTCAGTTTCTTTAATTCAATTCATTCATAGGTATAAGTATAGTTATGGAACCAGCTCGCAAAAGAGGTAGACCTGATGCTGCTTTTAATGGGAATGGCGGATTCAAGCGGAATAAACAAGGTCTGTTCATCTTATTAATGGTTATTTTTTATGTTTCAATTCTAGGGTTTTGTTTTCATACTTGTGTTTAATTTGGTATTATTATGCTGATTTTGTGTTTTGTTGTGGCTTATTTAGTTTCTAAGGTTTGGTTTATCTCTTCTTGGATTTCCAATTTGATTTTTTCTAGTGAAAATCTTTAGCTGCGATTAGGTACAACATTGTACTTGTTTTGTTGTTGTCTTGGACAGAACAGATAGGCAGAACCTAACATAATGTTCTAAATTTAACTTTTTTTATTGTTATGACTTCTTTCAGCTACCTCCTTCACCCATATAACTATCTCATCCTTAACCCATATAATGGGTACTGTTTTGTTTCAATTTCCCACTTGTAAAAATCATATTCACAGAACCCCATACCTATAAGCATAAAAAGAATGAACTTATGGCAGTGGAAACAATAGGTGTTCTTGTTTGGGTGCCAGAAGGCTTTGTTTATGGTGCAACGCAAGTTCAATATCCAAAAGATTGAAACCTAGAATCATGTCTTTCATATTATTATGAAAATCACCTTTTAAAAGTTCTTATAGTAAACCTTTTATCATCTGTATACTTCACTTACCTCAAAACCAATTGTATAAGAAAGAAAATGTAAAGCGAAAGAATTAGTTTTAGGTGGAGCCTTGGAAGTTTTGGCTACTATACGTTCTTTGAAATTGATAATTATATTTTTGGTGAATGGAAAATTTGTAGAAGCAGGTAAAGAATGACTGTGTATTCAAATATTAATCAATTGATAATTATTTTAATAACTCACGCAAATTTAACTAAGGGAAAGTAATTAATGTTCTACAACAGAAATGGAGACCTTTACACCTGGTATAGGAAGCAAATCAAAGCCATGCACAAAGTTTTTCAGGTTCTAATCTTAACCTGTCTAATATACAACTTGTGTAAAATTCTGTCTATTGCAAATTTTGTAACTCTTAACAAAGTTATATTTTACATTTTTCACAATCTAAGATAATTTATCAAGGCTAATCAATTGGGAATCTTAATTTGTGGAACAGGTTGAAATCTTATTTGCTTTAATCAAGATAACAAAGTAATTGTCACAGAGAAAATGGTTGATTTTCAAGTTGCAGTCATATTTAACCACTTTTGCCAGGAAATCTGTAGCTCAAATGCAGTTTTTTTTTTGGAGGAAAGATGTCGTCTTAAGGATTATCTTGTTTGGTGGCTTTCGATTAAAAATATCATTAGTATATTGGTTTAGATAATACGATGAATGGATACTGGTCACTATTTCCTGGTAACAGGCAAACAGACAAAAACACACATAACATGATGGTACTAATGTAACCCATATATCACTTGGCCAAGATTTACTTATGCAAGCGTTCAACTGTGTACATCAAAACTGATTATATTTTCTTAGGAAGATATAGAACATCTTGAACTGTCAAGGTGAGACATGTAGATGTCTTTTAGTTGCCTGTCTGTTATTATTAAGGAAGTACCTCACATTATGTAGGACGCTACCAAAAATTTTTCATCCATACTCCAAAAGACAAATGGATCTATATTTGCAGCCAAACCAGATCCGTGTTCAGGTCAGGCAGTTGGTTGTCAGGCTTATGACTTGTGCAGGAGATTTGGTCGTGTTTATTTTGTTGCTGTAGAAAACAGGCTATTGATGGGAGTTTGTAGTAGTTAGCAATTCATGTCGATACATAGTCTAAATACTTAGTGTGTACTAGTGTACTAGTTATTTTGACTTTTCGTAAGACGTTGATACATAGTCTAAATACTGAAACCTCTCGTTATTCTTTAGTGTAAATATGCATTTTGTCTCTGATCTGGTAATTATGTTTTTGAATGCAGTACTTCGGGGTGTCCATTTGGCGAGGGCTGCCACTTCCTACACTATGTACCTGGTGGTATTTCTGCAGTGTCTCAGATGACCAACTTAGGTGGAAACCAAACTCATATGCAACCTTCAAGACATGCAGTGGGCCCACCACCAATGACACCTGATATTACATCTCCAACATCTGCTAAAACCCGAATGTGCACCAAATTTAACTCGGCAGAAGGTTGTAAATTTGGGGACAAATGTTATTTTTCCCATGGAGAGAGGGAATTTGGGAAAGCCCCATCGTACGAAGGATCTTTGGCCCCTTCTTCACATATGATGGGTAGGATGCCTAGTAGGTACGAGCAACAACCTCCACCACAAAGCCTCGCTGCTGCAGCAAGCTTTGGTGCCTCCGCAACTGCTAAGATCAGTGTAGATTCGTCTCTTACCGGAGCAATCATAGGGAAGGGTGGTGTAAATTCAAAGCAAATCTGCCGTCTGACTGGAGTGAAGCTTGCAATACGGGAGCATGAATCGGATCCTAACTTGAAAAACATTGAGCTTGAGGGTACCTTTGATCAGATTAAACAAGCTAGTGCAATGGTTCGCGAATTAATTGTTAATGTTGCTGCTGCCACGGGACCTATGAAGAACCATCAGCCTCATGGAGCACCGACACCTGCATATGGGCCAGGAGGTAACAACTTTAAGACGAAGATGTGTGATAACTTCGCCAAGGGGTCATGCACATTTGGGGAGAAGTGCCATTTTGCACATGGTGCAAGTGATTTGCGTAAGCCTGGGATGTGATGCCCTTTCCTTTCTCTATCTGGTCCAGTTTTTGTTCTAATTTCATCTTGTCAGTCAGTTAGGTTTCTACTGATGTTTTATTTGTAGTTATGTAAATCCTTATCTGAGGCTTTATTAATTCCTAGAGATTTAGCAGATTTTCTGTAAGGTGAGGAGGATATGACAAATATCAGTAACAAAAGATTTAACCCTATCATGCATTTCTGATGATTAAATTGATTATCTAAATTGCAGTATGACTTTAGTTGAATCCCATTAGCAATGCTTTTCTAAACTCATTTCCGGCCGGTGGAGTCAAAATTGCACCTAAGTTGCCAGAACCCTCGGTCTGTGGGTTGATTACTCAAGACCTTGTACAGCCCTTGGTGGACTTGGTGTATTGTAGGTAGTGGTATATGCACAACAAAGGGCGCTCAACGGTTGGTGATGGAGCTGGGCTTCGCTGACATTGAATTTTTTGGGTGATTGTAGGGGTGTGTAACGGACGGTTGCGGATTAGGGGTCACCCGTAACCGAACCGTCAAAGTTGCGGATTTGCAAAATTGAACCGTGACCGGCCCAATCATCCGTGGATTGTATGGGCCGGTTGCGGATTAACCGCGGATTTGACCTAGTTTTGATTGTACTTGTTGGGCCTAAATTCAGTTAGTGTCTTAACTTAGTTTTGATTGTATTCAGTTAGTTAACTTAGTTTTGATTCTATTTGTTGGGCCTAAATTCAGTTAGTGTTTTAAGGACTTTATTTCTTTCTCTTTGGGCCTAAATTAATTTAGTTAACTAAGTGATCAAAGAACTTCACTTCTTTCTCTTTGGGCCTAGGTTCATACTCAGGTAAGAAAACTTTGCTTCTTTCTACGGTTGCGGTAATCCGCGGTTTTCAAATGACAACCGCATCCGCACCGCATGCGGATTTGAGAATCCCACCCGTGTCTGGCCCATACGTCTTGCGGTTTGGGTGAAATCCGTAATTTTGCGGACGGATACGGGTTAAATCCGCGGTTCCGGTTTTTATGCTCACCCCTAGGTGATTGAAATCATAAGTACTTTTGGGTTTTAAAAGAATGATTTTTTGGGGACCATGATTTTTTTTGGGGACCATGGTTTTATTTTGGGTAAAGGCATTAGAAGTAATTTTTTAGGTCACCCCATATCTAGTTATTTATTTAATACCTAATCTACCCTCTTAATTAATTTTAGGTTATGATTAGTGAATGATTTAGTTAAAAACAATTAGTGAGATTAAATTAAAAGATGGGTTTATTATTAGTTGAGTAGAATTATTGAGAGAGTAGAGTTAGAGAAGATGAAGGAGAAAAACATGGAAAATAATTTTTTTTTTCCAATTCACTAAGTTTGAGTATTCAAATGATGAAAACTCATCTGATTCTTCATCTCCATCCTCTCCTAGAATATTTTTTAATCTTCAAAATGATCCGGATTTGAACTGGATTTTGAACAGTTCGGTTACTTTATATGAAGAACAAGTAACCGAACTCATCTGAAGCTGTAGTTCGGTTGCCCCGTGAGATGAACAAGTAACCGAACTCATCTGAAAGTGTAGTTCGGTTACTTGTTCCAAACACGCGGGTTACCGAACTCTCAAATAATAGAATTTCTAGGAGTTACAGCGTTATGTTCGGTTGGTTCTCAACTAACCGAACTTTGGTGTACAAAGTTCGGTTGGTTCGCAAATTGCATGCACTTTTGATCTAACCGAACTTTACGTAATATAAGAGTATATAAGTTTACAAAGTTCGGTTCTTTCGCAAACTTGAACCTAACAGCTAACCAACCGAACTCTGAGTTCGGTTTCTGCGATAAAATTGTGAAGTTACCGAACTTAACAAACAAAAAAAATGTGAAGTTCCAGCGTCTATTGGCTAAGTTCGGTTACTTTGTAGTTTTAAAAGTTTTTGCGAACAAACCGAACTCTATTGGCTAAGTTCGGTTATTTTGGAACTCAACATAGTGGCCACAACAACACAGTTCGGTTAGACTGGATTTGTTTTTTTTGGTTCTAAGGGTGGAGTTCGGTTACTTTGTAGTTTTAAAATTTTTTGCGAAACAACCGAATAGAGAGTTCGGTGACTTAGTTTTAAATCCAATAGAACCGAATTGTTCTTCGTGTTCTTCATTTTCAAGAAGTTCGGTTAGTAAACTAGCGTTTTTTGGAAAATCGTCCTAACCGAACATGGTTCTGTAACTCCTATTAAAACCCTATTTTGATGATTTCTATTCGATTGAAGCAATCAAAATCAAATTAAAGTGAAGGGTTTGTTGGAAAATACCTCCGGAGTGGTCCCATGGCAGAATCAGGTTGCGGCTGGCGTCTTTTATACTCAATAAAATTATTATGTAACCGAACTTAATTGTGATTGCATTGATGTTGTTACATTTCTTAAATATGCGGTGGCGGTGGTGGTGGGAGAAGGTGGTGGTGGTAATCGGTGGTTGGTGATGGTGATAATCGGAGGTGGTGGTGGTGGTAATCGGCGGTGGTGGGCGGTGGTGGTGGTGGTAATCGGTGGTTGGTGGTGGTGATAATCGGAAGTGGTGGTGGTGGTAATCGGCGGTGGTCGGCGGTGGTGGTGGGAGGAGGTGGTGGTTATATATATATATGTGGTTATTAGGTTGGTTTTAAATTAAATTAGGTTAAGGGTAGGTTAGTCATTTCAACGTTTTAGGACACCCCTTATCACTATAGGGAAGGTGGCCTAATAAAACCATGGTCCCCTCAAAAAAAAACCATGGTCCCTAAAAAATCATTCTTTTAAAGCTATCTTCCAAGTTTGAAAATGCAGCTCGTCAAGATAAGGGAATTTTTATTGTAGTGTGAGAATCAGTTATTGTAAAATATTTACGCTAAGATTGCCTCCAGATTGCTTTGCGCAGAGTTTCTGCAGCAAACTGCTTAGAACCCTTTTGCCAATGTCTGTAGTCATGAAATGCGGCCAACTAGCCAAGGCCTGGTGGTATTTGTGTAGTTTGAAAATATTTGAACTGCACCACAGATCAACTAAATGAAGTCCACAAGTGACGTTTTGCACACCAGAGGAAGCACTGATATACTACGGATTGCCAGCTATGTAAAAGTGACAGCACAAGAACACAACATTGAGATACCTCTGCAGTCAATACCTCTGCCACAGCACCTTCCATCTAGGATACCAAAATCTAGTTTGTGTGGGTGTAAGTTTAGAAAAAAGAAAACTTCTGCAGATTAATAGAATCCACGAGCCATTTCTTGTAATTTATAATGTTAAGCTAACTTAGCTGAATCAACAACATATTTTGGGCAGAAAATCATTCAGTCATTCAAAGCATTATGCATATAACCAAACAGATTAATAACTAAGAACGAAACAAAAGATAGATTATTGGGAACTTATCAACTAACACTATGTTTGTTTACTCCTGATTCATCTGAGTCGTCTGGATCTGAGTCATCTGGATCTGAGTGAAATCACCTGACTCATCTGGATCTGACTCAATATGTTTGTTTTGAGTCAGATCTGACTCAAAAAACGTGAGTCAGTGGTTTGGTCCCGTGAGTCAGGGGTATTTTCTTACCTGACTCAAATGGGTCCGAGTCAGGGGTTATGTCTGAGTCATAAGTCGAGTCAGATCTGACTCAAAATGCAAAACAAACGGTCTGACTGCTGACTCGGCCCGAGTCAGAGGTTGACTCAGATCCAGACGCCGAGTCAGCTGCAAACAAACAAGATCTAAATCTTCAGATTAAACTACAGATTGATGGAATTTCAACTAACATGGACTCAATAAAGAACACCAAAATCAACTTGAGCTTTATTAAACTCCTGATACTGAACTAAATCCTATCTCCATGAAATTTTTTGATGACTCCAGCTTTAACCTTCTTCTGTTCCTTGAAAAACCTAATCCCACAAGCATTGCACAGAGTCTGAAAAACAATCACCAAATCAACCAAATCAGTAAAGAATAGACGTAAAATTTACTAAATAATACAGTAAAAGTAAGTTTATCAAAATTAGTGAAAGTTATTTACCTTCAACCCATGAGGTCCATTTCGCCACAATGGGGTATATAAGTCGTAAAGCACCATTGGCACCGCTTTGGAGCACTTGGAGGATTGGGACCAGACATTCTTACTCCAAAAACCGCTACTGAACTCGTTATAGACCTATTTGGGTAATTCATGAGAAAAAAGTTTTCAACTGATGCAGGGTCCGAGAAATGGTTGCGCATCATAGAGTTTGATAATATGGAAAGACCACCTCCTCCACCTCTTATGTTTGTCGCGCCATTAGTCAACCCAAAGTATCGAACATTGTTGATGTTGTTGTTGTTCAAGGCAGGGTAATGGTTATTGTGACTACTCCTAGCTCTCCACCCTGCACTGTTCAGTTTAAGCCTTTTTGTTTCTGGGCCACTATTGTTTTTCAAAACCGTTTCCTGTTCAAGAACAAGAAGCATGTTACAATCTGCATAAGGGTACAATTCTAATGCATTTATTTTTCTTGGCAATATGGCGTGCATCAAGGTAATCTGAGGATGTTACGCCATTGGAGCCCAGACCGATTGATAAAATAGCTTAATTAATACACAAACGAACTGAACAGAAAACAATGACTCCGAGTCAAAGTAATCGATCAAGTATAGGAATGTATTGACACGTGGAGTGTTTGCATGTAACCATTTGGACCTGGCATAATAACCGTCAGTGTAATACTCATGGGTCTCATCTAAATATGATTCAGTTTGTCCATTACTGCAAACAATCCGAGCATGATTACTAACACCTTATTGGCTTATGTTCACGAGGTAAATACCTTAATTAATCACATGAACTGAAAATATATGATTTAACCATCAAACTGTTCATGAATACATGCATATACCTACCATGATCATCGGATTATATAGATGGTTGAGGAAGTGCAAAGAAAAGGATCCATTTTCATTAATATATACCAAATCCCAATGTAATACTCTATCTGTGCCTGCATTGGAATAACCTGTTTTGCACGATTCATAGGACTCATCAATAGTCGATCACTCGACCACATTCTTTATGTAAAGCTCTAATCAAAAGCAGGATTTCTCGAGAAGTACTCCAGAACTTAATCTCGACGATCAAACTTGCATTTGGACTTATATGGCAAAGAAAAAGAGATTAACGTTAGTAGTACTTACAAGTGAACGAGGAGGAGTTAATGCTGAAGAGTCTGATACATCATCGTCATTAACAGGTATGGCATTGAGATCGATATCTCGAATGGCTTTCGATGAAGACACATTTGAAAACTTGGATTGTTGATGCGCAGTAACATGGTTATTATCAGCACTGTTAATTAAAGCTACTACCTGACGCTTAATTGGAACAGAATTTAAATGATCCCTAATCATGGATTGATCAATGGTACTTATAAGAAGGTTGCTGTTTCCCATTACCGGTCGATCATTGAAGGTAGTTCTCTTGTAGGGTTTGAATGCCATGGATTTTTCAACCTGCAGTACTGATGCAAAATTGAAAAAAGGAATTAATGAAAAAAAGGAATTAATGATAATGTTAACCATAAATGAGAATAAGTACAGATTGATGTAAAAATGTAGTAACGTTAGTATAATCTGACACACAGAAGTGTCCAGCTGGAATATGGTAACAGCTTCTATAGTTTGTATACGTGTATTAGGAAAGAGGATTTAAACTAAGATTAGTTTTGTTTTCTTTTAAGATTCATCTGAAACTCATGAAATATCCATTTCAATATGAAGAAACTAATGAAATATGGAAGTTCTCATTTGTTGAGATCCTTATGTTCCATTAATAGTTGTAATGTGATTCTAATTTTACTATATTCGGTAAAAAATTGATTATAGTACCCATATTAAGATCATGACTGAACATCGACCATGCATAGAAAGAAAAACTATAGAGAAAAACAGCTCATGAGAATATGAGAATTATAGCTCTACCATAAACCTCAAGAAAGAGAAAGAGAGGCTACCTATGGAGGCGAGTTGATCAGTCACAGAGAGGGATCCTTAGATTTTCACTGAAAAATATCAGAAGACCATGATAAAATGAGCCTATTGTTTCTCGCCCCTATTTAAAGGAGGAGAAAACCTTTGGTTTAAAAAGTTGACAGATCTATTCTGTAAACCAGGGGCTATTGATGTTAAAGTACATTAGACATTGAAAAATGTCAGGGTTAGGGCTTTAAGAGCGTCCACAGTCATGGGACGGATCCAATACCAAATGGCATACCAAATCTGATTAAAAAAGGTTGGTTTTTCGACGTGTAACACGGGGCCAATAGGTTAATTTAGTCGGGCGCACATAAAATTAACGTCTGAGTCAATGTAGCCAATATCGGATTTTCGTGAATATCGGTAGAGTACCGAGAAACGATATTTCGGTGAATGCCGGTGAAATATCGGCCAATATCGGCATTTCGGTGAAACACCGAAATCGATATTATCATCGGTATCTCGCCCGAAATTAACTACATTGTTCTGAGTGCCGGTGTTAATTAAAGGACCATGTGATTGTTGGATGCATAACATGCACCCAACTCAGACGCTCTTTCTACTCTCGCCCCATACCAGACGCCACTTCTATGAACGCCTACTCTAGACGCCACTTCCACTCGTACCTAACTCTAGACGCTCACTATATTACCGTCACTCTACATATTGGTGTAGTCTGGACCGACGACTTAGTCTCAAACCCTAAAAAAACAAGACTACATCCTGTTTAGCCAGTCCCAGTATGACTCCATCACAAACCATACTGGGTATATCACACTCAATCGCAAACCATATTTGGGTATAGTCCATTATTTTGGCCGCGACTATGGACGTTTTAAGAGCAACTGCAGTGGTGCGATCAAAACCAAAGATCAAAGATCAAAAAAAAGACCAAAATTTGGGTTTAGTCCGTGGTGTGACGCAACGGTACATGATTAAAATTTGGTCAGGCGGACTTTAAAAGTCCGCCCCATTAAAATTCCATCAGGCGGACTTTAAAAGTCCGCCCCATCCTTTATAAATTTTAACAGGCGGACTTTAAAAGTCCGCCTCACTAAAATTCCATCAGGCGGACTTTAAAAGTCCGCCCCTCTCTTTGCAAATTTTAACAGGCGGACTTTAAAAGTCCGCCTCACTCTTTTTTTTTTTTATTTAATTAAAATTTCATCGGGCGTAATTTAAATCTCCGCCCGTTAACAAGCGTACTTTAAATTTACGCCCAGCAACAAACGTACTTTAAATTTACGCCCGACTATATTAGAATTTGGTCGTGACCATATTTGGTCTGAAATTTGATCTTTGGTCCAAATTTGATCTTTACTCCGTCCCACTGTGTTACGATCTCATCCCATAAATTTGGTTATACTCGCCCACTATGGATGCTCTAAGGGAGAATTAATAAGTAAAAGAATGGTGCAGGGTAGGGCTTGTAAATTCCACCGGGTTACTATAAATATTACTTTCATTTCTGAAAATGTAAAATTTGAAAAAATGATATTATTTCATTTTCAGAAATGGAGAGGGTAATACTCAAACTTAAATTTGAACCTAAAAAATAATCATGAATGATAGCATTCATTTACACGGGACGCTCTAATAATCTTGAAACTAAGTACGAATACCTTGATAAATGGAAGGTCAAAAATTTATCATGTTTTCATCATCATGCTCAAGTGACTTGCTCCCTTCGTTTTAAAAAAACGGGAGTATTATCCCTTTTTCTATTTGGTACTATTTATTTTTTAGAAAAGGAGGTAATATATTAGGAAACGTCATGGACGGTTTTAATTTGAATTTTGAAAGACTTTGAAATGCATATCAAACCACGTTCGAATAGAACAAAATTAACTACAGTGATAGTTTTTGGACCCACTGAAATTATTACTACCTCATCAGAGTGATACGTTTCTGATGAAACTTCTTAGCTCGTACTCGTTCCTCTTGTATTCTCCGCCAACTTCCCTCCTAAATTTTCCTTTTTTATTAATTGATATTGGTGCATCTGTGGATATCCCCTAGGCGTATAATCATGATTATTTGTGTCAGTAAATTTGCTTAGTCGATTTCTTTTACGCGCCTAACCATAACAGTGATCACTTTTACAAGTTTTGATCCATTTTGGTGATCTGTTGACTGACTGACTCTGAGTTAATCCAGAAATTATTACTGTCATGCATATAAGAATTACTGTCGTCCAGAAATTTTTACAAGTTTTGATCCACTTTTACATGACATAATCTAGTTACTTACGTTAAATGAAATAGCCAACATAGGTGCGAATTAAACGAGATGGAACCAATAAAAATCACCACTACACCGAAGACCTTTAAAAGAAATGAAAAAAATAAATCATATCTCATTAGGCCTATATGGTATTAGCGGCCTACCCCTATTACCAAATAATCTTGAGAATTTTCTCTCAAGAATGGACCAGGCAGCATGGCATGGTAATAAATTACCTAAAACACACAGAAAAACTAAAAGGGTAGTTCCGCAAATTAAAAATTGAAATCGGCCAGAGAATCAAAATACATTTTGATAGAAGAAAATCTGTATTGCTATATTGAAGTAGTTTAGGCTTGTGGGTTCCACTGTGGGTTGATTAGTAAAGTTATTTATATACAAAAAATTGGATAGGCGATCAAAAAAAAAAAAAAAAAAAATTGGAGATCACAACAAATTTTTGATAAATTAGGATTTGTCTTGATGAACCAACTAAAAGGATCAATATTTTCTTTATGAAGAATTATAACAATGTCCAATATAAAAATAAAAACTTAAAAATGGGACCAACTATACTTGACCAAGATGATGAGTATACAATCATAATTACGAGCTTGGACTCTGCCTCATCTGCTTAGGCTACTCGGCCTTAATCCAATCTCCACTGGCAGTTCTCTTGAAGATGCGTGGTTTCCTCATAGGAAATGTTTCTCTCCAATTCGGGTGTTGGATCAAATAATCAAACAACCTACAGAAATGGTATGATTTTAGTTACAGCCTTAAATTTATAAGTGTGATTCACCTCGAGAAAATGTGTTATATTGTAACCCGAATTTGATCCAAGTAACATTTCAGAATTGAAGTTTGAGAACAGTCCAAATTTTTGTTTGAAGGATCTACATGATAAGGGCTCATCCTTATAGATACAAATTTGGATCTTCTCATTGTTACCCCACAGGCCAGTGCAACAATTGTGCATAATAAAAGTGGTATACATGGGTTATATCCATACAACACTAGCGCTACATAAGCAAGCAAACCTAGCCTCTCCATTCATTGTATAAAAAAGTGCATGCCCATTGCACATATTGAATCTGCTAGACTTAGGGACCAGGTCATGGTAATAGGAGAATTTAATCTCGACCGATATCGAAAGACAAAGATCATTCTCTGATAATCACATGATCATAGATGAGAGTGGAATTAGGTATTTATGGACAGTGGGATATGATACGAGTTTTAGAAAATGTGCAGGCAAAAGGCTCGTTAAACAGCTATAGGTACCTTCTATGGTTGTCCACGAAATCCGGTCCCTCAGCAGAAGGTGAAGTAGAACAATTGAGGAGGATATCGGAGTCAGAAAGTTGTTGCAAAGAAAGAGCGTATTCTTTCCAACGAAGATTCCTAGATAAACATGACAGTGTACACAGGTGTTAGAGTCCTTCAGAAACATGGCAGTATATCCAAGCGTTAGTTAAAGAGCATTGAAACAAAGAGGGTGATAATTTGAAAAATCCGATTTTGGTTGCTTCTTAAGGTATAGAGTGCAACAAACTTACCAAGAACAGGGAGCGATCTGATACTGGTCACTGTGGCTATCATACGTCTCCAGTAACTTGCCCTTCCAACTTGGATCTGAATATGAAACAGTCACCCGGATCCTCCTAACTATTTCATCTGGGCATCTTGAACTTCTGTCAAAACTAGCAGGCCTCACTGACCCGGAGGAGGTCTCTACCTAAGAAAACATAAACAACTCTGTAACTGAAGTTTCTTCTAAGATACTATATATTACAAGGGTAACTTACTCCAACTAATGACTTGAACCACTCTAGCAAATTTGACAGGGAAGGAAATCATAAAGTTGAATATCATCTCACCATGAACCCATTGAATACAGGATACACATTTCCGTCAGAATCTCGCATAGTATTATGCCCTAATACACAAAATGTTTGGATATGAAATTTGTTTCCTTTGTTCTGCAAAGCTTCAATTATTTTTGAACATAAAGGAATTGAGTGATTATATAATTCCAATTCGCTTTCTGATCCACTGCTTCCGCTGGTTTGCTTCACAAGTAATGAATAGACGTGCTTCAGTTACATTGTCATAGTGCCATCTAAGTGTGAAAACAAATAAAAATTGACAACCCAAGACTAGGGACAAGATTGTGGCCAAACATTGGTTACAGCATCTTCAAAGGCACCGACTATATGCACCTGCAGTTCACATCCTTGAGATAGTTAAGTCCATGCAGGAAATACCAAATACAAAAACAAAAACACTTTCTAATAAGTAGAAACCGCACATCCAGCTCTGCATTTGAGTTCTGATCAATGAGTAATGACAACATCTGAGTGAGACCCAGATCAACAACCTCTGGAGAATCCACATGGGCAATAGAGGTCCTGCATGCAGGGGAAACAGAAGAACAAGCAATTGTCTTGGTTATTACAACTACGATGTTGAACTTATTAGATATTTGAAATCATGTCTTACCATCCAGTCTTCTGGTTGCGAATGACGATCCCCACACACGTGGTAGCTTCATCTGTTCCAACCAACTATTAATTTGAAAAAGATAACACCCAACGATTGTTAAATCAAAAAGATGAATCTGTCAAGTAATATTGTAAATTCGTGGTCCATATGGAAAGCTGCACTTGATCTGGATGATATAATGTCGATTTATGTCAGAGTGGCACAATATCAGCCCTCTTACGGATAGCAAGAGTGAACTTAATGACCAAATGCTTTGTAGGGATAGATAGAATACCAAAAGCAATAATTTGGGTAATGGTCAGACCGTACACCCACTAAGATGATCTAGTTCCAATCCCAATAAATTATGTTCTACTTCTTATTCTTTCCTACTGCAATGGTCAGACCATTCACCCACTTAGATGCAGATCTAAAGTAGGCGTTGACATTGCAAAGGCAGGATATAGATAATCAGCTATCTTTTTCTGTTCACATTTAAACTACTACATACTCTTCCAAAGAACTTACCTCCACAAGAGCAGGATCAACAGTTGCATACTCTCTTTGAAAAACATAAACATGCTTAGCCGGTGTTGACCTCTCCCCTCTAAACCCTTCCATAACTGAAACCTTCATCACTGGAATAGCTTTCAATTTATTTGAAGCAGACACGAGAAATGGGTGTTCTAACAAAGCAATCAAGTCTTCAATTCCCTGATTATAAGAAAGTTCTCAAGGTCAGAATCATACACAGAAATTTACTGCTTTAGGAGCTTAAGGCTTGAGTTGTATCCTAAGAGAACACATCAACGTTTACTAGTAAATTGGCCGATAAGACGATAATCGGCTCGTGTGAAGATTGCAGACTAATTGAAAACAGGTCAAAACTATTCATCAAGAAAGAAACCCTAAAACTGAAATCAATTTGAGATTAATGCTATAAGTGATGGTTAAGTTAGGGGTTTTATCTTTTGTTCGAAACAAATCAGATTGATCGGGAAACAAATTATTGCATCTTGATAAATAAATCAATTGAGAAGTCAAACTTCAAAGTTTAGGGAGAACGAAAGGAGACCGAGGATTTAATTACCTGAGATGAACCAGTTGAAAAAGGGATCCCATCAACGAAGATCATGATTCTATTTCAGGGTTGAATTTCAAGGTCGGCGAACTGATGATCAAAAATAATTTTTTCCAGTGGAGTAGTTAGTTTGATGGCTTCCGATTTCTGGAAAACTGGCGCCAATTTGAAAACTTGCCCATCTATCTATCGTCTGACTCTGGCGTTGCTATCACGCAACCACGGAGACTTTCAAGTTCCCCGGTGTGAGCATCTGGTGTGGATCAAAAATTAGTTAAAAAAAAATTAGAGCAGTGCAATCCCGCGTGACTTTGCGAATGCCTTCCGGCTTGAGCGGCTTCTAAACCGTCAAATCACGATCTCCCACATTTAAAATCCAGATCTGAAAACCTTGAAACCTTTAAGAAAAGTGGCGGGTCATACACTAAATGTAAATCCAGCCGTTCATCAACGTCTTAGAAGTCGATTGAGCGGGAAGTCATCCCGTCAAGTTATGCGGGATAGCATTGGTCAAAAAATTATCTCGGTACTGAACATACTCGTGCCCCTACCACCACGCGCACACACAGATTTGTAAGGGTTTACTCAATGTAGGGTTCTCATGAGTAATGAGGTGCATCACGCGCACACACAGATTTATAGGGGTTTACCCAATGTAGGGTTCACATGAGATATGAGGTGCGGGATATATCACAAGATTTTGATTATTTATTTGGATCAGAATATTGTTCGTATGTGGATCTCAAATTTTGTGCACTAACAACAACTAGTGTGGAAAAAATAGACACTTTCTCGAATTGACAAAGAAAATTCCTGTTCGGTCGAGTCAGTTCCTCTCCTTTCAGTCGAGTGACTTCGTCCCTCTCAGTCTAGGGTACATTATTTATATCTTCTTACTTTTGAACCCCAATAAATATATCCTTATACAACTGTTTGAGGGTGAAAACGGTTTCTGCTGATTTCGGTAATTTCGCGTGAGTGGGTGAGAAACGAGTCTAAACCATAAACAATGTACTGCAAGGGAGTACTTTAGATTCGAGAGATCAATTTGTACAAATCCGGCCTAAACCAAGAAATGGTCGTTCCAGACTTGCTTCGGTCACAAAGTGAAGGAGAAGGGTTGGTTTTAGGGAGGGAAGCGAAGAAAGTGTTGAGACCAGAATAGTTGATTCTGGAAGAGTAGTTGTTTGACTTGTATCAGAAAGTGAAAGCTAACAAATGGGAAAGCTAGCAAGTGATTTCTGAGTGTTGTATGCTTATTGAGACACGGTGTTGAGAGACGTGTATCTGAGACTGATTAGGAAACTCTCAGTTATACACGTCTCTTAGAGTCTGTTAAGGAAAGTCTAATCAATGAGACTTCTAAGCTCGGTAAGAACACGTATCTTAGAGTCTGTTAAGGAAAGTCTCAACCAATGAGACTTTTAAGCTCGGTAAGAAATCTAAGGATCCGAGACTGATTAGGAAGATGGTTTAATTGGGACTCTTAAGGTCGGTCTAGAAGAGAGTCGTATTAGGAAAGAAGTTATTTCTATCCCAAGTATTGAATCATATATAATTCGTTGTAAAGAGTTAGAGAAAGAATAATACAAAAGATATCAAATTCTTAACATGGCATCGAGAGCCAGTTTTGAAACCTCAAAAAAAAAAAAATAAAAAAAAAATAAAAAAAAAAAGGAAGAAGAAGGATGGTCAATGAGATTGAATCATCAAAAAGTAAGATGGTGGAATATGATACACAGAAGAAGAATCCTGTATATCATCTAGGATCGAGTGATGGACCAGGAACTATCATCACGCCAATAGTTATGAGAGGAAATAATTATGATGAATGGGCTAGAGCCATAAGAAGATCGCTGATAGCCAAGAGAAAATATGGTTTCATTGATGGAACTATTAAGCGACCTGAGGATCCAGATCAGTTAGAAGAATGGATAGCAGTGCAATCAACGTTGGTGTCATGGATTGCTAACACGTTGGAGTTGTCAGTAAGATCAACCCTGGGAGATTATGAGGATGCAAGTCTATTATGGGCACACTTGAAGAGAAGATTTTGCGTTGTTAGTGGGACAAGAATATGTCAACTAAAAGCATCTTTAAGTGACTGTAAACAGAAGAAAACAGAGGGAGTTGCTATATATTTTGGAAGATTGAACAAAATATGGGATGAGATGGTGACTTATATGAAGATACCGCAATGCAAGTGTGGACAGTGTACATGTAATATTGCATCTCAGGTTAGTATGTTAAGAGAAGAAGATTTCTTGCACTATTTTCTGATTGGGTTGGATTCTGTATACAGTTCTTTGCGTGAACAATTGCTTGCAAGGGAACCATTGCCGTCTGTAGATGTTGCATATCAAACCATTGTGAACTCAGAACGCCTGAAGATTGGAGATGGAGCAGTACCTACAGAGATGCAGGAGAATGTTATGGCCTTCAAGGTGCAAGCTGATCAACGACTACTTAATAGTGCTTATAATCCCACCAAGTACTGCAAAACTTGCAGCGGACAAGGACACTCTGATGATGGCTGTTTTAAGATCATTGGATATCCAGAATGGTGGGGAGACAGGCCGAAGAATGGCAGAGGAGGAAGAACTGGAGGAAGAGGACGTGCGGGAAGAGGAGGTAGAGGACAAGGAGGTAATCCTGTCCGTGCTCATAACCTGCATGTTTCGGCAACAAAAGATAGTGCTGGTACGTCATCAGCTGATGAAACGTCTCTAGTAGGAGTTACAGCAGCACAGGTTCAACAGGTGATGGAGTTTTTAAACTCAAGAAAATCGGGTTCTCATCTACAAGGTAAAAAGAATGAAACCTCTTGGATTGTTGACACAGGAGCAACAAACCATGTTACGTATGAACTTCTTAACATGATAAATGTAAGAGATATTAGGGCATGTTCGGTTGGATTGCCTGATGGAAAGTATGCATCCTCTGAGAAAATAGGAACTATGATTCTTCCTGGTGGATTGAAACTTGAAAACGTACTTTATGTGCCAAAGATAACCTGTAACCTAATTTCAGTCACACAACTTATTGATGAGATGAGTTGTATTATTCAGTGTACTAACAAATTATGTCTTATACAGGACCGGTTTACGAGGAGGATGATTGGAGTGGCTGAGAGACAAGGTGGACTATATATTTTCTGTGGTGTGCCGCATGTTGAAGTTATGGCTGTGCGTGAAGATACATATGAGTTGTGGCATCAACGTATGGGACATCCATCAGAGAAAGTTTTGCAGAAGTTGCAAGGTGTTAGTAAATTAATTAAGAAGAATAATGATGCTTGTGATATTTGCCCCCGAGCAAAGCATCGTAGAAGCAGCTTTTCTAGTAGTTTGAGTAAATCAAATTGTATTTTTGATTTAGTTCATATAGATTTATGGAGTCCTTATAAGATCCATTCATCATGTGGAGCTCAATATTTTCTGACAATAGTGGATGATTTTTCAAGAGGTGTTTGGATTTATTTAATTCGGAATAAAACAGAGGTTGAATCAATATTTCGTGAATTTGTTGCTCTTGTGAAGCGTCAATTTAACAAAGATATTAAAATTGTTAGAAGTGATAATGGGACGGAATTTAATGCATTACGTGGTTATTTTAAGACTAATGGAATAGTCTTTGAGACATCATGTGTAGGTACTCCTCAACAAAATGGAAGAGTAGAGAGAAAACATCAACATATAATGAATGTAGCAAGGGCTTTAAGATTTCAAGCAAGCTTGCCAAAATGGTTTTGGGGAGAGTGTGCATTGACAGCAGCGTACTTGATAAATCGTACGCCTACACCTATCCTAAATAATAAAACACCGTATGAAGTATTGTTTGGAAAACCACCTATATATAAACAATTGAAGGTGTTTGGGTGTTTGTGTTATGTACATGATCAAAATAGTAAAGGAGATAAGTTTGCTAGTCGAGGACGGAGGTGTGTGTTTCTTGGCTATCCATATGGTAGGAAGGCATGGCAAGTTTATGATCTACACACAAGAAAATTTATGGTGTCTCGAGATGTAAAATTCTATGAGACACAATTTCCATTTAAGACTGAGATGAATGGTAATATAGTTGAGGCAGATATGATGGAGAGCTCTAGAAGTCATATAGCAACTAATGTTGCTGGGACTGCAACTGAGACTGATCAGTCTGGTGAAGAATGGAGTGATGACGAAGAGTGCATAGTCGCTGATGGTGAAGAAACTGCAGAAAAACAGCGGCAGACGGATGAAGATGTCGCAGTGCAAACTGCAACACCTGTTGAAGATGTCGTTGTTCAGCAAGATGTCGCTGTTCAACGTCAGACTACAACTGCAGGAAAACAGGCAGTTGTGACAAATGATGGACAAGCCACAGATGCTGCAGTTGGGAATGATGATTTAGGTAAGGGGAAGCGTCAGAAGATTCCCTCGAGTAGGCTGAAAGGTTTTGTGACACACACCATTAGAGAAAATAGTCCATCTCACTCTCAATCATCACAGTCATCATCCTCAGGTACACCCTATCCTTTGACATATTATGTTAGTTGTGACAGGTTTTCTGACATGCATAAAAATTATATTGTTGCATTATCTGCAAAGTCTGAGCCGAGGAATTTCAGAGAGGCAATGAAACATCCAGGTTGGAGGAAAGCAATGGCAGAATAAATACGGGCCTTAGAAGAACAAGGCACGTGGGATCTAACAGAATTGCCACCTGGTAAGAAAGCTTTAGGAGGTAAGTGGATATATACGGAAAAGTATGATGAAAATGGGAGTTTGGTGCGTTTAAAGGCGAGACTTGTGATTTTTGGAAATCATCAAGTTGAAGGATTAGATTACAATGAAACGTTTGCACCAGTGGCAAAAATGACAACTGTTCGTATGTTCTTGGCTGTTGCTGCAGCTAAACAGTGGAATGTGCATCAGATGGATGTGCATAATGCGTTCTTACATGGAGATTTGGAAGAGGAGGTATATATGAAAATACCACCTGGATTTGCTAAGGGTAACCCTCATATGGTGTGTAAGATGAAGAAATCGTTGTATGTCCTAAAACAAGCACCGCGGTGTTGGTTTGCGAAGCTGTCAACTGCATTGAAGAATTATGGGTTTCGGCAATCGTACTCAGATTATTCTCTTTTTACTATGATGAAGGGAAAAATGCAACTTAATGTGCTGGTGTATGTTGATGATTTGATTATTGCAGGAAATGATCTAGTTGAGCTTACACAATTTAAAGCATACTTGGGTCAATGTTTTAAGATGAAAGATTTAGGAAAGTTGAAATACTTCCTAGGATTGGAAGTGGCTCGTAGTAAACAAGGTTTTTACATTTGCCAGAGAAAGTATGCGTTGGATATTATAATGGAGACAGGTTTATTGGGTGCGAAACCTGCAGAATTTCCTATTGAAACCAATCATCGTCTTGCTTTAGCAACAGGAGATTTGCTTTATGATGTAGAAAAATATAGAAGATTGGTTGGGCGTTTGATCTATTTATCTGTCACCAGACCAGATCTTGCTTACTCAGTACATATCTTATCTCAGTTTATGCAACGACCTAGAATGGAGCATTGGGAAGCAGCACTTCGTGTGGTTAGATATTTAAAGAAGAATCCTGGACAAGGAATTCTGTTGCGCTCTGATAGTAGTTTAACCTTGAGAGGTTGGTGTGATTCAGATTGGGCAAGTTTTCCTTTAACTAGGCGCTCACTGACGGGATGGTTTGTTTGTTTTGGAGATTCGCCAATATCCTGGAAGACTAAGAAGCAACCAACTGTGTCTCGTAGCTCGGCTGAAGCGGAATACCGTTCCATGGCGGCAGCTACATGTGAATTAAAATGGTTGAAACAATTACTCAGTGATATGGGGGTTTACCATACACAAGCTATGAGTCTTCTTTGCGATAGTCAATCAGCTTTATATATTACGAAGAACCCTGTTTTTCATGAACGAACGAAACATATTGAAGTGGACTGTCATCTAGTCAGGGATGCGATAATACAGAAGATTATTCTACCTTCTTATACTCCTACCACCATGCAGTTGGCGGATATATTCACAAAGTCGTTGGGAAGAGCTCAGTTTCATGCTATTTTGTCCAAGATGGGCATTTGTGACCTGCATGCTCCGTCTTGAGGGGGGTATTGAGACATGGTGTTGAGAGACGTGTATCTGAGACTGATTAGGAAACTCTCAGTTATACACGTCTCTTAGAGTCTGTTAAGGAAAGTCTAATCAATGAGACTTCTAAGCTCGGTAAGAACACGTATCTTAGAGTCTGTTAAGGAAAGTCTCAACCAATGAGACTTCTAAGCTCGGTAAGAAATCTAAGGATCCGAGACTGATTAGGAAGATGGTTTAATTGGGACCCTTAAGGTCGGTCTAGAAGAGAGTCGTATTAGGAAAGAAGTTATTTCTTTCCCAAGTATTGAATCATATATAATTCGTTGTAAAGAGTTAGAGAAAGAATAATACAAAAGATATCAAATTCTTAACAATGCTCCTGACCAAAACTTGTCGTTTTGTGGAAATAGGTAAGACCTGTTTATACAAGTCGTAAGTCGTAACCCAAACGTACTCTGGTCTCGTAAGAAATAGAAACGGTTGAGTAAAGTGGAAGGAGGTGGTAACGGGTAACGTCTGGAATTGATGTTCCATAATGAAAGAAACGTTTCACCATTATTCCTTGCATTTACTAACCGACTAATTCTTATGACACTTTCTTGTAACGGGCGTAGTGTACGCCGCACGCTGTAAACCGCCAAACCAAAACCCTAATGAGCATCCCCCAGTTTGTGACATGTGTTGATGTCTCGAGTGTTTTTGTGGAAAACGTGTAGCATGTTGTTGTTTTTTGGAAAGTTAAGCTTGGGAGATTTGCCGGCTCGGTGGTGACCCTCGACGATCGAGATTTTTCATCTTGAGAGGAAGGGTAGTCGTTGATTATTGCAACCCTTCGTTTTGTAGCCAGCAGCATGAAAGCAAGGCCGGCATGACTTTGACAGAGTTAGGTGTGGCCAAGCTAGGATTTTGGCGTGGTTTAGGCGCGACTAAAAGTCGGGTTTTGGCATAGTTTGGGCGCGACCAAAATTGGGGCTTGGCATTGGGACAAAAGTTGTTGCGTGTTAGCTGGTGACTTTGGACGGGTAAGATCTGTGTCCCAGATGGTAGGATGGTCATTGATTGTTGCGACCCTTCGTTTTGGTAGCTAGTGGTACGAAGGAAAGGCTGACATGGTTTTGGCATAGAGTTGGCGCGGGCAAAATTAGGGTTTTGGGAAAACCGTGGTGTTTGGCCTCGGGCCGCAAGTTTCCATGCGTTTGGTGGCGAACTTGGAGGGCCGAGATCTGCATCTCAGATGGAAGGGTGGCCGTTGATCGTTGCAACCCTTCGTTTGGTAGCCAGCGGCATAGTTTAAAGCCGGCATGGCTTTGGCATAGAGTAGGCGCGGCCAAAATTAGGGTTTTGGGAAAATCGTGGTGTTTGGCCTCGGGCCGCAAGTTTCCATGCATTTGATGGCGAACTTGGAGGGCCGAGATCTGCATCTCAGATGGAAGGGTGGTTGTTGATCGTTGCCACCCTTCGTTTGGTAGCCAGCAGCATAGTTTAAGGCCGACATGGCTTTGGCATAGAGTAGGCGCGGCCAAAATTAGGGTTTGGTGCAAACCGTGATGTTTGGCTTTGGGCCGCAAGTTGCCATGCGTTAGGTGGCGAAATTGTGTGGCTGAGATTTGCATCCCAGAAGGAAGGACAGACGTTGATTATTGCAACCCTTCGTTTTAGCGTGGAGATGTAGCTGACACGGCATGTCATTGGCACATGTGGTGCGGCATGCATGGTTGGCATGCCTTGGCGCGGAGACGTGGCTGGCATGGTGGTGCGGCTGGCATGGTTGGCATGCCTTGGCGCGGAGACGTGGCTGGCATGGTTTGCCATTGGCACGGTGGTGTGGCTGGCATGGTTGGCATGCTTGGCGCGGGGACGTGGCTGGCATGGTTTGCCATTGGCACGGTGGTGCGGCTGGCATGGTTGGCATGCCTTGGCGCGGAGACGTGGCTGGCACGGTTTGCCATTGGCACGGTTGGCATGCCTTAGCTCAGAGACGTGGCTGGCATGGTGGTGCGGCTGGCATGGTTGGCATGCCTTGGCGCAGAGACGTGGATGGCATGGTTTGCCATTGGCACGATAGTGCGTCTGGCATGGTTGGCATGCCTTGGCGCAGAGACGTGGCTGGCATGGTTTGCCATTGGCACGGTGGTGCGGCTGGCATGGTTGGAATGCCTTGTCGCAGAGTGGGAGAATTATGGTTAGGCATATACAGAGGTGATGTCAGTTAATACTGAAGGGTTCTGCCGTTGAACTTGACACATGTATAAAAAAAATGTACCCTGGTAATTCTTAGCAAGCACGCTGATTGATTCAATAAATGCGCTATTGGTCATAGTGATGTCATGTCAGATATACGGTTTTACGATTTTAACGCTAAGCTAAAAACCACCATCAACAACAAAAATAAATATGTCCCTACTTTTTAATAACCTTATCCATTTACAATTAGATTACCTTAATACCCTTACCCATATAATAATTTTCTTTATTTCAAAATGGAACAATTAGATATACGGTCACCTGAGATGTTTTACGGTGACAGGTCATGCCAATTTCCGGTCGGTTTCCGACAACTTTTCGGCGACAATTTTTGGACATATTTTCTACATGGGCCTGGTGGACTTCTTGGTGATGGGCATTTTAAGACTTGACTTAGTTTTGGAAGGGAGAAAAGCTACAAAAGGAGAGAGTTTTCTCCAACTTTGGTATCACGTATTATTCTTGGAGCTTTGGAGATAGCTACAACTAGGGTTTGCTTTCGTTTATTTTTCATCTTCTTCAATTATTTTATGATTATGATTATGATGAAATCCATTATTATGAGTAACTAAACTCAATTATTGGTTATGGGATAAAAGTTGATTTCCAACATGTTATTTGATTCAATGAATTAGTTTTGTCTCAATAATTTATTGTTTATGTTTCATTATTAATATTGTCATATGATTTGAACGCTAGTTTGTTTGAGTCTGGAATCAATTAGATTAGTCTTCATCTCTATTGCTAGATTAGGTTTTTCAATACGAAATAGTTGTTTATCCCTGATTCTAAGTAGCATAATGCCATTATTACTTGCAGTGATACATCTTTTTAATTGCATATGAATCATAACCTTTGTTAAAACGAATTGGTTCTTTTACACGTTTGTTTGCATTGATTAGTCTTATTTCATAGAACTTATTGCTCTTAGGGAGTTAAACTTAATTGTGCGTTTACACTTTAGGTTGCTTTCTAGGTAGATTTCACATTATCATCTTTTAATGTTATTTGTGATAAAATCGGGAAATAAACGGGATACTCTTGCGATCAAGATATCCTAGGACTTTTAGTAGATGAGAGATTAAAATTCCAATTCTAGTCATTGACGAAAATACATGTTTGTGAATGATACTATATCATGACCAATATCTTCTCCTTATTGATTATTCAAATTATTTTATTGATTTCGCTTACTTTTATTGCTTTGTTTATTTAGATAAAACAAACCCCCCCCCCCTTTTGGTTACTAAGAAACTGAAAATTGATAACAACAAAAGCCTCTCTGTGGGAACGAACTCTTTCTTATCACGTACTATATTTATATCTAGTTGAGTGAGAAAGTGAATTATATTTGCACGGCTGACAACCGATCAAATTTTGGCACCGCTGCCGAGGAGGCATACGGCTTGTTACTAAGTTTTTAGTTTCTTATCATCATTTCTGCTTTCATATTTGTTTTTTGTTTTCTTGTCTTGTTTCTCACTTGTTTGCGAGAATTGTTTTCAGGTACCTAATCCCTGGCTTCTAAAGATCGGAACTATCCAAGGTGCGGGATATCTACTCGAAGAGGCACAATACTCCAACCAAGTCAAGACACGACGGAAGAACAAGAGTTAGAAGTGGAAGAAGAATTACAACTAGAAGAAGAACAAGAGGTTCCATTTGTAGAAGAACCACTAGTTGAAGAAGAAGAAGAAGCAATGGGTGATGCAAATCGTACACTCAAGGACTTGACTTCTCATAGGCTTGATGCACAACGGTGGTGTATTGAGACAAACTCAACCTTCGAGATCAAGCCGGGGTTGATTAGAGAGTTACCGAAGTTTCATGGCATGGCGAATGAAGATCCAAACAAGCATCTCATGGATTTCCACAACGTTATCATGGCTATGCTTCCACCGGAGACTAATGCGGATGGAGCAATGTTGAAAGCTTTTCCATTCTCTTTGGCGGACAATGCTAAGGAATGGTTGTATTATTTACCATCCGGAAGTGTCACTACATGGAACGGGTTGAAGAAACTCTTTCTAGAGAGGTATTTTCATGCGTCAAAGGCTACTCAAATTCGCAAAGATATTTGTGGGATAAAGCAACACGTAGGAGAATATTTGTATGAATGTTGGGAGCGATACAAGAGATTGGTGGCAAGCTGTCCACACCACCAATTTAGTGACGTGATGATAATACAATACTTCTACGAAGGTATCCAAACAAGTGATAGATATTTTCTTGATGCAGCGGGTGGTGGTGCACTAGTGAACAAGACGGTGGACCAAGCTACCGAGTTGATTGAAAGCATGGCTGCAAACTCGCAACAATTCTACACAAGAGGTGAACCAATGGTTAGGAGAGTGCATAAAGTTACGGATTCATCATCACACCGTGATCAAAGGATGGATAACATGGAGAAAATGATGCAAAAGATGGCTGCAGTTATTTTACCTTCATATGGTGAAGAGTTGGAGCAAGCTAGTGCGGTCTTTCCAAATCAACAAAGACGGTATGATCCCTACTCCAACACTTACAATCCGGGATGGAGAGATCACCCCAACTTCAGCTATGCGAACAAGCAAGGCGCGGTTCAACAACCTACATTCAACCGTTCGGGTGGATTTCAACCACAACAACAACAATTCCAGCCGCAACAACAACAACAATTTCAGCAACCACAACAATCGATGCAAAATCAAGGTTCCGATATCGATGCAAAGATTCAAACTTTTATGCAAGACATTTCTACCATGTTTAAGGAAAGTCAACAAGAAACTAAGAGTGTTATCAAGGAGTTGCAGACACAAATTGGCTCCATGGCAATTGATATTAACAAGTTGAAGGCACAAAATAGTGGGAAACTCCCTTCTCAACCTATCAACCCAAAAGAGGGTGTCAATGCTATTACGTTGAGAAGTGGTACACAACTTGTGAAACCCGAAATTACTAATTCGGGCAAGGTGGAAACACCAAAGGAGCCGGTTTTGGAGGAAAAGAGGGATTAAATTCCACAAACACCCGAGGTACCTATTCCTAACTCTAAAAATACGGTTTCTACTTATGTTCCTCCTTTACCTTTCCCTCGAAGATTTGCAAGTTCCAAGAAGGCGGAACTAGAAAAGGAGATTTTAGACGTTTTAAAGAAGATTCATGTGAACATACCACTCATTGATGCGATCAAGCAAGTTCGCAAGTATGCGAAAGTGTTGAAGGACTAGTGTACCAATAAGCAAAGGCTCAAAGGTAATGAAGTGCTAAGTGTGGGGGAGAATGCTTCAGCAATCTTACAATACAGACTCCCACTGAAATGTAAGGATCCCGGTAGCTTTGACATTCCAGTCACAATTGGTAACACCACTTTTAACAAAGCTATGTTGGATTTAGGTGCATCCGTAAATGTTATGCCTGCATTTATGTACAATCACTTGAGTTAGGTCCTCTTAAAAAGGCTGGAATTGTATTGCAATTAGCCGATCGCTCTAATGTTTACCCAATGGGTATTGTTGAGGATGTTCTTGTGCAGGTTAATCAACTTGTATTTCCAGCTGACTTTTGCGTGTTAGAGATGAATGAAGGGTCACCGGACTCGTCTCTTCTACTTGGGCGTCCCTTCATGAAAACGGCGAAAACCATTATTGATGTGGATAAAGGAACGCTAACTATGGAGTTTGATGGAGAAACAATACGTTTCAACATTTTCGAGACGATGAGATATCCTAGTGATGTCCACTCTTGTTTCTCCATTGATGTTATGGATACATTGGCACAACAAGTATTTGAATTGAACGGTGATGATGCTTTGGAAACCGTTTTGACTACATCCATGGATAATGGTGTAGAGTGTGGTAATGAAGTCAAGGAAGCCCTTGGTGATCTTAATTCACTACAAGGATGCCCGGAAACTCATAATATCTCTTTTATTTCTTTACCATGCAGTGATGAAAAGCTTGTACCTTCCAATGTTAAATCTCCAAAGTTAGAATTGAAACCTCTTCCCGATCACCTAAAGTACTTATACTTGGGTGACAAGGAAGATTTACCTGTGATTGTTTCTAACAAGCTTAGTGAATTACAGGAGCAAAAACTTCTAAGGGTGCTAAAGAAGTACAAGACGGCCATAGGATGGACAATTGATGATATCAAGGGTATAAGCCCTGCCGTTTGTATGCACAAAATCCGTTTGGAGGACGATGCAAAGCCTATAAGGGAAGCGCAACGTCGTTTGAACCCTCCCATGATGGCAGTTGTGAAAAAGGAGATACTAAAGCTTTTGGACGTGGGTGTTATCTACCCCATATCCAACAACAAGTGGGTGAGCCCAGTACAAGTAGTACCAAAGAAATCAGGTGTGACGGTGGTGGAGAATGATAAGAACGAACTTGTGCCAACTCGTGTGCAAACCGGTTGGAGGGTTTGTATTGATTACAGGAAATTGAATGCCACCACTAGGAAGGATCATTTTCCATTGCCTTTTATTGATCAAATGCTTGAACGTTTAGCTGGACATTCTTATTATTGCTTTCTTGATGGTTATTCAGGTTACAATCAGATTATGATAGCGCCAGAGGATCAAGAGAAAACCACTTTCACTTTTCCTTTCGGTACTTTTGCTTATAGAAGGATGCCTTTTGGCTTGTGCAATGCTCCATCTACCTTTCAAAGGTGTATGGTAAGTATCTTCTCAGAATATGTTGAAAACATAATCGAAGTGTTTATGGATGACTTTAGTGTCTTTGGTGATTCATTTGACCTTTGCTTGCACAACTTGTCATTAATCCTTGAACGATGTGTTGAAACAAATCTTTTGCTAAATTGGGAGAAGTGCCATTTCATGGTAACTCATGGCATAGTTTTAGGCCATATAATATCTTCTAAAGGCTTGGAAGTCGATAAATCTAAAATAGACCTTATTCGTGCTTTAACCCCTCCCACTACGGTGAGGGAGATACGCTCTTTTCTTGGTCATGCAGGTTTTTATCGTAGATTTATCAAGAATTTTTCCAAGATAGCATCACCACTTTGCAACTTATTGCAAAAATATGTGGTTTTTAACTTTGATGAAAAGTGTATGGCGGCATTCAATCGTTTGAAAGAACTTTTGATTTCAGCCCCTATCATTAAACCACCGGATTGGAGCAAGCCTTTTGAGCTCATGTGTGATGCAAGTGATTATACAGTTGGTGCGGTGCTTGGGCAACGTGTGGGGAAGATACCTCATGCTATTTATTATGCTTCTAGAACGTTAAATGAGGCCCAACAAAACTACACAACCACTGAAAAAGAGTTATTAGCTATTTTTTTGCTTTGGAAAAGTTTCGCTCTTATCTAATTGGTACAAAAGTTGTTGTCTTTTCTGATCATGCACACTTAGGTACTTGCTAATGAAGAAAAAGCGAAACCGAGGCTCATACGATGGATTTGCTCTTGCAAGAGTTTGATATTGAAATCAAGGACAAGAAAGGAATTGAGAACACCGTTGCGGATCATTTGAGCCGTCTTGCTGTGGACAAGGAAGCTATCCCATTGCGTGAAAGTTTCCCGGATGAGCAACTATTCTCAATTGCCTTTGGAGACCATGGTATGCTGACATTGTGAACTACTTGGTGTCTAAACAAATCCCAAAGAACTTGTCTCGTGCTGAGAGGGACAAACTTAAGAGGTTAGGGAACCAATACATATGGGATGATCCATACTTATGGAAACAAGGTAGTGACCAAGTATTACGAAGGTGCGTTCCCGAATCGATTTAATTCTATCTTGTCTTTTTGTCACTCCTATGCTTGCGGAGGACATTTTGGGAGTAAGAGAACCGCTCACAAGGTACTTGAAAGCGGTTTCTATTGGCCAACCTTGTTTAAAGATGCATATATTTTGTACAACTTGTGATAGGTGCCAAAGAACAGGCAATCTAGGTGCCCGAAATCAAATGCCACAAACTTTTATTCAATTTATTGAAGTTTTCGATGTATGGGGTATTGATTTTATGGGTCCTTTTGTCAACTCTCATGGGAATTTTTATATCTTACTTGCTGTTGATTATTTCCAAATGGGTGGAAGCTAAGGCCACCCCGACTAATGATTCTAAAGTGGTTTCAGATTTTGTGCAAGCTAATATCTTTGCAAGGTTTGGAATTCCAAGAGCCATAATTAGCGATGGGGGTTCTCACTTCAAAAACAGGATCTTACAAACCTTGTTGAAGAAGTACAATGTGTCGCACAAGATTGCAACACCTTATCATCCCCAAACAAATGGACAAGCCGAGGTTTCAACCGGGAGGTGAAATCCATTCTAGAGAAGACGGTGAACCCAACAAGGAAAGATTGGAGCATGCGACTTAATGATGCTTTGTGGGCTTATAGAACCGCATACAAGACACCTATCGGGATGTCTCCCTTTAGGCTTGTGTATGGTAAACCTTGTCATTTACCCGTTGAAATTGAGCATAAGGCGTTTTGGGCTATTAAGCAATGCAATATGGAGATGGATGGGGCTGGAAAGCAAAGGAAGTTACAACTCCAAGAGCTAGAGGAGCTTCGCAATGATGCATTTGAAAGCTCACGCATTTATAAGAGAAAAACGAAGCATTTCATGATAACATGATTTCTAGGAAACAATTTTGCATTGGGCAGAAAGTGCTTTTGTTTAATTCTCGCTTGCATTTATTTCCGGGTAAATTAAGGTCACGTTGGATTGGACCTTTTATTGTTACTAATGTGTTTTCTCATGGTGCAGTGGAAATTCGTAGCATAGCTACAGGCAAGGAACTTAAAGTTAATGGGCACCGGTTGAAACCATATTATGAGAATTTCACTTCCGAAGTGGTGGAAGGAGCTAACTTTGTGGATGCACTCCCTCTGGAGGAGGCATAGAAAGCAAGGAGATAGTCGGGCTGACGACTTTAAACCAAGCGCTAAATGGGAGGCAACCCATAGGATGAGTATTTCTTGTCTTGTATTTATTTCTTGTCGTTTTTAGTTTTTTCTTGTCTGTTTTTGTTTTTATTTTATTTTTTTCTGATTTCTTGTCATTATATAGATTTCCCACCTTGACTTTCTTTGGACGATTCAATTTACATTGAGGACAATGTAAAGTTTAAGTGTGGGGGAGTGGTTAAGCATTTGCATTGTAAAATTTTCATTTTTCAACTTTTTGTGAAATAGTGAATAAGAAAACTCCAACTTGTGGTTAGTTTAGAGTCACATAGTATACATGTCGCTAAGATTACATCGAGATTCTCATAAGAGTGACTGAACTTAGAGATGACAGAGAACATGATCGGGTTTCTTACTTGTATGAGAGTTAAAGTTGGATTTAACCATCCCAGTGGCAAATGAGGTGCAGACTGAATTCGGTATTAGATTTGTGATCCCCTATAGTGGAGACTACCCATGTTACATCATGAGAGGCACCGACCTTCATTCTTTGTACCTGTCTAAATTTGTGCTTTTAGAGTGTGTGTCACCGTACGTAAACTCCGGGTAGAATGGTGAGCTACCCAACCTCCCACCAATAGAAGCACTATTTTGATCTCTTGAGTGCTATTTTATCAATCATGAATGGTGACATCGAATTGCTAACTTACATACCACTTGTAATCTTGTTCGCAGTTAGCACCATCCACTTTATCTCTCTACACCAACAGGTCCATAGAAACACCATCATCATCAACAAGAGGAGCATCACAAATTCGAAGGAAAGTTGAAGACGTTTAAGGTTTACAAGCAACAGTACAGAAATGAGCAGATTTCAGATTAAGTATAGCAACAAGACAAGGAGCAGAATTTTTACAAGTTGAAGACTATTGTAGAGAGCGAATATTATCAAGATGAGTCAAGAAGTTTATGATATCGAGACATACAAGTTGTGAGAATCGAGCGGTAAAGTACTTACACCATGGCCTTTGTACTTGCATTTTTATTTTTATCTTTATTTTGTATTTGTAATTTTCTCTTGTTAAAAAAAAAAAAAACTTGGGACATGGTCATTATTATGCTAGGTCCCTTGAAAAAAAAAAAGACAAGAGAAATTTTTATTAGGTTCATCATTAGTTTTCAATTTTGTTTATTTTATTTTGTATTTATTTTATTATTATCAAAAAAAAAAAAAAAAAAAAAAAATCATTGCATCATATTTTTGTTTGTTTAGTTCGTTTTTGGTTTTGTATTATTCAATAAAGCCAATGGAAGAAGAAATATCCGTAATGAAGTTTCAAGCAACAAGAAATTAGAGGAAAGAATCACATTGTCAAGATTCTACGAAGTTCAAGATTTCATCATCAAGAGTTGAAGACCGAAGACGAAGATGAAGACACCGATTGAAGACCGAAGACGTTTCTATGGATGCTGTGAGAGTGGTGATAGCTGCACGTCGAACGGATAACGAGGTAAGTAAGCATATTCCCACCTTCGTTAAATAGTTGATTTCCTTTCTTAGAGATCGTCAGAAAAATGGGTTTTCAAAACAATAAAAGATGTGGGTTTTCAAAACAATTCAGAGGGTTTTTGCCTTCCTACCATTCAACGTGTCGCAGGATTCTCTCTTCACTCCTACCTGGACACATGTGTGACCCATAAAGAGCTATTTATTATTGAGAGCAACTTCATAAGACCCTTTCTTGTGAGGCAGAGTCGAGACTTTTGATCACTCCGAACCCGAATTTCTTTCGAGAAGGGATGGTTATTTCTCTCTCAACTTTTAAGGATGAGATTGTGTTCATTTATGTGTCTAACTTCTTATGACTAGTGTGCAGAATCTCTATGTCTTCTTGGCGCGTTGGATGCTATCATTACGGAGAACTAGTAAGTTGGAAAAAGCAGGTTTTGTGGGTATATCTCTAGTAAACCCTCATAAGACGGAGTTGTATGTATCCTTTAGAATAAGTTTTGTTTGATTTGCTCGAGGACTAGCAAAGTCTAAGTGTGGGGGAATTTGATAGGTGTCTAAAACACCTAATTTTATATCTAGTATTTATGCTTTCTTTGCTATTGTCCTTGTGAATTGCATCTCTTATGTTTAGTTTTGAGTTATTAGGTGCAATGGAGTCACTATGAGCAAAAGAAGGAGAAAACGTCAATTTGGAGCGTAAAAGGCAAAGAGGTCAATTCACAAGCGAGCTATATTTGAACCGGCTAAGGTCGCAAGAAGGAGTGAGGAATGAAGTGTCAGTTTTCTGAAACTGACAGGCCAAATAGTGATTGGATAGCCTTATCTAAGTCTCTGGGTGCCTATATCAATTGTGGTTACTACCTGGCCCTAAATCTCGGATTTCTCAATCATTTTCTCGAATTCAGAGAAATGTGAAATAGAGGCGCAAGTGTCTGAGAGCTTAAACTGATTCCCGTCTCAAATTGAGTGATGAACTGGGAGATTGATGGGAGATTTTATTCGATTGTGTTACTGATGAAATTGATTCATTAACAAGAAAAAGAAGTTGTTGATGCTTTTGGGTCTGTTGGTAAAGGTGGAGATTCAGATGCAGATATGGGTAAACAATTGAGGTGATGTTGTTGTTGAAGAAACCAGATCTGATTGAGGAAGAAATTGATGCTCGAATTGGAGATGGGTTTGCTCATTCAAGATGGCAGGAATTCAAATGATTTGGGTTTAGGTTGAATCCAGATGTGGGTTTCTGAAATCTACAAGAACAGACAAGATATGGGTTGAGTTAATGGTTGAAGGAAGAGATTCAGTAAGGAATAAATGGAGTTAGGGTTCTGAACTGTGGGAGTTTGATTCTGATGGGAAATTGATGACGATTGAAGGAGGACCTGTGTGTTGTTGTTGAGCAGAGAAGAGATGAACTAGGGTTTTGAGTCTGTTGATGTTCAAGCATTTTGATGGATTCAGGAATGGAGATTCGAGTTAGTGTTTGAGCTCATGAGAAGATGGGACGATTTGATTAATGTTTCTGCAGATGGGAATGAGGTGGAATTTGATTCTGAAGCAGCTAGGAGGTACAATTATTGAAGGATTACAGGGGTTTTGTCGAAGTTAATGGAGGCTCAAATGAGATGTTGGTGGTAGTACTGCTGCCATGGTTGTGTTAGTATGGTGGAATTGTAGCTGTTTCTAAGATGGCTAGGCTGAAAGAGTATTGGTTCAGGTCTGTGATGTGCAATGTTTGAACTGGTGGCAGTAAGGCACTGGTGGAGATCAAGGAAGGTTGAAACTGAAGTTTGTGATGAATATAATTAATTAGATGAATGTGTAAGAAGATTGCAGCAGCAAGGAGTTGGTGCTGCTGTTGCAGGTACAGATGCTTGTGCTAACTGAAGCTGCAGAATGGAGTAACAGATGCAGTTGCAAAGAAGAGCATTGAGCTGAGGTGGTGTTAGTGAGATATCTGATTGACTCACTTCAGTTGAATAAGAAGAAAATGGGTTTGTGTGTCTGATTTCTGTAATAGCATTGCGAATGCAGTTGGTGATGGAGAAGTTTGAGTAGATGCAGATGGGTTTGGTAGAATAGTTTACAGGGAATTACTTTACAGGAAAAAGTGCAGCTGCAGTTGCAGAACTGATGTTGTTCAAGGTTATGGCTGTGGCAGTGGTGGTTAAACTGGAACTGCAATAAGTGTAGGTGTTTGCTGCTATGATGTTGTGATTGGAGACTTGGGAGAATGGAATGGCGGGTTGTGAGAGTTGCAGCTGTTACAGAAGCTACAGAAGGTTGCAATGCTATGGCTGAAGCTGCAGTGAACAAATGGAGTAGATTGTGCAGTTGAGAACAAATTCAAGGATGTAGTGATGCTGAGAAGGCTAGAGCTGGATGATTTTGCAGCTGCGATTCAAATGGTGGTATATGAACTGAAGGTGCAGTTCTGGCTGGCTGAGTTGCAGTGATGCACAATCATTGTGCAACATTAGCTTTGGCCTGTGCAAGATGGCCTAGGCTTTGGCAAATGAGTCATTAGCTGACTCTAATCAGGACCTGACTCAGTATTAATCCAGTTGACTCGATCTGACTCGGTGCTTGACCCGAGTTAACTCAGTTGACCGTGTTGACTGACTCGTTTGACCGGTAACCGGGCGGACTTTGCCGGTCACCTGAGATGTTTTACGGTGACAGGTCATGCCAATTTCCGGTCGGTTTCCGACAACTTTCCGGCGACAATTTTTGGACATATTTTCTACATGGGCCTGGTGGACTTCTTGGTGATGGGCTTTTGAAGACTTGACTTAGTTTTGGAAGGGAGAAAAGCTACAAAAGGAGAGAGTTTTCTCCAACTTTGGTATCACGTATTATTCTTGGAGCTTTGGAGATAGCTACAACTAGGGTTTGCTTTCGTTTATTTTTCATCTTCTTCAATTATTTTATGATTATGATTATGATGAACTCCATTATTATGAGTAACTAAACTCAATTATTGGTTATGGGATAAAAGTTGATTTCCAACATGTTATTTGATTCAATGAATTAGTTTTGTCTCAATACTTTATTGCTTATGTTTCATTATTAATATTGTCATATGATTTGAATGCTAGTTTGTTTGAGTCCGGAATCAATTAGATTAGTCTTCATCTCTATTGCTAGATTAGGGTTTTCAATACAAAATAATTGTTTATCCCTGATTCTAAGTAGCATAATGCCATTATTACTTGTAGTGATACATCTTTTTAATTGCATATGAATCACAACCTTTGTTAAAACGAATTAGTGCTTTTACACGTTTGTTTGCATTGATTAGTCTTATTTCATAGAACTTATTGCTCTTAGGGAGTTAAACTTAATTGTGCTTTTACACTTTAGGTTGCTTTCTAGGTAGATTTCACATTAGCATCTTTTAATGTTATTTGTGATAAAATCGGGAAATAAACGGGATACTCTTGCGATCAAGATATTCTAGGACTTTTAGTAGATGAGAGATTAAAATTCCAATTCTAGTCATTGACGAAAATACATGTTTGTGAATGATACTATCCCATGACCAATATCTTCACCTTATTGATTATTCAAATTATTTTATTGTTTTCGCTTACTTTTATTGCTTTGTTTATTTAGATAAAGCAAACCCCCCCTTTTGGTTACTAAGAAACTGAAAATTTATAACAACAAAAGCCTCTCTGTGGGAACGAACTCTTTCTTATCACGTACTATATTTATATCTAGTTGAGTGAAAAAGTGAATTATATTTGCACGGATGACAGCCGGTCACACCACTAGTCCGCCGCCGCTGCCACCACCACCGCCGCCGTCTCCTCCGCCACTGGTATAGATATTTTGTATCAACAACAGTAATTGATCCAAATAAAAATAGAAACAACAGTAGAAGTTGATCCAATTTAGTGGATCAACAATGGTAATTGATCCAAAAGAAAAAAGGATCAACAGTAGAAGTTGATCCAATTTAGTGGATCAACAATGGTAGTTGATCCAAAAAAAAAGAATCAACAGTAGAAGTTGATCCAATTTAGGGGATCAACAATGGTAGTTGATCCCCTAAATTGGATCTACAATGAAAGTTGATCCATGTAAATAGAGTGAACTTGATGTGAGTCGAACACGCATCATCTGACATGGAGTCATTCATGCTACCATTGCACCACAAATTCAACATTGGAAGAAATTTACATGATTTAAACTACAAAGCTTGATTTAAGCTACAAGCCTGATTATACTTATCCAAGGAAATACTGTCAACAATAGGACTTGAAAGGATCAACAACAGTACTTGATCCCATAAAAAATTGGGTCAACAACAGGAGTTGATCCCATAAAAACATATTAACAACAACAATTGCTCATTACCTGTAGCTTCATAAACACCAACAACTTCAAGACCAGCTTCAAAACCAATCTCGAAAACTACAACAACCAGAACCACCATTCTACTACTATTTCCATGACTAATTTCTCATTCGAACCTCTCCTCTATTACCGCCACCAACAAATCACACATCTCCACCATCACCACCACCAAAACAACCAGAACCAAAATCCAACACCAATTTCATCATTCCAACCAAAACCACCTCCATCTACATCATCAATTTCTTAGTTCTAAAGTATTCTCATCTACGTCACAATCACTTACAATACCACCAGTACTGAAAGAAACTTAGATTCAAATACATACCTCATCCGCCGTCGCTGCTACACCACCACCATAAATCGTAACCAAAACCAGATCTGGATCTATAATTGCAACCTAAAAATCATACTTATCTTTCAATTCATTTTTCGTTGATTAATCTTCGTTTTTCAGTTGTTGTTGATGATTTTCATCGACTTTTCTCCATCGATTAATTTTTTTTCTTAAACTGATGTCGTCGATGGATCTGGTTGAAGAATAAGGGCAAGCAAAACATGATAGAACACAAAATCAAACACAGGAAGTGACGGAGGTGGTGGTGTAGATTTTGGTGGTGCTGATTCTGGTGGTGGTGGAAGCGATGGAGATGATGGTGGGAGCGATTTCATTGATTTGATTTTTTTCTGTCGTAAGAAGTGATGAAGAAGAGGATAGTGAGGAGGGATAAATACGGTAAGGATAAAATTATGTTTTTAATGAAAATTTTCAATTATGCCACTAGGGACATTTATAAAGTCTGTTAGGGATATTTGTGAAGGCCCATCAAAAGGAAGGACAATAGTTCAATTTCCAAGAAAAACTAGTCGTTACTTTATTTGTTTCTACATTATATCACTCTGAGCTACTTCTGTGATTATCGTTTATATGCTATTGCCAAACTTAGTTACAGTCATACACGCTTTGAGCCTTGACTATCCCGTATGAGTTAGCTTTAGGTCTAACTCCAATTTCTGGCTTGTCTACCTGAGCTAGGGAGAACAACTAAATAAACTATGAGACTCGGTTCATCTTGGCGTGTTTTGCTCCACCTGGGTTAATAAAGTGTTTCCCACCACTTAACTCTACCTTGTGCCCTAATACCCGTGAGGGTTTGACATCCAAACCACTCAATCTCTTAGTAGCCTTAACTTTGATACAAATTGAGTGACACAATGGATGGTCTGATTAGTTCATTTCAGGACCAAAAAAGTTTGACATCAATTACCGCTTAATCTTTCAGTATCCCTAGCTCTGATACAAATTGAATGATCCATCAGACGATCTAACTAGCCCATTTCATGACCAAAAGACAGAGTACCATACTCTCCTCAGTTAACCACCCTTGGCCACAAATGTGGAATTTTATCTCAAAATAAGGAGTTCCACAACTTGTTAGTCTTCACCTAGAACTCTACTTATTTTATGTGGGACTAATTTTATGGACTTGGTCGAGTTAAATCCTTCACAACAACTTCCCATACATTTACTTTTTCTCTTCCTTTTTCTTTTTAAATCATTTTTCAGAAAGGGCACCAAGTACACCATAAACTTTCTCGTTCGAAAACCTGTATGGACAAAACTTAATATGATTGCAAGTAGACCAACCCAATGATCCTTGATAATATGTGGATAGAGTGTATATCTTTAACCTTTTCCCAACCAGTATGTATATATACAAGAGTCTATGAACCTGATTGTTAGAAGAGTTCTTGGGCGGTCTCAAAAATCAATATCCAAGATCAATCTAGTCGTATCCAAATAACCCGATCGGAGTTCTGCAAAGTAATTAAACTTGTTATTTATATTTCAAGATACGAAATCTACAAGAAACTAGTCTCGTAATCGATTACAATTAAGCGGACGTATCTACTTATTGAATACGTACACACCTGTGTAAATACAATTATAAAGATACACAATATAATGCGCAAAATGAAAAACACAAGATACCAGAAGTTTTGTTAACGAGGAAGTCGCAATAGCAGAAAAATCCTGGGACCTCGTCCATATCGAACACCAAACTGTATTAAGCCGCTACATACACTAGCCTACTATCAGACTTCGGACCGGAATGTAGTTGAGACCAAAACCACCCTCCAAGTGATTCAATTACATTTACGCTTCTACGTCTCTTGAACCTCGCAAGGCTCTGCGTAATTGATTACCTTAGCTGACGTCCTTTACATCCTAAGAGTTGCTTCAGCCAAAGTGGAGACTTTTGATACCGATCTTCCTCTAACAAATAAGCCAATTTGATTTCCATTTAGATCAAAGATCAAGGTGAGGAAATCTGTTTGTAATAGACAAAGGTAGCAAACCTCATAGATCCGGAACTTACGATTCTCGAAGAGCAACCTAGATTCTTAACCACCTCTCAAAAACAATCTTCGAAAGATCAATTAACATAAGTTTTTAGATATCTATCTTGAGGAATCACAAAGTCTGAGACGAAGAGAACTTTGCGATAACTATCTGAAAAAGCGGGGGTCTAACAACACCGCCCAATACTTTTCTTAGAAATCTGTATGGACTAACTCTGAAATACTTTCTAGAGAATCAACTAGACAGTCAGACTCAATCTAGGTAAAAGTATCTCAAGGAGTTAATATCTCTCTCTTGTTTTGATTTACTCAAGCTAATAGAAATTAGCGAGTCCTAATCAAACACAAGGAATAACTTGAACGGTACCAAAGACCAATGTCCAAGGATCAATCAATGACAATCAACAACCCAAGGTTGGATTATACTAATTGATGATCTAACGCACAACCTGTATTATTTCAATTATAAAGATAAACAATATAATGCGGAAACTGAAATAACACAGACACCAGAAATTTTGTTAACAAGGAAACCGCAAATGCAGAAAAACCCCGGGACCTAGTCCAGATTGAATACACACTGTATTAAGCCGCTACCGACACTAGCCTACTCCAAGCTAGCTTCGGACTGGACTATAGTTGAACCCCAATCAGTCTCCCACTGATCCAAGGTATAATTGTACTCCCTACGCCTCTGATCCCATCAGGATACTGCGCACTTGATTCCCTTAGATGATCTCACCCACAACTAAGAGTTGCTACGACCCAAAATCGCAGGCTTTAACAATAAACAAATCTGTCTCACATAGACAAGTCTATCAAAGGATCAATCTGTCTCCCACAGAAAAAACCTAAAGTTTTTGTTCCGTCTTTTGATAATAATCAAGGTGAACATGAACCAATTGATAATCTGGTCTTATATTCCCGAAGAACATCCTAGATTAATCAATCACCTCACAACAATCTTAATAGTATGGTAGCGAAATAATATGTCGTGAATCACAAACAATGAGACAAAGGTGTTTGTGATTACTTTTTATATCTTGCCTATCGGAGAAATCAAACAATCTCTAGCCAATCAATATGATTGTACTATTACGATAGAAGATGCAAGATCAGATCACAAAACTACGATGAAAGTAGTATCGGTCTGACTTCACAATCCCAATGAAGTCTTCAAGTTGTTAACCTAGTTTTAGAAGAAGAAAACCAAAGGTTAAAGGAGAACCGACTCTAGCACGCAAACTAGTAGCACACGTAAGGTGTGTGGATTAGTTTTGCAGAGTTGCTAGATGTCCCCTTATATAGTCTTTTAAATCAGGGTTTTGCCTTAGTAACAAAGCAATCAATATCCACCGTTAGATGAAAACCTGATTTAGATTCAGGCTAATATTTCTCAACCGTTAGATCGAAAACTTAGCTTGTCATACAAAAATGATTGTACGCTTTTAGGTTTGTTAACCGCGCCCAAACGTGTACATTGTTGGTTCAACAATAGTCTAACCAAAAAGGTTAACCATAAGAGAATTTCATACCAACCATGTTCTTCTTCACCATAACTAGTTCAAATGACTCAAATGAACTAGTTAAGAGAGTTGTTCAATTGTAAGGAAATCTTATGTAACTACACAAGACACAATTATATCAAAGATGATTTGATTCACAAGAATCAGTTCATGAACTTTAATATCCACGGTCTGCAAAAGCATTCCTTAGTCTTTTAAGATTAAGTTCAGAGATCATGTTTAGATATATAACCTTCTCAAGTTCGCAGACTAGGTTCGCGGACTTAAGACACCGGATAAAGTTTACAAACTCCAGCAGAAATTCTCGGGTTTGAGAACTTCGCCGGTTCGCAGACTGGGTTCGCGGACTTGGCTCACGCAAGTAGTTTGCCAACTCCAGCAGAAATTCTCGGGTTCGAGAACTTCGTCGGTTCGCGGACTGGGTTCGCAGACTTGGCTCGCGCAAGTAGTTTGTCAACTCCAGCAGAAATTCTCGGGTTTGAGTACTTCGGCAGTTCGCGGACTGAGTTGGCACTTGCCATACTTCTGGGTCTCTTGATCAAAAAAGTTCGAGAACTTCGGTTCAAGGAATACATTGGTTATGTAATCTAAACTCTCATTCCAATCATGAAACATTCTTAGAGGACGTTATATAGTTGTTACACCATTTCTCGTCAAAGCAATTTTCAAAGTGATTGAAACATTCATGACTTTCGTCACTAGGTAAAGATAAACTTGGTCGAAGCGAAAAGCTTACCAACACATATTTCGAGAAATAGATAGGCGAGGTATACTCGTCTCAAAATACCAAATGTGTATAATCTAGTCTATATATATATAGCATACGACTTTTGTCTCAAAGAGTAGGAGATAGAATAGATAGACTTTTGAGTGTCAGATAAGTTCAAGTCTCCACATACCTTTTTGTCGAGAAGTTCCACCGGTTCCTTGAGTAGTCCTTCTACTTGTATGATGAATCTCCATGAAGTCCTTGAGCTCAACTACACTTACTATCCTAGTCCGAGACTTAGCTATAAGAGACTAGAAAACAAGACTTATAGTTTTGATCACTAACATTGACAAACATGCTTGAGATAGAAACTCATGCGAGTTTGACCGAGCAGTGCTCTAACAATCTCCCTCTTTGTCAATTTTAGTGACAAAACTATCAATACATATGGAATACAAAAAAGATAATTGTGGATGGGGCAAAATGATTTGCTGGTTTTCACGGGATTGAGGAGACGACCGTATGGAGGAGACTCCTTGAACCGAGCGAAATGTTCAACCTCACACAGATGCACTGCAAGAAGGGAGTGCTTTGAATTCGAGAGATCAATCTGTAGTACTCCGGCCTAACCCAAGACAATGGTCGTTCCAGAGTAAATACAGTCACAAGAGAGGATGAGTTGATATGTAGGAGGGAAGCTGAGAAATGTATGGAATCAATGGTAATCAAAGATTGTGGGTGTGTTGTGAATTCTGAATAAGATAAGTTCTGACTGACTGAAGTTGCTCAGTTGAGAGTAATTGCTCAATTGATGAGGTGTTGATCTCGTGTTGTCTGTGAGACGTGAGATTCTTCGTTATTCAATCATGATTTCAGAGACTTATTTATATTGCTGGAATTGTAGACACCATGATCCCATGAAGTGTGATAGTTGATGGAATCAAAGAGTGGGGAAATGGAAATCGTGTATGAAACCAGTTACTCATCGTGCGGAGACTTGGTTGATTTTCCATCCACTACTTTGTTAACTCCTTCAACTGATTGCACAACTTGCTCACATTCCATCGTGTGTATGAACATACGTGTCGTAGACCGCCAGACCAAAACACTAGTTAATATCCCCCCATGTGACACGATTGACGTCTCGTGGTTAATTAGTCAGTTGTTGACTTCATGACTTTATGGGACGATGAGTCCATGTATTTGCTGAGTTGAACATGATTTTGCAAAATGTTCTGAAACTCATGAATTGAACGTGTCTGTTGAGACAGAGGTATAATTCTCACGTTGATAATTGAGGCGAGCAAGTATTGCTCATTCGATGAATTGTTGAATATTGATAGTTGAACCAATATTCCTTGATTTGAGCAAATATTGCTTATCTGAGCAAGTGTTGCTCGTCTGATGAATTATTGGTAGCGTGACCAAAATAAAATATTAATTAGAATACTGGTAGTTGAACCGAGCATAATTAATAAAAATACTGATCATGAGATCATCGTAAATTTATTAGTGTTCGAATCTGGAATTATGATCCTTGGACTCAGAAACCCTAATTTGATCAATTGATGACCAATTGATGATTTATTTCAAAATCAACCATGGGACGAAGAAGGGACCGACTACATGGGATCGTGGACCGACCATATGCTCATGTGAGCAAATACCAAGGTCTCTTTAAGAGTTGGTGACTTGTTGATGAAAGAATGATTAAATGCTGGTTCAATCATTTCTCCTATAATGCTCGTCTGAGCCTTAGGTGATAAAACCTAATTAATTATGAAGAGGTGAGGGACCGACCAAGGGGTCATGAAATCATCCCTGGGTGGTCACAGTATCGACTGACGGTCATTCCATGAAAATCCAAAATTATTTGGAAGAGTTTTAGACCTAATACGTGCAATTGCGCAAATTAGGTCAAATCATGAAAACACGTGGGACCGGCTCATTGCGAGCCAAGGAGCCAACCCTGGTCGGTCAAGGTAACATGCTCACATCATCAACACGTCCGTGTCCCAATCCTGAGAATTTTGATATTTTCTGGCGTGCAGTTGAGCATCCATTCGAGAAAATATGACAAAATTAGGGTTTTGCTGAAACTGAGGAAACTTCATGAGATGAAGGAAAATAATTATAAAATAAAGAAATATGTGGCGTGGGACCACTGGAGCCAAGGCATGGCCGGCCGGCCAGTGACCACGGTCCCATGGTGCCTTTTCCTTATTTTATAATATTTTTCATGATTTTATGAAAATATCATGAAATCAAGGAATTTTGTTGAAATTAAGGAGTTTCCTTAAAGTGAGAGTTTCCATGGGATCAAGGAAGCAAATAATATTAAAATAATAAAATAAGGGCATGTGGGGCCGGCTAGGGCATGGCCGGCCGGCTTGGGCCCGGTCCCACGAGTTTCCTTAATTTTATGTGTATTTTTCCATGATTTGAAGGAATTTTCATAATTTGAGAGAAATACCATGAAATCAAGGAATTTCATGGGATCAAGGAAACCTTAAAAAATAATAATAATAAAATAATAGGGCGTGTGGGACCGGCTGAGGCATGGCCGGCCGGCTGGGGCCCGGTCCCATGGGTTTCCCTAATTTTATATTATATTTTCCATGGGTTTGTGAAAATACCATGAGATTAAGGAGTTTTCATGAGTTTAGGTAAATAATAATAAAATAATGAGGAACCATGAGGTGTGGGGCCGGCTGGGATCAAGGCATGGCCGGTTGGCCAATAATCACGGCCACACAATATTTTCCCTAATTTTATATTATTTCCTTGGTGTGAAGGAAACACCACGAAATCGAGGAGTTTCCTCAAAATGAAGGATATTTGTTCAAATGAAAGGATTTTCATGAGATCAAGGAAAATAACAGAAAATATGACAAAAATATAAAACTGGCGTGGGATTGACCACGGCACGGCCGTCCAGTCGGTGGGCCCATGCTCCCAGCGCCTTAGTCAATATTTTAATTATTTATTATTTTCCTTCCTATTTTGTATAGGTTCATCGTTTCGTCGTATTCTGAAATACTCGTTCGTGCGGTGATTGTTAGTGCATCATCGTTGAGTACACTTGCACCTTTTGAGATGGGGCTTACTAAGAGGTATCTCAGACGCCCGTGCGTTGAATATTTATTACTAACCATGGAATTCTGCTGGGAAGAACCATAGATTGAAGTAACGAAATACTGCGAAAATATTTGAATATTTTTGGAAATTCAGTGGATGAATCCAAGAATTTACGAATAATTAACTTATGGGTCTATAATAGCAGATCAAGCTGTCTAGGAGCATTAATTATTCTGACATGAGCTTGCTGGAGCTTCATATCCTTTATATAGTCAGGGAAAACTTGATGTTTGTATCCTGAAGTCGTTATCGCTCTATACTAGCAGAACAAGTTGTCTAAGAGCCGTAAATCTCGTGATTCTATATAGAAATAATTACTGAAGTGTTCAACATTCATGAGATATGTCGTTGTCCAGCCGAGAGACTACATATCTGCATGTACTACGAGAGAAAGTATTCTTAGTCAGAGGACTCGATGAGAGACCCATGTCTCAATACTCACATCTGATTGCTGGATCAGGAGTTCGTATAATTATGGGTTTACGAGTTCGTATAATTATGGGTTTACGATTTTAGCCTTTGTCGAAAATCCACCATCTACATTAAGTCCCCTGCTTAGTGAGGAAAGCCGTGTTCCTCAGTCAGCATTGAATGGTGATTTTCCGGTCATAACAATACAAGTAATTGAACTTAGTCGTAAGGTAAGACGTTATCGGATTATGATAGTACGAGCAAACCATGACTTGAATGAAGATCCAGTGGCATGATAGAGCATCGTTATGAGCATAAAGTGGTAGCACCGCTGATTTGATGGAACCTTGGTCGTTTAGGATTCGCGGGCCGGGCCCAAGAAGGAATCCGTTTTTAGGACGCTCGTTCGTTCGTTAGTTTAAGAACAACAAAATAGACCTGAGTCTAATGATAAAAATTTTGTCTATGAGCTTTCACGAAAACAAAATTTTATTTTGTGAGATTTCACAAAGTGGAATAAACTCTCGTTTCAAAGGTGGATGCTCGTACGAGAGAAAAGTTTTTTTTTTTAAAAGACGTGCGTCTGTAATAAAATGTGAGCTTTCATGAAAATTTTTTTTCGATGAGCTTTCAGAAATCTTTGAGAATATACTCTCGCTTCAGAGACAGATGCTCGTGCGAGGGAGCAAAAATATATAGATATATTTTCCAAATTTACGTGAGTTTCACGTTAAATATTTATATAGTTTGTAAAATCATGTTTTGATTTTGAACAACTGTTGAATGTAGACCATTATACATGGTAAAATAATGTCTATATGTGAGTTTTCACAATCGTAGAATGGACGTCTGTCCAGATTTTGAGAAACCAGTGAATGTTCACATTGTAAAATTTACGTGGGTTGTTCACGGTTTTATGAAAATCATGTCAGAATTTTGCTCGTCTTAGCAGGTTTGAAGGAACGAGCAAGATTTGAAGTATTAACTCATGTACTGTTAGTGGAATCGTAAACAGGTAAGAGTTGAAAGTTACCATTTTTGCAGACGCTGATGTGAGCATCTTTATTCCATGATTCGTTGTTTTGTTGAATCCTGCGCTTTGAATGATGCGCTGAATGTTATGCATCTGTCACACCACTTTGCAAGAATGACTGACTCCCATGATGACACTTTCAAAGACGATGTTTCCAGGGATGACATCTCCGCGGGTGCAACTTCAAGAAATGGTACTTCTGGGACCTCTGAGTGATGGTGAGAGATCCTTCATACTGAGTTGTACTCCTGGTTATTTCATCAACTATACCACAGGATGATCGTGTAGTGAGGTTTCAGATCAATGTAGACTCCTCGGAAATGGAAGAAAGTCTTCGGGGCGGAGCACCCAGAAGTAAGGACTACAGATGTTAGCAAATGACGTGCAGTCCCCAGCCGTTTCTTTGGTGAGTTGTTAGCGCTCCTTGTGTCATGACTTTTTCCTGCCCGTGCAATTAGGATCACGAGACCAAGGTTTTTTTATTTCTTTTCAGACCTTTTCTCCATCGATTGACGGTCTTCAACTTGTTCCCAGGCGAACAATTCAGGAATCCAGTACTGATGAAGAAGTCGATGTAAATATCTCTTTCGTGCAGGTGATCGCGGCATCTCCTTGAATGAAATAATAATAATTTTGTTGATGAATCCAGGAAGAAACCATTGTAGATAAGAAGCATGTTGATGAAGCGCACTCTTCTTTGGGACATGGGAATATGGAGAATTCCCGAAATCCCGAACCGAATGGAGATAGCGGTGTTGTCAACGGAGATTCTGGCATTGTCGAGGCTTCAAATGATTTAGAGACTCCCTTAGTAAGTATATCTCCTGTAATTTCTTCAAAGAAGTATGATATCGCTGATTCGTGAATGAATGAATGAAAATCCATGTGAATTTATGGATAACTTTGCCGAAATACGTCACCAGAAAATTTCAGACTTCAGATTTTACTAGAAACGCTGTAGAATCCTCGTCCGAAGTCAGATTTTCTCGGTTTGCATATGTATCTTCAAGCCCAGGAAATTTCCAAGCTTTAGAAGAATCTCTTTGAAGTTTGAGCATGTTTAGGGCCTGAAAAAGGCGAAATAGTGAACTTCCAGGAGACCTTCAGAACTTTTCCAGATTGCATGTTGTTCGATGTTTTGACCACATATGTTAGCTCGTTCATCCAATTGCTATGAAATTTTGATATGTTGTAGTAAACATACATACGAATAGAATTGTAGATGACCAAACCTTAAATTCATTATCAATTGCTCCCAGTTCTCCGTTGAATAAAGGGCAGTGTAAAATCTCTTCAGCTGAGCTTGTTTGAAAAAGTGTTTCATGACTTCTACACTATTTGCGCATGTCTTAGGTGCATAATAAGGAACTTAGATGATGTTAGTTCACTTACATTCTGAATTTTATGGTTGTGTTGGGTTTCCGCGCTTGAATCATTCTAATCCCATGTAATCTTCACATTAGGTGTCAAATGCTGAAGTTGAGAATAATGGATCCAACAATGGAGACGTTGATAATGAGACCTCCATCCCTGTACCTAAAGCTCATGGAAAGCTTGTTGTTGATGCCGTGGAGGTGACTGAAACTCCAATTTTGCGTGAGATGGTGGAACCCGAATCGAGAATGGAAGAAGTTGCTTCAACCGAAGTTGTTCCTATGATTGCTGACGCTGCTCCAGCGACTGAGAACCGGATAATAGTGCATGAGTATCCCAACGTAGGGACTGCTTTTACTCCTCCATTTGGTGAGATACTCCCATATCGCAGGTTTGTTGGTGGATTTGGCGTTCCCATTAGATATGCTGCTATGTACAAGAAACCGTGGAAGACGTATGGGCACATCGTCGTTACCAAGGATCCGAAGCATAGTTATTTCTTGACGAGGCAAGTAGAAGCCATCTTGCGTGTTATAAATGATATCCGCATCACTGCTGGAAATACTGTCACCCAGGATGTACTCTTTGATTGGGAGTACAACTTGAAAAAAGCTGAAGAACTTGGATTCAATCTGAAATGGCTTCGTCAAAAGATTGATGCTATCAGGAAAGCAGTGGAAGGTGACACTCCTTTCACCACCAGTGATGTCGTGTTGAAGAAGATGGATGAAGTTGTTGAGCTGACCAAGAAGATGGAGGCGAAGAAAGCTTCTTTGCAAGTCTTTGAGGATGCAGGAAAGCAGAAATCTTATTTTGCTGACTTTCTTTAGTTTTCTTTCCATGATATCTTGAACCTTGGACTTCTGAGAGATGTGAAGTTTTATTCTGGTCTTGATTTCTTGGTTGGTTTTGGATTGTGAAATCGATCGTCTTGACCAATGGACAGTCAATCCCCAGTACTTTGTTGAATCTCTCTCTTTCGTTTTCCCTTCTTCTGGCAGGACCTAAATAGAGGATCCGGGTAGAAAAATTGATGTAAATACCCAGGTAGTCGAAATTGGAGGTACCTTGATGAAGGACTTAGCGAAAAGACCTGGTGGACACCGATCGACTGTGGAAGTCATGAATCCCGTCTAAGAATTGTTGCTTGCATGTTGTATGCTCAGGAAGCTGCAGGAACCTCATACGACGTCGGAATATGATGCTTGACCCCAACTTTTGAAGCTAACAGACTGAGTTGTCACATGAGAAAAGAATCACTCAATTCGGAGTTGTAGAGGTCAGCCAACGAAGCGTGCACATTTGTGATTTGTAATCCCGTACAGATTTTTCATATTTCATAAACCTGACTATAAAGGCCATATATTTCAGCTCGTATGTCTGATCAATGCGCCCTTTTGGTATGTTGTAGAAGAGACATAGACGAACATCTTTCGTTGAGGAAGCATTGTCCCATTACTCAACCATTGGTACGTTTTTGCAAACCCATGGCCTGAAGTGTGTTGTATCTTATTTGTAGAGGTGATGAGAACATCTTGTAGAAGACTTTGGATAATACCCACCAGTCATGCCAGCTTTGGGAAGAATTTCATTTGAGCATGTTATCAGGTCTACACATCTTTATATGAATCATTGGTTCTTAGAGGAGTCTACTTCATGTGTAACACTTCAGAGAATGATTAGTTGATGAAGCCCTGAGGATGTTGCTCCTGAGACCGTTGTTGGTGCTGAGACCATGATTACGCTCCAGAGATCCTTGTCGATGTTGAGATCATGGATGGTGTTCCTCTAGAGATTATTGTTGATGTTGATAACATGGTTGAAATTGCTCCAAAGACCGAAAAGGCTAGAACCATGATTATAGATATAATCTTTGCTACTTCATCCAGTGAGCCTTTTACATTCACGAACTAGTTGATGAGTTGATCGTCCGTAAGATGAAGGTGTACTGAGATTTCAACCTGAATGCTCCTGAAAGCATAACTTTACCACGAACTGGCTTTGTCAGTGAGTCGACATTGTTGCGGTAGATGTCATCAAGAGTTTTCATACTGGATGTGATTGGTGAAGAGAGAAAGTTCCTCAATCATGCAGGGGCTTGTGATGTAGCGAAAACCCGTTGACGAAGTTTCATGGAATCACCTCAGGTTGCCCAGTGTATATTAAAGGAGTTAGTGCCATCCATGATGTTGCATATGCTTCAGAAGTCTTATCATGGGATAATGAAGACTTATCGTTCAGTTACACTTTGATCGTGCTGGTGTCAATGTGTCATCGTCGAGATATTTGTGCTGAAGCTGTACTCTTTGATTGGGAGTAAAATTTGATGGCTTTTTTAGATGCTTGAGCGTTGAAGCGTATATTCCTTAAGCATCGAATGTCTTATGGGTTTGATCATCTCGGCCCTGGAGTATTTTCTGTTGATTCAGCATCCCTTTCGTTGCAGTAGTGGGATTCGACACTTGTGCAGACATCAGAGCTTTCTGATTTTGTGGAACATATGGACTTGCATGATAAATGCCCAAAGTGTTCTTTGCCATGTTTGGACGTCAGCAATGAATATTTCAGTGCTTGATTCGGAGAAATGTCAGATTCAACCACTTGGTAAAATACTAATGCGGTGAAGCTACCATTCATAACATCTTCTAGAGTTGCTAGCATAATTAAGTTCCCATGCTAGGATAGCATGTGGGGAAATAAATGTGTAGATGGGGAAAAACGATTTGCTGGTTTTTAAGGAATTGAGGAGACGATCGTACGGAGGAGACTCCCCGAACCGAGCGAAATTTTAAACCTCACACAGATACACCGCTGCAAATGGGGTGCTTTATATTCGAGAGATCAATCTGTAGTACTCCGGCCTAAATCAAGACAATGACCGTTCCAGAGTAAATTCGGTCACAAGAGAGGATGGGTTGATCTGTAGGAGGGAAGATGGGAAATGTGTGGAATCAATGGTAATCAAAGATTGTGGGTGTGTGAATTCTGAATATGATAAGCTCTGAATGATTTAAATTGCTCAATTGAGAGTAGTTGCTCAATTGATGAGTTGATGATCTAGTGTTGTCGATGAGATGTGAGATTGATGATACTGTTGATGCTGATTCAATCATGATTCAGAGACTTATTTATATTGTTGGAATTGTAGAAACCATGATCCCATGAAGTGTGACAATTGATGGAATCAAGGAGTGGGGAAGTGGATATCGTGTTTGAAACCAGTTGCTCAATGTGTGGAGACTTGGTCGATTTTCCACCCACTACCTCGTGAATTCCTTCAACTGATTGCACGACTTGCTCACATTCCATCGTGTGTTTGAACACACGTGACGTAGACCGCCAGACCAAAACCCTAAGTGATATCCCCCAAAGTGACACGATTGACGTCTCGTGTTGCTCATTCGATGGATCGTTCAATATCGATTGTTGAACCAATATTCCTTGGTTTGAGAAAATAATTATCATCTGAGCAAGTGTTGCTCATGTGATGAATTGTTGAATATTTGATCGTCTGAGCATGTGTTGCTCATCTGATGGATTATTGGCAGCGTACCAAAAATATTAATTAGAATACTGGTCGTTGAACCGAGCATAATTAATAAAATTGATGACCATGAGTCCGTCGTAAAATTATTAAGGTTGGAATCTGGAATGATGATCCTTGGATTCAGAAACCCTAATTTGATCAATTGATGATCAATTCATGGTTCGTCAGAAGTTTAACCATGGGACGAAGGAGGGAGCGACTACATGGGACCGTGGATCAACCATGTAGTGTCCATATGCTCACGTGAGAAAATACGAAGAACTCCTGAAGAGTTGACGATTTGTTGGTGGAAGAATGATTAAATGCTGGCTTAATCATTTATTCAAAAATGCTCGTCTGAGCCTTAGGCGAGAAAACCTAATTAATTATGACGAGGCGAGGGACCGACCATGGGGTTATGAAACCGGCCCTGGGTTGTCACGTGACCGCCTGACGATCACTTCATGAAAATCCAAAGTGTTTGGAAGAGTTTTGGACCTAATACGAGCAATTGTGCAAATTAGGTCAAAACTGTGAAAATTGATGGGACTGGCTTCCGTGAGCCAAAGAGCCAATCTTGGTCGGTCAAGATAGCGTGCTCGTATCCCCAAGGCGTCCGCGTCTCAGTCCTGAGAATTTTGATATTTGTGCAATTGAGCATCCATTCGAGAAAATATGCCAAAATTAGGGTTTCGACGAAACTGAGGAAAACACCATGATATGATGAAAAATAATTATAAAATAAGGAATGAGGAGGCGTAGGACCGCCGTGGTCAAGGCATGGTCGGCCGGTCGTGACTACGGTCCAGTGGTGCCTTTTCCTTAATTTTATAATATTTTGATGATTTTATGAAAAATTCATGAATTTTGAGAAATTTGATGAATTTAGGGAGTTTCCATGAATTGAAGGAGTTTTCATGAGTTCATGGAACCAAAATATTAAAGTAATAAAAACACGGGAGTGTGGGACCATGGAGGCATGGACGGCCGGCTATGGCCCGGTCCCACGAGTTTTTCATAATTTTTTTAATATTTTTAGGTATTTTTGATGAGTTGAGGGAATTTTTCCTAATTTGAGAGAAATACCATAAAATCAAGGAATTTGATGAATTCAAGGAAAAATATGATAAATAATAATAAAATAATAAAGCCAAGGGCGTGTGGGACCGGCTAGGGCATGGCCGGCCGGCTAGTGGCCCGGTCCCACAAGTTTTCATAATTTTATTTTATTTTATTATTATATGATGATTTGTGCAAAAAATACCATGAAATCAAGGAGTTTTTTCATGAAATTATAGAAATAATAATAATAATAAAATAATAAGGAACCGTGGGGTGTGGGGCCGGCTGGGACCAAGGCATGGCCGGTTGGCCAATGGTCACGCCCCACACTCCTTTCCTTAATTTTATATTATTTGTTATGGATTTATGGAAGTACCATGAAACCGAGGAGCTTCCTTGAGACGAAGGAGTTTTGATCAGATGAGAAAATTTTCATCAAATCATGGAAAATAATAAAAATGTATTAAAAAATATAAAACTGGCGTGGAACTGACCACGACACGGTCGGTAGGTTGTATGTCTGTGTTCCCAGCACCTTGGTCAATATTTTTAATTATTTATTATTTTCTTCCTTATTTTGCATAGGTTCATCGCTTCGTTGTATTTTGAAATACTCGTTCGTGCGATGACTGTTAGTGTATCGTCGTTGAATACACTCTTTCACCATTTGAATCGGGGCTTACTTAGAGATAGCTCAGACGCCCGGTTGTTGATTATTTATTACTAATTGTGGAATTCAGTGGAGAATAATTCACAAAACTGAGTAATAAGATGTTTATTATTAATTCATAGGATCAGCTGAGGATTCGACTACGAATTCAGAATAATAAAGTGAGCATTACCACTCCATGGGATCGTAGATTCGACCATAAAATCGGAGTAATTAAGATTTATCTATTATCATTTATGAGACCAGTTGTGGATTCGATCATGAAATCGGAGTAATGAGATAATATAGTCATTGCTATTCTATGAGATCAAGCCGTGGATTCGATCATAGAATCAGAACAATTGTTTATTACCATTCCGTGGGACCATTCGCAGATTCGACCATGGAATAGGAGCAATTGTTATTTCCATTCCATGGGACCAGTCGTGGATTCGACCATAGAATAGGAGCAATTGTAATTAGGAATAATTAACTTTGTGGCTCTATACTAGCAGAGCAAGCTGTCTAGGAGCATTAATTATCCCGATATGAGCTTGTCGGTAAGTCATATCCTTTATATAGTCAGGGTAAACTCGTTGTTCGTTCCTGAAGACGTTATCGCTCTATACTAGCAGAGCAAGCTGTCTAGGAGCCGTCCATCTCGTGATACTATATAGAAATAATCACTGAAAGTGTTCAGTATTCATGAGATATGCCGTTGTCCAGTCGTAAGACTACATATCTACATGTACTCTGAGAGAAAGTACTCTCCGTTGAGAATTCGTTGAGAGACCCATGTCTCGATACTCATGTCTGATTGCTGAACCAGAGGCTCATATAATCATGAGTTTACGATTTTAGCCCTTGTTAAAAATCCACCATCTACATTAAGTCCCCTGCTTACTGAGGAAAGCTGTGTTCCTCAGTCAGCATTAAATGGTGATTTTCCAGCCATAATAATACTAGTAAATGAACTTAGTCTCAAGTTGAGACGTTACCGGGTTTAGAGAGCATGAGCAAACTACGACTTGATGAAGGCTTCAATGTCATGACTGGAGCGTCGTTTGATGAGCATAAATTGGTGTTGAACCGCTGGTTCGGACGACGAGTCCGTGGTCGGTTCGGATTCGCGGACCGGGCCCAATAAGGAGATCCTTGTTTTATGAACAGACGCTCGTTCGTTCGTTAGTTTAAGGAACAAACAAAATAGACCTGAGTTTAATGATATAAAATTCGTCCATGAGCTTTCACGAAAACCGGAATTTTATATTTTAAATATGTGAGATTTCACAAAGTGGAATAAACTCTCGTTTCAAAGGTGGATGCTCGTACGAGAGAAACGTTTTTTTTTTATAGACGTGCGTCTGTTAGTAATAAAATTTTGTTTATGAGCCTTCATGAAAATTTTTATCTTCGATCTTTCGGAAATCTTTGAAAATATACTCTCGCTTCAAAGACAGATGCTCGTGCGAGGGAGCAAAAATTTATAGATATATTTTTCAAATTTACGTGAGTTTCAAGTTGAATATATATATTTTGTAAAATCAATGTTTTGATTTTGAACAACTGTTGAAAGTAGACAATTATACATGGTGAAATAATGTCTATATGTGAGTTTTCACAATTGTAGAATGGGCGTCTGTACAATTTTTTAAGACCAGTGAGTGTTCACGTAGTAAAAATTTACGTGGGTTTTTCACGGCTGATAAAAGATTTAATGGAGGTTGTAGTAGTAGTAGTGGTAAGGATGGTTCGAACTCTAAGACTTGTGAAGGTGAAGGATTTTTAGATTTATAAAAATTATATACAAAAATATTGACAAATTGGTAGAGGTACCGGGACTAATGATTCGGCCAATCTTCATAAAACAGGGCTCAATGAATTATTCTCGACAATAATCGCTCAAAACATAAGTTATATGGACTCTTATTTTGCCAAAGTAGATTCTCAAAAAATTGATTGTAAATGTTAAGCATGGAACATCAAATCACCTAAGCTAAGCATGACCCATCTAATCAAATAACACCCAATTTAATCAAATCATATTTCAATTAATTTTTAATGCAAAAGTCTTAAAAAGAATTAATAAAATTACCCATGTATGAAGCTCGGCCTCCTCCGTCATCCCAGTGTTGGGGTTTAACTCATCATGATGAAAACACGCTCAAAATATATTTTTATAGCTCAAATGGTGTTTACAATGGAGAGAAAGGGAGAAAATGGTGTAAAACTGTAATCTGCGACGCACAAAAAGCGTCACAGAATGAACGATAAAAGACAAGTGTTGCTGCTGTTTAGACCGTACTGCGACCCACGGCTGTGCGTCTTAGACACTGTTGATAAACGACTGTCCTCGCGAGTCCGTTCTTCGTGTTCTTGGTGTTCTTCATCATCATCAGCAGCAGCAACAGAGTTTCATCAACTCTTGATTTCTGCTTCTCTGGACCTCCTCTCAACCCCAAACTCTCGACACCCTCTCTAGTAGACCCAAAGAGCCTATTTATACCCAACAACAACTCCAAATCTCGCCAATAACTCCAATATAATTCTTCATTATGCGGGCAGTGAATAACAATATATTCCGAATATTTTCTTACCAAACTTGGAATTTCTCGCGTAAACTTCCTCCCTCCACGCTCCAAATCGATTCTTCACGACCCAAAGTGATGCTCGAGCCATTCCACATCATCAGAACACGTCCATAACTCTCCATGACGCGTGATTATCATCCTCCATTGCATGCTTGCCCTGTTTTGAACTCGAGAATACAAACACGTATTCCAGCCAAATTTGATCGAAACCACCACCCAAACTTTGTTCCTTATGCCAAATCACATCTTTATGCCAATTTTCAGCGATTGAATCGCACTCTAACCCATTCATTTTGACAATCAAAATTCTGCTAGTTGAAAACTTCATTTCCCGCCAAAAACACAAATTCAAATTGTTGAAGAAGGTGCCCCTTATCCAGAGTGCTGGGGTGCGAATATCAATTGGGATGGAAATAGTAATTTTTTTGGGTTCCTCCGGGACATTTCTGGGACGCTTCCGATGCATTTCTGGGGTGCCTACGATACATTTCTTCGGGGTGTAAAACACTGCTTTTTGAGCCCATTTCGCCGCGAGGGCTTATTTCTCTAAAATTTCCTACAAAAACACAAAATAACACAATAAGTACTTAATCGAGTCTAACAATACAGAACATTGAGAACAAAATAGACACATAAATGCGTCTATCAAATACCCCCAAACTTATTATTTGCTAGTCCTCGAGCAAAACTAATAAAAAATAAATAAAACCGAGTTAATCTCGGGAGGGTTTACCAGAGGTGTGGCCACAAAACCATTACTCCAGACCCTAGCTATCTACGCAGAACCTTGGAAGGCACTAAAGAATCTCCTTGGTTGGCATACAATCATTGACTATAGGAGGAAGTACCCTGATGCGAAATTCCAATTGTTGTACACGAGTTTGCACTCAAGCATACTAAAATTCATATAAAGTGACAGAGCTCTACTCAGATAGTTGCACTATGGACATCATATTCGGAGTCAAACTAATCATATGGATAGAAAAAGGAGATGGAAATAAAAAAATGTAGATGGTTTTGATGTTAACCAAATGATCGATGTTTCACATATCTGTCTGAAGGCCACTGCCAGAATGAACCTATCCTAATGGACTGAGATACCGGTCTGAATAATATCAACACAACTGGCATATACAAGGGAACCAGTGGTCAATAACTTAAATCTAGATCAACAAACTGGCAAATACAAGGGAACCAACAGTTGACTACACAGAACAATAACCATTTTTTTTAACTTAACGGCATGAATAGATCTTTTTGATCCAAGCGCATGCTTCTTGTCAGCAGATTACACGATAGTTCTCACGGGTCATGCATTCCACGCTTTCTTAGGCGACGGAAACAGGGAGAACACACGCATATTGCTATCCAAGTGTTAATACTTATTCCGATTGGTCTAACTGGTCCGGTCTTTTTTTTTTTTTAGTAACTCAATCACTCTAATTCACCCTAGCAGTGGTAACAACTTGAATCGTGTGCCCCACCTAATCACTTAGAGAAACATAGTTTAAAATGAAAAAAATAAAAATAGAAGTGAAAAGGACTCAAAGAAATATGGTGAAACTATCATGTTATTTCTAACACCTGAGCTTTGTGCTTTTATGAATAGACTCTTTAGATGTTTCCATCTATTCAGATTGGTTCCTCAACTCCTACAACCAAAATGCTTCCATCCACTTAGATTGGTCAGTGCCATCCTAAATACGCATAAATTTCTAGGCTCTGGAGTTTATTTAATGCAACTAAAAAGTTTCTCCCATACCCCCAAACTTAAATCTAACATTGTCATCAATGTTCTAAAGATGAAACTAAAAGCATGAACAAGGAGAAACTGTTACCATTTGAAGCGGAAGAGTTAAGGAAAGATATCACCGTGTTGCATGAGCATGGGATACCTCCCAAGAAGTGCTAAGTTTAAAGTATTCAGCCAGACTTAGGAAAGGATTAGTCAACTTGAACCATAAAATAACAGTCTAAATAACTGTGGGTCTTCAAAACTAAATAGAGCTGACCAAAGGAAACTACAATGAACCAAGAAAGTGAACAAGACTAGCATGCCCTTACTTAGTTTCCTGATTAAGAAATTTATATCTAATTGTGGTTCAGGTTCAGGTTCTAAGAAAGGGTCTAAATAGAAAATTTTCATTGGCTGCGTTTCTTCATAGGTAGGATCCGAATCATTAGGCCCTAGAGTCTGGAAAAACTCAAATATGATCTTAGAAGCGCACAATAATAACCTAAATAACTGAGGATCCTCTAAGTCAATAAGATTTGACTTACAAAATTGACCACAATGAGAGTAGTGATCATTCTTAAGCAAATGTGTCGTTTCTAATTTCCTAAATCATTTAGGTTTAGTCTCACAACTTAATATTCGACACATTTGGAATATAAACGTTCCCACAGTTGGAAGAAAACTATTTGGTGGGAAAAAAAAGTCAATCTGGGAACATAGTCTGGGCAAACCACATCAACCAGAGGATGGGTTTCTAACGACTGAACTCCTTCATGGACATCATTAGGCTCGGGAAAACGAGTATGAAGGTAATCTTGTAAAATGGTCGAGGCACAGATATCAAGTCCTAAGTGTGGGGACTTTATGAGAGTTAAAGGTAAGGCACTAGGGAAGTGATAATCACCTCCAAACTTAGAGTTTTCAGTGTCTCTAGATAGACCTCTAATTATTTCTTGAATTTCCGTATCTTCAGAGTCCTTAAAATATTCAAGAGATTCTTCTAAGTTATTATCAGGTAGTGCATCTTTACTCATCTCTACGGGTCTATCTTCTTCTTCCAAGACTATTGTTTCTAAGTCGCTAGACTCTAAAACAGTATTTTCGAAATGAACTCGTTCCTCTAAACCACTATCGGCTTCGTAATCAAAAGGAAAAACTACATCGTCTAAAACGGTGGTATCCCTAATCAAATCCTCGTCCTTTTGAATAGGTGAATAATCATAAAAATTATTTGGATTTGAACTAGAAATAATATAATCATTATAAAGCTCAATTGGATTAATAGATTCATGATCACTATACCTACATATTTCATATTCTTCATAACTACTATCCTCATCATCATAATAGTACAAAGATGATTGAACCTTATCTAAATAAGTAGTGTCTTTTATTCTAACCTCGTCCTTTAGATTGGGCAAATATTCACTATTGATATCAAGGGTAGAATTGGAAACACTATTTTGGAAATTTAAATTATTTCGAGCAGCATTAGCTAACTGTTCATTTTCTGCCTCTAAACGTGCTTGAATTTCACTGAGCGTAACACTTATACGTTCACAAGTCTCATTGAATATCTTAGACCGTTGTTTACTCTCTTCTCTTGAACTAACTGCACGTTCATACTCCTTTCGAATTTGTTGGTAGGTTTCTTCTAGAGATTGAACAAGTTTAGAAATGTCATAATCAGGACTAGTTTTTAAGTAATTTTCCAAAAACGCATGACTAGTACTATAATATTCCTGATTTTCTTGCTCGTAAGACTAATTCGTGTGTGGATAGTAATTGGGCTCACTATGGTATGAACCATAACCTTGAAAAGGTTGGCGTTCCCAACTACTATTCCCACCATGGTCATAAAACTGATGATGTCCATATTCAAATTCAGGTCGATACTCATTGTATTGGCTTCTATCATACCAGTTCGACATTCTTAATTGCAATGGAATTCTACACAACCACAAACAAGGCTGACTCGACCAAATCAAACCTATAAAATCTAGCAAACAACAAGCATGATGTCTCCACTTAGATTGTTTCTAGACTTGCTTCTATCTCTCGAAGGGGAATTCGTTACAATTTAAGAAAACCCCTCTGGAATCAATCCGAGTAAAAGTAAGTTGAATTGAGGCGAGGGAAGCTCAGTGGAGCTTTGATACCCAAGGCCTCACCGCTATCACAAGGCGGCGCAGTCACGCATTCAACTCACAGAAACCATCATGAACTTCGAGGTGTGCTTAAGAAAGTAACCAATACCCTTCGGAAAATTTTCCTGATAAGCGCGATACCCTATCGGTCTCGTTCTAGTCAAGTTTTAAGCTTGGGTTCGCGTTAGGTTTCGTTTTACTAAGGCGGGCAAGAAGGGAGCGGTGATGAAATCCGAACCCTTATCTTGTATTGGCCAGGCCTTGCCCTTTACTAGGAATTTAAAAACAGTCCAAATTCGTCCTCAATCAATGAATCACCTTAAGGAATACAGTAACTCGCTTACAGGAGATTCGTGAGTGTTTCGATGGACTTACCTCCCGTACCAGACGGAGGATGAACCATTGAAGTCGACTCGGGCCACGACTCCTATGTCATGTACGAACCCGAGGGGCCGAGACGATATAGTAATCGTCGTCCTTCCCTGCACACAGTTTATATAATTTTTTTTTATTAATACCCTTCCGTAGGGTTAAAAAAAAAGAATAAAGTCCAATTGTCCAGAATAAAGTCCAAATAAAAAGTCCAACAATTACAAAAACTATGAAAAATAAAGCCTATTTACAAATCCTAAAAAAAAAAAAAAAAATTATGTCTTTTTTTTTCTTCTCTTTTAGCTTTTAGCTTTAAGCTTTTTGTTCCCAAGTCCTTAGTATTCCACTTCGAACCTGTAAATCAAAGACACAAAAAGAAACGTAAAAAGGAACAAATAATAGTAAACGAAAAATAATAAAAACCTAAAAATTCTACCTAAGCACAAATCCGCGTCGGCGGCACCAAAATGATAAAAGATTTAATGGGGGTTGTAGTAGTAGTGGTAAGGATGGTTCGAACTCTAAGACTTGTGAAGGTGAAGGATTTTTAGATTTATAAAAATTATATACAAAAATATTGACAAATTGGTAGAGGTACTGGGACTAATGATTCGACCAATCTTCATAAAATAGGGCTCAATGAATTATTATCGACAATAATCGCTCAAAGCATAAGTTATATGGACTCTTATTTTGCCAAAGTAGATTCTCAAAAAATTGATTGTAAATGTTAAGCATGGAACATCAAATCACCTAAGCTAAGCATGACCCATCTAATCAAATAACACCCAATTTAATCAAATCATATTTCAATTAATTTTTAATGCAAAAGTCTTAAAAAGAATTAATAAAATTACCCATGTATGAAGCTAGGCCTCCTCCGTCGTCCCAGTGTTGGGGTTTAACTCATCATGATGAAAACATGCTCAAAATATATTTTTATAGCTCAAATGATGTTTACAATGGAGAGAAAAGGAGAAAAAGGTGTAAAACTGTAATCTGCGACGCACAAAAAGCGTCACAGAATGAACGATAAAAGACAAGTGCTGCTGCTGTTTAGACCGTACTGCGACCCACGGCTGTGCGTCTCAGACACTGTTGATAAACGACTGTCCTCGCGAGTCCGTTCTTCGTGTTCTTGGTGTTCTTCATCATCAGAAGCAGCAGCAACAGAGTTTCATCAACTCTTGATTTCTGCTTCTCTGGACCTCCTCTCGACCCCAAACTCTCGACACCCTCTCTAGTAGACCCAAAGAGCCTATTTATACCCAACAACAGCTCCAAATCTCGCCAATAACTCCAATATAATTCTTCATTATGCGGGCAGTGAATAACAATATTTTTCGAATATTTTCTTACCAAACTTGGAATTTCTTGCGTAAACTTCCTCCCTCCATGCTCCAAATCGATTCTTCACGACCCAAAGTGATGCTCGAGCCATTCCACATCATCAGAACACGTCCATAACTCTCCATGACGCGTGATTATCATCCTCCAGTGCATGCTTGCCCTGTTTTGAACTCGAGAATAAAAACACGTATTCCAGCCAAATTTGATCGAAACCACCACCCAAACTTTGTTCCTTATGCAAAATCACATCTTTTTGCCAATTTTCAGCGATTGAATCGCACTCTAACCCATTCATTTTGACAATCAAAATTCTGCCAGTTGGAAACTTCATTTCCCGCCAAAAACACAAATTCAAATTGTTGAAGAAGGTGCCCCTTATCCAGAGTGCTGGGGTGCGAATATCAATTGGGGTGGAAATAGTAATTTTTCTGGGTTCCTCCGGGACATTTCTGGGACGCTTCCGGTGCATTTCTGGGGTGCCTACGGTACATTTCTCCGGGGTGTAAAACACTTTGAGCCCATTTCGCCGCAAGGGCTTATTTCTCTAAAATTTCCTACAAGAACACAAAATAACACAATAAGTACTTAATCGAGTCTAACAATACAGAACATTGAGAACAAAATAGACACATAAATGCGTCTATCAACGGCTTTATGAAAATCAAGTCATGATCTTTGAGCAATTGCTGAAAGTAAGCAATTGTATACGTGATGAAATAATGTATGTATGAGTTTTGCGATTTTATAGTGTATGCACACATGTAGAAAAACAGCGAATGTTCACATGAAAGGTTATGTGAATTATTCATAGTTTCATGAAAAGTCAGGTGCTGGTTTTAAATAATGAATTTTTCTCATCTTGGCAAGTTTGAAGAGGCGAGCAAGTTTTTCGAGGGTTTTACGTTATTATCACTAAGTTCGTGAAACGTAAATAGGTAAGAGTGGAGGATTACCATTTTTGTAGACGCTGTTGTGAGCACCTTTAATCCATGATTCATTGTTCTGTCGAATCCTGCGCTTTGTATGAACGATGTGCTCTGAGTGGTGAGAGATCCTTCATACTGAGTTGTATTCCTGGTTATTCCGTTAGCTTTACCATAGGATGATCGTGTAGTGAGATCCCGGATCAATGTAGACTCCATGGAAATGGAGGAAAATCTACGGGAGCGGAGAGCCCAGAAGTAAGGACTATAGGGTGTTAGCAAATGACGTGCAGTCCCCAGCCGCTCCTTGTGTCATGACTTTACCCATGTAATTAGGATCATGAGATCAAGGTTTGTTACTTCTTTTCAGAATTTTTTTCCATCGATTGACGGTCTTCAACTTGTTCCCGGGTAAACAATTCATGAATCCAGCACTAATGAAGAAGTCGATGTAAGTGCCCTTTTTCGTGCACGTGATCGTGGCATCTCCTTGAATGACATAATAATAATTTTTGTTGACGAACCTAGGAAGAAATCATGGTATATAAGCATTATGTTGATGAAGCGTGCTCTTCTTTGGGATATGAGAATATGGAGAGTTCCCAAAATCCCGAACCAAATGAAGATAATGGAGTTGCCAACGGAGATTCCAACATTTCCAAACCCTCAAATGGTTTAGAGACTCCCCTAGTAAGTATATCTCCTGTGACCTCTTAATAGAAGTATGAAATTTCTGATTTGTGAGTGAATAAATGAAAACCCATGTGAATGCACGAGTAATTTTTCCGAAATACGTCACCAGGAAATTTCAGACTTCAGCCTTTAGTAAAAACGCTGTAGAATCTTCGTTTGGGGTCGTATTTTCAACATCTGCATATGTATCCTCAATCCCAGGAAATTTACAAGCTTTATCAAAGAATTTTTTTGAGTTTAGAGATTGTTTAGGATCCGAAATCGACGAAACAGTAAACTTCCAGGAAACCTTCAGAAAATTTACAGCTGGCATGGGGTCCAATGTTTTGGTCACAACTCTTCGCTCGTTTCTCCAATTGTTGTGAATTTTGGATATGTTGTAGAGGACATCCATACGAAGAATGGTATATGACCCATACCTATATTATTCACCAATTGCTCCCAGATCGTCGGTTTGTACAGGACAGCATAAAATTATTTCAGACGGGCTTGTTGTAAAATACTCATGTTGCGTCTTTAGACCATTCGCTTGTGTCTTGAACGGTTGGTGAAGGATTGATGCCATTGACTCAATTGATATCAGGACTCCTTGATTGGCACATGAGCATGGTGCTTGATTACCACCTTGTTTCTGTCAGTCGTAGAAACATTACTTCTGAAATACTGGTCATGGGACCATAACTGAGGTTGCTCTCAAGAGGGGATGATGTAGTGACCATGGTTTCATGTCCCGGTGGTAGCATTCCTTTTATGATGAATTATTAGCACTGGAGATCCCGGCACCACGAGTGTTGGGCTGTGAAATTGATCGTCATGATCGGTGGACCGACAACCCCCAGTATATTGTTGAATCTCCCTCTTTCGTTTTCCCTTCTTCTGTCAAGACCTAGATAGAGGACCCGGGTAGAAAAATCGATGTAAAGACCTAGGTAGTCGAAGTTGGAGGTACCTTGATGAAGGACTTATCGAAAAGACCTGGTGGACACCGATCGACTGTGGAAGTTATGAATCCCGTCCACGAATCTCTGGTTGCGCGTTGTATGCTATGGAAGTTGTAGAAACCTCATACGACGTCGGAATTCGATGCTTGAACCCAACGTTTGAAGCTAAGATATTGAGTTATCACATGAGAAAATAATCACTCAATTTGGAGTTGTAGAAGTCAGCCAACGAGGCGTGCACATTTGTAATTTGTAATCCCGTATAGATTTTTCAGATCTCGTAGACCTGACAGTAAAGGACATATCTTTTAGCTCGTATGTCCGATTGATGCGCCCTTTTGGTATGTTGTAGAAGAGACATAGAAGAATATCTTTTGTTGAGGAAGTATTGTCCTATTCCTCACTCATTGGTACATTTTTGTACACCCATGGGCTGAAGTATGTTGTACTTTATCTGTAGAACATCTTGTATAAGACTTTGGCTTGTGACCGTCCACCATGCAAGCTTTCGGAAGATGCTCATGCTAATGTGTTTTCACGTCTAGATACCTTGATATGAATCATTAGTGCTTGGATAAGCCCGCTTCATGTGTAACACTTCAGAGAACGGTTAGTTGATGAAGCCATGTCATGAGGATGTTTCTCCCGTTGTTGATACTGAGATCACGATTGAGTTTTCTCCATATATTCTCATTGATGCTGAGACCATGGAAGGATTTACACCAGATATCCTTGATGATGTCGATGCTATGGTTAGAGCTTCTCCAGAGATCGAAAAAGGCTGGAACCATGATTATTCGTTGCTCCTCCATTCAGTGAGCATTTATATTGACAAACTAGTTAGTGAGTTGAGAATCCGGTATACTGGGAGTTCAACTCGAGTGCTCTTGAAAGCATGACTGTATCGTGAAGCGGCTTTGTAAGTGAATCCACATTGTTGTGGAATATAACAGCATAAATCTCCATTCTGGATCGGTGAAGGGAAGAAGTTCCTCAGTCATGCAGGGTTTTGTGATGTAGAGAAGTCCCCGTTGATGAAGTTTCACGGAATCACCTCAAGTTGTCCAGTGTATGTTGAAGGAGTTAATGCCATCCATGTATGAATGATGTTGCATCTGCTTCAGAAGTATTATCATGGGATAATGAAGACTTATCGATTGTAGTTTAGTAATACTTTGATCGTGCTGGTGTTGAATCAGTGTAGAGATATTTGTGTTTAAGCCAGAGGCGCCATTATCGAAGGTGTACTCTTTGATTGGGAGTACAATTTGAAGGCTTCTTAGATGCTTGATTGTTGAAGCATCATATCCCTTAAGCATCAAATGTCGTAGCTTTGATCATCTCGGCCATGAGTATCTTCTGTTGATGCAGCATTCTTCTCGTTGCGGTAGTAAGATTCAACACTTGTGCAGCCATCAGAGTTTTCTGATTTTGTGGCACACATGGACGCTCCTGCAAAGCTATGGAGAAACACCCAAAGTATTCTTTGCCATGCTTGGACATCATCTCGGTAATGAATGTTCGGTGCTCGATTTGGAGAGGCTACCATTCACAACGTCTTGCAGAGTTTCTAGCAGAATTGAGTCCCCATGCTAGGATAGCATGTGAAGAAATAAATGACGTAGACACGGGAGGAATGAGACTTGCCTGAGTGTGGAACCTATTGATGAATGTCTATGCATCTTTTGCAGGTTATTGCTTCAATCTCGTCAAAGTTCGAAATTCCTCCAAGTGCTCTGATGATGGTATGTCCGTAAAATCTTCTGGATCAGAAATTTCTTCGTTGGAGAGATGTGTAACCAGAGGTGCTTTGTAGATACCCATCTTTTCAGCGTGGATCCACGTTCTTCTGAAGGACATGTCATGTCCTGGATCTTCCTGGTTATGTGAAACATGGTTTCTGCCCAGTTTGGATTTATGTTCATTTTGAGAGTGATGTAGCCAGAAGTATTTCCAAGCGCTCCTTCAAGGTCTCTGAGACGGGAACATGAGCGGCTTCTTGTCGAGTGATGCCTGCGGATCTGATGGTTTTAAGTGGAATGTTGTTGATGGCGGTGCCATCATTGATCAACGTTCTTGCAAATTCGTTTCTTTAGAGATTGACTGTGGTAAGCAGTCCCCGGTCGTGCATCTCCTTGTCTGTGGATGAAGGTTTCAAGGAGTTTTCCAGGATGGAAAGACGTCTGACACAATATGATACGGTTTTGTGAACATGTCTTTCCTTTGTGCCTTTGATGAATAGAGCAATTCACAGATATGCTCGATCAACGATTGAACTGCTTCTTCGACTGGTTGTTCGGAGAGTGTAAAGGTTCCGATTGAGAGAGGATTCTTGTGTACTCCTTCAGTCCCCAGTTGAAGCCATGGTGGATCCACCTTATATGTTGCAGTTACTTGTTGGATGATTGATGAGTCTATGAAGACGGCGGTACCTGGGATTCTCCATTTTTCCTTCAGTTGGCCCTCTATGAAACAGTAGATTGCATCATCTTAAACCCAGAATTCCAGTAACTCGATCACTTCTTCAGTTGGAAGATGGCAGTTTGAGTCCCCGATCATTTCCCCGTTCTTTGATGTCGGGTCGAGGTTTGTGCATTTCAAGGTTGGTTATCTTTTGCGCCTTTAGAGGAGTCTGGGATGTTGGAGAAGCGATCTGATGCCGTGTCTAGGATTTCCTTTCACTTCTTTCAGCAACAATGTTTGTCGAAGGCTGGAGATTGCACTGATTGCTGACTAGGCGTCGGCTGATTCGAGGTTCTTCGATCTTGCAGACTTTGCTTTTCAGGAAAGCAGGTGCAGTAGTCGCGGATCGTTTGGCTGCTTCATAAAACTCTGAGAAAGCATGGAACCGGAGGTTTTCCAGTAAGGCTCTGTAGACCGGGATCATTCTGTTGATGCACAAGTCTACTAGTTGCTGCGATGTGACGTTGGGTCGTGGCAGTCCAAGGCTTGAACTCTGAACCTTTTCACATAATCATCAAGATGTTCGTTGCTCCTCTGAAACATCCTTCCTAGATCAGAGAGAGTGACTTGCTGACACGAAGAAGTATTTTCTGTAGAAACCATTAATCATCTCTCCTAAATCGGTGATACTTCCTGGTGCGATGTTGTTGTACCAGGTGTATGCTCTGTCTGTCAGAGACTTTGAAAATTCCTTCAGACGGACGACATGGTTGTGCTCGTGTTCGCCCAATAATTCCAGAAATCGAGAAATATGTTTTTGAGTATTGGCAGCAGGATATGGAGGTTGGCGAAGATGGACAGATGATGTCTTGTCTTTTCCTCGATCCTCAAAAGAGTGCTCCAGGTCTTCACGAGTGATGAAACTTGCAGGTTCCATTGCTGGAGAGTCATTTGCAGCGTTGCAGAATTCTTCATCATGTACAACATGGATGGGAGAGATTTCAGGATCAGCAGTTGAAGATGTTTCTTTAACTTTTCCTTTCTCGCGCTGAGGCTGAGTTCGTTCAGACGCAAGCTTGTCTGTGAGAGTTTTGAGATACGTACACAACTCTTTCTGTGCTGCAGCAGTCATCTGAACCTTCATGAGATCAACAATGGTAGGCTGATTTTCTCTGGTTTCTTCAGGAGATCAACCGAAGAGTAGATTGTTGATGGCGCCAGTGTCGTCGCTTGCAGGGTGATCACTGGAGCACCAGTGCTCGGAGGAGTAGTAGTAGCAGGTTGCGTCGGAGAAGTGGTGTTAGCGGTACCACTAGAGCTTGCGATATTAGGATCGGGTTTTAAACCCGGATTGGCAGACCTAAGACCGTCCATCCTTGTGAGAATTGAGATTGCAACCGAGAGAATGATCTCCCACTGTGGTCGCCAATCTGTAGATGGGGAAAAACGATTTGCTGGTTTTTAAGGAATTGAGGAGACGACCGTACGGAGGAGACTCCTCGAACCGAGCGAAATGTTAAACCTCACACAGATGCACCGCTGCAAAGGGTGTGCTTTAGATTCGAGAGATCAATCTGTAGTACTCCGGCCTAAATCAAGACAATGACCGTTCCAGAGTAAATTCGGTCACAAGAGAGGATGGGTTGATCTGTAGGAGGGAAGCTGGAAATGTGGAATCAATGGTAATCAAAGATTGTGGGTGTGAATTCTGAATATGATAAGCTCTGAGTGATTGAAATTGCTCAATTGAGAGTAGTTGCTCAATTGATGAGTTGATGATCTCGTGTTGTCAGTTTGAGATTGATGATACTGATGATGCTGATTCAATCATGATTCAGAGACTTATTTATATTGCTGGAATTGTAGACACCATGATTCCATGAAGTGTGACAGTTGATGGAATCAAGGAGTGGGGAAGTGGAGATCGTGTTTGAAACCAGTTGCTCAACGTGTGGAGACTTGGTCGATTTTCCACCCACTACCTCGTGAATTCCTTCAACTGATTGCACGACTTGCTCACATTCCATCGTGTGTTTGAACACACGTGCCGTAGACCGCCAGACCAAAACCCTAAGTGATATCCCCCAAGTGACACGATTGACGTCTCGTGGTTTGTTAGTCAATTGATGACTTCGTGGTTTGATGGGACGATGAGTCCATGTAGTTGCTGAGTTGAACATGATGTTCTGAAACTCATGAATTGAACATGTCATGAGACAGAGGTATAGTTCTTACGATGAAGTGAGCAAGTATTGCTCATTCGATGGATCGTTGAATATTGATTGTTGAACCAATATTCCTTGGTTTGAGCAAATATTTATCATCTGAGCAAGTGTTGCTCATGTGATGAATTGTTGAATATTTGATCGTCTGAGCATGTGTTGCTCATCTGATGGATTATTGGCAGCGTACCAAAAATATTAATTAGAATACTGGTCGTTGAACCGAGCATAATTAATAAAATTAATGACCATGAGGCGTCGTAAAATTATTAAGGTTGGAATCTGGAATGATGATCCTTGGATTCAGAAACCCTAATTTGATCAATTGATGATCAATTCATGGTTCGTCAGAATTTAACCATGGGACGAAGGAGGGAGCGACTACATGGGACCGTGGATCAACCATGTAGTGTCCATATGCTCACGTGAGCAAATACGAAGAACTCCTGAAGAGTTGACGATTTGTTGGTGGAAGAATGATTAAATGCTGGCTTAATCATTTATTCAAAATGCTCGTCTGAGCCTTAGGTGAGAAAACCTAATTAATTATGACGAGGCGAGGGACCGACCATGGAGTCATGAAACCGGCCCTGGGTTGTCCGTGACCGCCTGACGATCACTTCATGAAAATCCAAAGTGTTTGGAAGAGTTTTGGACCTAATACGAGCAATTGTGCAAATTAGGTCAAAACTGTGAAAATTGATGGGACCGGCTTCCGTGAGCCAAAGAGCCAATCTTGGTCGGTCAAGATAGCGTGCTCGTGTCCCCAAGGCTCCGCGTCTCAGTCCTGAGAATTTTGATATTTTCTGGCGTGCAATTGAGCATCCATTCGAGAAAATATGCCAAAATTAGGGTTTCGACGAAACTGAGGAAAACACCATGAGATGATGAAAAATAATTATAAAATAAGGAATGAGGAGGCGTGGGACCGCCGTGGTCAAGGCATGGTCGGCCGTCGTGACCACGGTCCGTGGTGCCTTTTCCTTAATTTTATAATATTTTGATGATTTTATGAAAAATTCATGAATTTTGAGAAATTTGATGAATTTAGGGAGTTTCCATGAATTGAAGGAGTTTTCATGAGTTCAGGAAGCAAAAAATATTAAAATAATAAAAACAAGGGCGTGTGGGACCGTGGAGGCATGGCCGGCCGGCTATGGCCGGTCCCACGAGTTTTTCATAATTTTTTAATATTTTTAGGTATTTTTGATGATTTGAGGGAATTTTTCCTAATTTGAGAGAAATACCATGAAATCAAGGAATTTGATGAATTCAAGGAAAATAGGATAATAATAAAATAATAAAGCAAAGGGCTGTGGGACCGGCTAGGGCATGGCCGGCCGGCTAGTGGCCCGGTCCCACAAGTTTTCATATTTTTTTTATTTATTATGATTTGTGCAAAATACCATGAAATCAAGGAGTTTTTCATGAAATGAAATAGAGAAATAATAATAATAATATAATAAAATAATAAGGAACCGTGGGGTGTGGGGCCGGTGGGACCAAGGCATGGCCGGTTGGCCAATGGTCACGCCCCACTCTTTTTTAATTTTATATTATTTTTATGGATTTATGGAAGTACCATGAAACCGAGGAGTTTCCTCGACGAAGGAGATTTGATAAAATGAGAGAATTTTCATCAAATCATGGAAAATAATAAAAATGCATTAAAAATATAAAACTGGCGTGGGATTGACCACGGCACGGTCGGTGGTCGTGTGTCCGTGCTCCCAGCACCCTGGTCAATATTTTTAATTATTTATTATTTTCTTCCTATTTTGCATAGGTTCATCGTTTCGTTGTATTTTTGAAATACTCGTTCGTGCGGTGACTGTTAGTGTATCGTCGTTGAATACACCTTCACCATTTGAATCGGGGCTTACTTAGAGGTAGCTCAGACGCCCGGTTGTTGATTATTTATTACTAATTGTGGAATTCGTGGAGAATAATTCACAAAACTGAGAATAAGATGTTTATTATTAATTCATAGATCAGCTGAGGATTCGACTACGAATTCAGAATAATAAAGTGAGCATTACCATTCCATGGGATCGTAGATTCGACCATAGAATCGGAGTAATAAGATTTATCTATTACCATTTATGAGACCAGTTGTGGATTCGATCATGAAATCTGAGTAATGAGATAATATAGTTATTGTTATTCTATGAGATCAAGCCGTGGATTCGATCATAGAATCAGAACAATTGTTTATTGCCATTCCGTGGGACCAGTCGCAGATTCGACCATGGAATAGGAGCAATTGTTATTGCCATTCCATGGGACCAGTCGTGGATTCGACCATGGAATATGAGAAATTGTAATTAGGAATAATTAACTTTGTGGCTCTATACTAGCAGAGAAAGCTGTCTAGGAGCATTAATTATCCCGATATGAGCTTGTCGGTAAGTCATATCCTTTATATAGTCAGGGTAAACTCGTTGTTTGTTCCTGAAGACGTTATCACTTTATACTGGCAGAGCAAGCTGTCTAGGAGCCGTCCATCTCGTGATACTATATAGAAATAATCACTGAAAGTGTTCAGTATTCATGAGATATGCCGTTGTCCATTCGTAAGACTACATATCTACATGTACTCTGAGAGAAAGTACTCTCCGTTGAGAATTCGATGAGAGACCCATGTCTCGATACTCATGTCTGATTGCGAACCAGAGGCTCATATAATCATGAGTTTACGATTTTAGCCCTTGTTGAAAATCCACCATCTACAAAATTACATAGACATGGAATGAGACTTGCCTGAGCGCGGAACCTCTTGATGAATGTCTATGCATATTTTGCACGTTCTTGCTTCAACCTCGTCGAAATTACTCAAAGTACTCTGATGATGGAATGTCCGTCAAATCTTCTGGACTAGAGCTTTCTTTATTGGAGAGATGTGTAACCAAAGGCGCTTTGTAAGTACTCATCTTTTCATCATGGATCCACGCTCGTCTGCAGGACATGTCATATCCTGGATCTTCTTGATTGATTATTTGAAACCTGGTTTCTGTCCAGGTTGGACTTATGTTCACTTTGAGAATTATGTAGCCATAAGTATTTCCGAGCGCTCCTTCAAGGTCTCTGATTGAGATGGAGCATGAGTATCTTCTTGTCGAGTGATGCATGTGGATCCGATGGTTTTCAGTGGAATGTTATCGATGGAGGTGTCAGCATCGATCAACGTTCTTCCAAATTCGTTTCTTCTGAGATTGACTGTGGTAAGCAGTCCCCAGACGTACATATCTTGGTCTGTGGCTGGAGGCTCAAGAAGTATTTTCGTAATGGACTTCTTGACACGATGTGGTTCAGTACTGTGAACATGTCTCTCCTTTGTTCCTTCGACAGATAACACAATTCATGTTCGACCAAGGATTGAACTACCTCTTTGATAGGTTGTTCATAGAGTGTAAAGGTTCTGACTGGGAGAGGATTCTTGTGTACTCCTTCAGTCCCCAGTTGAAGCTATTGTATATCAACCTTCTCTTTGAAAATGTGCTTCAAAACTCCGCAGTCGCTTGTGGGATGATTGACGAACTTGTGGAAGCAGCAGTAACGAGGACTTTCCATGTCTTCTTCAGTTGGTTCTGTCTTGACATATGGCAACTTGATTGCACCATCTTGGACCCAGGCATCCAGGATTTCGATCACCTCTTCAATGTAAAAAGGAAAGTCAGGTGCTTCTTGATCAGGAACTGTTGTACGTTGGTCAGAGGCTTGTGCATCTTGCTTATCCTTCCTTTGTGCTTTTGAAGGAGCTGAGGTATGCTTGCGCAGAGGTTTGGCTTTCCGTTTTCTTCCTTCTGCAACAGTTTTTGTGGAAGGCTGGAGGTTTTACTGCTTCTTGATCAGACGTCTGCTACCTTGAGTGTCTCGCGGTTCTTCAGCCTTTGTAGCTTTTGTTCTTTCCAGTAAAGCGGGCGCAGTAGTTTCCGATCTCTTCGCCGCTTCATGAAGCTCTGAGAAAGTCTGGAAACGAAGATTTTCCAATAAAGCTCTGTAGACCGGGATCATGTTGTTGATACACAAGTCTACCAGTTGTTGCTCCGTGACGTTTGGATCATGACAGTCCAGGGCCTGGACTCTGAATCTTTTCACGTAGGCATTGGGATGTTCATTGTTCCTCTGAAACATTCTTCCAATATCGGAGAGAGTAGTTTGATCTGACACAAAGAAGTACTTTCTGTAGAAGGCATTAATCATTTCTCCCCAATTGTTGATAGTTCCTGGTGCGATGTTGTTGTACCAGGTGTATGCCCTGCCTTTCAAGGATTTTGAAAATTGTTTGAGGCGAACAACATGGTTATGTTCATGTTCACCCAAGGCTTTCAGGAACCGAGAAACATGTTCCCGAGCATTGCATGTTCCGTCATACAAAGTGAAGGTTGGAGAGGTATAACCTTTTGGAAGACGAATCCTTTGCATAGCAGCAGGGTACGGAGGCTGGTGACGATAGACATGTGGGGTTTTGTATTTTCCACGATTCTCCAGAAGGAGTTCCAAATCCTCCCGAGTGATGAAGTTTGATGACTCCTTCGCTGATGGATTGTCTGCAGCTTTGCGGACTTCATCATCATCCATTGTATGAGTCGGAATTACCTCAGGATCATCGTCTGAGGTTTTTCCTTTTCTTTTCCTTTTTCTTGAGTTTTCTCTAACATCTTGTCAGTGAGAGTCTTCAGATAATTAAACATCTCTGTCTGTGTAGTAGCCATATTGGTTTGATTCTGTGCAAGGATCTCTTGCACTTTGATGAGATCAGCAATGGTAGGTGGTGGGTTTCCTCTGACTTCCTCAGGGTGTCGGACGAACATAGGATGACCTTCCGTGTTAGCATGAGGAGGAGTAATATCATCATCGCCAGTGTTAGAGGTCGGAATTGTTTCCCGGATATCCTCATTGTTGTTGTTGTTGTTGCTACCATCGTTTGTGTTAGGATCTGCGATTGTACGTGACCTAAGATCAACCATCTTGTGAAAGCTTGAGATTACAACCGAGAGATCAATATCCCACTGTGGTCGCTAATCTGTGGATGGGACAAAACGATTTGCTGGTTTTCACGGGATTGAGGAGACGACCGTACGGAGGAGACTCCTTGAACCGAGCGAAATGTTCAACCTCACACATATGCACTGCAAGAAGGGAGTGCTTTGAATTCGAGAGATCAATTTGTAGTACTCCGGCCTAAACCAAGAGAATGGTCGTTCCAGAGTAAATTCAGTCACAAGAGAGGATGGGTTGATCTGTAGGAGGGAAACTGAGAAATGTGTGGAATCAATGGTAATCAAAGATTGTGGGTGTGTTGTGAATTCTGAATAAGATAAGTTCTGAATGACTGAAGTTACTCAGTTGAGAGTAATTGCTCGATTGATGAGGTATTGATCTCGTGTTGTCTGTGAGACGTGAGATTCTTCGTTATTCAATCATGATTTCAGAGACTTATTTATATTGCTGGAATTGTAGACACCATGATCCCATGAAGTGTGATAGTTGATGGAATCAAAGAGTGGGGAAATGGAAATCGTGTATGAAACCAGTTGCTCATCGTGCGGAGACTTGGTTGATTTTCCATCCACTACTTTGTTAACTCCTTCAACTGATTGCACAACTTGCTCACATTCCATCGTGTGTATGAACATACGTGTCGTAGACCGCCAGACCAAAACCCTAGTTAATATCCCCCCATGTGACACGATTGACGTCTCGTGGTTAATTAGTCAGTTGTTGACTTCATGACTTTATGGGACGATGAGTCCATGTATTTGCTGAGTTGAACATGATTTTGCAAAATGTTCTGAAACTCATGAACTGAACGTGTCTGTTGAGACAGAGGTATAATTATCACGTTGATAGTTGAGGCGATCAAGTATTGCTCATTCGATGAATTGTTGAATATTGATAGTTGAACCAATATTCCTTGATTTGAGAAAATATTGCTTATCTGAGCAAGTGTTGCTCGTCTGATGAATTATTGGTAGCGTGACCAAAATAAAATATTAATTAGAATACTGGTAGTTGAACCGAGCATAATTAATAAGAATACTGATCATGAGATCATCGTAAAGTTATTAGTGTTCGAATCTGGAATTATGATCCTTGGACTCAGAAACCCTAATTTGATCAATTGATGACCAATTGATGATTTATTTCAAAATCAACCATGGGACGAAGAAGGGACCGGCTACATGGGATCATGGACCGACCATGAAGCACCCATATGCTCATGTGAGAACATACCAAGGTCTCTTGAAGAGCTGGTGACTTGTTGATGAAAGAATGATTAAATGCTGGTTCAATCATTTCTCCTATAATGCTCGTTTGAGCCTTAGGTGATAAAACCTAATTAATTATGAAGAGGTGAGGGACCGACCAAGGGGTCATGAAATCATCCCTGGGTGGCCACGGGATCGACTGACGATCATTCCATGAAAATCCAAAATTATTTGGAAGAGTTTTGGACCTAATACGTGCAATTGCGCAAATTAGGTCAAATCATGAAAATACGTGGGACCGGATCATTGCGAGACAAGGAGCCAACCCTGGTCGGTCAAGGTAACATGCTCACATTGTCAAAACGTCCGTGTCTCAATCCTGAGAATTTTGATATTTTCTGGCGTGCAGTTGAGCATCCATTCGAGAAAATATGACAAAATTAGGGTTTTGCTGAAACTGAGGAAACTTCATGAGATGAAGGAAAATAATTATAAAATGAAGGAATATATGGCGTGGGACCGCTGGAGCCAAGGCATGGCCGGCCGGCCAGTGACCACGGTCCCATGGTGCCTTTTCCTAATTTTATAATATTTTTCATGATTTTATGAAAATATCATGAAATCAAGGAATTTTGTTGAAATTAAGGAGTTTCCTTAAAGTGAGAGTTTCCATGGGATCAAGGAAGCAAATAATATTAAAATAATAAAATAAGGGTGTGTGGGGATGGCTAGGGAATGGCCGGCTGGCTTGAGCCCGGTCCCACGAGTTTCCTTAATTTTATGTATTTTATGTGTATTTTTCCATGATTTAAAGGAATTTTCATAATTTGAGAGAAATACCATGACATCAAGGAATTTCATGGGATCAAGGAAACCTTAAAAAAATAATAATAAAATAATAGGGCGTGTGGGACCGGCTGAGGCATGGCCGGCCGGCTGGGGCCCGGTCTCATGGGTTTCCCTAATTTTATATTATATTTTCCATGGGTTTGTGAAAATACCATGAGACTAAGGAGTTTTCATGAGTTTAGGTAAATAATAATAAAATAATGAGGAACCATGAGGTATGGGACCGGCTGGGATCAAGGCATGGCCGGTTGGCCAATAATCACGGCCACACAATATTTTCCCTAATTTTATATTATTTCCTTGGTGTGAAGGAAACACCACGAAATCGAGGAGTTTCCTCAAAATGAAGGATATTTGTTCAAATGAAAGGATTTTCATGAGATCAAGGAAAATAACAGAAAATATGACAAAAATATAAAACTGGCGTGGGATTGACCACGGCACGGCCGTCCAGTCGGTGGGCCCATGCTCCCAGCGCCTTAGTCAACATTTTAATTATTTATTATTTTCCTTCCTATTTTGTATAGGTTCATCGTTTCGTCGTATTCTGAAATACTCGTTCGTGCGGTGATTGTTAGTGCATCATCGTTTCGTCAGACGCCCGTGCGTTGAATATTTATTACTAACCCATGGAATTCTGCTGGGAAGAACCATAGATTGAAGTAACGAAATACTGCGAAAATATTTAAATATTTTCGGAAATTCAGTGGATGAATCCAAGAATTTAGGAATAATTAACTTATGCCTCTATACTAGCAGAGCAAGCTGTCTAGGAGCATTAATTATTCTGACATGAGCTTGCTGGAGCTTCATATCCTTTATATAGTCAGGGAAAACTTGTTGTTTGTATCCTGAAGACGTTATCGCTCTATACTAGCAGAGCAAGCTGTCTAGGAGCCGTCAATCTCGTGATTCTATATAGAAATAATTACTGAAGTGTTCAGTATTCATGAGATATGCCGTTGTCTAGCCGAGAGACTACATATCTGCATGTACTCCGAGAGAAAGTATTCTCAGTCAGAGGTTCGATGAGAGACCCGTGTCTCAATACTCACATCTGATTGATGGATCAGGAGTTCGTATAATTATGGGTTTACGAGTTAGTATAATTATGGGTTTACGATTTTAGCCCTTTGTCGAAAATCCACCATCTACAATAATGAAACTTGAGTAGCTCCTATTCCACATGTCTAATCTTCAACATTCCTCGAAATCTTCGTCACTTCCAAGTACTCAAATGATCCCAAAGGTTGTAAGTTTAGTACCATCGTTGTTGAAGATCCGTAGCTATAACAATGAGAAAGCATCGGTCTCGATCATTGTTATACGGTGTCAAATTTCAATTGTATCACAACTTCAACAATAATACTATGGTGATATGTATCACTCCCCCTTAGTCAATACTCCATCTCACATGAAAACCATTCCCCCTTACACAATGATCCGAAAACCATATGTATTTGTAGTGTGAACTACATATTAATTCTCCCCCTTTTTGGCAATAAAATTGGCACAGGTACAAGAACGGGTTCATAATGAAATTTCCGTAAGAGACATTTCATGACTGAGAGAAAAAAACACACACCATCTTAATTAGATGCAATCATATAGCCGAAGATTAACAACATTCATCAAGGAGTTTAAAGATACAAGATAACCCCTCTAAAATTCCACAGCCGCACACTCCTCAAGATATGACCATTAAGCACAAGTTCAAAAGAACTCTCCCCCATTTGATGTCATTCCCGAAAGAACAACAACGAGCGACCTTAATTTCAAGAGAAAAGAAGGATTTTTATTGGACACCAAAACCATGTGAATGATTTTTATATCCAAAACTCAATCAAATTAATCATAAGTAAATCCATGATTAATTTAATTGGAATACATAATCAAAATAAACACAAAAGTGATTAATTTAATTTATTGAGCTCAACATAAGTAAACTTACGGAGCAACGACTAAGTTAACCATACAAGAGAGTGATTGGCTTAATCGTTCATATACTCAACACAAGAGAACTTGTGGAGTAATAACTAAATAATAAAGAGAATGATTAATTTAGTTCTAAAATGCTCAACATAAAGCATCTCACGGAACAACCAACAAAGCTAATCAAAAATAATCAACTTGGTTGTATCGTGCTCAACATAAGATACATTACGGAGCCTCACGGTAATACAAAAAGGATGGATCAATGAAGATCAATATCGTGGAATACACAAGGATTCATTCTTTTGCACGCGCATATACAATAGCAATAGTCCTTGGGTACAAAAGATTTTAACCCATCTTCCGTCAAAGATTGACAATACAGGCTTAACTTTTGTGTATGCCAAAAGTCTATTCATTCTTAAACCAATAAACGAATACCGATCATGAACGACTTTACTTTTGACAAAATATGGGACAACATAGTTCACGGACTTAAACACCAATATCCCAAAATAAATTGCAATATAAAAGATTAAATACTGCAAAACATCATCCTCCAAAAAGTTTTAGAATTTAAACCTAAAAACAAGAAGATGAAAATAATAGCTATGTGTAGTCACAATCATCGCTATTCAAAGCACTAGTTATTCTTCCAACTAAGCCAAAAAGAAGACATACTAGGCACCAAGCGCATCTTCTTCCTCATCAGAGACACTCCAAGATGCTTTAATTATGTTCAATTCTTTCTCGAGCTCGGGAAACTTCGTTGCAATCAAAGACAATTGTTCTTGAACACACTTCACTCTTGAATCAACCTTACACACACCTTTATGATTTTTTTAAAGAAGGATCATGGTAGTAGGGTCACTAAAATCAAGAGAAGCTATTCTTTGTCGCTTGCAAGCATTTTCCCTTATGCGCCTAAAGGTACATGGACGAACCAGTTTGGGAACCCCAAGAGAGTTTCCAATTGAATCACGCCCACGATCACGGCAAAATTGACTAATCAAGCAAGGGTAACCCAACATCTTGACCGGTGAAGTCATCGAAATCATTTCAGAGATAATGAAACCACAAATATCGAGACTTGAAATACCCGAATCAAGGAAATAGACCAATTCCGCAAACTCGTGACTCCACCAAGAATTTTCAATTGTGGAGGGACAAAGATTGGGGATACCAAGTTTTCCAAAAGCCATCAAGGCAATACTAAGATCATTAGTAGTGAACTTTCCTTGACTCCAAACGACCTTCTTGCCACAAATCCCAACCGAGATATCATCACAAGATGGACGTTCATCACTTGGTCTAGGAAGCCGTACGTTCCCCAACAGGATTTTGGCAATCCTTGAAATTAATTCTCTATCAACAAGAAACCTTTCTCTAGCAATCATGGATTTGAATTCCATCTTGTTGTAATCAACATCATGAATATTGTCATAGAAAATCCTTGTAAGAGAATCAAATCCTTGACCAAGACCATCAAAGATATTTCCAAGCTTGAATTTTTTTAAAGCATACCCAATCCTCTTCATTCCCACTAAAAAAATCCAATTTCTTTTCTAGGATGAAACCTTTTGAAGCAATATTATCAAACACTCTAACACAAGAATCATCCACAAACCTAATTCTAAGAGAGTTTTGGTCACAACGAGAATTCAAGCTAGAGGTTTTTGGGTTTTTAGAAATCCTTTTAGTGCTTCTAGAATTCATCATGGGACAAGAAATATGAAAGGATCAAGAGAAAATTACTTACTTGGATTGAATCTTGAACACCCTTTCGTTCAATTTTTCCAATGAAGCTTCAAAGGTGGAAACACACAAAACCCTAGATTCACGTACGCGGACGGGTAAAGAAGAAGACTAGGGTGCGCGAACTTCTTCTTTATAAAGACCACACTTTGGCTTGGACCCGTTCATGAACCGCGACCTATATAAGAAAGATATGATTTTATTAGCCAATTGCACATTAAAGGTTATGCACACCGTGACAACACACAAGTGAATGACAACGGATGCAATAGAAAGCTAAAATTGATATTTAATCACTATAACAAAACTGTACACAACTCAAACCATTTTCTTGCCCCATTCCAAGATATATACAAATGGGGAAATTCCATTGTAGATGGGGAAAAACGATTTGTTGGTTTTTAAGGAATTGAGGAGACGACCGTACGAAGGAGACTCCTCGAACCAAGCGAAATGTTAAACTTCACACAGATGCACCGCTGCAAAGGGGGTGCTTTATATTCGAGAGATCAATCTGTAGTACTCTGGCCTAAATCAAGACAATGACCATTCCAGAGTAAATTCGGTCACAATAGAGGATGGGTTGATCTGTAGGAAGGAAGCTGAGAAATGTGTGGAATCAATGGTAATCAAAGATTGTGGGTGTGTGAATTCTGAATACGATAATCTCTGAGTGATTGAAATTGCTCAATTGAGAGTAGTTTCTCAATTGATGAGTTGATGATCTCGTGTTGTCAGTTTGACGTGAGATTGATGATACTAATGATGTTTCAATCATGATTCAGAGACTTATTTATATTGCTGGAATTGTAGACACCATGATTCCATGAAGTGTGACAGTTGATGGAATCAAGTAGTGGGGAAGTGGAGATCGTGTTTGAAACCAGTTGCTCAACATGTGGAGACTTGGTCGATTTTCCACCCACTACCTCGTGAATTCCTTCAACTGATTGCACGACTTGCTCACATTCCATCGTGTGTTTGAACACACGTGCCGTAAACCACCAAACCAAAACCCTAAGTGATATCCCCCAAGTGACACGATTAACGTCTCGTGGTTTGTTAGTCAATTGATGATTTCGTGGTTTGATGGGACGATGATTCCATGTAGTCGTTGAGTTGAACATGATGTTCTGAAACTCGTGAATTGAACATGTCATGAGACAGAGGTATAGTTCTTACGATGAAGTGAGCAAGTATTGCTCATTCGGTGGATCGTTGAATATTGATTGTTGAACCAATATTCCTTCATTTGAACAAATATTTATCATCTGAGCAAGTGTTACTCATGTGATGAATTGTTGAATATTTGATCGTCTGAGCATGTGTTGCTCGTCTGAGCATGTGTTGCTCATCTGATGGATTATTGGCAGCGTACCCAAAAATATTAATTAGAATACTGGTCGTTGAACCGAGCATAATTAATAAAATTAATGACCATGAGGTCGTCGTAAAATTATTAAGGTTGGAATCTGGAATGATGATCCTTGGATTCAGAAACCCTAATTTGATCAATTGATGAACAATTCATGGTTCGTCAGAATTTTAACCATGGGACGAAGGAGAGAGCGATTATATGGGACCGTGGATCAACCATGTAGTGTCCATATGCTCATGTGAGCAAATACGAAGAACTCCTGAAGAGTTGACGATTTGTTGGTGAAATAATGATTAAATGCTGGTTTAATCATTTATTCGAAATTGCTCGTCTGAGCCTTAGGTGAGAAAACCTAATTAATTATGACGAGGCGAGGGACCAACCATGGAGTCATGAAACCGGCCCTGGGTTGTCCCGTGACCGCCTGACGATCACTTCATGAAAATCCAAAGTGTTTGGGAGAGTTTTGGACCTAATACGAGCAATTGTGCAAATTAGGTCAAAACTGTGAAAATTGATGGGACCGGCTTTCGTGAGCCAAAGAGCCAATCTTGGTCGGTCAAGATAGCGTGCTCGTGTCCCCAAGGCGTCCGTGTCTCAGTCCTGAGAATTTTGATATTTTCTGGCGTGCAATTGAGCATCCATTCGAGAAAATATGCCAAAATTAGGGTTTCGACGAAACTGAGGAAAACACCATGAGATGATGAAAAATAATAATAAAATAAGGAATGAGAAGGCGTGGGACTGCCGTGGTCAAGGCATGGTCGGCCGGTCGTGACCACGGTCCCGTGGTGCCTTTTCCTTAATTTTATAATATTTTGATGATTTTATGAAAAATTCGTGAATTTTGCGAAATTTGATGAATTTTGGGAGTTTCCATGAATTCAAGGAGTTTTCATGAGTTCAAGGAAGCAAAAAATATTAAAATAATAAAACAAGGCCGTGTGGGACCGTGGAAGGCATGGTCGGCCGGCTAGGGCCCGGTCCCACGAGTTTCCCTAATTTTTTAATATTTTTAGGTATTTTGATGATTTGAGGGAATTTTTCCTAATTTGAGAGAAATACCATGAAATCAAGGAATTTGATGAATTCAAGGAAAACTAATAATAAAATAATAAAACAAAGGGGCGTGTGGGACCGGCTAGGGCATGGCCGGCCGGCCAAGGCCCGGTCCCACAAGTTTTCATAATTTATTTTTATTTTATTATTATTTGATGATTTGTGCAAAAATACCATGAAATCAAGGAGTTTTTCATGAAATTAGAGAAATAATAATAATAATAATAAAATAATAATAAGGAACCGTGGGTGTGGGGCCGGTTGGGACCAAGGCATGGCCGGTTGGCCAATGGTCACGCCCCACACTCCTTTCCTTAATTTTATATTATTTTTTATGGATTTATGGAAGTACCATGAAACCGAGGAGTTTCCTCAAGACGAATGAGATTTGATAAAATGAGAGAATTTTCATCAAATCATGGAAAATGATAAAAATGCATTAAAAATATAAAACTGGCGTGGGATTGACCACGACACGGTCGGTCATGTGTCCGTGCTCCCAGCACCCTGGTCAATATTTTTAATTATTTATTATTTTCTTCTCTATTTTGCATAAGTCCATCGTTTCGTTGTATTTTTGAAATACTCGTTCATGCGGTGACTGTTAGTGTATCATCGTTGAATACAGCTTCACCATTTGAATCGGGGTTTACTTAGAGGTAGCTCAGACGCCCAGTTGTTGATTATTTATTACTAATTGTGGAATTCAGTGGAGAATAATTCACAAAACTGAGTAATAAGATGTTTATTATTAATTCATAGGATCAGCTGAGGATTCGACTACGAATTCAGAATAGTAAAGTGAGCATTACCATTCCATGGGATCGTAGATTCGACCATAGAATCGGAGTAATTAAGGTTTATCTATTATCATTTATGAGACCAGTTGTGGATTCAATCATGAAATCGGAGTAATGAGATAATATAGTTATTGTTATTCTATGAGATCAAGCTGTGGATTCGATCATAGAATCAGAACAATTGTTATTGTCATTCCATGGGACCAGTCGTGGATTCGACCATGGAATAGGAGCGATTGTAATTAGGAATAATTAACTTTGTGGCTCTATACTAGCAGAGCAAGCTGTCTAGGAGCATTAATTATCTTGATACGAGCTTGCCGGTAAGTCATATCCTTTATATAGTCAGGGTAAACTTGTTGTTTGTTCCTGAAGACGTTATCACTCTATACTAGCAGAGCAAGCTGTCTAGGATCCGTCCATCTCGTGATGCTATATAGAAATAATCACTGAAAGTATTCAGTATTCATGAGATATGCCGTTGTCCAGTCGTGATACTACATATCTACATGTACTCTGAGAGAAAGTACTCTCCGTTGAGAATTCGATGAGAGACCCGTGTCTCGATACTCACGTCTGATTGCTGAATCAGATCTTCGTATAATTATTAGTTTACGAATTTATCCTTTGTCGAAAGTCCACCATCTACATTAAGTCCCCTTCTTACTGAGGAAAGCTGTGTTCCTCAGTCAGCATTAAATGGTGATTTTCCGGCCATAAATAATAATACCAGTAATTGAACTTAGTCGTAAGTTGAGACGTCACCGGATTTAAAGAGCATGAGCAAACCACGACTTTATGAAGGCTTCAATGTCATGATTGGAGCGTCTTTTGATGAACATAAATTGGTGTTGAACCGCTGGTTTGGACGACAAGTCCGTGGTCGGTTAGGATTCGCGGGTCAGGCCCAATAAGGAAATCCTTAGAAAATTAGGTTTTGGAAATAAAATTGATATAAAAGGGATTAATCCTTTTTTTTATTTTTTCTCATAACCATCTCTCCATCATCTCTGCACCTTCACGCCAGCAGAAGAAGATTCCCGCCGTCGCCGGACCACCACCTGCCGCTGCCGGTCGCCGTCGTTGCCGCAGTTGGCCGATTTCCGGCCGGCGCTCCCAGGTACTTTTTTTTTTGCTGATGTTTATGATCCTCATGAGTTGTTCATGCTTTGATCATGATGAAGTTATATACATGTGTGTATATTAGTGTGAGTTTTATGAAAAAAACCCTCGTTTTTGAAAAACGTATGTTCGTTCAATCGTTAGTTTTGAAAACTAATTATAATCCCTGATTTAGGAGAGATTTTTTTTATAAGAACCTAGGTCCAGTGATAAAACTTAGTTTATGAGTTTTCATGTGTACCAAGGTTTTATCATAAAAGAAGTGAATTTTCATGAAATCGGAATAATCCTTCGTTTTAAAGACAAATAACGATGACACGAAGGAAAATATGTATGATGAAATTGTGTCCAGTGATAAAATTTTGCTTATGAGATTTCATGTAAATACAAAACTTTATTATATGTATGAGATGTGAGCTTTCACAATATTTTTTGAAATAAACCTTCGTTTTAAAGACAAATAACGACGATACGAAGGAAAATAATTTTTTTTAATATATATGTAGCCGTGACATATATTGTGTAAAATATGATGGTATATTTTATTTGCATGAATTTGTTTTCATTAGATAAAATCTTGAGAATTTATGTAAGCAATGTTGCATTAATTGCTGTTTTTTTCGAAAAATCAGAAACGTGGGTTTTGAGGAATCTTCGAAGATAGACAATATATTTATGATGAAATATTTTATTGTTATGAACTTCATAGGTCAGTTGTGTGAATGTTCACATTATGAAAATTGTGTTCGTGATTTTATGAAAAATCATTTTCGAAATTAATAAAGCTTCGTTCGTTTTTTGCAGTTTTCGAAGAGACGAACGATTTTAAGGTGTTAACTCTAGCATTACTATCACTATTGTTAGTGGAAGTATAAAAGGTAAGAGTTAAGAGTTACCATTTTTTTCTGATGTTGGTTTTTTTACATGGTAGTAATCTTTGATCTTCCGGTTCCAGAAAATGTCGAACAACAATAACATCAATTACGATTACTGGTATTCCTTTTCTTCCTCTGGCTCTTCTGATCAGGATTCCGACGCTCATGTATCTAAATCAAAGGCTAGGGTTACCCAGGAAGGGCGAAGCCTAATGTTCCTTTGGGTGAGCGAAGAGTCTCTTTTGCTGAACTCGAAAAGAAAAGAGCTGAAGACAAAAAGGAGGATGCCCGTCAACGTGAAAAAGATCGCACCCGGCGTAAGAGACAGAGGGTTGAGGAGAAGCGTCAATTCTTGGATGGGGTGCCTTCTGATTCTGATGTTGATGCTTCTGAAGGAGAGATCACATGGGAACCATCCGAGCGTTACATTAAGCCTGATCGATATGAAAGAGAGCATCAGAGGACGATGAAGAAAATTGAAGCTGAAGCTGCAGCAGAAGATAACTCGGATTCAGATGATGATGTTATCTTCCGTCCACCGGACTTCACCAATGATCCTGACAGTGACTCTGAAGAAGATGATTCCGAGAAGGACAGTGACGATGAAGCTGACAATTCGGATGAGTCCGACGAGTAGTTTTACTTCCATCTTCTTTAGACGTTAGAGCATTCCCTTTTTAGTCTTCATAGTGGATATCTTTCTTTTGACTGTTTAAACGACTTTACTTCAATTAGACTTTTCTTCTGAATGATGAACATTTTGTTAACGTCGATTTCTTCTAATCCATGACATGGACCAATGTCCATATATCCAAATTCATCGACTTGTCGATTTTCATGAGAAGTAACACACGGCGAGAATTCATGACGTGTACAAGGCCGCGTGGCCTATCCTTTGACCCGTGATGTTCAGTCCCCAGTGTGTTATTTTCCTCCGCGTCTTCGGTATCGATCTTTGAAGCCTAGGGTTTCAGTGAAACTCGTAACTGAGTTGACTATATGACTATCGCCTGATATATATATCTTCAAGACTCCAAATCTATGATCCACGCAAATATTCTTCCATTCCTGAGTCAGTTTCATCGTGCAGAGAAGTTTTGATCCTACCCTCTTGCCGTCATGTCGAGCAATACATTTCTTCTCAAGATGATCTTCAGTCGAAGCGTGAAATAGCAACGTCTATCTCAGTAAGTTGTACACTTCTTCTTCTTCTCCTTTTTGTCTTGTTCAATCGAGATTGTTGATCACAAGAGAATGATTTGTCGTAGGACTGTAAGAAGAATGCTACTCCTCATAATGCAAGGCCTAAGGACTGTTAGAGCTCCTGCCCGGTATGGATCGGCTCGTGCTGAAGCTGGATCGTCTGTAAGTAAACCTATGACTCTTGAGATTGTACTGAGTCCCGGGATTAACACTCCTTCGTTTCATCGTAGGCGGATGTCCGTGTCGTCGTCGATGCTAGAGAGAAAGAGTGGAAAGTCCGTGACCGTGGTTGAGGTTGAGGAAAGCAGTAACCAGGCATGTGAAGATTCTGTAGGATCCGTGGAGACGGAGACGGTGTCCATGCTCGTGAATACCCAACCGCTGGACTTTTATTCGAAGCCCCATTGATTAATACCTTCCCACAATGAAATGGTCGGCGGATTCGTGTTCCCAAATGTCATGCGTCTCTGTACACCAAGATCTGGAAGAAGTATGGTCACATTGCTACCACAGAAGTGTGGAAAGGTTTTCTTCCAACCCTTTTAACCACGGTAGCGGGGCTATTGCCGATCATCGAGGAAATGAATCAGATGCACTTGCGAGACGTCAAAAACCATGAACTGCACCAATGGGATGAAATGATCTCGAATTGTGAGATATTGCGATTCAATGTAAGCTGGCTCCGTCGTCGTCTTGAGATAATCAAGGTTCATAAGGCGGCAGAGGCTGCTGATGCAATTTCCATGAATGCAGCTTTACTGGATGAGGAGAGGATACTGGCTCTGGAGTCAGCAAGGGTTGAGAAAGCGGTCGAAGACTTGAAGGCAAAGACCAAGATTTTTCAGAAGAAGCTTGACGAGGCTTCTTACAGGGATTATCCGTTGCTGGATGGTTTGCTCTGAGTGAGCATTTGTGGTTGTTGTTTTTTGAGTAAATCTGAGTTTCTAGTTAGGTGAAACAGTTGATCATGGTATGAACGAATTTTGCTCATTTATGAAATGTTTAATGAACAAAGGAGCATTCGCATGCTCTTTGGAGGAATGAAATTACATTTTTGAAAATGCTTGAAATGATGAAGAGGTAGTTTGTTTCATGGATCAGGCATAATAAGCTTTGAGCCATTTGCCATTGATGATGTTTCCTTCCTTTCCTCCATTGATTGCTAAAATTTTGTAGTATCCGCTAGACACTGCTTTGATAACAACATATGGCCCTTCCCATTTAGGAGAGAACTTAGGAGCGGACATGTCTTGTTGAATGTGCTTTGCCGTCTTTAATACCAAATCTCCTACTTGAAATGTTCGAGGTCTTACCATTTTGTTGTAGGCTCTGGAGATCCTCTGTTTGTAAGCTTCCACATATTTTTCCACCTTGGTTCTCCTTGATTCCAGCATATCTAGCTCAGCGATTCTTGATCTGGAGATTTCGGCCTCATCCCATTGTACACCACTGGATGCTGCAATCCTGGCTGAGGGAACTTTGATTTCTGCTGGAAGTATGGCGTCGGCTCCATAGACAAGGGAATATGGCGAAGTACCGATCGAGCTCCTTGGTGCAGTTCTGTAAGCCCATAGAGCCATGGGTAATTGCTCATGCCATGATCGAGGATTGTCATGAATCGTCCGACTGATAATCCTGACCAAAGTCTTGTTGGTACTTTCTGCTTGACCATTTCCTTGTGGATAGTAAGGCGTGGAGAAGATTTGTTTGATCCCATATTTATTGAGCAGCTTCTCAACATCTTGATTGGCAAAAGGAGTTCCGTTATCTGTGATGATATGCTTAGGAACTCCGAATCTGCATATTATGTGCTCTTTGATGAAGGCGGCAATCGTAACTCCAGTGGTGCTTCGAAGAGGAATAGCTTCGACCCACTTGGTGAAGTACTCTGTCGCAGTGATGATGTATTCATGTTGTTTTGAAGATGCTGGATTGATCTTCCCAATGATATCTAGTCCCCAGCTGTAGAAAGGCCACGGACTATTCACAGAATTCAACGGGAGACAAGGAGTGTGGATGAGATTACCATGGGTTTGGCATTGGTGACACCTCTGAACGTGTGCGGCTGCATCATCTTCCATGGTTGGCCAATAATATTCTCATGAATTTGAAGAAATAGTTTCCTCTTTCCTTGATGTTCTCCATCATGTACTTCCTTCAGGATTGTAGGGATTTCATGTTCGGCTAAGCACCTCAGTAAATTTCCACCAAAGCTTTTGCGGTATAAGATCCCATCGAGATAGACGAATCTCTTAGCTTTCTGAATGAGTTTGACTGCTTGCTTCTTTTCCAGTGGTAGTTCGTTGTCCCGGAGGTATTTGATGTAAGGCTCCCTCCAGTCCCCAGTGTGGTGGACCGTCAAAACCCAAGTGATGAGGAGGTGTTTGGCAATCAGGACAAGATCCTTGTAAAGCTCTTGACTGAGTCTCCATGGATGGCCAGTAGTACCCCATTCTTTGAAGCTTTCTGTAAAGTGTTACCACTAACGTTTGCCCACAGACTTCCTCATGTATGCGCTTGAGCTGTTCTTCCGCTTCGTCGCTCCCAAGACATCGTGATAGAGATCCATCAGGGTTTCGATAGTATAGCCCTCCATGAAGCAAGAAGTAGTTCTTCAATTCCTTGATGACTTGGCCTTCTGAAATAGAGCTGCTCAATTCATGAATGATGGGTGCTCGCCAATCGTTCGCTGGAATGTCTTCGATCTGAGTGAGCCAAGTTGAAGATATGTACGCCTCTGTACAGTGATCGTTTTCTGTGCTCCTTCGAATTGCAGCTTGGAGGCGAGAGTTGCTAGGCAATCAGCATGCCTATTGTTAGTCCGTCCAGTATGGACGATCGTTGCGTCAGCAAAATAGGTCAACAGTCGCTGAGCTTCGGTTCTGAATGGAGCAAGTGTGATTTTTTGAGAGAATACGTTCCATTCATCTGGTTGACCAATAATTTTGAATCTCCCCTTATCTCGAGGTGTGTTGCTCCTGCTTGCTTGGCCAAGGATAATCCTAATAGGAAGGCTTCATATTCCGCTGAGTTGTTGGTGCAGTGGAAATCCAACTTGAACGAATGTGAGAAAACTTCACCAGATGGAGACACCAGCACTATGCCCGCTCCTCCGGTGTCACTACTAGGGGTGGCAGATCCATCAAAGTATAGAAGCCATGTTTCTTCCTTGATGACCAAGATGTCTGGGAATTCGCCGGCACTTCTTCATGTAGTTGTTGTGTCTTCCCCTGGAAAAGCGGCGAGCAAGTCTGCGACCGCTTGACCTTTGATGGCTTTAGGTGGCGTGCAAGCTATGTCAAATTCTGACATCTGGAGTAGCCACTTCGCTGGTCTCCTATCAAGGCTGGCTTTGATAGCAAGAACTTTATGGGATCAGCTTTGGAGATGAGTACGACCCTGTTAGATAGTAAGTAATGTCTGAACTTCTGGATTGCATGTACCAATGCCAGGCATGCCCTTTCGGCCTTTGGATATCGGAGTTGAGCATCTCTCATTGTGCGGCTGAAGTAGTAAATCGGTCGTTCGACGCCTTCGTCGTCTTCCTGAGCGAGGAGTGCGCCGATGGCGACGTCACTGGAGGCTGTGTAAAGAATCAGAGGTCGTCCCTGCACTGGAGACCTCATGACGGCCGGTGACAATAATATCTGTTGTATTTTATGGAAAGCTTCTTGTTGAACAGCTGTCCAGGTGAAGCTTGCTCCTTTCTTCAGCAGAGGTGTGAACGAAGCAATGAGTTGAGCTAATCCAGGAATGAAGCGTCGAATAATTTACCTTGCCCATAAAGCTCTGTAGTTCCTTCACGGTACGTGGAGGAGGCATGGTGGTAATAGCTTTTGCCTTGTCGGGTCGACTTTGATCCCTTCAGCCGTGACCAGGAATCCTAAGAATTTTCCGGAAGAAACTCCGAATGCGCACTTTAAGGATTCATTTTTAATTTGTATTCTCTGCACCTTTCAAACACCTGCCTTAGAACTTCGAGATGAGATGCTCGAGTCTTCGATTTTACCACCACATCATCAACATAGTCTTCTACTTGCTTGTGCATCATGTCGTGGAATATGGCAGTCATGGCTCGTTGATAGGTGGCACCAGCATTCTTTAATCCAAAGGGCATCACAGTGTAGTGAAAATTCCCAATGGGAGTACGGAACGCAGTCTTGTTGGCGTCATGTTCATACATCTTGATCTGGTTGTACCCACTATAGCCGTCCATGAATGAGAACATACCGTGACCACTGGTTGCATCGACGAGCATGTCAATGTTGGGTAGAGGAAAAATCCTTTGGACAACATTTATTCAAGTTCCTGAAGTCGACACAACATCTGATTTGACCATTTTTTCTTCTTAACAGGTACCACATTTGCTAGCCACGTTGGATGAAGAATAGGCTTGATGAACCCTGCTGCCAACAGTTTCTGGATTTCGACCTTGATTTCTCCTCGACTTCGTGTCTAAATTGCTGGGCGGTTGTTTGACAGCTTTGGAACCAGGGACGATGTGCAGGTGATGGGTGACGAGTTTGTCATCCAGACCCGGCATTTCTTCGTACGTCCAGGCGAAGACATCTTGATATTCTTTCAATAATTTTACCAGCTCGGTCCGCTCCTCTGGTGATAGCGCTGAACTGATCAGGATTGGCCTTGGATCGTCTTCAGTCCCAATGTTGATTGTTTCAAGATCGTCAGTGGTAGAGTCAGTGCCGTCCTGTAGTTGTCGTGGGGCATCTTGGACTTCTTCTTCAAGTGATAGCTCACTCTGACACGATTCTTCATGGTGGGGAGACTTTTCATCGTTCTCCCCGATTAATTGCTAATCTTTCCGTCGGCGATAAATGACTCTCCCTTCTACGTCTCGATCGGTCGTGAAGTTTGTCCCTGGAGTTGAGACTTGATCATTATGGCGTTTAGTCGGTGTAGTAGGTGACTTGATCATTTTAGCAGCTGAGGACGACGATCGTTATCACCTTCTCGAGTCTTCCAGATTGGAAGTGGAGTATGAATCCTGCTTGGAGGTTCCGGGACGCCTTTTTGAGATTCAAGGAACTCAGTATCATAGACGGGAGCATAAGGAGATGATGAAGCCGGAATGCGAACGATCTTGTTGTCGAGCAGGGCCTTCATGCATTGATGGTATGTTGAAGGAACCACCTTGTTATCATGGAGCCATGGGCGTCCCAGTATTATGTGGTAGTCAGGTTCTTGCTCGATCACATGAAACTTGCTTTCGATCGAATCCCCCCCTCAAATCTATGTATGCATATCCATATGTATGGCTTTGACTTCCTTCAAATCCTGTCATTAGGATGGGATAGCGAACGATTTTACCTTGTGGGAACCTGGCCATCCTGAGAGTCTTCATAGTGACAATGTTGGTAGAAGCACCGGTGTCAACAAGAGCTCTTCTAAATTCGGTGCCTTTGATGAAACCAGTGACATACAATGCTCGGTTGTGTCCTTCATCCGTCATGCGATCTTCTTCTCCAAAAGAGATGTTGTCGATCGAATGCCAGGCACTAGGGAGACTTCTTCAACTGATGGTGTTGGTGGCGTTATTTGCACGCTGGATGATATCTGGTTGAGTGCTGAAAATGTGTCTGTGCGCTGATCCCTGGAGAAGTGCAGGAGTTCACATAGATTTTCGATCAAATGTGTGACCTCTTGTTCCACCGGCTTCTCGTATGTGGTGAAGCTGTTGATTTGAGGGTCAGATGACGCTTCAGTCCCCGGTGTTGGCTTCTGGAGCGGAGTACCGCCTAACTCGGATGTTAATGATGAGAAAGTCGAGGATGTGGTTTATCGTCTCCTTCATCAGGTCCATGTTCCTGGTATGGACCTCTAGGATTTGAGCCAACTCTGCCAAAGTCGGGATCCCTCTGCCTTCCATGCCGCCAGGTGTAACATGAGGAATGTTGCCGTTTGAAATATTCTGATCTGAATTAGTTGAATTAGTCCTAAGACCAACCATCTTGTGAGATTGTTAGATTGCAACCGAGAGATTAATCTCCCACTGTGGTCGCCAATCTGTAGATGGGGAAAAACGATTTGCTGGTTTTTAAGGAATTGAGGAGACGACCGTACGGAGGAGACTCCTCGAACCGAGCGAAATGTTAAACCTCACACAGATGCACCGCTGCAAAGGGGGTGCTTTAGATTCGAGAGATCAATCTGTAGTACTCCGGCCTAAATCAAGACAATGACCGTTCCAGAGTAAATTCGGTCACAAGAGAGGATGGGTTGATCTGTAGGAGGGAAGCTGAGAAATGTGTGGAATCAATGGTAATCAAAGATTGTGGGTGTGTGAATTCTGAATACGATAAGCTCTGAGTGATTGAAATTGCTCAATTGAGAGTAGTTGCTCAATTGATGAGTTGATGATCTCGTGTTGTCGATGACGTGAGATTGATGATACTGATGATTTCAATCATGATTCAGAGACTTATTTATATTGCTGGAATTGTAGACACCATGATTCCATGAAGTGTGACAGTTGATGGAATCAAGGAGTGGGGAAGTGGAGATCGTGTTTGAAACCAGTTGCTCAACGTGTGGAGACTTGGTCGATTTTCCACCCACTACCTCGTGAATTCCTTCAACTGATTGCACGACTTGCTCACATTCCATCGTGTGTTTGAACACACGTGCCGTAGACCGCCAGACCAAAACCCTAAGTGATATCCCCCCAAGTGACACGATTGACGTCTCGTGGTTTGTTAGTCAATTGATGACTTCGTGGTTTGATGGGACGATGAGTCCATGTAGTCGTTGAGTTGAACATGATGTTCTGAAACTCATGAATTGAACATGTCATGAGACAGAGGTATAGTTCTTACGATGAAGTGAGCAAGTATTGCTCATTCGATGGATCGTTGAATATTGATTGTTGAACCAATATTCCTTGGTTTGAACAAATATTTATCATCTGAGCAAGTGTTGCTCATGTGATGAATTGTTGAATATTTAATCGTCTGAGCATGTGTTGCTCGTCTGATGGATTATTGGCAGCGTACCCAAAAATATTAATTAGAATATTGGTCGTTGAACCGAGCATAATTAATAAAATTAATGACCATGAGGTCGTCATAAAATTATTAAGGTTGGAATCTGGAATGATGATCCTTGAATTCAGAAACCCTAATTTGATCAATTGATGATCAATTCATGGTTCGTCAGAATTTTAACCATGGGACGAAGGAGGGACCGATTACATGGGACCGTGTATCAACCATGTAGTGTCCATATGCTCACGTGAGCAAATACGAAGAACTCCTGAAGAGTTGACGATTTGTTGGTGAAAGAATGATTAAATGCTGGTTTAATCATTTATTCGAAAATGCTCGTCTGAGCCTTAGGTGAGAAAACCTAATTAATTATGGCGAGGCGAGGGACCGACCATGGTGTCATGAAACCGGCCCTGGGTTGTCCCGTGACCGCCTGACGATCACTTCATGAAAATCCAAAGTGTTTGGGAGAGTTTTGGACCTAATACGAGCAATTGTGCAAATTAGGTCAAAACTGTGAAAATTGATGGGACCGGCTTCCGTGAGCCAAAGAGACAATCTTGGTCGGTCAAGATAGCGTGCTCGTGTCCCCAAGGCGTGGCGTGCAATTGAGCATCCATTAGAGAAAATATGCCAAAATTAGGGTTTCGACGAAACTGAGGAAAACACCATGAGATGATGAAAAATAATTATAAAATAAGGAATGAGGGGGCATGGGACCGCCGTGGTCAAGCCATGTCGGACGGTCGTGACCACGGTCCCGTGCTTCCTTTTCCTTAAATTTATAATATTTTGATGATTTTATGAAAAATTCATGAATTTTGAGAAATTTGATGAATTTTGGGAGTTTCCATGAATTGAAGGAGTTTTCATGAGTTCAAGGAAGCAAAAAATATTAAAATAATAAAACAAGAGCGTGTGGGACCGTGGAAGGCATGGCTGGCCGGCTAGGGCCCGGTCCCACGAGTTTCCCTAATTTTATAATGATTTTATGAAAAATTCATGAATTTTGAGAAATTTGATGAATTTTGGGAGTTTCCATGAATTGAAGGAGTTTTCATGAGTTCAAGGAAGCAAAAAAATATTAAAATAATAAAACAAGGGCGTGTGGGACCTTGGAAGGCATGGCCGTCCGGCTAGGGCCCTGTCCCACGAGTTTCCCTAATTTTTTAATATTTTTAGGTATTTTGATGATTTGAGGGAATTTTTCCTAATTTTAGAGAAATACCATGAAATCAAGGAATTTGATGAATTCAAGGAAAACTAATAATAAAACAAATGGACGTGTGGGACCGGCTAGGGCATGGTCGGCCGGCCAAGTCCCGGTCCCACAAGTTTTCATAATTTATTTTATTTTATTATTATTTGCTGATTTGTGCAAAAATACCATGAAATCATGGAGTTTTTTCATGAAATTAGAGAAATAATAATAATAAGAATAAAATAATAAGGAACTGTGGGTGTGGGGCCGGTTGGGACCAAGGCATGGCCGGTTGGCCAATGGTCACGCCCCACACTCCTTTCCTTAATTTTAAATTATTTTTATGGATTTATGGAAGTACCATGAAACCGAGGAGTTTCCTCAAGACGAAGGTGATTTGATAAAATCAGAGAATTTTCATCAAATCATGGAAAATAATAAAAATGCATTACAAATATAAAACTGGCGTGGGATTGACCATGACACGGTCGGTCGGTCGTGCGTCCGTGCTCCCAGCACCCTGGTCAATATTTTTAATTATTTATTATTTTCTTCTCTATTTTGCATAGGTTCTTCGTTTCGTTGTATTTTTGAAATACTCGTTCGTGCGGTGACTGTTAGTGTATCATCGTTGAATACACCTTCACCATTTGAATCAGGGTTTACTTAGAGGTAGCTCAGACGCCCGGTTGTTGATTATTTACTACTAATTGTGGAATTCAGTGGAGAATAATTCACAAAACTGAGTAATAAGATGTTTATTATTAATTCATAGGATCAGCTGAGGATTCGACTACGAATTCAGAATAATAAAGTGAGCATTACCATTCCATGGGATCGTAGATTCGACCATAGAATCAGAGTAATTAAGGTTTATCTATTATCATTTATGAGACCAGCTGTGGATTCGATCATGAAATCGGAGTAATGAGATAATATAGTTATTGCTATTCTATGAGATCAAGCTGTGGATTCGATCATAGAATCAGAACAATTGTTATTATCATTCCATGGGACCAGTCGTGGATTCGACCTTGGAATAAGAGCGATTGTAATTAGGAATAATTAACCTTGTGGCTCTATACTAGCAGAGCAAGCTGTCTAGGAGCATTAATTATCCTGATACGAGCTTGCCGGTAAGTCATATCCTTTATATAGTCAGGGTAAACTTGTTGTTTGTTCCTGAAGACGTTATCGCTCTATACTAGCAGAGCAAGCTGTCTAGGAGCTGTCCATCTCGTGATGCTATATAGAAATAATCACTGAAAGTATTCAGTATTCATGAGATATGCCGTTGTCCAGTCGTGAGACTACATATCTACATCTACTCTGAGAGAAAGTACTCTCCGTTGAGAATTCGATGAGAGACCCGTGTCTCGATACTCACGTCTGATTGTTGAATCAGAGCTTCGTATAATTATGAGTTTACGAATTTAGCCTTTGTCGAAAATCCACCATCTACAGCCATCACTGTTACCAAGAGGCATAATGCGCCGAGGAATTCTCATGCGACATTTCTGGTTGATATGTGTGAACAGTCCCTGTAGTATAATCAAAGTAATGATGATAGTATGGGAAGTTAGAGCTTTCTATCCTTTGTTTGTTCTGGCTAGAAGGAAAATACTTACGATTTCTAGGTTGCATAGTATCAACATATTCAACACATACATAACCCTTTTCGGAACGATTCTTAGACTTAACAGTTTTAAGTTTTTCTAAGAATTTAAAAACGCCTTCGAAAGCTTTGAATAGATCTCTATCAATTGATCCACCACGATAGTATTCCTCATAGAGATCAAGAGTTAATCTAGTGAGGTTCCATATCCTTGAGCGTGTCGATCGTTTTCTCAATCTTTCCTTCTTTTTATTTTTTCCTTTTGATTGATTCTTAACATCTAAATCTTCCCTTTTAGATGAAGTAAGATTATCATGAGAACCGGAGGTTTTAACCATAATAATCTTTGAACAATATTTAAGGAAATCTGGTGTGCGCTACAGATGCCAAGAGCAAGTTTTCCAAAGAAATTTCCCATGGGACAATTTTTAAGGAACGAACAAACACAAACTTATTAGGTTTAAGGTGTTTGCCTGCTCTGATACCAATTGAAAAAGCGGGGGTCTAACAACACCACCCAATATTTCTCTTAGCAATCTGTATGTACTAACTCCGAAATACTTTCTAGAGAATCAACTAGACAGTCAGACTCAATCTAGGTAAAAGTATCTCAAGGAGTTAATATCTCTCTCTTGTTTTGATTTACTCAAGCTAATAGAAATCATCGAGTCCTAATCAAACACAAGGAATAACTTGAACGGTACCAAAGACCGATGTCCAAGGATCAATCAATGACAATCAACAATCAAAGGTTGGATTATACTAATTGATGATCTAACGCACAACCTGTATTATTTCAATTATAAAGATAAACAAAATAATGCAGAAAATGAAATAACATAGACACCAGAAATTTTGTTAACGAGGAAACCGCAAATGCAGAAAAACCCCGAGACCTAGTCCAGATTGAATACACACTGTATTAAGCCGCTCTAAACTAACTTCGGACTGGACAATAGTTGAACCCCAATCAGTCTCCCACTGATCCAAGGTACAGTTGTACTCCCTACGCATATGATCCCAGCAGGATACTGCGCACTTGATTCACTTAGCTGATCTCACCCACAACTAAGAGTTGCTACGACAAAAAATCGCAGGCTTTAACAATAAACAAACCTGTCTCACACAGACAAGTCTATCAAAGGATCAATCTTTCTCCCACAGAAAAAACCTAAAGTTTTTGTTCCGTCTTTTGATAATAATCAAGGTGAACAGGAACCAATTGATAATCCGGTCTTATATTCCCGAAGAACAGTCTAGATTAATCAATCACCTCACAACAATCTTAATCGTATGGTAGCGAAACAAGATGTCGTGGAATCACAAACAATAAGACGAAGGTGTTTGTGATTATTTTTTATATCTTGCCTATCGGAGAAATCAAACAATCTCTAGCCAATCAATAGGATTGTACTATTACGATAAAAGATGCAAGATCAGATCACACAACCACGATGAAAGTAGTATCGGTCTGGCTTCACAATCCCAATGAAGTCTTCAAGTCGTTAACCTGGTTTTAGAAGAAGAAAACCAAAGGTTAAAGGAGAACCGACTCTAGCACGCAAACTAGTAGCACACGTAAGGTGTGGGGATCAGTTTTGCAGAGTTGCTAGATGTCCCCATATATAGTCTTTCAAATCAGGGTTTTGCCTTAGTTACAAAGAAATCAATATCCACCGTTAGATGAAAACCTAATTTAGATTCAAGCTAATATTTCTCAACCGTTAGGTCGAAAACTTAGCTTGTCATACACAAATGACTGTACGCTTCTAGGTTTGTTAACCGCACCTAAACGTGTACATTGTTGGTTCAACAATAGTCTAACTAAAAAGGTTAACCATAAGAGCATTTCATACCAACCATGTTCTTCTTCACCATAACTAGTTCAAATGACTCAAATGAACTAGTTAAGAGAGTTGTTCAATTGCAAGGAAATCTTATGTAACTACACAAGACACAATTGAAGCAAAGATGATTTGATTCACAAGAATCGGTTCATGAACTTTAATAGCCACGGTTTGCAAAAGCATTCCTTAGTCTTTTAAGATTAAGTTCAGAGATCATCTTTAGATATATAACCTTCTCAAGTTCGCAGACTAGGTTCGCGGACTTAAGACACCGGACAGAGTTTACAAACTCTAACAGAAATTCTCGGGTTCGAAAACTTCGCCGGTTCGCGAACTGGGTTCACGGATTTGGCTCACCGCAAGTAGTTTGTCAAATCTAGCAGAAATTCTCGGGTTTGAGAACTTCGGCAGTTCGCGGACTGAGTTCGTGGACTTGGCACTTTCCATACTTCCGGTTCTCTTGATCAACAAAGTTCGAGAACTTCGGTTCAAGGAATACATTGGTTATGTAATCTAAACTCTCATTCCAATCATTGAAAAATTCTTAGAGGACGTTATATAGTTGTTACACCATTTTTCGTCAAAGCAATTTTCAAAGTGATTGAAACATTCATGACTTTCGTCACTATGTAAAGATAAACTTGGTCGAAGGCAAAAGTGAAAAAGCGGGGGTCTAACAACACCACCCGGTAATTCGATTAGCAATCTGTATGGACTAACTCCGAAAAACTTTACTAGAGATTCAACTAGACAATCAGACTCAATCTAGATAAAAGTATCTCAAGGAGTTAATATCTCTTTCTTGATTTGATTTTTACTCAAGCTAAAAACAATAGCGAGTCTTTATAAAATACAAGGAATAACTTGGACGGTCCAAAGACCAACGTCCAAGGATCAATCAATATCAATCAACAACCAAAGGTTGGATTTCCAATTGATGATCACGAACGCACAACCTGTTTTATTTAAATTATATAAAATATAATGCGGAAAAGAAATAACACAGACACCACAAGTTTTGTTAACGAGGAAACCGCAAATGCAGAAAACCCCGGGACCTAGTCCATATTGAATACACACTGTATTAAGCCGCTACAGACACTAGCCTACTCCAAGCTAACTTCGGACTGGACTATAGTTGAACCCCGATCAGTCTCCCACTGATCCAAGGTACAATTATACTCCTACGCCTCTGATCCCAGCAGGATACTACGCACTTGATTCCCTTAGATGATCTCACCCACAACCAAGAGTTGCTACGACCCAAAATCGCAGGCTTTAACAATAAACAAATTTGTCTCACACAGACAAGTCTATCAAAGGATAAATCTGTCTCCCACAGATAAACCCTAGGTTTTGTTTCGTCTTACGATATAAAATCAAGGTGACAGGAACCAATTGATAATCCGGTCTTATATTCCCGAAGAACAACCTAGATTAATCAATCACCTATCTACAATCCTTCCTGACTACACAAGCGGATTGTCAAGTAATCACAAACAGTGAGACGAAGATGTTTGTGACTTCTTTATCTTGCCTATCGGAGAACTCTCACGATCTCAAGTCAATCAATCGATTGTACTCGTACGATAGAAGATGCAAGATCAGATCACACAACTACGATAAAGTCTTTAAGTCGTTAACCTGATTTTAGAGAAGAAAATCAAAGGTTAATGGAGATCCACTCTAGCGGGCGCACTAGTAGCACACAGACGTGTGGGGATTAGTTTTGCACAATGCTAGATGTCTCCTTTATATAGCCTTCAAATCAGGGTTTTGCCTTAGTTACAAAGCAATCCATATTCACCGTTAGATGAAAACTTGATTTAGATTCAAGCTAATATTTCTCAACCGTTAGATCGAAAACTTAGCTTGTCACACACACTTGGGTAGAAGTTTACTGGGTTTGTGAAAACCATGCCCAAACGTGTACGTGTATGTTGGTTCAACATAGTAACCCAAAAAGGTCAACCATATGAGCATTTCATATTAACCTTATTCTTCTTCACCATAACTAGTTCAATTAACTCAAATGAACTAGTTAAAGAGTTGTTCAATTGCTATGAGATCTTATGTAACTACACAAGACACAATTGAAACAAAGATGATTCGATTCGATTGAATCGGCTCATGAACATTATATCCACGGTTTGCATAAAGCATTCCTTAGTAATTTAATGTTTCATGTTCAGAGCACATCTTTAGATCATAACCTCTTAAGTTCACAAACAAGTTCGCGGAATTAAGTTAATCGGCTGAGTTTTCCAAACTCAATAGAAATTCTCGGAAAGAGAACTTCCGCCAGTTCGCGGACTGAGTTCGCGGACTGAATCTGCGGACTGGGTTCGCGGACTTGGCAAGCCAATTCCACAATCCTCCCGATTTCTCTTGATCAACAAAGTTCGAAAACTTCGGTTCAAGGAATACATGGTTATGTAATCTAAACTCTCATTTCAATCATTGAGACATTCTCAGAGGACGCTATGTAGCCGTTATTCACAGACCGATTCACATCAGGGCAATTCTCAAAGTGATTGAAACTTTTCATGACTTTCGTCACTAGGTGAAGATAAACTCGATCAAAGCGAAACGCTTTACCAACACACGATTTCGAGATAAAAGATAAGCAATGAATGCTCGGCTCGAAATGTCAAATGTGTATGATCTACTCTATATAGCATGCGACTTTTGTCTCATAAGAAGTAGGAGATAGAATAGATAGACTTTTGAGTGATAGATAAGTTCAAGTATCCACATACCTTTTTGTTGATGAAGTTCCACGGTTCCTTGTATAGATCTTCGTCGTTGTATGATGAATCGCCATGAAGTCCTTGAGCTCAACTGCACTTTTCTATCCTAGTCCGAGACTTAGCTATGTAGGCTAGAAATCAAGACTCATAGTTTTGATCACTAACATTAACAAACATGCTTGAGATAGTAACGCATGCGAGGTCGACCGAGCTATGCTCTAACAAAAATCTTACCAACACATATTTCGAGATATAGATAGGCGAGGTATACTCGGCTCGAAATACCAAATGTGTATAATCTAGTCTATATATATAGCATACGAATTTTGTCTCAAAGAGTAGGAGATAGAATAGATAGACTTTTGAGTGACAGATAAGTTCAAGTCTCCACATACCTTTTTGTCGAGAAGTTCCACCGGTTCCTTGAGTAGTCCTTATACTTGTATGATGAATCGCCATGAAGTCCTTGATCTCAATTACACTTACTATCCTAGTCCGAGACTTAGCTATAAGAGACTAGAAAACAAGACTTATAGTTTTGATCACTAACATTGACAAACATGCTTGAGATAGCAACGCATGCGAGTTTGACCGAGCAGTGCTCTAACAATCTCCCCCTTTGTCAATTTTTGTGACAAAACTATCAATACATATGAAATACAAAAAAGACAATGAAACTTTAGTATCTCCTATTACAGATGTCTAATCTTCAACATTCCTCGAAATCTTCGTCACTTCCAAGTACTCCAATGATCCCAAAGGTTGTAAGTTTAGTATCATCGTTGTTGAAGATCCGTAGGTATAACAATGAGAAAGCATCGGTCTCGATCATTGTTATACAGTGTCATAGTATTATTACACAGTGTCAAAGCTCAATGGTATCACAACTTCAACAATAATACTATGGTGATATGTATCACTCCCTCTTAGTCAATACTCCATCTCACATGAAAACCACTCCCCCTTATACAACGATCCGAAAATCATATGTATTTGTAGTGTGAACTACATATTAATTCTCCCCCTTTTTTTCAATAAAATTGGCAAAGGTACAAGAACGGGTTCATAATGAAATTTCCGTAAGAGACATTTCATGACTGAGAGAAAGAAACACACACCATCTTATTTAGATGCAATCGTATAGCCGAAGCTTAACAGCATTCATCAAGGAGTTCAAAGATACAAGATAACCCCTCTAAAATTCCACAGTCGCACACCCCTCAAGATATGACCATTAAGCACAAGTTCAAAATAACTCTCCCCATTTGATGTCATTCCCGAAAGAACAACAACGAGCGACCTTAATTTCAAGAGAAAAGAAGGATTTTTATTGGACACCAAAACCATGTGAATGATTTTTATATCCAAAACTCAATCAAATTAATCATAAGTAAACTCATGATTAATTTAATCGAAATACATAATCAAATTAAACACAAAAGTGATAAATTTAATTCATTGTGCTCAACATAAGTAAACTTACGGAGCAACGACTAAGTTAACCATACAAGAGAGTGATTGGCTTAATCGTTCATATACTCAACACAAGGGAACTTGTGGAGTAATAACTAAATAACCAAGAGAATGATTAATTTAGTTCTAAAATGCTCAACATAAAGTATCTCACGGAACAACCAACAAAGCTAATAAAAAATAATCAGCTTGGTTGTATCGTGCTCAACATAAGATACATTACGGAGCCTCACGGTAATACAAAAAAGATGGATCAATGAAGATCAATACTGTGGAATACACAAGGATTCATTCTTTTGCACACGCATATACAATAGCAATAATCCTTGGATACATAAAATTTTAACCTATCTTCCGTCAAAGATTGACAATATAGGCTTAACTTTTGTGTATGTCAAAAGTCTATTCATTCTTAAACCAATAAACAAATACCGATCATGAACGACTTTACTTTTGACAAAATATGGGACAACGTAGTTCACAGATGTAAACACCAATATCCCATAATAAGTTGCAATATAAAAGATTAAATACTGCAAAACATCATCCTCCAAAAAGTTTTAGAATTTAAACCTAAAAACAAGAAGATGAAAATAATAGCTATGTGTAGTCACAATCATCGCTATTCAAAGCACTAGTTATTCTTCCAACTAAGCCAAAAAGAAGACATACTAGGCACCAAGCGCATTTTTTTCCTCATCGGAGACACTCCAAGATGCTTTAATTGTGTTCAATTCTTTCCCGAGCTCGGTAAACTTCGTTGCAATCAAAGACAATTGCTCTTGAACACACTTCACTCTTGAATCAACCTTACACACACCTTTATGAATTTTTTGAAGAAGGCTCATGGTAGTAGGGTCACTAAAATCAAGAGAAGCGATTCTTTGTCGCTTTCAAGAATTTTCCCATATGCACCTAAAGGTACATGGACGAACCGGTTTGGGAACCCCAAGAGAGTTTCCAATTGAATCAGACCCACGATCACGACAAATTTGACTAATCAAGCAAGGGTAACCCAACATCTTGACCGTTGAAGTCATCGAAATCATTTGAGAGATAATGAAACCACAAATATCGAGACTTGAAATACCCGAATCAAGGAAATAAACCAATTCCGCAAACTCGTGACTCCACCAAGAATTTTCAATTGTGGAGGGACAACGATTGGGGATACCAAGATTTACAAAATACATCAAGGCAATACTAAGATCATTAGTAGGGAACTTTCCTTGACTCCAAAGTACCCTCTTGCCACAAAGCCCAACCGAGATATCATCACAAGATGGATGTTCATCACTTGGTCTAGGAAGCTGTACGTTCCCCAACAGGATTTTGGTAATCCTTAAAATTAATTCTCTATCAACAATAAACCTTTCTCTACCAATCATGGATTTGAATTCCATCTTGTTGTAATCAACATCATGAATATTGGCATAGAAAATCCTTGTAAGAGAATCAAATCCTTGACCAAGACCATCAAAGATATTTCCAAGCTTGAATTTTTTAAAGCATACCAAATCCTCTTCATGCCCACTTGAAAAATCCAATTTCTTTTCTAGGATGAAACCTTTTGAAGCAATCTTATCAAGCACTCTAACACAAGAATCATCCACAAACCTAATTCTCAGAGAGTTTTGGTCACAAGGAGAATTCAAGCTAGAGGTTTTTGGGTTTTTAGAACTCCTTTTAGTGCTTCTAGAATTCATCATGGGACAAGAAATATGAAAGGATCAAGAGAAAATTACTTACTTGGATTGAATCTTGAACACCCTTTCTTTCAATTTTTCCAATGAAGCTTCAAAGGTGGAAACACACAAAACCCTAGATTCACGTACGCGGACGGGTAGACTAGGGTGCGCGAACTTCTTCTTTATAAAGACCACACTTGGGTTTTGACCCGTTCATGAATCGATACCTATATAAGAAACATAGGATTTTATTAGCCAATTGCACATTAAAGGTTATGCACTCTGTGACAACACACAAGTGAATGACAATGAATGCAATAGAAAGCTCAAATTGATATTTAATCACTATAACAAAACTGTACACAACTCAAACCATTTTCTTGCCCCATTCCAAGATATATACAAATGGGGAAATGCCATCATTGTTACCAAGAGGCATAATGCGCCGAGGAATTCTCATGCGACATTTCTGGTTGATATGTGTGAACAATCCATGTAGTATAATCAAAGTAATGATGATAGTCAGGGCAGTTAGAGATTTTTATCCTTTGTTTGTTCAGGCTAGAAGGAAAATACTTCCGATTTCTGGGTTGCATAGTATCAACAGATTCAACACATACATAACCCTTTTCGGAACGATTCTTAGACTTAACAGTTTTAAGTTTTTCTAAGAATTTAAAAACGCCTTCGAAATCTTTGAATAGATCTCTATCAATTGATCCACCACGATAGTATTCCTCATAGAGATCAAGAGTTAATCTAGTGAGGTTTCATATCCTTGAGCGTGTCGAGCGTTTTCTCAATCTTTCCTTCTTTTTATTTTTTTCTTCTGATTGATGCTTAACATCTAAATCTTCCCTTTTAGATGAAGTAAGATTATCATGAGAACCCAGAGGTTTTAACCATAATAATCTTTGAACAATCTTAAAGGAAATCTGGTGTGCGCTACAGATTCCAAGAGCAAGTTTCCAAAGAAATTTCCCATGGGACAATTTTTAAGGAACGAACAAACACAAACTTATTAGGTTTAAGGTGTTTGCCTGCTCTGATACCAATTGAAAAAGCGGGGGTCTAACAACACCATCCAATATTTCTCTTAGCAATCTGTATGGACTAACTCCGAAATACTTTCTAGAGAATCAACTAGACAGTCAGACTCAATCTAGGTAAAAGTATCTCAAGGAGTTAATATCTCTCTCTTGTTTTGATTTACTCAAGCTAATAGAAATCAACGAGTCCTAATCAAATACAAGGAATAACTTGAACGGTACCAAAGACCAATGTCCAAGGATCAATCAATGACAATCAACAATCAAAGGTTGGATTATACTAATTGATGATCTAACGCACAACCTGTATTATTTCAATTATAAAGATAAACAAAATAATGCAGGAAATGAAATAACATAGACACCAGAAATTTTGTTAACGAGGAAACCGCAAATGCAGAAAAACCCCGAGACCTAGTCCAGATTGAATACACACTGTATTAAGCCGCTACAGACACTAGCCTACTCTAAGCTAACTTCGGACTGGACTATAGTTGAACCCAAATCAGTATCCCACTGATCCAAGGTACAGTTGTACTCCCTACGCCTATGATCCCAGCAGGATACTGCGCACTTGATTCACTTAGCTGATCTCACCCACAACTAAGAGTTGCTACGACAAAAAATCGCAGGCTTTAACAATAAACAAACCTGTCTCACACAGACAAGTCTATCAAAGGATCAATTTTTCTCCCACAGAAAAAACCTAAGGTTTTTGTTCCGTCTTTTGATAATAATCAAGGTGAACAGGAACCAATTGATAATCCGGTCTTATATTCCCGAAGAACAGCCTAGATTAATCAATCACCTCACAACAATCTTAATCGTATGGTAGCGAAACAAGATGTCGTGGAATCACAAACAATAAGACGAAGGTGTTTGTGATTATTTTTTATATCTTGCCTATCGGAGAAATCAAACAATCTCTAGCCAATCAATAGGATTGTCCTATTACGATAAAAGATGCAAGATCAGATCACACAACCACGATGAAAGTAGTATCGGTCTGGCTTCACAATCCCAATGAAGTCTTCAAGTCGTTAACCTGGTTTTAGAAGAAGAAAACCAAAGGTTAAAGGAGAACCGACTCTAGCACGCAAACTAGTAGCACACGTAAGGTGTGGGGATCAGTTTTGCAGAGTTGCTAGATGTCCCCTTATATAGTCTTTCAAATAAGGGTTTTGCCTTAGTTACAAAGCAATCAATATCCACCGTTATATGAAAACCTGAGTTAGATTCAAGCTAATATTTCTCAATCGTTAGATCGAAAACTTAGCTTGTCATACACAAATGATTGTACGCTTCTAGGTTTGTTAACCACACCCAAACGTGTACATTATTGGTTCAACAATAGTCTAACCAAAAAGGTTAACCATAAGAGCATTTCATACCAAACATGTTCTTCTTCACCATAACTAGTTCAAATGACTCAAATGAAATAGTTAAGAGAGTTGTTCAATTGCAGGGAAATCTTATGTAACTACACAAGACACAATTGAAGCAAAGATGATTTGATTCACAAGAATCGGTTCATGAACTTTAATAGCCACGATTTGCAAAAGCATTCCTTAGTCTTTTAAGATTAAGTTCAGAGATCATCTTTAGATATATAACCTTCTCAAGTTCGCAGACTAGTTTCGCGTACTTAAGATACCGACAGAGTTTACAAACTCTAACAGAAATTCTCGGGTTCGAGAACCTCGCCGGTTCGCAGACTGGGTTCACGGACTTGGCTCACGCAAGTATTTTTCCAACTCCAGCAGAAATTCTCGGGTTTGAGAACTTCGGCAGTTCGCGGAATGAATTCGCGGACTTGGCACTTTCCATACTTCCGGTTCTCTTGATCAACAAAGTTCGAGAACTTCGGTTCAAGGAATACATTGGTTATGTAATCTAAACTCTCATTCCAATCATTGAAACATTCTTAGAGGACGTTATATAGTTGTTACACCATTTCCCGTCAAAGCAATTTTCAAAGTGCTAGAAACATTCATGACTTTCGTCACTAGGTAAAGATAAACTTGGTCGAAGCGAAAAGCTTGCCGACACATATTTCGAGATATAGATAGGCGAGGTATACTCGGATCGAAATACCAAATGTGTATAATCTATTCTATATATATAGCATGCGACTTTTGTCTCAAAGAGTAGGAGATAGAATAGATACACTTTTGAGTGACAGATAAGTTCAAGTCTCCACATACCTTTTTGTCGAGAAGTTCCACCGGTTCCTTGAGTAGTCCTTCTACTTGTATGATGAATCGCCATGAAGTCCTTGAGCTCAACTACACTTACTATCCTAGTCCGAGACTTAGCTATAAGAGACTAGAAAACAAGACTTATAGTTTTGATCACTAACATTGACAAACATGCTTGAGATAGTAACGCATGCGAGTTTGACCGAGCAGTGCTCTAACAATCTCCCCCTTTGTCAATTTTAGTGACAAAACTATCAATACATATGGAATACAAAAAAGATAATGAAACTTTAGTATATCCTATTCCACATGTCTAATCTTCAACATTCCTCGAAATCTTCGTCACATCAAAGTACTCCAATGATCCCAAAGGTTGTAAGTTTAGTACCATCGTCGTTGAAGATCCGTAGATATAACAATGAGAAAGCATCGGTCTTGATCATTGTTATACAGTTTCATAGTATTATTACACAGTGTCAAAGCTCAATTGTATCACTACTTCAACAATAATACTATGGTGATATGTATCACTCCCCCTTAGTCAATACTCCATCTCACATGAAACCACCCCCCCTTACACAATGATCCGAAAACCATATGTATTTGTAGTGTGAACTACATATTAATTCTCCCCCTTTTTGTCAATAAAATTGACAAAGGTACGAGAACGGGTTCATAATGAAATTTCCGTAAGCGACATTTCATGATTGAGAGAAAGAAACACACACCATCTTATTTAGATGCAATCATATAGCCGAAGCTTAACAGCATTCATCAAGGAGTTTAAAGATACAAGATAACCCCTCTAAAATTCCATAGCCCCACACCCCTAAAGATATGACCATTAAGAACAAGTTCAAAAGAACTCTTCCCCATTTGATGTCATTCCCGAAAGAACAACAACGAGCGACCTTAATTTCAAGAGAAAAGAAGGATTTTTATTGGACACCAAAACCATGTGAATGATTTTTATATCCAAAACTCAATCAAATTAATCATAAGTAAACCCATGATTAATTTAATCGAAATACATAATCAAATTAAAAACAAAAGTGATCAATTTAATTCATTGTGCTCAACATAAGTAAACTTACAGAGCAACGACTAAGTTAACCATACAAGAGAGTGATTGGCTTAATCGTTCATATACTCAACACAAGAGAACTTGTGGAGTAATAACTAAATAACCAAGAGAATGATTAATTTAGTTCTAAAATGCTCAACATAAAGTATCTCACGGAACAACCAACAAAGGTAATAAAAAATAATCAGCTTGGTTGTATCGTGCTCAACATAAGATACATTACGGAGCCTCGCGGTAATACAAAAAAGATGGATCAATGAAGATCAATACCGTGGAATACACAAGGATTCATTCTTTTGCACACGCATATACAATAGCAATAATCCTTGGGTACAAAAGATTTTAACCTATCTTCTGTCAAAGATTGACAATATAGGCTTAACTTTTGTGTATGCCAAAAGTCTATTCATTCTTAAACCAATAAACGAATACCGATCATGAACGACTTTACTTTTGACAAAATATCGGACAACATAGTTCACGGACGTAAACACTAATATCCCATAATAAATTGCAACATAAAAGATTAAATACTGCAAAACATCATCCTCCAAAAAGTTTTAGAATTTAAACCAAAAAACCTAAAAAAAAGAAGATGAAAATAATAGCTATGTGTAGTCACAATCATCGCTATTCAAAGCACTAGTTATTCTTCCAACTAAGCCAAAAAGTAGACATACTAGGCACCAAGCGCATTTTCTTCCTCATCGAAGACACTCCAAGATGCTTTAATTGTGTTCAATTCTTTCTCGATCTCGGGAAACTTCGTTGCAATCAAAGACAATTGTTCTTGAACACACTTCACTATTGAATCAACCTTACACACACCTTTATGAATTTTTTGAAGAAGGCTCATGGTAGTAGGGTCACTAAATTCAAGAGAAGCGATTCTTTGTCGCTTGCAAGCATTTTCCCTTATGCGCCTAAAGGTACATGGACGAACCGGTTTGGGAACCCCAAGAGAGTTTCCAATTGAATCACACCCACGATCATGGCAAATTTGACTAATAAAGCAAGGGTAACCCAACACCTTGACCGGTGAAGTCATCGAAATCATTTGAGAGATAATGAAACCACAAATATCGAGACTTGAAATACCGGAATCAAGGAAATAGACCAATTCCGCAAACTCGTGACTCCACCAAGAATTTTCAATTGTGGAGGGACAAAGATTGGGGATACCAAGTTTTCCAAAAGCCATCAAGGAAATATTAAGATCATTAGTAGAGAACTTTCTTTGACTCCAAACTACCTTCTTGCCACAAAGCCCAACCGAGATATCATCACAAGATGGACGTTCATCACTTGGCCTAGGAAGCCGTACGTTCCCCAACAGGATTTTGGTAATCCTTAAAATTAATTCTCTATCAACAAGAAACCTTTCTCTACCAATCATAGATTTGAATTTCATCTTGTTGTAATCAACATCATGAATATTGGCATAGAAAATCCTTGTAAGAGAATCAAATCCTTGACCAAGACCATCAAAGATATTTCCAAGCTTGAATTTTTTAAAGCATACCAAATCCTCTTCATGCCCACTAGAAAAATCCAATTTCTTTTCTAGGATGAAACCTTTTGAAGGAATCTTATCAAGCACTCTAACACAAGAATCATCCACAAACCTAATTCTCAGAGAGTTTTGGTCACAAGGAGAATTCAAGCTAGAGGTTTTTGGGTTTTTAGAACTCCTTTTAGTGCTTCTAGAATTCATCACGGGACAAGAAATATGCAAGGATCAAGAGAAAATTACTTACTTGGATTGAATCTTGAACACCCTTTCTTTCAATTTTTCCAATGAAGCTTCAAAGGTGGAAACACACAAAACCCTAGATTCACGTACGCGGACGGGTAGACTAGGGTGCGCGAACTTCTTCTTTATAAAGACCACACTTCGGTTTGGACCCGTTCATGAATCGAGACCTATATAAGAAAGATAGGATTTTATTAGCCAATTGCACATTAAAGGTTATGCACTCTGTGACAACACAAAAGTCAATGACAATGAATGCAATAGAAAGCTCAAATTGATATTTAATCACTATAACAAAACTGTACACAACTCAAACCATTTTCTTTCCCCATTCCAAGATATATACAAATGGGGAAATGCCATCATTGTTACCAAGAGGCATAATGCGCCGAGGAATTCTCATGCGACATTTCTGGTTGATATGTGTGAACAGTCCCTGTAGTATAATCAAAGTAATGATGATAGTATGGGAAGTTAGAGCTTTCTATCCTTTGTTTGTTCTGGCTAGAAGGAAAATACTTCCGATTTCTGGGTTGCATAGTATCAACAGAATCAACACATACAGAACCCTTTTCAGAACGATTCTTAGACTTAACAGTTTTAAATTTTTCTAAGAATTTAAAAACGCCTTCGAAAGCTTTGAATAGATCTCTATCAATTGATCCACCACGATGGTATTCCTCATAGAGATCAAGAGTTAATCTAGTGAGGTTTCATATCCTTGAGCGTGTCGAGCATTTTCTCAATCTTTCCTTTTTTTTTTTATTTTTTCCTTCTGATTGATTCTTAACATCTAAATCTCCCCTTTTAGATGAAGTAAGATTATCATGAGAACCCAGAGGTTTTAACCATAATAATCTTTGAACAATCTTTAAGGAAATCTGGTGTGCGCTACAGATGCCAAGAGCAAGTTTTCCAAAGAAATTTCCCATGGGATAATTTTAAGGAACGAACAAACACAAACTTATTAGGTTTAAGGTGTTTGCTTGTTCTGATACCAATTGAAAAACCGGGGGTCCAACAACACCACCCAATATTTCTCTTAGCAATTTGTATGGAATAACTCTGAAATACTTTCTAGAGAATCAACTAGATAGTTAGACTCAATCTAGGTAAAAGTATCTCAAGGAGTTAATATCTCTCTCTTGTTTTGATTTACTCAAGCTAATAGAAATCAGCGAGTCCTAATCAAACACAAGGAATAACTTGAAAGGTACCAAAGACCAATGTCCAATGATCAATCAATGACAATCAACAACCAAAGTTGGATTATACTAATTGATGATCTAACGCACAACCTGTATTATTTCAATTATAAAGATAAACAATATAATGCGGAAACTGAAATAACACAGACACCAGAAATTTTATTAACGAGGAAACCGCAAATGCAGAAAAACCCCTGGACCTAGTACAGATTGAATACACACTGTATTAAGCCGCTACAGACACTAGCCTACTCCAAGCTAACTTCGGACTAGACTATAGTTGAACCCCAATCAGTCTCCCACTGATCCAAGGTACAGTTGTAATCCCTACGCCTCTGATCCCAGCAGGATATTGCGCACTTGATTCCCTTAGCTGATCTCACCCACAACTAACAGTTGCTACGACCCAAAATCGCAGGCTTTAACAATAAACAAATCTATCTCACACAGACAAGTCTATCAAAGGATCAATCTGTCTCCCATAGAAAAAACCTAAAGTTTTTGTTTCGTCTTTTGATAATAATCAAGGTTAACAGGAACCAATTGATAATCCGGTTTTATATTCCCGAAGAACAGCCTAGATTAATCAACCACCTCACAACAATCTTAATCGTATGGTAGCGAAACAAGATGTCGTGGAATCACAAACAATGAGACGAAGGTGTTTGTGATTACTTTTTATATCTTGCCTATCGGAGAAATCAAACAATCTCTAGCCAATCAATATGATTGTACTATTACGATAGAAGATGCAAGATCAAATCACACAAATACGATGAAAGTAGTATCGGTCTGGCTTCACAATCCCAATGAAGTCTTCAAGTCGTTAACCTGGTTTTAGAAGAAGAAAACCAAAGGTTAAAGGAGAACCGACTCTAGCACGCAAACTAGTAGCACACGTAAGGTGTGGGGATTAGTTTTGCAGAGTTGCTAGATGTCCCCTTATATAGTCTTTCAAATCAGGGTTTTGCCTTAGTTACAAAGCAATCAATATCCACCGTTAGATGAAAACCTTATTTAGATTCAAGATAATATTTCTCAATTGTTAGATCGAAAACTTAGCTTGTCATACACAAATGACTGTACGCTTCTAGGTTTGTTAACCGCACCCAAACGTGTACATTGTTGGTTCAACAATAGTCTAACCAAAAAGGTTAACCATAAGAGCATTTCATACCAACCATGTTTTTCTTCACCATAACTGGTTCAAATGACTCAAATGAACTAGTTAAGAGAGTTGTTCAATTGCAAGGAAATCTTATGTAACTACACAAGACACAATTGAAGCAAAGATGATTTGATTCACAAGAATCGGTTCATGAACTTTAATAGCCACGGTTTGCAAAAGCATTCCTTAGTCTTTTAAGATTAAGTTTGGAGATCATCTTTAGATATATAACCTTCTCAAGTTCGCAGACTAGTTTCGCGGACTTAAGACATCGGATAGAGTTTATAAACTCTAGCAGAAATTCTCGGGTTCGAGAACTTCGCCGGTTCGCGGACTGGGTTCGCGGACTTGGCTCACGCAAGTAGTTTGTCAACTCCAGCAGAAATTCTCGGGTTTGAGAACTTCGGCAGTTCGCGGACTGAGTTCGCGGACTTGGCACTTTCCATACTTCCAGTTCTCTCGATCAACAAAGTTCGAGAACTTCGGTTCAAGGAATACATTGGTTACGTAATCTAAACTCTCATTCCAATCATTGAAACATTCTTAGAGGACGTTATACAGTTGTTACACCATTTCTCGTCAAAGAAATTTTCAAAGTGATTGAAACATTCATGACTTTCGTCACTAGGTAAAGATAAACTTGGTCGAATCGAAAAGCTTACCAACACATATTTCGAGATATAGATAGGCAAGGTATACTCGGATCGAAATACCAAATGTGTATAATCTAGTCTATATATATAGCATACGACTTTTGTCTCAAAGAGTAGGAGATTGAATAAATAGACTTTTGAGTGACAGATAAGTTCAAGTCTCCACATACCTTTTTGTCGAGAAGTTCCACCGGTTCCTTGAGTAGTCCTTCTACTTGTATGATGAATCGCCATGAAGTCCTTTATCTCAACTACACTTACTATCCTAGTCCGAGACTTAGCTATAAGAGACTAGAAAACAAGACTTATAGTTTTGATCACTAACATTGACAAACATGCTTGAGATAGCAACGCATGTGAGTTTGACCAAGCAGTGCTCTAACACTATCTATCTTACCTGAAAGAGATTTTGAAAACCTCGATAACATAAAAGCAAGATCAGGATACATGAACTATCAAGGTAAAGATAGTCGCACCTGGCTTCACGAGTCAGTCTTTTAGTCGTAGACCTAATTATGTTTCTCAGGGGAAACCTATGTCTATAGAGGATGACTCTAGAATCAACTAGGTCACAAAGTGTCAGGGATTCAATTTCCCAGTTGAAAGAGCATCTCTATTTATAGATTTTCAAGGACCAGTGGTTGCATAAAATTCAAGCTAAGATAACTTGAGGATCAAGCAAACACTTTTAGATCTTGAAAATACAATAGCAAATACAGTAGGAATCGGTTTTGGAACCCTGTATAATTATTGTTCGGTTTGGAAAGTATGCCAATGAAATAAAACAATTTGATGTTCATACACTTAAGAATTTAATCATGATGGATACAGATAAGTGTTTGAGTGATTGATGAAGTCTTAGAAGTGTTTGAGAGAGTTTTAGCAATGTTAAACATATTTCAAAAATAAGTCTTTATGCATCTGCTAAAATCTTAAATGGGACGGTTGGTACAACAGTTCATGAACCGTTAGGCTTGTTCACGAGTCAGGGTGCAAAGGTTCGTGAACTGGGTTAGCCAACCCTACAAGACTACTGAACCCAGTTGACCACAGTTCATGAACCAGGTTCGTTAACTGCTATCCTATAATACCAACTTTCAAATTTCAGTTCACAACGGTTCGTGAATTGTCCCCACCTGTACTTGCGGTTTGCGAACTGGTTCGCTAACCCTCCTGTATTTCTGAAACTCAGATATCTGTGGTTTGCGAACTGGTTCGCCAACCTACCCTGAGCGAAAATATCAGATAGTTCAATATCTTTCTCTTATGATGTTTGAAACATTCCCACGTGATGAAATCATTTGCCTGGGTAATTTTCAATTGATCCATAAATTTTAATTCACACAATAAATTTTTTAGACCTAATATTGTTAAGGATCACTGAACATCTTTGCTTAGAATCATATTTCGAGATTTTTAACAAGATAAACTTGATTCAAAACTTCTTCTTTGTAAATCTACTAGAAGTCATATGACATCGTCTCAAAAAGATAAACTTGTAAGATAATGAGTAAAATAGAATGGTCCAGTCTTCAAATACCTGATACAGAAGTTATCCAAATGTCTTCGTCGATCTCCAGTCTTCGAAGGTGATGTCTGATACTCAACTATCAAATTTTAACCTAGTCTGAGACTTGACTTAGTAGACTAGAAATCAATATATAATTTTGATCATCTAACATTGATAAAAAGCTTCAGATAGCAAAAGTGGCGGGTTCAACCAAGCAATGCCCTAACACTTTCTAATATTTAATTCTTTCACATATCAATTATAACTCATTTTGATCATCTCGGCTAAGATGTCAGTGTACAATCAATGAAGAATAGTCACATTAATTTTCCTGGAGGACGCAACATCATTGTTGAAACAAAAATATTTTTTATCTAGTTTTTTCAGCTCTTCTTGTGTTTTGTTATCATGTCTAACTTGTAGGATCAGAATCTCGCAACGAAAATATTTCAGCGAAATTATCAATGACACAGCACAACAGCGTCGCAGAACAATTTCAGGAAGAATATAATGAATGACGTCAGCTAAGATCACGAGAAAGATGTGATAGTCCTGCAAAAATTAGAGAGCTTGCGAAAGTAATATTTGTAAGGTGGCGAGAATGTCGCAAATCATACCCGAAAATAAAGGACAGAGTAGCTGTCATCCACTATGTATTTCCTTATAAATAGTCGTTCGAGTTGTAAAGAGAAAGAGAGATCTTTTTTGAGTAAGAAACAAAGTAAATAAGAGAGAGAAAGTCTAGAGCAGAGATCATTTTTGATTTCTTTATCTTTTCTTGTAAGAACCTTCAAAGATTGATCAATAAAATTAAGAGTGTAAACCTAAAAATGAGTTGATTAATAATGAAATCATATGAGGGGTGTAGTGTAGGATTTCCTGCAACTACATAATGGCGCTAGAAACAGGGATATTGAAGATCGAAAGTTGAAGATTGTTGTTGAGAATATTCAAATCAAGAAAGTGATTAAATAAATCAGTGAATCAGTTAGAAGAAAGATGAATAGAATTAATGAAGGTGACAAAAGATTGGAGTGTAATATGATAACAAAAACGATGGTTAATGAATTCCATGAAAACATCAAAGGAAGAATACATAAACGAAATTTTGAAGGAAGGAAAATTATGGCGGTAGAAAAGACATCACCCTTGAAAGATTGGGAAAAGCAAAAAGTTACATTCATGGCGGCAGAAATACCAAAAGAAAATTTGAACCACACATCTCTGTTAGTTATCACAGTGCCTATTACGCGAAAAGAGAAGGAGACAACGACAAAATCCACAGAAGAATGGATATTGAACAGAACTTTAATCGATACAGGAAGTTCAGTGGATATAATATTTTATCACGCATTCCGGGGAATGGGATTTAAAGATGAAGAAATGTTCAGTTCAACATATTTTGTTCACGGCTTTGGAAAATCCACAACAAAACCTAAAGGAGAGATAGTGGTATGAATTCCACTTGGAGAAATCGAAACACATGTAACGTTGTGCGTGGTGGATATGGAATCGCCATATAATATGTTATTAGGAATAACATGGATACATGCGATAAAAGTTGTGGTATCAACGTTGCATCAATGTATTAAATTCCCCACACCAAATGGAATAGGTGAAATCAGAGGAGATGTTGACAATGCGAAATTATGTCATCAAATTGAAGTAAAGCATTATGAAGGACAAGCAAAAAAGAAACAATTTCGAAGAAAGTTGGAAAAGGAAGCAAAGAAAGAATAAGAATTTAGAGTATATATGATAAGGGCAAAAGAAGGCAAAGGAATACCCAGCGAAATTTCGGAAGAAGGAGAAGGACCTATGAAAACAATAAAAGAACCAACACCAATGGGAGAACCTAAACCCAGTTACACTGCCGCAGAACCAACAAAAGAAATAAACGTTGGGACTATAGAGAACCTCTTATTGAGAATTGGAACCAAAATGGATGAAGAAGAAGAAGAAAGAACTGTTAACTTGTTGCGAGAATATAAAGATTTTCGCAGGAAGCATGGATGAGATACCGGGAATAGATCCATCAATTGCATGCCACAAGTTGGAGATTAACAAAAATGTGAGACCATTTAAACAGAGAATAAGAAAAATTGCAACAACTTACCATTCCCAAATAGAAGAAGAACTACAGAAAATGCTTGAGGCGGGAATCATAAGAGAAGCTAAATACCCAGAATGGATAGCGAATATGGTCATTGTCCCAAAGAAAAACAAAGGAATCAGGATTTGCATAGATTTCACTGATTTAAACAAAGCTTGCCCCAAAGATAGTTTTCCGTTACCAGATATTCCTCAAATGGTGGAATCCGCAGCGGGAAATGATAGGGTATCATCTTTAGATGGGTACAAAGGGTATAACCAAATCCCTCTCGCTGAAGAAGATCAAGAACATACTGCTTTCTTTCCCCTAGAGGTTTATATTGTTACACGAAAATGCCATTTGGTTTGCGAAAGCGGGAGCGAGCGACATACCAAAGAATGGTAGAGAAGGTGTTCGCAAAATGGATACACAAAACATTAGAAGTATACGTGGATGACATGTTAGTAAAGAGTAAAGAAGCTAAAGACCATGTACAAGACCTGAGGGAGATTTTTGAACAAATGCGGCAGTATAACATTAAATTGAATCCTGAGAAGTGTACTATTGGAGTTGCATCGGGAAAATTTTAGGCTACATTGTATCAAAGGAAGGAATACAGGTTGATCCAGAAAAAGTGCAAGCAGTTCGTGACATGCCAACACCAGCAACAATAAAAGATGTACAGAAGTTGAATGGGCTTCTAGCTTCGCTGGGGAGATTCATTTCGCGATCATCAGACAAATGCAAATATTTTTTCGATATACTCAAGAAGGGTGCGAAATTTAAATGGACTGATGAATGTGAAAAAGCTTTTCAAGGAATCAAAGAACATCTTATGAATACAAATTTTACAAAAAGCAGAATCAGGAGAAGAATTATTGATCTATCTTGCGACGACGTCGCATGCATTAAGTGTTGTGTTATTGCGAGTAGACGCAGGAGTGGAGAAACCCATTTATTACATTAGCAAAACTTTTAATACTGCCGAGAAGAATTACTCAAAGATTGAAAAGTTAATCTTAGCATTAGTTTATGCATCATTTAAGCTCCGCATATACTTTCAAGCGCACAAGATAAAGGTATTAACAAAAGTACCAATTGAATCAGTGATGAAGAATTCTAAAAGATCAGGAAGAGTGGAGAGATGGAATGCACAAGTAGGCCACTTTGATATTAAATATGAAATTTTGTCTTCACCAAAATCACAAGTTGTTGCAGATTTCTTGGCAGAATTTCCTTTAGAAGAAGATGAAGCAGTAGAAGAAATGATGGATGTAGAAGAAGAACATGGAGATCCAAAAGATTTATTAACAGAACCAAATAGATGGGAGATATTGGTAGATGGATCATCAAATGGAGAAGGAAATGGAGTTGGAATTGTTTTAATTTCGCCAGAAGGAATAAAATGGCTTTTTCATTCAGATTGGAATTTGCATCCACTAATAATGAAACAGAATATGAAGCTGTGATACATGCCTTAAAATTCGCAATAGAAATGAAACTAGAAAATGCCAGGATCACTAGTGATTCGCAGCTAGTTATTCCAAATAAAGGGAGAGTATACTACAAATGAACCATCCTTGAAGAAATACAAGAAGCTGGTTGAAGAATTGTCAGCGAAAATCCCAAAAATAAAATGGAGGCACATTTCAAGAAAGGATAACAGACTCGCAGACGCTTTTGCTTTCATCTCAAGCATGATGACAGATCCAACTGCGAGATGCATAAAAATACAAACACTTCTGTCACCATCAATCAATAAAGAAGAAGAAGACGTGGACGTGATGATAATAGACAATGAAGAAGAAACAAATGAACAATATCGCAGACTGGAGAATGGAACTTCATGCATATTTGGCGAAAGGAGAAACACCAAGAAATAGATTGGAAACACACAAGTTAAAAAGCCGTGCAACGAATTATGAATTAAGAGATGGGTTGCTATACCGAAAATCCTTTAATGGACCATCACTCAGATGTTTGACACGAGAGGAAGGAGAAAAGGTGCTAAAAATGTTACATAGTGGGGATGCTGGCAATCATAGTGGAGGAAGATCTTTGGCACATAGAGCAAAAATGCAAGGTTATTACTGGCCATACATGCATGAAGATGCAAAACAAATATCAAGACGTTGCGAAGATTGTCAGCGGCATGGAAAGAAAATACATGCACCTGGAGCACCATTGTCATCTTCAACCAGTGTGTGGCCTTTTGGAAAGTGGGGCTTAGATATTGTGGGGCCATTTTTACCAGGATCTGGACAAAGAAGATACTTAATAGTCGCAACAGATTATTTCACAAAATGGACAGAAGTGAAGGCAGTACAACATATTCGCGACAAAGATATCTTTACATTCATATTCGAAAATATCATTTGCAGATTCGGAATTCCTGCACAGTTGGTATCTGATAATGGGAAACAATTTGAAGGACAGAATATAGAAATGCTACTTAATGCATTCAAGATAAAATGTGGAAAGTCTACTCCTTTGTATCCACAAGCTAATGGGAAGTAGAAGCAACAAACAAAACAATTGCAGATATATTAAAGAAGAAATTGGAAGGACATCACAGAGCATGGTGCGAACAAGTACATAATGCAGTATGGGCTTATAATACAACTAGAAGAGAAGCTACTGGAATGTCACCTTTTTGTTTAACATACGGAGTTGAAGCGGTGTTACCAACAGAAGTTGTTATTCCGACAACAAAAGAGAAGCTTGGGAGAAAAATCTTAGTGCGGGCTTGATTTTAAATAAACTTGATGAATTAGAAGAAAGAAGAGAAAAAGCTTTACAACATATGGAGAATTATCAGCGAAGATTAGCCCGAGAATATAATAAACGTGTCAAAATACGCGAATTTCAACCAGGAGATTTAGTTCTGCGAGAGAAACACCAATATATCAGCGAGAAAATGGTGGAAAATTAGCGAAAAAATGGGATGGACCTTACATCATTAAGGAGATAGTTGGAACAGGAGCTTATAGATTAATGGATCCAGAAGGAAGAGATGTTGGTCATAGATTAGACAGACCATGGAACAGGTTGTACTTAAAAAGATATTATCCGTAAGAAGCTTTGAGAAGTTATGGATTCTGAAAGAATAATTGCAAGATTACTCATATCAAAACAAGATCATGATGTGCGAAATTTTCGCAGAGATAATCACAGAACAATGACATAAAAGAAAGGGGCGAACCTTTATGGCGTACACCCTAGTTCGCGAATAAAATTTCGCAAGAGGCAAATGTAAGACCTAAAGTACGTCATATTAGGGGGTACCTGTTGCATGGCTCAGGGAAAGGCTACACCGCCACCGGAACCTGAGTCATGGAGATTTGGGGTCAATAAAGCCCATCCGGGAGAGGCACCTTGGATTCTCAGCTTAAGCATATGACTTGGGTTGGGCGACTAAGGTAATAAGGACTCTCCCAAGGAGTGCAGATCTGATCAAGGCGCCGAGGTACACGGTTGAGTCAAGAGTGCCAGGGACGTTTGAAGCGTACCTTGCCATTCTTGACAAGTCTTGGCTTATACTGCACTCGGCCTGAAGAAAACCCCACTTAGGGTGCAGTCTCGTAACCATAAGCCCTATAGGTAAAAGGGATAAGAGGCTGCGAAAACAACTGGTTGTTGTTAAGACTGGATGGGAGGAGCTAACCTTGTATGGTAGAAGTACGCCTCCTTGAAGGGGCAACCAGGGGGAGATAAGGGCGGCACCCTCCATTAGGGAGCTGATAAGTGTCTTAAGACGCAAATGTCATGAGGCTTTTTATTCGCAAGGATATTAAGGCTTGTCATATTTGTGCAACAATCCTGAAGAGGCAATAATACAAAAGAAAAGATAAGACGAGATCAATGGGTTTTCGCATGAAAGTGCGAAGACGTCCTGCGATTTCGTCGCAAGACGGCAATGTCATGGGCTTTATTTTCGCAAGAATATTTAGGCCTGTCATATTGTCGCAACATTCCTGAAGAGGCCATAATACAAAAGAAAAAGTTAAGGCAAGATCAATGGGTTTTTGCATGAAAGTGCAAGGACGTCCTGCGATTTTGTCGCAATGACAAGAGGTGGCATAATAAGACCTTTAATTAGGAAGGAAAAATAAGACCATATGATAAAACAAAATATTTATAAGTATTCGTAACAGATTATTTTTTGCAAGAAAGATAATGAGAGGCAAGTATGGGAATCAATACACAAGAAGCATTATCTTTCTCATCAACAAAATATTAAAAGGAAAAGTTGACTCCAAAGTTGGTTGAAAAATGTAACTCGCAAAAGTGATAAAAATAAGACAGTTCAAGAGACAAAGCTAGATAAGAAGCTCAAGCTTCAGTATTAATTCAGTAGCAGGAGATAACAGAAATTCTTCGCCAATATTCTCGCAAGCCTCTCCTTCATTTCGGTTTTGATCTTCGCCTTGACTAGCATCTTGATTATCGCCAGCAATTACTTCTTCAGGAGAAATTTCTTTCTCATTGATTAACACCAGCAGATGCTTCTTTAGAAGGAATCTTCTTCATCTTCCAAGAAATTATCCTCTGCACCGCTTTCGTAATCATAATCACTATCAGCAGGACGAGGAACTTCATCATCTACTTCTAAAGGATCAATTGATGTAGGAGGAAGAGATTTGGACAATAAAATGTCATTTACAAGGACTTCATCCCGGAGATGAACTTGGAGAAGAAGTGCTCTCTGATGATTCCTATCTTGAATATCATTAAAATAAGCAAGATAATCAAGTCTTCTTTCTGCTCGGTCGCGAGAACCAGTAAGGGTAGAGACGAGCAATGCATTTTCTTTGTGAATTTTGGCATATTTAGCCTCCAAAACAGAAATGGAAGAATGAAGATTCTTCTCAGACTCTGCGAAAAATAGAATACAAAATTTCATTAAGATAAAGAATTCAGAGAGATATGACAAAGGAAAGATAATTAAGGCAGTCAAACTATTATGACTACCTTCCTTTTGCGAAATAAGGTGTTGAATCAAGGACATACAATTATTCTCCCAACGGTCCATTGCGTCATCAAATTTATCTCCAACTAAACCTTTAAGTCGAGATTGAAGATTTTTCTCTTTAGAAATAAGAAAGGCATTTTTCTTAGCAAGAGAAGAATAAGATTCTTCTAATTTGGAATATTGTTCTTTAAGATGATTCGCCTTTACACTTAAAGCTATTCTACCTTGAATGAGTGTATTTCTTTCAGCGATAGACGACTCTGTTACTTCTTTAAGTTCATTTCTCAAAGAGCGAAGAGATTGCTCTTGGTCATCACATACTTTTTGAAGAATACTAAGTTGTTGCGAATATATCGCCATCTTGTTTAAATAAGTTCTCTTCTCTTGGGATAAGGTTTTATTCTCATCTGATAAAGTTTTCATCCCTAAATTAGCTTTAGTTAAAGAATAAGAAAGGCGAGATACTTCATTACTTAATAAATCTTGTCTTTGAACTAATTGGGTATTTTCATTGGTAAGGTTATTTACATGATCAAGAGAATATGAATAGAGGTTATCTAATTGGTTATATTGATCCATCAAGATTTCTTTATCAACACGGGCTTCTTCAACAGCAGATTCAAATTGATATCTCTCCATTATTCGTTTCTGGTTTAAAGCTTAACATGCGAAAGAGGGATTTCAAGGATAATTAAATATGGGAAGGATAAAACCATTAAAAGGGAAAATTAGAGACACATATAAGAAAATCATACCTCTCAATTCATCATTCTTCTTGCGAAGATTGTCACGATCCAGCAAAACATTCTGAAGCTTCTGATTTTCGAGACGAAGAGCATTACATTCTTTTTCCAAAGCTGTCTGCGAAGCAGCTCTGTCAGAACCCAAATGCTTGCTCAGAATTTCGCAAACATTAGACTTGATAGGATCAATAGAAGACTTCTTGACATCATCTAGAACTTCAGATAAAACTTTGAAGGCAATATCTATCCCTTCCACGGTTTCTTTCGAAAGATGAAGAGACTTAGGTAGAGAACTGGTAGAGATAGAAGGTTGAGAAACATTCTCAATGGGAAGATAAGAGGTTTCATTCACAGCAGGATCAACAAAGGGAGTTTCAATCATCGAAAGGTCAGCTGAAGAAATGAAGTCTGACGCAGCTTTTTCGCGAATTGGAGATAAAGGTTTATCTTGCGAAGATGCCGCAGGAGATTTAGAAGAGATGAGTAAGTGGAAGGGAACAGAAGTTGGAACAGTTTTAAGGTGGCGAGATTTCTTGAGAGGTTTATTAACATCTTTGTCACCCTGCGAATTACAATCCAGATAAGAAACAGAGGCAACAATATTGTTATTAGAAAAGAATAGTGTTTCTTACTACCTTCTCATTCGCAGACTTTCTTTTATGCGCAACAACCTTATGCTGCGATTTGGGAATGTTAGGGTTCTGAACTGTAAATTTAGTATTGGAGGCGCTTTTGCTGAAATAACAAGAGTATGGGAATCACATAAACAACATCAAATAAGGCAATAAACAAGATCAATTTCAGTAAAACTCATAAAGAAGAAAAAAGAAAACTAACCTTGATGAATCCATGGAAGACAATAGCAGGGAGATTGTTTCGAAGAAAATTACGAACTATGAAGATCTGTAGAAGAAATAGTATGAAGATGAAGAAGAACTTAAAAAGATTGAAGAAGAAAGAAGAAAAGTTGCAATAATGGAATTTGCAGAAGAACGATGAAGTTGTAGAGAAAATAAAAAGAAAGAAAAAGAGAGTGAAAAGGAATATATATAGAGGGAATTTCTCCTCGAGAAAATAAACACGATTAATACGGAAAGATATAAGCGATTAAAAAGCAACGGTTACAAAAGACGTGTCGAGAAATAAATGGAAGAAACAATACGTGTGATAAATGCAGAATATGAAGAGGAGAACAGCTGCGACATTTCTCACATCATTCTCTACTTCGCAGAAAATATATGACAAGAGGCAAGATGTAGGATCAGAATCTCGCAACGACAATATTTCAGCGAAATTATCAATGACACAGCACAACAGCGTCGCAGAACAATTTCAGGAAGAATATAATGAATGACGTCATCTAAGATCACGAGAAAGATGTGATAGTCCTGCGAAAATTAGAGAGCTTGCGAAATTAATATTTGTAAGGTGGCGAGAATGTCGCAAATCATACCCGAAAATAAAGGACAGATCAGTTGTCATCTACTATGTATTTCCTTATAAATAGTCGTTCGAGTTGTAAATAGAAAGAGAGATCTTATTTGAGTAAGAAACAAAGTAAATAAGAGAGATAAAGTCTAGAGAAGAGATCATTCTTGATTTCTTTATCTTTTCTTGTAAGAACCTTCAAAGATTGATCAATAAAATTAAGAGTGTAAACCTAAAAATGAGTTGATTAATAATGAAATCATATGAGGGGTGTAGTGTAGGATTTCCTGCAACTACATAACTAACTTTGTTTTTATCCCATTATATCATTCTAGAGGTTGTTCATCATATTGACGGTACTTTGCATGAATCTAGTTGTAGTCTCTGTGCTTGCATTCATAATAATTATTGAATCTATGGAATTTATGAGTTTCAGAAAAGTACAAGTCAAAAATCCACGCACCATAACCATGCTTGTGTTATTTTCATGAGAAAAATTCAACATGGCTCTCCATACCCAATTGGGTAATTTGGTACATTATATGTACAAAGAACACCCTGATTCTTCGCTATTTATTTTTGCAATTATGCATCCTTGTTACCATAATCCTAGCCTAAATTCATAACCCTAGCAATCAAAGTTGTACCACCACATATAAACCGTATTTTTACCCTGCTCGTTATTCCCGAACTTCTATTGAACTCACTATGGCCTCTGATTCCTCTAGTGCTCTATCTGATCTAACAATTCAACTTAGTAACACTACTTTGGAAATTGGTGAAAATATTGATGGAGTTGGTGTTCACGCTAATGTTGTTATTGAAAAATGCAACCCAGTAAGATACTTTTTTAATATGAAATATTATTATTATGCTAGACCAAACATAATGGTGTTCAAATTTGAGAATTGGGATATTCTAGATAAGATCCTTACAGAAAATCCTTGGAATACTGATGAAAATTTGATTGATCTAAATGAATATTATCCGAGTTTGATTTATCAAAAACTATATTGGAATAATCATGTTTTGGTTCCAAATGAGATTTTTTTAGCCCGAATAATGAATGAAGATGTGCTTAAGTATGAAATGACAAGGATATCGAGTATACCACAATCTTTTCATATTAACCTATACGGACACACCTTGTGTAATTTTACCAAAACAAAACAATGGCCAAATAATTGCTTCAACAAGATGTAACTTGGTATATAATTCAAGTTCGTGATTGCACTAACTATGGGATCCTACCAAGTGTATTACCGTACTAGTGTATTTACTTTAGTTATAACGATAAACAATACAATGTGTGTAAAGTAAATCATACAACCAGAAAAAAACTGGGACCTACTCCAGTTTTGAGTACTCTCAGAATTAAGCGGTTATACAAATTGACTACCGCAACTTCGTACTGTTGAGACCAAGTAAACTACCTATAGTTACTCAGTTCTTTTAATATACCTACGCCTATAACTAATATGGTCTACCCATGTGAACCCAAGACAGAGTCCACTATCTTGAGTCACTTTACCTGCTGTAAAAACTTCCACTCTCAACTCCTTAGGATTGTAACCCGAAATAGCAAAGTACTAAATCTATTTCAGTAACCAACTCACATATGAATCTCCTAAATTACGAATTTGAGCAGAGATAAAGTAGAATAAAGAATCTTACGTTTATTCAATATAAACTCATTTGGTCAAAGACCAAACCAATATAATGATTATCAAAATAATTTATTTCAGTGAACAAGCTCTATCCAAGAAACTCTACGATGAGAAGCAACTAGATAGTTTGTTCGATCTTTGCAACAAATCTTAAGTCTTTCAAGATAAACTGCTTGTTTGGATCCCATAGAATCAAGCGTGCAAGAAGAATCACAAGATTAGAGACCATAGAAAGAACAATCTTCAAGTTTTCAATCTTCAAAGTAACTTTTGCACAAACAAATTGATTCTTAATAATCACCACACATATGATTGACTCTGCAAAAGTTGATTAATCAAATGTTATATGTACATATCTTGAATCACTAGATCTGTCATAATCAATCCTAAAAAACTAAAATTGAGTGGCCTTATATCAGAAGAGAATGACCATAGAATAAGAAAGTTTGATCTCTCAAGGGTAACTATATTGTTGGTCAAAAAAATAAAATAAAAATACGATTTAGTTTCCCACCAACGGTACTACTAAAAGCTTCTTGATCCCAAAAAATACTTTAAACGAAGGCAATGCAAGAGATTTTCACCTAATTAGATTACTATCCTCTATCAATGAGTTTGCTTCCCACACAATCAATCAAGCAGTGTATTAAAGGGATGAGTTTGTAAGAATACAAGCTCCACTATTTATAGTGTTATGACCATTGATTATGACAGATCTAGTGATTGTATGGTAAATAAGGTATTATCATTTCCGAATATTCACAAAGATATGAACAAAATATTGTTTCCGATTTGAAATTAACAAATACCACATGTATTCCAACAAATAAACATATGTCGCTCTTAGTTGAAAACTAATATTATCTAGCATACTTTCATATACTTGATGTGGTAAGCATATTCGATATTTGAAAAGAAATTAAAAATTGGTTTCGGGATCTTTCCTTGAGTATCAAAGGAAAGAATAATAAGATATATGGGTTTAACACATTTTCAAATTACTATGTCGCATCTTATGGACATTCCAAGATCAATCCATGCACATCTCGATGTTTGTAGAAACCCGTAGATAACAAACATTTCGAAAAGTATAAAAAGATTAAATACTATCAGAATCGGTCCTGAATCGGTCTTGGGATAGGTCCTGAAATTTTTCTTTGCCGAGGAACGGTCATAGGATCATTCATATACTTAGGATCGACCATGTGATCGGTCTTACATTTAGGATCGGTCCTAGGATTGGTCATGAATTCAACTTTCTACTACGAAATGAGTTTTGCAAGTTTATTTCCTAAAACCATGTTTCTGAAATTGCTTTCAAACATAATTCCAAGGTTTAAATTCATTCGGAAGTTTAATACACTAATTAATAACATATTACCAATTAGTATAACGTCGATTCACAAAGTCCATAGATAAATTTTGCTTCGTAACTCCATATACTCAAGGTGTATAATACAACTAGCATATTTTTCTTTGATACTTTGATAACAGTATAATCACCAAGTCACCAATGCTAGATACAAGTAAACAAACTTTACTTCCTATATTATGTTTTCAATAAATACTAACTTGAAAGAATAAAGATGAAAATGGAACAAGTCATGTATGTTGTTACTACCCTAAAAATGAAGGATGATGTGTTCGTTGATGCCGATGCATCTTCAGGTTCTTCATGAGTAACAAGAGCAATCTTAAACATTTCTATGTTCATAGTCCTACGAAGTTAAATCTAATAATAAAATCAAGCAGCTTTGAGTCTTGGAACTAAATTTGACAACCGAACTTGGCATACCAACACTTGGTGGGTTCAACCGATCGATGCTCTAACAAAATCTATCGTAAATATAACATGACAAGTTTAAGAAGTTGATCCACCAAATGGTTTTCCAATGCTTGGATAAATTATTGAGGTATATGCTAAAATTAACATTAATACTCCACTTAGAAGGGTCACTTAGACAGTAGCTACTTTAGGACTAGCTTGGTGGATCAGATTAACTATAAGAAACAACCTTATAACATTTCCCCTAATGTTATGTTATTAATCATAAGAAAAGTGAGTGTAAAAAAAATCTAAATTCCTAAAAGTAGCCAGTTTCATACCCCATATTTTTTTTGGCTTCCTTGGATTCAAAAGCTAAAGTCAAATCTAAGACCTATGTTAAGTGTATTGCTCAATCATGGAAGGATGAACTAGAACTTCAAATTTGTGTATGCCATTTGAATCTTATTAACTGCCAATATGGATATTTGAAAAAATTCTTCTCTATTTTCTTTCATTTATGATCTAATTTAAGAGATGACCAATGATCCCATTTGCATTCCACTGTTCATCAGTTGAATCTTTATTGTTGTATTATAAGAGACATGAACTTTATATTTAGTAATTATAAAAAAGATAGTGGCAATCGGAATTCAGACTAACTTTGGTAAAGCATACAAGTATGTGTACCTAGCGCCAAGCAGTTCTTGTTCTCTCATAATTAATTCGAAACATTCCCAAATATTCAAAGCCAAGATGCACTGTTGCTTGGGAACCAAATGATCAACTTGAAACAAAAATATTGTATGAACAATAAAGGGGTATTTAACGTTTGGTACCCAACAAATGTCCTGTACCTAGCTTTGGTACCCAACATTTGAAATATTAAGGGTTGGTACCTAAACCTGGCGTTGACCGTCAAAGTCGACGTTTGACTAATTTATTTTCCATTTTGTAACTTATTTTTATTATCATATTATTGTGTTCCATATTTACCCTTGAATCTGAACCGATTCATATTATCTTGTTCGGTATTTCAATCTGAACCAACTCAGGTCTCTGGTATCTATGCCAAATGGCTGACAACAGTGAAGATGATCTCGGTCGCCTGCTGGGATTCAGTATATTAGGGGAACTCTTACCAAATCGATCGGTAATGTCCGTTAAGTACAAATCACCCAAGGGACTTCAGTTCATCGGTGACTTCAAGATCAACTCAATTTAACAGAATGACTCCAACGACATACCCATTAAAGCGGATACAATTTCAAAGACAATAATACACAGGACGCATGATTATATCGTCGCGCTGTCGGTTTGCATATACTTGTTCACCTACAAGTTGTGGCTGGTCGATGGATTTGAATATCAGTTGATATGTCCTCGATTAAATCCTCTTTGTTTCTTAACTTCAAAAAGAAAGAAAAAAATCTGAACCATATTATCTTGCCTCTGCCATACACATCATTCCCTCTACCATTTAACCTCCATTAACAACTCTCTGGTCTCTTTCATGCATCTACAACACCATCATTTCAACACTACCACCAACATTATCTCACACCCTTAAATGCACTGTCAATCATCTCCAATATCATCTGCATAACATAATTTCATTGAAATCCTGTTCAGTTCCATCACCCATTTATATGTTGTTTCAAACTCATAAACCCTAGTTTCTAATTTGGGGAAGAACACAAGAAAGCCTAATCTGTGACTCTCAATTTCACAATTAAACTAAAATTGAACCTTCATACCTTCAATTTAAAACAAACCCAACTAAGATTCATCAATACCTACCCAGTTTCACTTAAACAGATTCGAATACATGAAACCCTAATTGAACAAATCTGAATTACCTTTTTCTTTTGAATTTTTAATCAACCACTCAAATCGAATCCACCACCATCAACCATACCTAATTCAACTCTTCTTCTCTCGATCTCAGTCTCAAAATCATCCTCACCTTCATCGATTCTAAAATAAAAATAAAAAATAACCCCCTTGGTTGCTCAATTTCTAAACTGCACCATCGATTCTTCATCATCACACTTTGTACTTTATATATTCTTTCTCAGTACATGATCAACTCAACCACGTCAATCTCTATCACCGAAGTCATTAACAGAAGATCATTAGCAGAGGAAAAGTGAAGAAAAGAAGAAAGAAGAAGAGAGTGAAGAAATACTTTTCCTTCAATTTAAATAATCAATACAATAAAGGATAGAGTAGTAAATTCGATAATTTAATATGGAAATTTTAAAAAAAGAAAAAAAAATCGGTCAAATGGAGTCATTACCAGTCAACTGTTGGTCAAGGTACCAACCCATAATATTTTGAATGTTGGGTACCAAAGCTAGGTATTGGACATTTGTTGGGTACCAAACGTTAAATATCCCAACAATAAACCGTCCTAACTAAAATTGCATTTTTTTTGCAATATTAAATATACTAATATCGTATAACATAGTCTCATAAGATATAATGGTAAATTTTGTGAGTAAATATGATATGTCAGTCTTCACATACCACTTAATTGATGAAGTTCTCGCTAATGTCTTCGTTTGTTCTCCAGTCTTCAATCTTCGAGGGTTACCCAGTGATGTCTGATACTCAACTATCATATTCTAATCCTGGTCCGAGACTTGACTTTAGTAGATTAGAAATTAAGGTATAGTTTTTTACATCTAAGATTGACGACAAGCTTAAGATATAAAGACTTGTAAGTTCAACTGAGTGATACCCTAACATATTCAGGATCATTATATCCATCTTTTACAAGTTCCCAAAGTTTTTGTGAGATGAATAAGATTTTCATTTGGAGACTCCATAAATCATAATGTTCACCTTCAAATATTGAAACAGGGATTTGAGAATAATTGAAAAGACTTATGTTACAACTTTAAGCCATGTATGGTTTTGATACCAAATTTGTTGGCACATAAGATATTTAGCAACTATTTTAACTTTAAATTTTATTGTTTGTTGTTGCTTGGTAATAACTCTTATAACTAGCCTATTTATAGGCGATTAAGTGTAGATACTTGACATTTATATTTACTATGTATTTCATTAATATAAAAACATTAATTATGCATGATTTTCATAACTCTTGTAAAAGATAATTCTAGACTAGTTATAATTCTAGATAACTTATGCATGCATGAACCTTTAACTTTAATTCTAATTATTACTATATTTTTAACAGAAAATAGCTTGTTTATATTCTAAGTTTTTTACAGTTAAGTGTTACAGGCTAACCAAAGAACAATCCAACCAATCATATTTATAAAAGTAAGTTTTTTATAACAAAAAAAAAATAAAAAGAGATTACAGAAGCAATGTAATATACAACAAGTAGAACTATTTGTTTTCTTGATCATGATAATAAAATATATGGGAGACACTAAGTAAGTGTATATCTAAGAACATTCAGAATTGTCTAAAATTATCCCAAACATGACATTTTAGCTATTTGATTGAAAAACAAATCAAGTACCCTGTCTATATAATAATGGTCCCATTATCAGAGAAAGAAAAAGAACATATTTTTTGAACGACATAATGGGCAAGTGTTCTTTATGTTGAACAATGGGATGATGCAATATATGTGAAGAAAATGTTTGCATCGTGTCTGTATAACTTGTTCATTAGTTTGAAATGCATATTTGCAAACCAGACATTCTTACTTATCTGATGCTTGTTCTCTTATATCTTTATCGTGCCCACCATAAGTGATGTTCAAAGAAAACCAATTTTTGGAACAAAGAACCATAATCTTCAAGTGGTCTCTCATAAGAAGTAGGGATATCTCGTAGAGAGTCGACCGACATAGTATCAGGATCTATCTTATTACAATAAAAAGTTGTATATCTGATAAACTTATTTCATAACTCACATGTTGTATCTTGTCGAAGTACTCATGATCTTTCCTGGTATGGATATTGGTATCACTATTGAGAAAAACATCTTCTGATAAAATAATTTTGAAAGAGATTTTAAACATTTCCACTGGAGAAGTTTATTTTCGCGTGCTAGTTTCTTGATGCTAAGCTTTGGCGCAACAAAGGAATATTTTTTTTCCATAGTACCTCTCATAAGATTGAGATCTAGGAGACGAATGTGTGCAAGAGTTTTCACCTAATTAGGTTACTCTCCTCTATCAACGAGTTCTCTTCCAACACAATCAATCAAGCAGTGTATTCAAGGGATGAGTTTGTAAGAATACAAGCTCCACTATTTATAGTGTTATGACCATGGATTGTTTGGTAAATAAGGTATTATCATTTCCGAATATTCTCAAAGACATGAACAGAATATTGTTTCCGAAATTAACAAATACCACCTGTATTCCAACAAATAAACAGATGTCGCTCTTAGTTGAAAACTAATATTAGCTAGCATACTTTCATATACTTGATATTGTAAGCATACATATTTCGATATTTGAAAAGATATTAACAATTGGTTTCATGATCTTTCCTTGAGTATAAAAGGAAAGAACAATAAGATATATAGGTTTAACACATGTGCGAATCACTATGTCGCAACTTAGGGACATTCCAATATCAATGCATGCACATCTCGATGTTTGCAGAAACTTGAAGATAACAAACATACCGAAAATTATAAAAATATTAAATACTATCGGAATCGGTCCTAAGATTTTTCCTTGCCAGGGAGCGGTCCTGGGATCATTCATATACTTAGGATCGACCATAGAGTCGGTCTTATACTTAGGAATTTTGCAAGTTTACTTCATAAAACTATGTTTCTGAAATTGCTTTAAAACATAATTCTAAGGTTTAAATTCATTCGGAAGTTCAATAAACTAAATAATAACATATTACCAATTAGTGTAACGTCGATTCACAAAGTCCTTAGATAAATTATGCTTCGTAACTCCGTATACTCAAGTTGTATAAAAAACTAGCATATTATTCTTTGCTACTTCGATAACAGTATAATGACCAAGTCACCAATACTAGATACAAGTAAACAAACTTTATTTCCTGTGTTATGTTTTCAATAAATACTAACTTGAAAGTATAAATATGAAAATGGAACAAGTCATGTATGTTATTACTACCCTCAAAATGAATGATGATGTGTTCGTTGATGCCGATGCATCTTCATGTGCTTTATGAGTAACAAGAGCAATCCTAAACATTTTTGTGTTCATAGTCTAACCTAACGAAGTTGAATCTGGTAATCAAATCAAGCAACTTCGATTTTTGGAACTAAATTTGACAACCAACTTGACATACCTATGCTTGGTGGGTTCAACCGATCGATGCTCTAACATAATCTGTCGTAAATATAATAGAAGAAGTTTAAGAAATTGATCCACCAAATAGTTTTCCAATGCTTGGATACATTATTGAGGTATATGCTAAAATTCACATTAATACTCCACTTAGAAGTGTCACTTCGACATTAGCTACTTCGGGACTAGCTAGGTGGTTTGGATTAACTATAAGAACAACCTTATAAAATTTCCCCTAATATTATGTTATTAATCATAAGAAAAGTGAGTGTAAAAACAAAGATAATTTCCTGAAAGTAGACGGTGCCAAACCCCATATTTTTTTGCCTTCCTTGGGTTCAGAAGTTAAAGTCAATTGTAAGCCCCCCAGTTCAGTGTGTTTCCCAATCATGGAAGGATGAACTAGAACTTCAATTTTTTTGATGTCATTTGAATCTTGTTAACTGCCAATATGGATATTTGAAAATTTTCTTCAATATTTTCTTTCATTTATGATCTTAAGAGATGATCAATGATCCCATTTGCATTTCGTTGTTTATCTACATTGTTGTGTTATACGAGACATGAAATTTATATCTAGTAATTATAAAAAGGATGGTGGAAATTGGAATTCAGACTAACTTTGGTAAAACATACAAGTATGTGTACCTAGTGCCAAACAGTTCTTTTTCTCATGTAATTAATTCGAAACATCAAAGGTAGTGTGCACTATTGCTTGGAAAATTTCCAAATGATCAACTTGAAACAAAAATATGTTATGAACAATAAATTGTTCTAAGAAAAATTGTTAAAGATCTCCGAATATCCGTTGCTTGAATCATATTTCGAGAGTTTAACCAAGACAACCTTGAAATCATTTTTTTTTTTTGCAATTTTAAATCTACTTAAATGGTATGACATAGTCGCATAAAATATAATGGTAAATTTTGTGAGTAAATAAGATATGTCAGTCTTCACATACCTCTTTGTTGATGAATTTCTCGCAAATGTCTTCGTTTGTTCACCAGTCTATAATCTTCGAGGGTTATCCAGTGATGCCTGGTACTCAACTATCATATTCTAATCCTGGTACGAGACTTGACTTTAGTAGACTATAAATTAAGGTATAGTTTTGTACATCTAAGATTGATAACAAGCTTAAGATAAAAAAACTTGTAAGTTCAACTGAGACATGCCCTAACATATTCAAGATCATTATATCCATTTTTTATAAGTTCCCAAAGCTTTTGTGAGATGAATAAGGTTTTCATTTAGATACTCCATAAATCATAATTTTCACCTTTAAATATTGAAACAGAGTTTTGAGAGCAATTGAAAAGGCATGTGAAAAGACGAGGGTACCCAAATACACCACAATCTTTTATTTATCAGCCTATAAGTCCTCTGCCGAATGGTCTAGGATAGTTAAGTGCATTTGAGCTCCAGACTCCATGGAGATCATCTTATGAAGACGAAGAACTACTCGAGGAATAAGTGGAACTTCATCCGACAAAAAGGTATGTGGAGACTTGAACTTATCTGTCACTCAAAAGTCTATTCTATCTCCTACTCTTGAGACAAAGTCGTATAAGTATGATAGTTTTCATACATACACATTTGCTATTTCGAGCCGAGTTACTCGCGTATCTTTTTCTCGAAATATGTGTTGGTGAGCTTTTGCTTTAACCATTTTCATATTTATCCGTGACGAAAGTCATGAAGACGTCTCAATCTTGAAAATAGCTTTGATGACGATAGTCGTGAATAACGATTGTTATAACATTATAGAAGAATGTTTCAATGATTGAAATGTACAGTTGAGATTACCAACTATGGATATAAGCATATATAATGTGTTCGCACATTAGTGTATAAATCCATGTGCCGGAAACCAAGTGCGTGCATATGTGTGCATGCGGTATTGGTGAAGGAGACAGGTTGAGTACGCGTACCCGTACCCGTACGCGTACCTGCGGAAGTTTTCATACCGAAAATTTCTGCTGAGTTTGTAAGTTTGCAAACTAGTAAACCAGTCACCTTAGGTACGGTTACCCGTACGCGTACCCACAGAAGTTTTCGAACTGAAAATTTATGCTGAGTTTGTAAACTGAAATCCGGTAGCTAAGGTACGCATACCCGTACGCGTACCCAAGATGGTTATTTCTCAAATCGGTTGTTCATGAAATTAAATCAATAAATCATAAGGAATGCAATCTTTGCAAACCGTGGCTATATTGTTCATGAATTGATTCAAGTGAATCAAACCGATTTTGTTTCAATTGTGTCTATGAATAAAGACCTAAGCAATTGAACAACTCTTGAACTAGTTCTTATGAGTCATTTGAACTAGTTATGAGAAAGATGAATACGGTTAATATGAAAGTGCTCATATGGATAACCATTGGTTAACTATTTGTGAACCAACTAAGTGTACACGTTTAGGTACGGTTACTCAAACCTAAATGAATATATTTCATTTGTGTGTGACAAGCTAAGTTTCTATCTAACGGTTGAAAGATATTAGCTTGGTTGAATCGGATTTTTCATCTAACGGTGATTATTGAATGCTTTGTTACCAAGGTAACTTAGATTGCAAGCCTTGATTTGAAAACTATATAAAGGAGACATCTAGCAACTGGAAAAACTAATCCCCACACCTCCTGTGTGATACTAGTTGGTTTTGCTAGAGTCGATTCTCCTTTAACCTTAGGTTTCTTCTCGAGACCCTGTAGGTTAACGACTGAAAGACTTCATTGGGATTATGAAGCCAGACGAAACTACTTTCTTGTAGTTGAGCGATCTGATCTTGCCATTTTCTATCGTACAAGTTCAATTGAATAATTGACTTGAGATTATATCTCCGATAGGGAAAGATAAAAGAAATCACAAACATCTTCGTCTCATCGTTTGTGATTCCACAATATCTAGTTCGCTACCATATGATTTAGATTATTGTGAGGTGATTGATAATACTAGGTTGTTCTTCGGGAATATAAGTCCGAGTTATCAATTAGTTCCTGTTCACCTTGATTTCTCAAAATACGGAACAGAACTCATAGATTTATCTGTGGGAGACAGATTTATCTATTATCATAGACTTTTTTGTCTAATACAGATTTGTTTATTGAAGTCTTCGACTTTGGGTCGTAGCAACTCTTAGCTGTGGGTGAGATCATCTAAGGGAATCAAGTGCGTAGTATCCTGCTGGGATCAGAGACGTAAGGAGAAACTGTACCTTGAATCAGTGTGAGTTTTATTAGGGTTCAACTACAGTCCAAACCGAAGTTAGTTTGTAGTAGGCTAGTGTCTGTAGAGGCTTAATACAGTGTGGTGTTCAATCTGGGCTAGGTCCCGGGGTTTTTCTGCATTTGCGGTTTCCTCGTTAACAAAACTTCTGGTGTCTGTGTTATTTCTATTCCGCATTATATTTTGTTATATAATTGAAATATCACAGGTTGTGTGTTAAGATCAATCAATTAGAATATCCGACCTTTAGTTGTTGATTTACATTGATTGACACTTGGATATTGGTCTTTGGTACCATCCAAGTTTATCTCTCTAGTATTTGACAAAGACTCGCAGATTTCCATTTGCTTGAGTAAAGATCAAATCGATAAATAGAGATATTAACTCCTTGATATACTTTTTATTAAGATTGAGTCTGACTGTCTAGTTGATTCTCTTAAAAGTATATTAGAGTTATTCCATACAGATTGCTAATCGAAATATTGGGTGAGGTTGTTATACCCCCGCCTTTTTAATTGTTATCTGAGTAGGAAAACACGTTCAAGACCTTATAAGTCTGTGTTTGTAGCAATCTGATTCTGTGGACAAAGCAGTATCTCATATCTACGCATAGTCTATGTCTTCCCATACTTTTGACTATGTCAAGTGTCTTGGTTTTTCCTCAAAGGATAATTCCTTAACTGATTCTTCCGAATCCAGAGAAAGAAACGAGACAATTGACAGGATGTCAGAAGTAGAAAGGAATAACACCAGAATCAAAGAAAATCCAACTGAGATGATTGATTTTCACAATCATTCTCAACTCTTGGATGAATTTGAGAAGTCTCTTAGTCAAGAACGTGAACTCTATAAAATCATTGAATCCTTCTCTAACAATATTAAAAAACTCACTCGAGAAAATATGCTACAATAAGAAAAAATTAGCATCCTTGAGAATATTGTTAAAGAGGGAACAATTAGAGAAAAACGTTTAATTGAGACACACTTCTCGGACTTGAACAACCTTCGTGTTGAAACAGAGAATATTGCTGCATCCCTTCACCTAGCCCAAAAACAGTCTGTCTCCTTAACTAAGGAAAAAACTGTAATGGGAAATTCTTATGTGTCACGTGCTAAGTTACCTGACATGAAGAAAAACTCACCAAAGGAAGCCCCTGCAAAATATAAATGGCAAACTTCCAAACGGGACATGGGTTTGAATCAGATATCCTTTAACAATTCTCTTCCACAAAATTGTTCCTTCTGTGGGAAAAGAAATCATAGTGCTAAACATTGTTTTGCTAGGAAGAAACAGATCTCCGATCTTCAAAATCTTCTTCTATTTACCGTCAACCGAGTTAATCATCTGGCGCATCAACAATGGATCTCACTCCCACAGAAAACCAGAATTCTCATAAAAAGATTTTTAAAGATCACTTTTTTCAAAATCTTTACCAGAATCGTGTTTTTTCTCATGGTGCAAACCACACCACAAAAACACAACTTCCTAGTGTCTATGAGAATAAAACTGGTAGATCTAAGTCTAGAAGGTGGATACCTATCTCAGTTAATCCTCTAGAACCAATTTCTAGAGGTCCTAGACTTAGTCATCAAAAGGTTCCATATAATGGATTCTCTCTAAGGACTGTAGGAAACTTCTATGGAGTTAAAAACAACCTAAGAGAGAAAAGGAATACAAAAAACAGACTGACTGATGATATCCCTATATCTCTAAACACTCATAGTGAGATCATATCTCATCCTGTTACCTAACTATAGGTACTCACATCCTTGTGCCTAACTTGAGAGTCACAAGGATGTCTGTTTATGAGATGCTCAAGTCTTAAGGACGACTATCATCCATTCTGTTGATGTCTGTATTACGAGTTGAGTTATTCTGCTACTCTCTTTGTATCTAATGTATCTCTTTTTCTCTAAACTTTTCAGTATTGAGCCTTGTTTAAAAGAGACATTTTAAGAAACCGTTTGTATTTCCTTTTGGGTCCTTCTTGTTTCTGATATTTTCTCCAGGTCCACGAACGTCCAAGTCTTCTCTAAGGAAATCTAGGGTTTCTCCCTTGATTGACAACATATATATGCCCTGTATGTGTGTATCTTGTTCCGAGAAAAAGATATCTATGGGAACCTCTGTTGAACCTCAATAAGAAGTAAACATTGAGATGGATGAAGACTTCAAAGGATGTGATTCAGCTCAAGATCTGATTCTGAAAAATGTGCTTGAAAGAAAAGAGTATAACTCTTGGATAGGAGAATCTGTCAAAGATTTAATCTTCGTTCAGACTGAGGTTAAGAACGAGCTTGCTAACCTTCAATTGCAGATAAACCAACTCATTGATGGACAAGCAAAAATCCTTAAAAATCAAAACATCTTGATCAGGAACCAGAAGAAGGTCATCCTTGATTGCGTCAAAGCCAAGCATCTTGCTTGCATCGTTGACCGAAAAACTAATCTTCTAACTCATGAACATCGGCTCTCTACGGTCAAGAAAATCAAGTGTAGGATCAGAATCTCGCAGCAATAATGCCTCAGCGAAAATCAACAACACACAACAGTGTCGCAGAACAATTTCAGAAATGACATAATAAACGACGTCAGCTAAAATCATGAGAAAAATGTGATGGTTCTGCGAAAATAAGAGAGTTTGCGAGATTAACATTTGTAAGGTTGCGAGAATGTCGCAAGACATATCCAAAAATAAAGGACAGATTAGCTGTCATCCACTATGTACTTCCCTATAAATAGTCGTTCAGTTGTAAAGGAAAGAGAGAGATCTTTTTTGGGTGAGAAACAAGTAAATAGGAGAGAGAAAATCTAGAGCAGTGGTTATTCTTGATTTCCTTTATCTTTTCTTGTAAGATTGTTCAAAGATTCATCAATAAAATTAAGATTGTTAATATAAAATGAGTTGAATGTTAATGAAATCTTGTGAGGGGTGTAGTGTAGGATTTCCTGCAACTACATAATGGCGCTAGAAACAGGGAATTTGAAGATTATTCTAGAAAAAATTGAAGATTAATATTGAGATCTGTGAAGATTTGGAGTGATTGATTAAGAATTTTACATATAATTTCTTGCAATTCGTTAACATTGAAGAAATGGCTAGAAGAAGAAATACATCAGAACAACCAACTACTGTTAGAAGAAGCAAGAGAATTGCTGGAAGGGAAAGAAGTGAAATGGGAGAATCTACTAGAATGAGAAATAATAGAGAAAATCAAATTCAACCACCATTTCAACAAACACTAGTACAAGGGAGGAATACAGATTATGATAGGGTGAGTATACACACTTGGCAATCAAATTCAGCAGAAGAAGTAGAAGAAGAGCAACAAACCAGAAACCATAGACAGGTAGAGAGAAATCAAGAAGCAGATGAAGGAATAATTCATGGAGATGAGGAAATTGGAGCATTAGAAACGTTTAGACGAAGAATACACGAAGAAAGAAGAGCTGAGGCAGAAGAACGTGCGAATTTAACAAGGAAAATCACGAATTGAGGATGGAAAATATGAGATTACAGAATAGAAGATCGAGAAGTATTACAAAATCATATTCAAGATCGACTAGAAGAAAAATGAGGCGAAACTCACCCACAATTAATGCTGGAAACAATATTCAAGAAGAAATATCAAATCCTACTGAAGAATATTGCGAAAATAGAGAAAGAACTGATGATCGTTACGTTCCACAAAATGAAACTTTTGATGATAGGCAAAATGGTAGAAATCAAGAGAACGGATAACGTCAGGGACGAAATGACCAAGATAGCGAAGGAAATCGAGAGGAAGGAAGGAGAATTTTACATGAAAGAGAAACTCAAAGAAATCAACAGACGATTGAAGAAGAAATTGAAAGACATTATGCTGAACAAGCACGTTTAATTTGCGAACGTGAAAGATTGAGAGCGAAAATGGAAGAACAAGAGCTTCATGAGACAATTCGCCAGAACAATCACGACAATCGAGAAAGAAGGCGTACACAAAACCGGAATAACGATAATATCAATAAAGAATATGATAGAATACAGAGGATGGGTGAAAGACAGCGAATGGAATTAATAAGAAATGAACAAAATCATGAAGGGGAAAATGAGAGACATAATCATATGCGAATTCAAGATAGAGATGAAGAAGAGACTCGCAGAAGAAGACGAGATGAGGATAATGAAGAAGAAATGCAAAATTTCGCGAGAGAAGAAAGACATGAACGCAGAAGAAGGGAGGCGAAATTAAAAAGACCAATGGATCAAAATTCAGGTGTAAATAAACAAATCTTGAAAGAGTTGGAAGAAATGAGAGGAATGCTAAATAATAGAGGAGAAGTAGGCAGAAGACAGTTGGATGAAGCTATAGAAGAAGTTGTGAAAACTCCTTTTACAAGGGAAGTACAATTAGGAGGAATACCACCGAAATGCAATTTGCCCGCTTTAACCAGCATTTTTGATGGAACAACTTGTGCAATTTAACACATTAAAGCCTACGTGAGATGCATGTTGCAATGGGAAAATCATGATGTTGTATTATGCAAGTATTTCGCATCCAGCTTAACAGGGGAGGCGTTAAAATGGTTCGAAGGTCTACCAAAGAATACAATAACACCCTTCAATCATTTGCAGACTACATTCCTGGGGGCATATATAAGTAATAATTCTTCGCGACCTGGTATTAAAGACATGTTTGGATTAAAACAAAGGATTGGCGAAAGTTTGAAGCACCTAACTAAAAGATGGAGGACTATGTGTAGCGAAATGGCTGGCCGTGTAGATGAGAGATATCTTATATTATCATTTATCAATGCTATGTTTGCAACCAACCTATTGTATATCCAAATTTTCAGAGTCAAGAATACGATCACAATGACTGAATTGCGAGAACTTCAAGAAGAATATATTGCTATAGAGGAAAGGCTAAATGAAATGGAATCATACCCAGTTGCGAACACCAGTTCACAAACAGCGAATGCAAACTTATTACCCAAGCTAATAAACACAGTGGTGAAATTTCGCAAGTACAACAAGAGAAGGTGACGGGTAACAATCAACAGAAACTGGTGGCTATGGGAAGCCGAGATCAAGAGGAGTATGAAGGAGAAAGAAATTTCTACAATCGTGGTGGAAATAACAAGATTCAAAGACTCGATCAGCCACAAGAAACTTATGGAGGTCAAAGACAAAACTATAATAGAGGACAAGGAGCTCACAAGGTAGTATGAGAAGAAATCAAGATGCCACCTCTAAATGCAAGTGTGGAGAAAATATGGGAAGCCATAATTTTGATGGAGAATATACCAACACCATGGAACATGGGAACGGAACCACCTCCAAACCACAGAAGTCATGAGTTTTGTTCTTATCATCATTTTCATGGACATACTACAAATGATTGCAGAAATGTAAAAAGAATTATTCTGAGAATGATAGATCAAGGAAAACTAAACCACTTTTTGGTAGGGCACCCACAATCTCAACCATTTCCACCACCACCAGAACATCACAAAGTAAACACGATGAAAAAGAAGGAAACATTCTTCATAGAAGTTGGTGCAAAATCAAAGAATCTATTTTGTCATTCTATCGTACATTCATACAAGACAATTGAAGATTTTCATGATAGTGTTTTGAGTAGAGTGTTCGCAAGAGATAACGATGGAAGAGAAATTATGAATATTGCGAAAATCTCTCCACTAGAGGAATGGAAGAAACAAATTATTTCTTTTACCGCAGAAGAAATCCCTGAAGGTGAAGAGGTACATGATAATCCATTGGTAGTAAAATTAGAAATTAATCCAAAACCGAAAGAAGATGAGGATGATGAAGCTTAAGATTCATGGGCAATTAATAGGATTCTAATCGATACTGGAATTCTACAAAAGACAATCAGAGAACAATGACAAAAGAGAAAGGGGCGAACCTTTATGGCGTACACCCTAGTTCGCGAATACAATTTCGCAAGAGGCAAATGTAAGACCTAAAGTACGTCATATAAGGGGTACCTGTTGCATGGCTCAGGGAAAGGCTACACCGCCCCCGGAACCTGAGTCATGGAGATTTGGGGTCAATAAAGCCCATCCGGGAGAGGCACCTTGGATTCTCAGCTTAAGCATATGATTTAGGTTGGGCGACTAAGGTAATAAGGACTCTTCCAAGGAGTGCAGAATCTGATCAAGGCGCCGAGGTACACGGTTGAGTCAAGAGTGCTAGGGGAGTTTGAAGCGTACCTTGCCGTTCTTGACAAGTCTTGGCTTATACTGCACTCGGCCCGAAGAAAACCCCACTTAGGGTGCAGTCTCGTAACCATAAGCCCTATAGGTAAAAGGTATAAGAGGTTTCGAAAACAACTGGTTGTTGTTAAGACTGGATGGGAGGAGCTAACCTTGTATGGTAAAAGTACGCCTCCTTGAAGGGGCAACCAGGGGGAAGATAAGGGCGGCACCCTCCATTAGGAAGCTGATAAGTGTCTTAAGACGCAAATGTCATGAGGTTTTTTACTCGCAAGGGTATTAAGGATTGTCATATTTGTGCAACAATCCTGAAGAGGCAATAATACAAAAGAAAAAGATAAGACAAGATCAATGGGTTTTCACATGAAAGTGCGAAGACGTCCTGCGATTTCGTCGCAAGACGGCAATGTCATGGGGCTTTATTTTCTCAAGAATATTTAGGCCTATCATATTGTCGCAACATTCCTGAAGAGGCCATAATACAAAAGAAAAAGTTAAGGCAAGATCAATGGGTTTTTTCATGAAAGTGCAAGAACGTCCTGCGATTTTGTAGCAATGACAAGAGGTGGCATAATAAGACCTTTAATTAGGAAGGAAAAATAAGACCACACAGGAATGAAATTTTGAAAAGAATCACAATTCACTTCGCACAAGATTGCGAAATTATACATAAATAACTGCGAAGTTGAGGCACAAAATAAGAAAAATCTGCAAAATCTCTCATTTGGATACAAATAACAGAGGCAAGTATGGGAATGAGTGAAATTATAAAATGTTATTTGTCTCCATATGATAGATTTACGCAAAAATTCAAAAATTAATGATTATATTGATTAACTGTATTGCAAGGAAGAATTGTTATAATGAATGCAGGTCAAAATGAAAGAAACTCATATATTAAGGAATATGGAAAACCAAAAGAATTCGCAAATATACAGAAAGGAGGAATAAATGTACAAGTATTATAGAAGATTAAAGAAAGAAATAAAGAAAGACTACTTCTTAGTTGATCCTTCATCATCTTCATCAGACTTGTTCCCTTCTTCGTCTGCATCATAACTTTCATCTCCATCAGAACCTTCATCACCATCAGATTCTTCATCATCAGCTTCGCTATCAGAAATAATCAGTCTGGGAATGTTCTTTGGGATCTCCTCCAAGAGACAAGGATAATCAGAATGAGGAATACTATGGTCATCACAAACCATTTGAATAGTTTGATTGCGAAAATGCATAGCATCATTCTTAAAGTTCGCAACAGTAATCTTGATTTGATTCTTTAATTTAGAATACTTGTCGTTGCGAGAAGAAAGATTCTTTGCGAGTTCCACTTTTTCAGCTTCAAGTTCCTCAAACCTTTTGCGATATCTACTTTCAGAATCTGCGAGCAAAAGGCAATCAATAAATAACTTGATGAAAATTCATGAGAAACAAAAGATTAGTATTAGAGAACAGTTAATAACCTTCTCTGTCGGAAATCATATCTCTAATCAAGGCTGTATGATCAACTTGGAGACTAACATTTACACCTAAATCTTTTCTGGCATCGTCTAAGATTTTCGCAGCCCAAGCGAATTCATCCTCATTACTTATAAGAAGACAAGAACGAATTTGGTTTTCTCTTTCGCAGAGCTCGGTATTCTTGCGGTTAGCTTCATCTCGTTCAAATTGAACTTCAAGAAGGGTCTCTTGGAATTTCGTCAAATCCTTAGCACCTTGATCAGAGATGCGATCCTTATCATCTATGAGACTGCTAATTTTGGTTCTCAACTCATTGATTTTCTCTTTAGAATTAAGAAGGAGACACTTAAATCGGTTGGCTAAGCCTAAACTAGATCTATGTTCTATTTCTAAGAGGCGAAATTTGGATCTTAGTTCATTCAGAGAAAGAGATGAAATTATATCATTTGAGAAACTATTTAAAGATTTATTAAGACGCTCAAGAAGGGTATCATTATCCAAGGCATTAGGAAATGAACGAAGAATGGTAGCTTCATCAGAAAGACCATAAATGTCTGCAAAAAGGATCAATTAAATAAGATAAAACAACATGATGAATGAATGAAAGGAAAGGAGAAAAGTAACATACCATATAGCTGATTATTAGCTTGCTGAAGACTAGAGATTTTGTTCTTATACGAAGAAGAATCAATTTCTAGTTGTATGTTTTTCTCGCGAAGACATTTGACTTCAGCTTCCAGTTCCTCATTCTTTGTGCGAATTTGAAGATTCTTCTTTTCAAGATTTTCGTGTCTCCTCTCTAGATCTGAGGCAACAGCGAAAGAAGCTTTTCCAGCCTGCGAGAAAATATAAAAAGTATTAAAATAGAAAGATATTTTGAGTTACAACAATGAAGAAGTAAAAGGATGAAAGCATACCAGACTATTAAGAGAATGCAGGAAATTGGGAGTTACTGATCTAGAAAATCCGCAAAGAGAATTATCACCATACAACAAAGGAACATCGCAAATTGTGGCGAGAGCTTTACAGGTGTTAGCGAATTGACTATCTCCCATTCCTTGCAAAGAATCAGAAAAAAGAGGCCAGAGAGCTTAGCCATAGAAGATTCAGATGGAGAATCTTCATTTGCAGCAAGGTCATCATTATCCTCATCATTCTTGGAGTTTTCATGAGAAGGAATATTTGAAGGAGAGGAAGAATAGACTTTTCTTTTCTTTGAAGGAGAAGCAGTTGGTTTTTCCCTGCGAAGAACACTTATGCCTTTATCACCAGTCTTCGCAACATGGGCATGTTCTTCTATTTCAACAATAATCTTCACACACAGATAGAAATAAGAAATGGAAGCAACAGTATACTGTTTAAAATCATAAGAGAATGTTTCTTACCTCATCTGTGTATGAGTGAAGAGCTAACAAGGTACTAGTCTTCCCAGTCCTGTTATAACTATATTTTAGTTTTTGGATCTGTAGAATGTCGCAAGAGTCAGCGAACAAAATAATAAAGACAAATAAAGAAATATAAAGTGAGTGAAACTGGAAGAAACATACCTCTTTCTCCTTCTCGGGCCAATAGAATACCTAAGGTTGATAGGTAGCGAGATTCTCAGGAAGAACATTTGACCCAGCAATGTAAGGTCCTTTTAAAATCAAGGGAAAAACACACCATTTATCATCTTTGGATTGGCGAGGAGTTGTGTTCTTACCAGAATGCCAATCAATGTCTTGCATGAGTATTTTAGCTTAATCAATGTTACCTTTCCTTTTCAAACGAATACCCCAGCGAGTATTCTCTTTCTTCATGGAGATCAATTCATAATTTTCAAAGAAATTCGCTACTGTGTATTTCTCAGCAATTATCTCCAAGTCTGCGAATTTTGGATCCCTAAGTTCTTTGGAGTACAGAGATCCTTTACCAGCACCACGGTTAGCGAACTCTAGCATCAGACGGATGCAATCCCCACTCAATTGGAAGATAGGTCGCGAAAATCCCGAGTGAGCGAGAATTTCATAGAACAGAGGAATATCTGGGTCATAAAGAGGAATAGGGAGACCTGCGAGAATTTTACCTAGCGAAATTATGATTGATTGATCATCACAATATTGATCAGATAAAAGTTTGATAGAAATAATTGATTTGGCACTTTCACCAGGAATGGTAGAAAGTGTGAAACCTTTCTCAGCAAGATCTTTTTGGACGTCTTTTAAGTTTTTCTCATGTTTATGGCCACTTGGAGGCATATTTGAATATAAAGTATGGGAATAAATAAAAAGTAAGAAGATTGAAGAGGGAAGAATTATAGTAGCAGAACTTACGGAAGAACAATAGAGTTACAGAGATGAGAGAATAAAAAGAGAAGAGAAAGTAAAAAGAAAATGGAAAGAAGAGTAAGAAGAATATATAAAGAAGATTTTTTACTCGAAGAAATAAACATCATTAAGGCGAAAAGACGTGAGCGGTTGAAAAGCAGCGGTTACAGAAGACGTGTCAAGAAACAGATGGAAGAAAGAATATGTGTGATAAATGCAGAATATGAAGAGATGAACAGTTGCGGCATTTCTCACATCATTCTCTACTTTGCAGAGAAGATATGAGAAGAGGCAAGATGTAGGATCAGAATCTCGCAGCAATAATGCCTCAGCGAAATTATCAACAACACAACACAACAGCGTCGCAGAACAATCTCAGAAATGACATAATAAACGACGTCAGCTAAAATCATGAGAAAAATGTGATGGTTCTGCGAAAATAAGAGAGTTTACGAGATTAACATTTGTAAGGTTGCGAGAATGTCGCAAGACATGTCCGAAAATAAAGGACAGGTTAGCTGTCATCCACTATGTACTTCCTTATAAATAGTCGTTCAGTTGTAAAGGAAAGAGAGAGATCTTTTTTGGGGAGAAGCAAGTAAATAGGAGAGAGAAAATCCAGAGCAGTGGTTATTCTTGATTTCCTTTATCTTTTCTTGTAAGATTGTTCAAAGATTCATCAATAAAATTAAGATTGTTAATCTAAAATGAGTTGAATGTTAATGAAATCTTGTGAGGGGTGTAGTGTAGCATTTCCTGCAACTACATCAAGGATATCAGTGACTCCTATTTTGATGGACCTTTTCAAAGGTATGAAATAATCAAAGAAAACTGAGTTTACTCGTCTAGGAAACTTCTTAAAAGAATTTTATTCTTGTTTTTGTTTAATAAGGATAACGAGGGTTTGGAATATCCATTATTGTGAGTACACATAGCTATGTGCAACGTTTTCATCTTCATGTTTTTTAAATTTATTTGTTTAAATTCTAAAGTTTGGTTTGGAAGATGATTTTTGCAGTATTAATCTTTATGGTTTTATATATTGCAATGTGTTATGGGATATGTGTGTTTGCGTCCGTGAACTATCATTGTCCCATATATTGTCAAAAGTTATCTCGTTTATATGTCGATGTAGGATCAGAATCTCGCAGCAATAACGTCTCAGCGAAATTATCAACAATACAACACAACAGCGTCGCAAAACAATTCCAGAAATGACATAATAAATGACATCAGCTAAAATCATGAGAAAAATGTGATGATTCTGCGAAAATAAGAGAGTTGGCGAGATTAACGTTTGTAAGGTTGCGAGAATGTCGCAAGCCATACCCGAAAATAAAGGACAGATTAGCTGTCATCCACTATGTATTTTCCTATAAATAGTCGTTCAGTTGTAAAGGAAAGGGAGAGATCTTTTTATGAGTGAGGAGCAAGTAAATAGGAGATAAAAAATCTAGAGAAGTGGTTATTCTTAATTCCTTTATCCTTTCTTGTAAGATTGTTCAAAGATTCATCAATAAAATTAAGATTGTTGATCTAAAATGAGTTGAATGATGATAAAATCTTGTGAGGGGTGTAGTGTAGGATTTCCTGCAACTACATAATGGCGCTAGAAACAGGGAACATTGAAGATTATTCTAGAAAAAATTTAATATTAATATTGAGATTTGTGAAGATTCTGAGTGATTGATTAATAATTTTACATAATTTCTTGCAATTCGTTAACATTGAAGAAATGTCTAGGAGAAGAAATACATCAGAACAACCAACTATTGTTAGAAGAAGCAAGAGAATTGATGGAAGAGAAAGAAGTGAAATGGGAGAATCCACTAGAATGAAAAATAATGGAGAAAATCAAATTCAACCACTAGTTCAAAAAACACTAGTACAAGGAAGGAAGAAAATTTTACATGAGAGAGAAACTCAAAGAAATCAACAAACTATTGAAGAAGAAATCGAAAGACATTATGCTGAACAAGCACGTTTAATTTGCGAACGTGAAAGATTGAGAGCGGAAATGGAAGAACAAGAGCTTCAGGAGACAATTCGCCAGAACAATCACGACAATCGAGAAAGAAAGCGTACACAAAACCAGAATAACGATAATATCAATAAAGAATATGATAGAATACAGAGGATGGGTGAAAGACAGCGAATGGAATTAATAAGAAATGAACAAAATCATGAAGGGGAAAATGAGAGGCATAATCATATGCGAATTCAAGATAGAGATGAAGAAGAGACTCGCAGAAGAAGACGAGATGAGGATAATGAAGTAGAAATGAAAAATTTCGCGAGAGAAGAAAGACATGAACACAGAAAAAGAGAGGCAAAATTAAAAGGACCAATGAATCAAAATTCAAGTGTAAATAAACAAATCTTGAAAGAGTTGGAAGAAATGAGAGGAATGCTAAATAATAGAGGAGAAGTAGGCAGAAGACAGTTGGATGAAGCTATAGAAGAAGCTGTGGAAACTCCTTTTACAAGGGAAGTACAATTTGGAGGAATACCACCGAAATGCAATTTGCCCGCTTTAACCAGCATTTTTGATGGAACAACTTGTGCAATTTAACACATTAAAGCCTACGTGAGGTGCATGTTGCAATGGGAAAATCATGATGTTGTATTATGCAAGTATTTCACATCCAGCTTAACAGGGGAGGCGTTAAAATGGTTCGAAGGTCTACCAAAGAATACAATAACATCCTTCAATCATTTGCAGACTACATTCCTAGGGGCATATATAAGTAATATTTCTTCGCGACCTGGTATTGAAGACGTGTTTGGACTAAAACAAAAGATTGGCGAAAGTTTGAAGCACCTAACTAAAATATGGAGGACTATGTGTAGCGAAATGGCTGGCCGTGTTGATGAGAGATATCTTGTATTATCATTTGTCAATGCTATGTTTGCAACCAACCTATTTTATGTCCAAATTTTCAGAGTCAAGAATACGATCACAATGACTGAATTGCGAGAACTTCAAGAAGAATATATTACTCTAGAGGAAAGGAAAAATGAGATGGAATCATACCCAGTTGTGAACACCAGTTCACAAACAGCGAATGCAAGCTTGTTACCCAAGCTAATAAACACAGTAGCGAATACTTCGCAAGTACAACAAGAGAAGGTGACATGTAACAATCAACAGAAACTGGTGGCTATGGGAAGCCGAGATCAAGAGGAGTATGAAGGAGAAAGAAATTTCTACAATCGTGGTGGAAATAACAAGATTCAAAGACTCGATCAACCACAAAAAACTTATGGAGGTCAAAGACAAAACTATAATAAAGGACAAGAAGGTCACAAAGTAATATGGGAAGAAATCAAAATGCCACCTCTAAATGCAAGTGTGGAGAAAATATGGGAAGCCATAATTTTGATGGAGAATATACCAACACCATGGAACATGGGAACGGAACCACCTCCAAACCACAGAAGTCATGAGTTTTGTTCTTATCATCATTTTCATGGACATACAACAAATAATTGCAGAAATGTAAAAGGAATTATTCTGAGAATGATAGATCAAGGAAAATTAAACCACTTTTTAGTAGGGCACCCACAATCTCAACCATTGCCACCACCACCAGAGTATCACAAAGTAAACACGATGAAAAAGAAGAAAACATTCTTCATAGAAGTTGGTGCAAAAGCAAAGAATCTATTCTTTCACTATATCATACATTCATACAAGACAATTGAAGACTTTCATGATAATGTTTTAAGTAGAGTGTTCGCAAGAGATAATGATGGAAGAGAAATTATGAATATTGCGAAAATCTCTCCACTAGAAGAATGGCAGAAACAGATCATTTCTTTTACCGCAGAAGAAATCCCTGAAGGTGAAGAGGTACATGATAATCCATTGGTAGTAAAATTAGAAATTAATCCAAAACCGAAAGAAGAGGAGGATGATGAAGCTGAAGATTCATGGGCAATTAATAGGATTCTAATCGATACTGGAAGCTCTGTGAACATCTTATTTTATCATACTTATAAACTATGGGAGGAAGAGATGATGATCTTATACCATCAACATATAAGATATATGGTTTTAATGGTACTGCCAACAAGCCTAAAGGGGAGGTTACTATGCGAATTCCATTGAAGGGAATATCTTCTGAAATCCTGTTCTGTATCGTTGATGTAGAATCACCCGACAATGCATTAATTGGTCGACCTTGGTTACATGGGATTATAGGTGTAGCTTCAACTTTCCACCAGTGCATCAAATTCCCTCACCCCAGCGGTGTAGGAATCATAAAGGGATATTGGGTTGAAGGAAAGAGGTGTTACGAAACTGAAATAGAATCTTGCGAAGGGAGATCAAATAAGAAGGAAAATTGGCGACACAAAATCAAAGAGACACAAAAAAGTGAGAGGTTGATGGTGGATGCAATCAAAAGAAAAGAAGAAGAGATGTTGCGAAACTAATGCAAGCTCAGAGAAAGGAATCAGTAACACAAAATAACAAAGAAGCAGAGGATAGCAAAGGTAATGTATGAATGATTGATTTGTTGCGACACTCTCGCAATAAACGAAATTCTCAAAAATACATTTTATTGAATGACAAAATTGAGATTGCGAAATGCAAATATGATATGATGATGTGCGAGAATCTCGCAGAGATAATGAATTTTACAGAAGACAATCAGAGAACAATGACAAAAGAGAAAGGGGAGAACCTTTATGGCGTACACCCTAGTTCGCGAATACAATTTCGCAAGAGGCAAATGCAAGACCTAAAGTACGTCATATAAGGGGGTAACTGTTGCATGGCTCAGGGAAATGCTACACCGCCACCGGAACCTGAGTCATGGAGATTTGGGGTCAATAAAGCCCATCTGGGAGAGGCACCTTGGATTCTCAGCTTAAACATATGATTTAGGTTGGGCGACTAAGGTGATAAGGACTCACCCAAGGAGTGCAGAATCTGATCAAGGCGCCAAGGTACACGGTTGAGTCAAGAGTGACAGGGGCGTTTGAAGCGCACCTTGCCATTCTTGACAAGTCTTGGCTTATACTGCACTCGGCCTGAAGAAAACCCCAATTAGGGTGCAGTCTCGTAACCATAAGCCCTATAGGTAAAAGGTATAAGAGGCTGCGAAAACAACTGGTTGTTGTTAAGACTGGATGGGAGGAGCTAACCTTGTATGGTAGAAGTACGCCTCCTTGAAGGGGCAACCAGGGGGGAGATAAGGGCGACACCCTCCATTAGGGAGCTGATAAGTGTCTTTTGACGCAAATGTCATGAGGCTTTTTACTCGCAAGGGTATTAAGGCTTGTCATATTTGTGCAACAATCCTGAAGAGGCAATACTACAAAAGAAAAGATAAGACGAGATCAATGGGTTTTCGCATAAAAGTGCGAAGACGTCCTGTGATTTCATCGCAAGACGGCAATGTCATGGGCTTTATTTTCGCAAGAATATTTAGGCCTGTCACATTGTCGCAACATTCCTAAAGAGTCCATAATACAAAAGAAAAAGTTAAGGCAAGATCAATGGGTTTTTGCATGAAAATGCAAGAACGTCCTGCGATTTTGTCGCAATGACAAGAGGTGGCATAATAAGACCTTTAATTAGGAAGGAAAAATAAGACCACACAGGAATGAGATTTTGAAAAGAATCAAAATTCACTTCGCATAAGATTGCGAAATTATACATAAAAACTGCGAAGTTGAGGCACAAAATAAGAAAAATCTGCAAAATCTCTCATTTGGATACAAATAACAGAGGCAAGTATGGGAATGAATGAAATTAAAAATGTTATTTGTCTCCACATGATAGATTTACACAAAAATTAAAAAATTAATGATTATATTGATTAATGTATTGCAAGGAAGAATTGTTTTAATGAATGCAGGTCAAAATGAAAGAAACTCATATATTAAGGAATATGGAGAACCAAAAGAATTCGCAAAATACAAAAAAGGAATAAATGTACAAGTATTACAGAAGATAAAGAAAGAAACAAAGACTACTTCTTAGTTGATCCTTCATCATCTTCATCAGACTTGTTCCCTTCTTGTCTGCATCAGAACTTCTCACCATCAGAACCTTCATCACCATCAGATTCTTCATCATCAGCTTCGCTATCAGAAATAATCATACTGGGAATATTCTTTGGGATCTCCTCCAAGAGACAAGGATAATCAGAATGAGGAATACTATGGTCATCACAAACCATTTGAATAGTTTGATTGCGAAAATGCATAGCATCATTCTTAAAGTTCGCAACAGTGATCTTGATTTGATTCTTTAATCTAGAATACTTGTCGTTGCGAGAAGAAAGATTCTTTGCGAGTTCCTCTTTTTCAGCTTCAAGTTCCTCAATTTTTCACGATATCTACTTTCAGAATCTGCGAGCAAAAGACAATCAATTAATAACTTGATGAAAATTCATAAGAAACAAAAGATTAGTAGAAGAACAGTTAATAACCTTCTCTGTCAGAAATCATATCTCTAATCAAGGCTGTATGCTCAACTTGGAGACTAACATTTACACCTAAATCTTTTCTGGCATCTAAGATTTTCGCAGCCCAAGCAAATTCATCCTCATTACTTATAAGAAGACGAGAACGAATTTGGTTTTCTTTTCGCAGAGCTCGTTTCTTGCGGTTAGCTTCATCTCGTTCAAGTTGAACTTCAAGAAGGTCTCTTGGAATTTCCAAAGCCTTAGCACCTTGATCAGAGATGCGATCCTTATCATCTATGAGACCGCTAATTTTGGTTCTCAACTCATTGATTTTCTCTTTAGAATTAAGAAGGAGACGCTTAAATCGGTTGGCTAAGCCTAAACTAGATCTATGGTCAATTTCTAAGAGGCGAAATTTGGATCAGTTCATTCAGAGAAAGAGATGAAATTTATCATTTGAGAAACTATTTAAAGATTTATTAAGACGCTCAAGAAGGGTATCATTATCCAAGGCATTAGGAAATGAACGAAGAATGGTAGCTTCATCAGAAAGACCATAAATGTCTGCAAAAAGGATCAATTAAATAAGATAAAACAACAGGATGAATGAATGAAAAGGAGAAAAGTAACATACCATAGAGCTGATTATTAGCTTGCTGAAGACTAGAGATTTTTTCTTATACGAAGAAGAATCAATTTCTAGTTGTCTGTTTTCTCGCGAAGACATTTGACTTCAGCTTCCAGTTCCTCATTCTTTGTGCGAAATTGAAGATTCTTCTTTTCAAGATTTTCGCGTCTCCTCTCTAGATCTGAGGCAACAAAAAAGAAGCTTTTCCAGCCTGCGAGAAAATATAAAAAGTATTAAAATAGAAAGAGATATTACAACAAAATGAAGAAGTAAAAGGATGAAAGCATACCAGACTATTAAGAGAATGCAGGAAATTGGGAGTCACTGATCTAGAAACTCCGCGAAGAGAATTATCACCATCCACAAAGGAACATCGCAAATTGTAGCGAGAGCTTTACAGGTGTTAGCGAATTGACTATCTATTCCTTGCAAAGAATCAGAAAAGAGGCCAGAGAGCTTAGCCATAGAAGATTCAGATGGAGAATCTTCATTTGCAGCAAGGTCATCATTATCCTCATCATCTTCATCATTCTCGGAGTTTTCATGAGAAGGAATACTTGAAGGAGAGGAAGAACGAACTTTTCTTTTCTTTAAAGGAGGGGCAGTTGGTTTTTCCCTGCGAAGAGCACCTTTGCCTTTATCACCAATCTTCGCAACATTGGCAGACTCTTCTATTTCGGGAATGATCTTCACACAAAAGATAGAAATAAGAAATAGAGGCAACAATATACTGTTTAAAGTCATAAGAGAATATTTCTTACCTCATCAGTGTATGAGCGAAGAGCTAACAAGGTACTAGCCTTCCCAGTCCTTTTATAACTATCTTTCAGTTTTTGGATCTGTAGAATGTCGCAAGAGTTAGCGAATAAAAGAATAAAGACAAATAAAGAAATATAAAGTGAGCGAAACTGGAAGAAACATACCTCTGTCTCCTTCTCGATCCAAGAGAATACCCAAGGTTGATAGGTATCGAGATTCTCAGGAAGAACATTTAACCCAGCAATGTAAGGTCCTTTTAGCATCAAGGGAAAAACACACCATTTATCATCCTTGGATTGGCGAGGAGTTGTGTTCTTACCAGAATGCCAATCGATGTCTTGCATGAGTATTTTAGCTTCATCAATGTTATCTTTCCTTTTCAAACGAATACCCCAGCGAGTAATCTCTTTCTTCATGGAGTTCAATTCATAATTTTCAAAGAAACTCGCTTATGTGTATTTCTCAGCAATTATCTCCAGGTCTGCGAATTTAGGATCCCTAAGTTCTTTAGAGTAAAGAGATCCTTTACCAGCACCACGGTTAGCGAACTCTAGCATCATACGGATGCAATCCCCACTCAATTGGAAGATGGCTCGCGAAAATCCTGAGTGAGCAAGAATTTCATAGAATAGAGGAATATCTGGGTCATAAAGAGGAATGGGGAGACCTGCGAGAATCTGACCTAGTGAAATTATGATTGATTGATCATCACAATATTGATCAGAGAAAAGTTTGATAGAAAGAATTGACTTGGCACTTTCACCAGGAATGGTAGAAAGTGTGAAACCTTTCTCAGCAAGATCTTTTTGGACGTCTTTTAAATTTTTCTCATGTTTATTGCCACTTGGAGGCATATTTGAATATAGAGTATGGGAATGAATAAAAAGTAAGAAGATTAAAAAGGGAAGGATTATAGTAGCAGAACTTGCAGAAGAACAACAGAGTTACAGAGATGAGAGAATAAAAAGAGAAGAGAAAGTAAAAAGAAAGTGGAAAGAAGAGTAGGAAGAGTATATAAAGAATATTTTTTACTCGAAGAAATAAACACCATTAAGACGAAAAGACGTGAGCGGTTGAAAAGCAGCGGTTACAGAAGACGTGTCAAGAAACAGATGAAAGAAAGAATACGTGTGATAAATGCAGAATATGAAGAGATGAACAGCTGCGGCATTTCTCACGCGGCGTTTCTCACATCATTCTCTACTTTGCAGAGAAGATATGAGAAGAGGCAAGATGTAGGATCATAATCTCGCATCAATAATGCCTCAGCGAAATTATCAATAATACAACACAACAACGTCGCAGAACAATTCCAGAAATGACATAATAAATGAAATCAGCTAAAATCATGAGAAAAATGTGATGATTCTGCGAAAATAAGAGAGTTGGCGAGATTAACGTTTGTAAGGTTGCGAGAATGTCGCAAGCCATATACGAAAATAAAGGACAGATTAGCTATCATCCACTATGTATTTTCCTATAAATAGTCGTTCAATTGTAAAGGAAAGGGAGAGATCTTTTTCTGAGTGAGGAGCAAGTAAATAGGAGAGAGAAAATCTAGAGCAGTGGTTATTCTTAAATACTTTATCCTTTCTTGCAAGATTGTTCAAAGATTCATCAATAAAATTAAGATTGTTGGTCTAAAATGAGTTGAATGTTGATAAAATCTTGTGAGGGGTGTAGTGTAGGATTTCCTGCAACTACATAATTTTCTCAATTGGAAGATGGCTCGCGAAAATCCTGAGTGAGCAAGAATTTCATAGAATAGAGGAATATCTGGGTCATAAAGAGGAATAGGGAGACCTGAGAGAATCCGACCTAGCGAAATTATGATTGGTTGATCATCTCAATATTGATCAGAGAAAAGTTTGATAGAAAGAATTGACTTGGCACTTTCACCAGTAATGGTAGAAAGTGTGAAACCTTTCTCAGCAAGATCTTTTTGGACGTCTTTTAAATTTTTCTCATGTCTATGGCCACTTGGAGGCATATTTGAATATAGAGTATGGGAATGAATAAAAAGTAAGAAGATTAAAAAGGGAAGGATTACAGTAGCAGAACTTGCAGAAGAACAACAGAGTTACAGAGATGAGAGAATAAAAAGAGAAGAGAAAGTAAAAAGAAAGTGGAAAGAAGAGTAAGAAGAGTATATAAAGAAGATTTTTTACTCGAAGAAATAAACACCATTAAGATGAAAAGACGTGAGTGGTTGAAAAGCAGCGGTTACATAAGACGTGTCAAGAAACAGACGGAAGAAAGAATACGTGTGATAAATGCAGAATATGAAGAGATGAACAGCTGCGGCATTTCTCACGCGGCATTTCTCACATCATTCTCTACTTTGCAGAGAAGATATGAGAAGAGGCAAGATGTAGGATCAGAATCTCGCAGCAATAATGCCTCAGCGAAATTATCAACAATACAACACAACAACGTCGCAGAACAATTCCAGAAATAACATAATAAATGACATCAGTTAAAATCATGAGAAAAATATGATGATTCTACGAAAATAAGAGAGTTGGCGAGATTAACGTTTGTAAGGTTGCGAGAATGTCGCAAGCCATATCCGAAAATAAAGGACAGATTAGCTGTCATCAACCATGTATTTTCCTATAAATAGTCGTTCAGTTGTAAAGGAAAGGGAGAAATCTTTTTCTGAGTGAGGAGCAAGTAAATAGGAGAGAGAAAATCTAGAGCAGTGGTTATTCTTAATTCCTTTATCCTTTCTTGTAAGATTGTTCAAAGATTCATCAATAAAATTAAGATTGTTGATCTAAAATGAGTTGAATGTTGATAAAATCTTGTGAGGGGTGTAGTGTAGGATTTCCTGCAACTACATAATTTTCTCAATTGGAAGATGGCTCGCGAAAATCCTGAGTGAGCAAGAATTTCATAGAATAGAGGAATATCTGGGTCATAAAGAGGAATAGGGAGACCTGCGAGAATCTGACCTAGCGAAATTATGATTGGTTGATCATCACAATATTGATCAGAGAAAAGTTTGATAGAAAGAATTGACTTGGCACTTTCACCAGGAATGGTAGAAAGTGTGAAACCTTTCTCAGCAAGATCTTTTTGGACGTCTTTTTAAATTTTTCTCATGTCTATTGCCACTTGGAGGCATATTTGAATATAGAGTATGGGAATGAATAAAAAGTAAGAAGATTAAAAAGGGAAGGATTACAGTAGCAGAACTTGCAGAAGAACAATAGAGTTACAGAGATGAGAGAATAAAAAGAGAAGAGAAAGTAAAAAGAAAGTGGAAAGAAGGGTAAGAAGAGTATATAAAGAAGATTTTTTAATCGAAGAAATAAACACCATTAAGATGAAAAGACGTGAGCGGTTGAAAAGCAGCGGTTACAGAAGACGTGTCAAGAAATAGATGGAAGAAAGAATATGTGTGATAAATGCAAAATATGAAGAGATGAACATCTGCGACATTTCTCACGCGGCATTTCTCACATCATTCTCTACTTTGCAGAGAAGATATGAGAAGAGGAAAGATGTAGGATCAGAATCTCGCAGCAATAATGCCTCAGCGAAATTATTAACAATACAACACAACAGCGTCGCAGAACAATTCCAGAAATGACATAATAAATGACATCAGCTAAAATCATGAGAAAAATGTGATGATTCTGCGAAAATAAGAGAGTTGGAGAGATTAACGTTTGTAAGGTTGCGAGAATGTCGCAAGCCATATCCGAAAATAAAGGACAGATTAGTTGTCATCCACTATGTATTTTCCTATAAATAGTCGTTCAGTTGTAAAGGAAAGGGAGAGATCTTTTTCTGAGTGAGGAGAAAGTAAATAGAAGAGAGAAAATCTAGAGCAGTGGTTATTCTTAATTCCTTTATCCTTTCTTGTAAGATTGTTCAAAGATTCATCAATAAAATTAAGATTGTTGATCTAAAATGAGTTGAATGTTGATAAAATCTTGTGAGGGGTGTAGTGTAGGATTTCCTGCAACTACATAATTTTCTCAATTGGAAGATGGCTCGCGAAAATCCTGAATGAGCAAGAATTTCATAGAATAGAGGAATATCTGGGTCATAAAGAGGAATAGGGAGACCTGCGAGAATCTGACCTAGCAAAATTATGATTAATTGATCATCACAATATTGATCAGAGAAAAGTTTGATAGAAAGAATTGACTTGGCACTTTCATCAGGAATGGTAGAAAGTGTGAAACCTTTCTCAGCAAGATCTTTTTGGACGTCTTTTTAAATTTTTGTCATGTCTATTGCCACTTGGAGGCATATTTGAATATAGAGTATGGGAATGAATAAAAAGTAAGAAGATTAAAAAGGGAAGGATTACAGTAGCAGAACTTGCAGAAGAACAATAGAGTTACAGAGATGAGAGAATAAAAAGAGAAGCGAAAGTAAAAAGAAAGCTGAAAGAAGAGTATATAAAGAAGATTTTTTACTCGAAGAAATAAACACCATTAAGATGAAAAGACGTGAGCGGTTGAAAAGCAGCGGTTACAGAAGACGTGTCAAGAAATAGATGGAAGAAAAAATACGTGTGATAAATGCAAAATATGAAGAGATGAACAGCTGCGGCATTTCTCACGCGGCATTTCTCACATCATTCTCTACTTTGCAGAGAAGATATGAGAAGAGGCAAGATGTAGGATCAGAATCTCGCAGCAATAATGCCTCAGAGAAATTATCAACAATACAACACAACAGCGTCGCAAAATAATTCCAGAAATGACATAATAAATGACATCAGCTAAAATCATGAGAAAAATGTGATGATTCTGCGAAAATAAGAGAGTTGGCGAGATTAACGTTTGTAAGGTTGCGAGAATGTCGCAAGCCATATCCGAAAATAAAGGACATATTAGCTGTCATCCACTATGTATTTTCCTATAAATAGTCATTCAGTTGTAAAGGAAACAGAGAGATCTTTTTCTTATTGAGGAGCAAGTAAATAGGAGAGAAAAAATCTAGAGCAGTGGTTATTCTTAATTCCTTTATCCTTTCTTGTAAGATTGTTCAAAGATTCATCAATAAAATTAAGATTGTTGATCTAAAATGAGTTGAATGTTGATAAAATCTTGTGAGGGGTGTAGTGTAGGATTTCCTGCAATTACATAATTTTCTCAATTGGAAGATGGCTCGCGAAAATCCTGAGTGAGCAATAATTTCATAGAATAGAGGATTTGGGTCATAAAGAGGAATAGGGAGACCTGCGAGAATCTGACCTAGCAAAATTATCATTGATTGATCATCACAATATTGATCATAGAAAAGTTTGATAGAAAGAATTGACCTGGCACTTTCACCAGGAATGGTAGAAAGTGTGAAACCTTTCTCAGCAAGATCTTTTTGGACGTCTTTTTAAATTTTTCTCATGTCTATTGCCACTTGGAGGCATATTTGAATATAGAGTATGGGAATGAATAAAAAGTAAGAAGATTAAAAAGGGAAGGATTACAGTAGCAGAACTTGCAGAAGAACAATAGAGTTACAGATATGAGAGAATAAAAAGAGAAGAGAAAGTAAAAAGAAAGTGGAAAGAAGAGTAAGAAGAGTATATAAAGAAGATTTTTACTCGAAGAAATAAACACCATTAAGATGAAAATACGTGAGCGGTTGAAAAGCAGCGGTTACAGAAGACGTGTCAAAAAATAGATGGAAGAAAGAATACGTGTGATAAATGAAAAATATAAAGAGATGAACAGCTGCGGCATTTCTCACGCGGCATTTCTCACATCATTCTCTACTTTGCAGAGAAGATATGAGAAGAGGCAAGATGTAGGATCAGAATCTCGCAGCAATAATGCCTCAGCGAAATTATCAACAATACAACACAACAGCGTCGCAGAACAATTTCAGAAATGACATAATAAATGACATCAGCTAAAATCATGAGAAAAATGTGATGATTCTGTGAAAATAAGAGAGTTGGCGAGATTAACGTTTGTAAGGTTGCGAGAATGTCGCAAGCCATATCCGAAAATAAAGGACAGATTAGCTGTCATCCACTATGTATTTTCCTATAAATAGTCGTTCAGTTGTAAAGGAAAGGGAGAGATATTTTTCTGAGTGAGGAGCAAGTAAATAAGAGAGAGAAAATCTAGAGCAGTGGTTATTCTTAATTCCTTTATCCTTTCTTGTAAGATTGTTCAAAGATTCATCAATAAAATTAAGATTGTTGATCTAAAATGAGTTGAATGTTGATAAAATCTTGTGAGGGGTGTAGTGTAGGATTTCCTGCAACTACATAATTTTCTCAATTGGAAGATGGCTCACGAAAATCTTGAGTGAGCAAGAATTTCATAGAATAGAGGAATATCTGGGTCATAAAGAGGAATAGGGAGACCTGCGAGAATCTGACCTAGCGAAATTATCATTGATTGATCAACACAATATTGATCAGAGAAAAGTTTGATAGAAAGAATTGACTTGGCACTTTCACCAGGAATGGTAGAAAGTGTGAAACCTTTCTCAGCAAGATCTTTTTGGATGTCTTTTTAAATTTTTCTCATGTCTATTGCCACTTGGAGGCATATTTGAATATAGAGTATGGGAATGAATAATAAGTAAGAAGATTAAAAAGGGAAGGATTACAGTAGCAGAACTTGCAGAAGAATAATAGAGTTACAGAGATGAGAGAATAAAAAAAGAAAAGAAAGTAAAAAGAAAGTGGAAAGAAGAGTATATAAAGAAGATTTTTTACTCGAAGAAATAAACACCATTAAGATGAAAAGACGTGAGCGGTTGAAAAGCAGCGGTTACAGAAGACGTGTCAAGAAATAGATGGAAGAAAGAATACGTGTGATAAATGAAAAATATAAAGAGATGAACAGCTGCGGCATTTCTCACGCGGCATTTCTCACATCATTCTCTACTTTGCAGAGAAGATATGAGAAGAGGCAAGATGTAGGATCAGAATCTCGCAGCAATAATGCCTCAGCGAAATTATCAACAATAAAACACAACAGCGTCGCAGAACAATTCCAGAAATGACATAATAAATGACATCAGCTAAAATCATGAGAAAAATGTGATGATTCTGTGAAAATAAGAGAGTTGGCGAGATTAACGTTTGTAAGGTTGCGAGAATGTCGCAAGCCATATCCGAAAATAAAGGACAGATTAGCTGTCATCCACTATGTATTTTCCTATAAATAGTCGTTCAGTTGTAAAGGAAAGGGAGAGATATTTTTCTGAGTGAGGAGCAAGTAAATAGGAGAGAGAAAATCTAGAGCAGTGGTTATTCTTAATTCCTTTATCCTTTCTTGTAAGATTGTTCAAAGATTCATCAATAAAATTAAGATTGTTGATCTAAAATGAGTTGAATGTTGATAAAATCTTGTGAGGGGTGTAGTGTAGGATTTCCTGCAACTACATAATTTTCTCAATTGGAAGATGGCTCGCGAAAATCTTGAGTGAGCAAGAATTTCATAGAATAGAGGAATATCTGGGTCATAAAGAGGAATAGGGAGACCTGCGAGAATCTGACCTAGCGAAATCATCATTGATTGATCAACACAATATTGATCAGAGAAAATTTTGATAGAAAGAATTGACTTGGCACTTTCACCAGGAATGGTAGAAAGTGTGAAACCTTTCTCAGCAAGATCTTTTTGGACGTCTTTTTAAATTTTTCTCATGTCTATTGCCACTTGGAGGCATATTTGAATATAGAGTATGGGAATGAATAAAAAGTAAGAAGATTAAAAAGGGAAGGATTACAGTAGCAGAACTTGCAGAAGAATAATAGAGTTACAGAGATGAGAGAATAAAAAAAGAAGAGAAAGTAAAAAGAAAGTGGAAAGAAGAGTAAGAAGAGTATATAAAGATTTTTTACTCGAAGAAATAAACACCATTAAGATGAAAAGACGTGAGCGGTTGAAAAGCAGCGGTTACAGAAGACGTGTCAAGAAATAGATGGAAGAAAGAATACGTGTGATAAATGTAAAATATGAAGAGAAGAACAGCTGCGGCATTTCTCACGCGGCATTTCTCACATCATTCTCTGCTTTGCAGAGAAGATATGAGAAGAGGCAAGATGTAGGATCAGAATCTCGCAGCAATAATGCCTCAGCGAAATTATCAACAATACAACACAACAACGTCGGAGAACAATTCCAGAAATGACATAATAAATGACATCAGCTAAAATCATGAGAAAAATGTGATGATTCTGCGAAAATAAGAGAGTTGGCGAGATTAACGTTTGTAAGGTTGCGAGAATGTCGCAAGCCATATCCGAAAATAAAGGACAGATTAGCTGTCATCCACTATGTATTTTCCTATAAATAGTCGTTCAGTTGTAAAGGAAAGGGAGAGATATTTTTCTGAGTGAGGAGCAAGTAAATAGGAGAGAGAAAATCTAGAGCAGTGGTTATTCTTAATTCCTTTATCCTTTCTTGTAAGATTGTTCAAAGATTCATCAATAAAATTAAGATTGTTGATCTAAAATGAGTTGAATGTTGATAAAATCTTGTGAGGGGTGTAGTGTAGGATTTCCTGCAACTACATAATTTTCTCAATTGGAAGATGGCTCGCGAAAATCTTGAGTGAGCAAGAATTTCATAGAATAGAGGAATATCTGGGTCATAAAGAGGAATAGGGAGACCTGCGAGAATCTGACCTAGCGAAATTATCATTGATTGATCAACACAATATTGATCAGAGAAAATTTTGATAGAAAGAATTGACTTGGCACTTTCACCAGGAATGGTAGAAAGTGTGAAACCTTTCTCAGCAAGATCTTTTGGACGTCTTTTAAATTTTTCTCATGTCTATTGCCACTTGGAGGCATATTTGAATATAGGTATGGGAATGAATAAAAAGTAAGAGATTAAAAAGGGAAGGATTACAGTAGCAGAACTTGCAGAAGAATAATAGAGTTACAGAGATGAGAGAATAAAAAAAAGAAGAGAAAGTAAAAAGAAAGTGGAAAGAAGAGTAAGAAGAGTATATAAAGTTTTTTACTCGAAGAAATAAACACCATTAAGATGAAAAGACGTGAGCGGTTGAAAAGCAGCGGAGCGGTTACAGAAGAGTGTCAAGAAATAGATGGAAGAAAGAATACGTGTGATAAATGTAAAATAGAGAGGAAGAACAGCTGCGGCATTCTCACGCGGCATTTCTCACATCATTCTCTGCTTTGCAGAGAAGATATGAGAAGAGGCAAGAGTAGGATCAGAATCTCGCAGCAATAATGCCTCAGCGAAATTATCAACAATACAACACAACAACGTCGGAGAACAATCCAGAAATGACATAATAAATGACATCAGCTAAATCATGAGAAAAATGTGATGATTCTGCGAAAATAAGAGAGTTGGCGAGATTAACGTTTGTAAGGTTGCGAGAATGTCGCAAGCCATATCCGAAAATAAAGGACAGATAGCTGTCATCCACTATGTATTTTCCTATAAAGTCGTTCAGTTGTAAAGGAAAGGAGAGATATTTTCTGAGTGAGGAGCAAGTAAATAGGAGAGAGAAAATCTAGAGCAGTGGTTATTCTTAATTCCTTTATCCTTTCTTGTAAGATTGTTCAAAGATTCATCAATAAAATTAAGATGTGATCTAAAATGAGTTGAATGTTGATAAAATCTGTGAGGGGTATTGTTTAGTGTAGGATTTCCTGCAACTACATAATTTTCTCAATTGGAAGATGGCTCGCGAAAATCTTGAGTGAGCAAGAATTTCATAGAATAGAGGAATATCTGGGTCATAAAGAGGAATAGGGGAGACCTGCGAGAATCGACCTAGCGAAATTATCATTTGATTGATCAACACAATATTGATCAGAGGAAAATTTTGATAGAAAGAATTGACTTGGCACTTTCACCAGGAATGGTAGAAAGTGTGAAACCTTCTCAGCAAGATCTTTTTGGACGTCTTTTAAATTTTTTCTCATGTCTATTGCCACTTGGAGGCATATTTGAATATAGAGTATGGGAATGAATAAAAAGTAAGAAGATTAAAAAGGGAAGGATTACAGTAGCAGAACTTGCAGAAGAATAATAGAGTTACAGAGATGAGAGATAAAAAAAAGAAGAGAAAGTAAAAGAAAGTGGAAAGAAGGTAGAAGAGTATATAGTATATAAAGATTTTTACTCGAAGACAAGAAAGAAATAAACACCATTAAGATGAAAAGACGTGAGCGGTTTGAAAAGCAGCGGTTTACAGAAGACGTGTCAAGAAATAGATGGAAGAAAGAATAGTGTGATAATGTAAAATATGAAGAGAGAACAAGAGCTGCGGCATTTCTCACGCGGCATTTCACATCATTCTCTGCTTTGCCGAGAGAAGATATGAGAAGAGGCAAGATGTGGATCAGAATCTCGCAGCAATAATGCCTCGGCGAAAGTTATCACACAATACAACACAACAACGTCGCGAGAACAATTCCGAAATGACATAATAAATGACATCAGCTAAAATCATGAGAAAATGTGATGATTCTGCGAAAATAAGAGAGTTGGCGAGATTAACGTTTGTAAGGTTGCGAGAATGTCGCAGCCATATCCGAAAATAAAGGACAGATTAGCTGTCATCCCTATGTATTTTCCTATAAAATAGTCGTTAGTTGTAAAGGAAAGGGAGAGATATTTTTTGAGTGAGGAGCAAGTAAATAGGAGAGAGAAAATCTAGAGCAGTGGTTATTCTTAATTCCTTATCCTTTCTTGTAAGATTGTTCAAAGATTAATCAATAAAATAAGATTGTTGATCTAAAATGAGTTTAATATTGATAAAATTTGTGAGGGGTGTAGTGTATGATTTCTTGCAACTACATAATTTTCTCAATTGGAAGATGGCTCGCGAAAATCCTGAGTGAGCAAGAATTTTCATAGAATAGAGGATATCTGGGTCATAAAGAGGAATAGGAAGACCTGCGAGAATCCGACCTAGCGAAATTATGATTGATTTGATCATCACAATATTGATCAGAGAAAAGTTTGATAGAAATAATTGACTGGCACTTTCACCAGGAATGGTAGAAAGTGTGTGAAACCTTTCTCAGCAAGATCTTTTTGGACGTCTTTAAATTTTTCTCATGTTTATGGCCACTTGGAGGCATATTTGAATATAGAGTATGGGAATGAATAAAAAGTAAGAATATTAAAAAGGGAAGGATTACAGTAGAAGAACTTGCAGAAGAACAACAGAGTTACAGAGATGAGAGAATAATAAAGAGAAGAAAGAAAAAGTAAAAAGAAAGTGGAAAAAAGAGTAAGAAGAGTATATAAAGAGATTTTTTACTCGAATAAATAAACACCATTAAGACGAAAAGAGTGAGCGGTTGAAAAGCAGCGGTTACAGAAGACGTGTCAAGAAACAGATGGAAGAAAGAATACGTGTGATAAATGCAGAATATGAAGAGATGAACAGCTGCGGCATTTCTCACAGGGCATTTCTCACATCATTCTCTACTTTCAGAGAAGATATGAGAAGAGGCAAGATGTAGGATCAGAATCTCGCAGCAATAATGCCTCAGCGAAATTATCAAACATACAGAACAGCGTCGCAGAACAATTCAGAAATGACATAATAAATGACTCAGTTAAAATCATGAGAAAAATGTGATGATTCTGCGAAAATAGAGAGTTGGCGAGATTAACGTTTGTAAGGTTGCGAGAATGTCGCAAGCCATATCCGAAAATAAAGGACAGATTAGCTGTCATCCACTATGTATTTCCTATAAATAGTCGTTCAGTTGTAAAGGAAAGGGAGAGATCTTTTTTAGTGAGGAGCAAGTAAATAGGAGAGAGAAAATCTAGAGCAGTGGTTATTCTTAATTCCTTTATCCTTTCTTGTAAGATGTTCAAAGATTCATCAATAAAATTAAGATTGTGATCTAAAATGAGTTGAATGTTGATAAAATCTTGTGAGGGGGTAGTGTAGGATTTCCTGCAACTACATAATTTTCTCAATTGGAAGATGGCTCGCGAAAATCTGAGTGAGCAAGAATTTCATAGAATAGAGGAATCTGGGTCATAAAGAGGAATAGGGAGACCTGCGAGAATCCGACCTAGATAAATTATGAGATTGATCATCACAAATTGATCAGAGAAAGTTTGATAGAAATAATTGACCTGGCACTTTACCAGGAATGGTAGTTAGAAAGTGTGAAACCTTTCTCAGCAAGATCTTTTTGGAGTCTTTTAAATTTTTCTCATGTCTATGGCCCACTGGAGGCATATTGAATATAGAGTATGGGAATGAATAAAAGTAAGAATATTAAAAAGGGAAGGATTACAGTAGAAGAACTTGCAGAAGAACAACAGAGTTACAGAGATGAGAGAATAAAAAGAGAAGATAAAGTAAAAAGAAAGTGGAAAAAAGAGTAAGAAGAGTATATAAAGAAGATTTTTTACTCGAAATAAAAACACCATTAAGACGAAAAGATGTGAGCGGTTGAAAAGCAGCGGTTACAGAAGACGTGTAAGAAACAGATGGAAGAAGAATACGTGTGATAAATGCAGAATATGAAGAGATGAACAGCTGCGGCATTTCTCACAGGGCATTTCTCACATCATTCTCTACTTTGCAGAGAGAGAAGAAGAATATGAAGAGGCAAGATGTAGGATCAAATCGCGCAGCAATAATGCCTCAGCGAAATTATCAACAATACAACAGAACAGCGTCGCAGAACAATTCCAAAAATGACATAATAAATGACATCAGCTAACAAATCATGAGAAAAATGTGATGATTTGCGAACTAGAGAGTTGGCGAGATAACGTTTGTAAGGTTGCGAGAATGTCGCAGCCATATCCGAAAATAAAGGACAGATTAGATGTCATCCACTATGTATTTTCCTATAAATAGTCGTACAGTTGTAAAGGAAAGGGAGAGATCTTTTTCTGAGTGAGGAGCAAGTAAATAGGAGAGAGAAATCTAGAGCAGTGGTTATTCTTAATTCCTTCTATCGTTTCTTGTAAGATTGTTCAAAGATTCATCATAAAATTAAGATTGTTGATCTAAAATGAGTTGAATGTTGATAAAATCTTGTGAGGGGTGTAGTGTATGATTTCCTGCAACTACATAATTTTCTCAATTGGAAGATGGCTCGCGAAAATCTTGAGTGAGCAAGAATTTCATAGAATAGAGGAATATCTGGGTCTTAAAGAGGAATAGGGGACCTGCGAGAATCCGACCTAGCGAAATTATAATTGATTGATCAATCACAATATTGATCAGGAAAGTTGATAGAAAGAATGACTTGGCACTTTCACCGGATGGTAGAAATTGTGAAACCTTTCTCAGCAAGATCTTTTTGACGTCTTTTAAATTTTTCTCATGTCTATGCCACTTGAGGCATATTTGATATAGTATGGGAATGAATAAAAGTAAGAAGATTAAAAAGGGAAGGATTACAGTAGCAGAACTTGCAGCAGAACAACAGAGTTACAGAGATGAGAGAATAAAAGAGAAGAGAAAGTAAAAACAAGTGAAAACAAGAGAAGAGTATATAAGAAGATTTTTTACTCGAAGAAATCAACACCATTAAGACGAAGAGACGTGAGCGGTTGAAAAGCAGCGGTTACAGAAGACGTGTCAAGAAACAGATGGAAGAAAGAATACGTGTGATAAATGCAGAATATGAAGAGATGAACAGCTGCGGCATTTCTCACAGGGCATTTCTCACATCATTCTCTACTTTGCAGAGAAGATATGAGAAGAGGCAAGATGTAGGATCAGAATCTCGCAGCAATAATGCCTCAGCGAAATTATCAACAATACAACAGAACAGCGTCGCAGAACAATTCCAGAAATGACATAATAAATGACTCAGTTAAAATCATGAGAAAAATGTGATGATTCTGCGAAAATAAGAGAGTTGGCGAGATTAACGTTTGTAAGGTTGCGAGAATGTCGCAAGCCATATCCGAAAATAAAGGACAGATTAGCTGTCATCCACTATGTATTTTCCTATAAATAGTCGTTCAGTTGTAAAGGAAAGGGAGAGATCTTTTTCTTAGTGAGGAGCAAGTAAATAGGAGAGAGAAAATCTAGAGCAGTGGTTATTCTTAATTCCTTTATCCTTTCTTGTAAGATTGTTCAAAGATTCATCAATAAAATTAAGATTGTTGATCTAAAATGAGTTGAATGTTGATAAAATCTTGTGAGGGGTGTAGTGTAGGATTTCCTGCAACTACATAATTTTCTCAATTGGAAGATGGCTCGCGAAAATCCTGAGTGAGCAAGAATTTCATAGAATAGAGGAATATCTGGGTCATAAAGAGGAATAGGGAGACCTGCGAGAATCCGACCTAGATAAATTATGATTGATTGATCATCACAATATTGATCAGAGAAAAGTTTGATAGAAATAATTGACCTGGCACTTTCACCAGGAATGGTAGAAAGTGTGAAACCTTTCTCAGCAAGATCTTTTTGGACGTCTTTTAAATTTTTCTCATGTCTATGGCCACTTGGAGGCATATTTGAATATAGAGTATGGGAATGAATAAAAAGTAAGAATATTAAAAAGGGAAGGATTACAGTAGAAGAACTTGCAGAAGAACAACAGAGTTACAGAGATGAGAGAATAAAAAGAGAAGATAAAGTAAAAAGAAAGTGGAAAAAAGAGTAAGAAGAGTATATAAAGAAGATTTTTTACTCGAATAAATAAACACCATTAAGACGAAAAGATGTGAGCGGTTGAAAAGCAGCGGTTACAGAAGACGTGTCAAGAAACAGATGGAAGAAAGAATACGTGTGATAAATGCAGAATATGAAGAGATGAACAGCTGCGGCATTTCTCACAGGGCATTTCTCACATCATTCTCTACTTTGCAGAGAAGATATGAGAAGAGGCAAGATGTAGGATCAGAATCTCGCAGCAATAATGCCTCAGCGAAATTATCAACAATACAACAGAACAGCGTCGCAGAACAATTCCAAAAATGACATAATAAATGACATCAGCTAAAATCATGAGAAAAATGTGATGATTCTGCGAAAATAAGAGAGTTGGCGAGATTAACGTTTGTAAGGTTGCGAGAATGTCGCAAGCCATATCCGAAAATAAAGGACAGATTAGATGTCATCCACTATGTATTTTCCTATAAATAGTCGTACAGTTGTAAAGGAAAGGGAGAGATCTTTTTCTGAGTGAGGAGCAAGTAAATAGGAGAGAGAAAATCTAGAGCAGTGGTTATTCTTAATTCCTCTATCGTTTCTTGTAAGATTGTTCAAAGATTCATCAATAAAATTAAGATTGTTGATCTAAAATGAGTTGAATGTTGATAAAATCTTGTGAGGGGTGTAGTGTATGATTTCCTGCAACTACATAATTTTCTCAATTGGAAGATGGCTCGCGAAAATCTTGAGTGAGCAAGAATTTCATAGAATAGAGGAATATCTGGGTCTTAAAGAGGAATACGGAGACCTGCGAGAATCCGACCTAGCGAAATTATAATTGATTGATCATCACAATATTGATCAGGGAAAAGTTTGATAGAAAGAATTGACTTGGCACTTTCACCAGGAATGGTAGAAAGTGTGAAACCTTTCTCAGCAAGATCTTTTTGGACGTCTTTTAAATTTTTCTCATGTCTATGGCCACTTGGAGGCATATTTGAATATAGAGTATGGGAATGAATAAAAAGTAAGAAGATTAAAAAGGGAAGGATTACAGTAGCAGAACTTGCAGAAGAACAACAGAGTTACAGAGATGAGAGAATAAAAAGAGAAGAGAAAGTAAAAAGAAAGTGAAAACAAGAGTAAGAAGAGTATATAAAGAAGATTTTTTACTCGAAGAAATAAACACCATTAAGACGAAGAGACGTGAGCGGTTGAAAAGCAGCGGTTATAGAAGACGTGTCAAGAAACAGATGGAAGAAAGAATACGTGTGATAAATGCAGAATATGAAGAGATGAACAGCTGCGGCATTTCTCACATGGCATTTCTCAAATCATTCTCTACTTTGCAGAGAAGATATGAGAAGAGGCAAGATGTAGGATCAGAATCTCGCAGCAATAATGCCTCAGCTATATTATCAACGATACAACACAACAGCGTCGCAGAACAATTCCAGAAATGACATAATAAATGACTCAGCTAAAATCATGAGAAAAATGTGATGATTCTGCGAAAATAAGAGAGTTGGCGAGATTAACGTTTGTAAGTTTGCGAGAATGTCGCAAGCCATATCCGAAAATAAAGGACAGATTAGCTGTCATCCACTATGTATTTTCCTATAAATAGTCGTTCAGTTGTAAAGGAAAGGGAAAGATCTTTTTCTGAGTGAGGAGCAAGTAAACAGGAGAGAGAAAATCTAGATCAGTGGTTATTCTTAATTCCTTTATCCTTTCTTGTTAAATTGTTCAAAGATTCATCAATAAAATTAAGATTGTTGATCTAAAATGAGTTGAATGTTGATAAAATCTTGTGAGGGGTGTAGTGTAGGATTTCCTGCAACTACATAATTTTCTCAATTGGAAGATGGCTCGCGAAAATCCTGAGTGAGCAAGAATTTCATAGAATAGAGGAATATCTGGGTTTTTTAAGAGGAATAGGGAGACCTGCGAGAATTTGACCTAGCGAAATTATGATTGATTGATCATCACAATATTGATCAGAGAAAAGTTTGATAGAAAGAATTGACTTGGCACTTTCACCAGGAATGGTAGAAAGTGTGAAACCTTTCTCAGCAAGATCTTTTTGGACGTCTTTTAAATTTTTCTCATGTCTATTGCCACTTGGAGGCATATTTGAATATAGAGTATGAGAATGAATAAAAAGTAAGAAGATTAAAAAGGGAAGGATTACAGTAGCAGAACTTGCAGAAGAACAACAGAGTTACAGAGATGAGAGAACAAAAAGAGAAGTGAATGTAAAAATAAAGTGGAAAGAAGAGTATATAAAGAAGATTTTTTACTCGAAGAAATAAACACCATTAAGACGAAAAGACGTGAGCGGTTGAAAAGCAGCGGTTACAGAAGACGTGTCAAGAAACAGATGGAAGAAAGAATACGTGTGATAAATGCAGAATATGAAGAGATGAACAGCTGCGGCATTTCTCACGCGGCATTTCTCACGTCATTCTCTACTTTGCAGAGAAGATATGAGAAGAGGCAAGATGTAAGATCAGAATCTCGCAGCAATAATGCCTCAGCGAAATTATCAACAATACAACACAACAGCGTCGCAGAACAATTCCAGAAATCACATAATAAATGACATCAGCTAAAATCATGAGAAAAATGTGATGATTCTGCGAAAATAAGAGAGTTGGCGAGATTAATGTTTGTAAGGTTGCGAGAATGTCGCAAGCCATATCCGAAAATAAAGGACAGATTAGCTGTCATCCACTATGTATTTTCCTATAAATAGTCGTTCAGTTGTAAAGGAAAGGGAGAGATCTTTTTCTGAGTGAGGAGCAAGTAAATAGGAGAGAGAAAATCTAGAACAGTGGTTATTCTTAATTCCTTTATCCTTTCTTGTAAGATTGTTCAAAGATTCATCAATAAAATTAAGATTGTTGATATAAAATGAGTTGAATGTTGATAAAATCTTGTGAGGGGTGTAGTGTAGGATTTCATGCAACTACATAATTTTCTCAATTGGAAGATGGCTCACGAAAATCCTGAGTGAGCAAGAATTTCATAGAATAGAGGAATATTTGGTTCATAAAGAGGAATAGGGATACCTGCGAGAATCCGACCTAGCAAAATTATGATTGATCATCATAATATTGATCATAGAAAAGTTTGATAGAAAGAATTGACTTGGCACTTTCACCAGGAATGGTAGAAAGTGTGAAACCTTTCTCAGCAAGATCTTTTTGGACGTCTTTTAAATTTTTCTCATGTCTATGGACACTTGGAGGCATATTTGAATATAGAGTATGGGAATGAATAAAAAGTAAGAAGATTAAAAAGGGAAGGATTACAGTATCAGAACTTGCAGAAGAACAACAAAGTTACAGAGATGAGAGAATAAAAAGAGAAGAGAAAGTAAAAAGAAAGTGGAAAGAAGAGTATATAAAGAAGATTTTTTACTCGAAGAAATAAACACCATTAAGATGAAAAGACGTTAGCAGTTGAAAAGCAGCGGTTACATAAGACGTGTCAAGAAACAGATGGTAGAAAGAATATGTGTGATAAATGCAAAATATGAAGAGATGAACAGCTGCGGCATTTCTCACGCGGCATTCCTCACATCATTCTCTACTTTGAAGAGAAGATATGAGAAGATGTAAGATGTAGGATCAGAATCTCGCAGCAATAATGCCTCAGCGAAATTATCAACAATACAACACAACAGCGTCGCAGAACAATTCCAGAAATGACATAATAAATGACATCAGCTAAAATCAAGAGAAAAATGTGATGATTCTGCGAAAATAAGAGAGTTGGCGAGATTAACGTTTGTATGGTTGCGAGAATGTCGCAAGCCATATCCGAAAATAAAGGACAGATTAGCTGTCATCCACTATGTATTTTCCTATAAATAGTCGTTCAGTTGTAAAGGAAAGGGAGAGATCTTTTTCTGAGTGAGGAGCAAGTAAATATGAGAGAGAAAATCTAGAGAAGTGGTTATTCTTAATTCCTTTATCCTTTCTTGTAAGATTGTTCAAAGATTCATCAATAAAATTAAGATTGTTGATCTAAAATGAGTTGAATGTTGATAAAATCTTGTGAGGGGTGTAGTGTAGGATTTCCTGCAATTACAGTCAATATGCATGTATTGATACAAGATCGATGAACTTTTGACAAACAAAAGTTAAGCCTATTATGTCATTTATTGATGGAAGATAGGTTAAAATCTTTTGTTTACAAGGATTATGTCTATTGTATGTCATTGTGCAAATAGTGATGGAAAATAGAATGAATCCTTGTATATTTCGCAGTATTGATCTTCCCTGATCCATATTTTGTGTATATACTGTGCGTCTCCATAAGTCTTCTTGTGTGAGCATTTCCAACTAGACTAATCATAGATTCGTTTGTGGTTATTTTGGTTGTGCATTCCGATTAAATTAATCATGGGTTCTCTTGTGGTTAGTTTAATTGAGAATTTTGTATACAAAATCATTTTGTGGTTTTTGGTGTCCAAAGAAATCCTTCTTTTCTCGTAAAAGTAAGGTCGTTCTTGTTGTTCTTTTGGGAATGACATCAAATGGGGGAGAGTTCTTTTGAACTTGCGCTTAATTGCCATATCTTTTTGGGGAGTGCAGTTGTGGAATTTTTGAGGAGTTATCTTGTATCTTTATAAACTCTGTGATGAATGCATTTAGCTTCGACTTTATGATTACATCTAAACAAAGTTGATATGTACTTTTCTTTGGTCTTGAAGTGTCTCCATGAAAATTTTCATCAGGATCCCGTTTTCGTACCTTTGCCAATTTTATTGACAAAAAGGGGGAGAATTAATATGTAGTTCACACTACAAATACATATGGTTTTCGGATCATTATGTAAGGGGGAGTGGTTTTCGTGTTGAGACGAAGTATTGGCTAGGGGGAGTGATACATATCACTATAGTATTGTTGTCGAAGTTGTGATATGAGAACTTTGATGGTGTGTGATAATACTATGACATTGTATAACAATGATCGAGAGCTTTTGTTTTCTCATTGTTATGGCTACGGAACTTCAACAACTATGATGCTGAACTTACAAACTTTGGAATCATGGGAGTACTTGGAAAAGACGAAGTTTTCGAGTAATGTTGAAGCACCAAGGAGATCAAGCATGTGGACGTAAAGCTTCAAAGTTTTATCTATTTTGTAATCCATATGTATTTGATAGTTTTGTCACTAAAATTGACAAAAGGGGGAGATTGTTAGAGCACCGCTCGGTCGAACTCGCATGCATTGCTATATCAAGCATGTTTGTCAATATTAGTGATCAAAACTATATTTCTTGATTTCTAGTTTACTTATGACTAAGTCTCGGTCTAGGATAGTTAAGTGCAATTGAGCTCCAGACTCCATGTCAATCATCTTACAAAGATGAAGAACTACTCGAGGAATAAGTGGAACTTCATCCGAAAAAAAGGTATGTGGAGACTTGAACTTATCTGTCACTCAAAAGTCTATTCTATCTCCTACTCTTGAGAAAAAGTCGTATAAGTATGATAGTTTTCATACATACACATTTGCTATATCGATCCGAGTTTACTCGCGTATCTTTTTCTCGAAATATGTGTTGGTGAGCTTTTGCTTTAACCATTTTCATCTTTACCCGTGACGAAAGTCATGAAGACGTTTCAATCTTGAAAATAGCTTTTATGACGATAGTCGTGAATAACGATTATTATAACATTATAGAAGAATGTTTCAATGATTGAAATGTAGAGTTGAGATTACCAACTATGGATATAAGCATATATAGTGTGTTCTCACATTAGTGTATAAATCCATGTGCCGGAAACCAAGTGCGTGCATATGTGTGCATGCGGTATTGGTGAAGGAGACAGGTTGAGTACGAGTACCCGTACGCGTACCTGCAGAAGTTTTCATACCGAAAATTTCTGCTGAGTTTGTAAGATTGCAAACTAGTAAACCAGTCACCTTAGGTACGCATACCCGTACGCGTACCCACGGAAGTTTTCGAACCGAAAATTTATGCTGAGTTTGTAAACTCAAATCCGGTAGCTAGGTACGCATACCCGTACGCGCACCCAAGATGGTTATTTCTCAAATCGGTTGTTCATGAACTTAAATCAATAAATCATAAGGAATGCAATATTTTCAAACCGTGGATATGTTGTTCATGAGTTGATTCAAGTGAATCAAACCGAATTTGTTTCAATTGTGTCTATGAATAAAGACCTAAGCAATTGAACAACTCTTGAACTAGTTCTTATGAGTCAATTGAAATAGTTATGAGAAATATGAATACGGTTAACATGAAAGTTCTCATATGTCTAACCATCAGTTAACTATTTGTGAACCAACTAAGTGTACACGTTTAGGTACGGTTACTCAAACCTAAATGAATACATTTCATTTGTGTGTGACAAGCTAAGTTTTGATCTAACGGTTGAAAGATATTATCTTGGTTGAATCAGGTTTATTCATCTAACGGTGATTATTGAATGCTTTGTTACCAAGGTAACTTAGATTGCAAACCCTGATTTGAAAACTATATAAAGGAGACATCTAGCAACTGGAAAAACTGATCCCCAAACCTCCTGTGTGATACTAGTTGGTTTTTCTAGAGTCGATTCTCCTTTAACCTTAGTTTTTTTCTCGAGACCCTGTAGGTTAACGACTGAAAGACTTCATTGGGATTGTGAAGCCAGACGAAACTACTTTCTTGTAGTTGAGCGATCTGATCTTGCCATTTTATATCGTACGAGTTCAATTGAATAATTGACTTGAGATTATATCTCCGATAGGGCAAGATAAAAAGAATCACAAACATCTTCGTCTCATCGTTTGTGATTCCACAATATCTAGTTTCGCTACCATACGATTTAGATTATTGTGAGGTGATTGATAATACTAGGTTGTTCTTAGGGAATATAAGTCCGGGTTATCAATTAGTTCCTGTTCACCTTGATTTATCAAAAAACGGAACAAAACTCATAGATTTATCTGTGTGAGACAGATTTATCTATTATCGTAGACTTTTCTGTGTAATATAGATTTGTTTATTGAAGTCTTCGACTTTGGGTCGTAGCAACTCTTATCTATGGGTGAGATCATCTAAGGGAATCAAGTGCGTAGTATCCTGTTGGGATCATAGACGTAAGGAGCGCAACTGTACCTTGAATCAGTGTGAGTTTGATTAGGGTTTAACTACAGTCCAGGCCGAAGTTAGTTTGTAGTAGGCTAGTGTCTGTAGCGGATTAATACAGTGTGGTGTTCAATCTGAACTAGGTCCCGAGGTTTTTCTGCATTTGCGGTTTCCTCGTTAACAAAACTTCTGGTGTCTGTGTTATTTCTATTCCGCATTATATTTTGTTATATAATTGAAATATCACAGGTTTTGCGTTAAGATCAATAAATTAGAATATCCAACCTTTAGTTGTTGATTTACATTTATTGACACTTGGATATTGGTCTTTGGTACCATCCAAGTTTATTTCTCTAGTATTTGATAAAGACTCGCAGATTTCCATTTGCTTGAGTAAAGATCAAACCGAGAGATAGAGATATTAACTCCTTGATATACTTTTTATTAAGATTGAGTCTGAATGTCTAGTTGATTCTCTTAAAAGTATATTAAATTTAGTCCATACAGATTGCTAATCGAAATATTGGGTGAGGTTGTTGTACCTCCGCTTTTTCAATTGGTTTCAAATTGGTTTTCTTTGAACATCACTTATGGTGAGCACGATAAAGAAATAAGAAAACAAGTATAGGATAAGTAAGATTGCCTGGTTTGAAAATCCGCATATTAAACTGATAAACAAGTTACACAGACACAATGCAAACATTTTTTTAACATACATTGCATAATCCAGTGGTTTAACATAAAGAACACTTTCCCACTATGTCGTTCAAAATATATGTTCTTTTTTCTCTTCAAGAAAACGAATAGTTCAACTTGTTATTTATTACATTTCTTTTGTAATCTCTTTTTATATTTTGTTGTAAAAAACTTACTTTTATGAATCTGATTGGTTGGTTTGTTCTTTGCTTAGTCTATAACACTTAACTACAAACAACTTAGAATGTAAACAAGCTATTTTGTGTTAAAAATATAGTAGCAATTTGATTTAAAGTTAAAGGTTCATCCATGCATAAGTTATCTATAGTTATAACTAGTCTAGAATTATCTTTTACAAGAGTTACGAAAATCATGCATAATGTTTTTATATTAATGAAATACGTAGTAAGTATAAATGTTAAGGATCTACACTTAATCGCCTATAAATAGGTTAGTTAAGCTATTACCAAACAACAACAAATAAACAAATTTAAAATTTAAAATAGTTGTTAAATATCTTATGTGCCAACAAATTTGGCATCAGAACCATACATGGCTTCAAGTTGTAACATATGCCTTTTCAATTATTCTCAAAACTCCGTTTCAATATTTGAAGGTGAAAATTATGATTTATGGAGTCTCCAAATGAAAACCTTATTCATCTCACAAAATCTTTGGGAACTTGTAAAATATGGATATAATGATCCTGAATATGCTAGGCAATCACTCAATTGAACTTACAAGTTTTTCTATCTTAAGCTTGTTGTCAATCTTAGATGTACAAAACTATACCTTAATTTCTAGTCTACTAAAGTCAAGTCTCGGGCCAGGATTAGAATATGATAGTTGAGTATCAAACATCACTGGATAACCCTCGAAGACTGAAGACTGGAGAACAAACGAAGACATTGGCGAGAACTTCATCAATTAAGTGGTATGTGAAGACTGACATATCATATTTACTCACAAAATTTACCATTATATTTTATGAGACTATGTCATACGATTTAAGTAGATTTAATACTGCAAAAAAGAAATTTTGATTTCAAGGTTGTCTTAATTAAACTCTCGAAATATGATTCAAGCAATGGATACTCGGAGATCCTTAGCAATTTTAGTTAGAACAGTTTATTGTTTATGAAAAAAAATTTGCTATTGGGAATGTTTCAAATTAATTATAAGAGAAAAAGAACTGTCTCTATTTTCTTGTATGTTTTACCAAAGTTAGTCTAAATTCCGATTGCCACTATTATTTTTATAATTACTAGATATAAAGTTCATGTCTCCTATAACACAACAATGAAGATTCAATTGATGAACAGTGGAATGAAAATGAGATCATTGGTCATCTCTTGAATAAGATCATAAATGAAATAAAATAGAGAAGAAAATTTTCAGATACGGTTAAAATTCCATATATTGATACTCCATATATTAATAACCTCTATATATTAATAAAAAATTTGGTCCCAACTTGTAAAATCATATATAAAATAACCTTCATATATTAATAACCTCTATATATTAATAATTTTGTTAGGTCCCAAGTGTATTAATATATGGAGTTTTTTATTGGGTTGGGGGGGGGGGGGGGGGGTTAGATTTGACTTTAACTTCTGAACCCGAGGAAGCCAAAAAAATATGGGGTTTGGAACTGGCTACTTTCAATATTTTAGCTTTGTTTTTAAATTCACATTTATTATGATTAATAACATAACATTAGGGGAAATGTTATAAGGTTGTTTCTTATAGTTAATCTGATCCACCTAGATAGTTCTGAAGTAGCTACTGTCGAAGTGACCCTTCTAAGTGGACTATTAATGTTAATTTTAGCATATACCTCAATAATTTTAAACTTTTCCTATTATATTTACGATAGATTTTGTTAGAGCACCGATCGGTTGAACCCACCAAGCGTTGGTATGTCAAGTTTGGTTATAAAATTCAGTTCCAAGACTCGAAGCTGCTTGATTTGATTACTGGATTCAACTTTGTTAGGTTAAACTATGTACATAGAAATGTTTAAGATTTCTCTTGGTACTCATGAAGAACCTGAAGACGCATCGGCATCAAAGAACACATCATCCTTCATATTGAGGGTAGTAACAACATACGTGGCTTGTTCCATTTTCATCTTTATTCTTTCAAATTAGTATTTATTGAAAACATAACATATGAAGTAAAGTTTGTTTACTTGTATCTAGTATTGGTGACTTATTGTTATCAAAGTTTCAAAGAATAATATGCTAGTTCTTTTATACAACTTGAGTATATGGAGTTACGAAGCCTAATTTATCTATGGACTTTGTGAATCGACGTTAAATTAATTGGTAATATGTTATTATTTAGTGTATTGAACTTCCGGATGCATTTAAACTTAGGAATTATATTTGAAAGCAATTTCAGAAACATAGTTTTAGGAAGTAAATTTGCAAACCATCCTAAGATCCAGGAAAACTTTATTTCTTGTTGCTTCTGGTAGAGCCATCTGTTCGGAGAGAAAAGTATCCTAATTAGGTGAAATCTCTTACTAACGCTCGTTTAAAGACTTGGGTGGGATCAAGAAGATCTACGAGTACCGTTGGTGGGAAACTAGATAATTGCAGTGTTATTAGTTTTCGATTTGATTTGATTGACTAACGGTTTTTGAAACTTTGATTGCACCTAGTTTGTTTATTCTTGAGAATCTTCTCTTCTGATATAAGACTCACTCAGACTGGACCAAAGTATCGACGAGATCTTTAGAACCGTTTTCAGATCTAAAGACATCTTGTGATAATCCATTATTAACATACTCCATTATATGCGTGATTGATCACCAGAGATTCAAGTGGTGTTGTGCAGGTATTTGAAGGCAATAGAAGATTTGAAGACGAAGAAGAATTTTTATTAGTTTTCGTATCTTGTGGATTTAGTGCACAATTCTTGGTCGGATGGGATCCAACTAGAATCGATTTATCTTTGATAGATCTGATTGATTAGTTGCGTCATATCGGCATTCTCTATATTTATCTTTGAGATCTATATTGATTGAGTGTGAATCTATAGTTGACTATTTTGGTAGTTATAGTTAGATTGATCTAACCAGAGAAAGGAGCTTATTAGATTAAACATAAGAGCCTTTGTCAACGAATCATCTATATCTTGTGGAAAGATTGATTAGAGTGGTTACCAAAAAGATTCTTCCTTTGTTGTTTGGAATACAATCCAAATGACTTGCTATTCACGTGCGTGACTCTAAAAGTCGAAGGCGCAGGGATACTGAGGGAACTAAGTAGCTAGGGGTAGTCTGCTTGGTCTCAACTATAGAAGTTGGTATTATATTTTGTATAGCGGCTTAATTATGAGAGTATTCAAAACTGGACCAGGTCCCAGGGGTTTTTTGCATTTGCAGTTTCCTCGTTAACAAAATCTTGCTATTCCATTTACTTTACTTTTTCGCATTATAATTGTTTTAAAATAATAAAGGTAAATTGCACTTTACGTTAACTCCACAATACTTGATAGTGATCCTATAGAGTTTGGTTATTACTGAACATATTATCAAGTACACACTTTGTTGTTGTATTGTCTCGATCTTGTATCCATAGTCAATCGCACAAGTTATCTTGTTATTGTATTGTCTCGATCTCGTATCCATAGACGATCACATGAAGTGTGAACCGAATTTTCATATTGTCTCGACTCTGTCCATAGACGATCACTAATATTGTTTTGATCAGTAATATTGTAAATTAGAAATCAAGACATATAGTTTTGATCACTAATATTGACAAACATGCTTGATATAGCAACGCATGCGAGTTCGACCGAGCAGTGCTCTAACATAAAGAACCATAATCTTCAAGTGGTTTCTCATAAGAAGTAGGAATATTTCATAGAGAGTCGACGAACATAGTATTAGGATCTATCTTATTACAATAAAAGTTGTATATTTGATAAACTTATTCCATGACTCGCCTGTTATATTCTTGTCGAAGTACTCATGATCTTTCATGAGATGTATATTGATATCATTGTTGAGAAAAACATCTTTTGATAAAATAATTTTGAAAGGGATTTTAAACATTTTTCCACTGGAGAAGTTCATTTTTGCGTGATAGTTTCTTGATGCTAAGCTTTGGCGCAACAAAAGGAATGTTTTTTTTTACCAGAGTACCTCTTATAAGATTGAGATCTAGGAGACGAATGCGTACCTCGATCACAACTTGAGTTTCGGAAGAAAGGATTTTCACTGAAGATGAAGAAGAAAAACGATAATCAAACACTCTAATATAGAGAAACATCTTCGTTGGTAACTACTTCTTCGATAGTCTCATTGTCCTTATTTTAATCTGTATGATAAGTCTCCCGTTGTATCATATCTCTCGCCGTATGTATGTAGTAAGTATACAATTGAGTGTTTCTCAAGTATATTAAGTTTTCTATAAACAATTAATTAATCATAGGGGAAGTTTCCAAGGAAGGCGTAGGAAAAATTATCCGGCTTTAACATGCCCCATGTAAGTATTATTTTTACTATATTTGTGCTCGTGCTACGCATTAGGAGTAGTACACTTCCTTTCCTTATTTTAAAGTATAAATAAAAAAATTCAAGTTATTTTCAACTCTGGATTTGCACTGGTGGGTCTATTGAGATTATTTTGGTATTCATCCCTCTAATAGAATTACTTTTTCCTCTCCATTCACTTTACTTTTGCCATGTCTACAATTCTATGGACTGATAATTATTTTCCTTTGTATCAAAAAAAAAACCTGTTAGAAATAAAGAACTAATTTCCCTCAAAGCATTAATCTAGATTTCATTAACTTGTGTAACTCATCTAAGAAGGTAAAAGAATATGGGACAACGATTCCTTCAGCAATTCGAACACATGGTGATACTTGGATTAGAGTTGTTACAGTGTATTCTTAGAGGCTTTAACTCGACCAAACTCTCTTTCAAGGACCCATGTACAACAAAGTTCAAGCCGATACATAGAACCTGTTGAAATCAAATCAGAAAAAGATTGAAACAGTGTTGTATCATTCAAAAAAGAATCAAATATACACAAAAGAGTTCATTCTTGATATTAACTATTTTCACCCACCTTAAAGAAAATGGTGGATTCTTGAATAATTACCCATATAATAATCATAACTGCAAATATAATGCATTACCAAATATATGAAAAATACGTACAACTCCTTAATGTAAGAAAAAGAGAGACACTCATAGCAATAAAATGATTGAAAAAAGAGAGCAATTTTTCGCTATTCACTTTCCCAAACCCATTAATACGTTTTCCTATCTTTAACACGTTTTTTCATTTTTCTTTTAAAAATCATATACTATAATTTTATAGGTTTTCCTATTTTTAATCTAACATTTTTTTTCCCTAGAGATTTGTTATATTATATGGGATTCTTCTCTCTCCTCTCTGCGACTCGGGCGACACTGATGGTTTGACTCAGTGATTATTTTTCATCCATTTTCATGATCTTTTCATTATACTTATGATTCTACAGACTTCTAAGAGTTTTTTCCTTGTCATCTTTATACTCTAAATATCCATTCTTAATCTAGTTTTCATCATTTGTTCATTGTTTTTCAAAAATTTAAATTTTCATATCTTTGGTTTAATGTCTTACTAATCTTTCTGTGTTTCTTCATCATGTGTGTGCAACTTGGATTATCCATAATGGTGTTTGCCTTAACGTTTGTGTTAGTGATATATGCGTTTGCAGAGAAGTTAGCTAATCGTTTGAATGCTAGAATGGTCTTTAGAAATTACAGTGGTTTGCAATGGCAGAAGGTCTTGGAACGATTTGAGAAACCGATTCAAGTCATCAATTCAACCCGCCATCAAAGGATTTCAAATTCAAAAACAGTCAAGCTCCGTGATTAGAGCTATAATTGGAAGCGGTTTAGTTGTTACCTTATTTTGCTTAGTTGGTCAATATATTTCATTCCTATTCTCCAGCTACCAAATTTTGATAAATTAAACTCTCGTTCTAATTTTGGTCAAAATATATACAAGATATCTCTTGGAAACCCTAAACTTAATATTATTCTATATCTTCCCCCTTACCCCATCACTTTATACCTCAAAAGCTTTAACCCAAAAATCCCATTCTCACAAAAATGGCGACAGAAGGCACAAGTCAAATAGGAGAACTGGTTAACAGGTTCAAAAAAGAATACTGGAGTTAGGAGATACTAGTCAAGTTGTTGTCATATCTTCAGAAACTGCTCAAGAAGAAGATGATGCTAACCTATGGGAGGCCAGCGCTATTGGAAAAGTTATCATTGAAGGACGAATGAGTTATGATATGGTGGTACAATTTATCAAGTTCACTTGGCCCTTCTTAACTGAATCAGATATGCAGATAATTGAAGTTAAGCCCAATCTGATGCTTTTCAAGTTCAACAAATGGGATAGTTTGAATAGGGTAATCAATGAAAGGCCATGGAATATAAACATGCATCTTCTTGTGGTGCATGATTTCATCCCCGAAATGATTTACACTGAAAAACACTGGGGCTTTCAGCAATTCTGGTTGCAACTGAAGTTCATCCTTCCAGAGCACATGAATGTCTCAGTTGTAACAAAGATAGGGAGCATAATGGGTGAAGTGGTAGCTATTGATCCAAAGGATGCAATTCCTGTTGGAGGATTTCCTGTGAAGGTTTGTGTGAATATTTATCTCACTAATCCTATGAGGAGAGGAATCAAGGCAATTACTAATGCAAGTGTCAGTAAATGGATCAAGTTCTATTATGAAAGACAAGCCCCCTCGTATATGCCCTAAGTGTTATGTTATCAAACAATGCAAAGTATCTTGCAAAGATGTTGCTATATTCTTAGAAAAAGCACACGATAAGCCTTACTATTTTGGTAATCCAAAAGCTGTTCGAAAGAATATTTCTACAATCTCTACTAGCTCGGCTCCTACGTCTAAGCCAGCACAAAGAAAGTTTGTGAAGAACACCGTTTTCGTGCCACCAAAAGATGGAGAGGTTGTCAACTTGAACTTTCAAGTAAGTCATCAAGAGGGTGAGACAATCATGGAAGATAACAGACTCGGAAAGCGATCCAGAACTAATGAAGATGCTTCTTCTACTGTAGTTCCTGAGAGCTCTGCCAGTGCAGCCATAGCTTTTATCAAAGACCTTCAAACTTCTCTACCAATCACTACAAAGAATAATTCATCTCAGGCACCACAGATGGAGAGTCTGGTAAAAATCTTAAAATTTCCCTATAGTTATATACCTAATAATTGTATTTATCAAACATAATTTTATTTGAGTCTTGTATGCATATTACTAGAGTTTTAAGCTTAAGTATTTATTATTTTTTGACTTTTTTCTGTGTTCATAATTTGCTGCATTTAGTTAGGTCAACTATCAGTGTTGTTTGTCTGAGAGGCATTAAAGGCTTCACTAGTCTCCTAATCATTAATTGTGTAGTTTTTCTTTTGCTTGATGGTGAAGATATGAAAATAATCTCTTGGAATGTTCAGGGTTTCAAAAACTCAGATACTAGGAACCATTTGAGTGATTTAGTTAGGACTCAAAATCCTGATATCATTTTTCTTTTTGAAACCAAGCTCAACAGTTTCAAATGTGCTCCCCTTCCAAAACAATTTCACTATCCTAATAATGCTCATATAGAACCTCAAGGACTCTCTGGAGGTTTGGTTTTGCTTTGGAAACATGGTTTCTCTTATAATATCATAGATACCTCTCATAACATGATTAATGTTGTTGTGCAAGCTGATCTAAGTAAACCTGAATGTCTGCTTACATGTATGTATGGTTACTCCAATTACTCTAAGAAAAAGGTACAATGGAATCATATTCAAGCTATCAGTAATGACATTAACAAACCTTTGGTCTTACTAGGAGATCTTAATTTTCATTTGCTTGACTGTGATACTAGTGCCTCCACCTCTGCCGATGGTATGGTTAATAATATCATCTCTTCTTGTGGCCTTGAGGACTTAAGGTATGTTGGTAAGAGTTACACTTGGACAAATAACAATATGGGTACTGGAACTAAGCATTTTAGAATAGACATGGCTTTAGGCAATGTAGACTGGAGTCTTAGTTTTCCAAATAATAAACTTTATCATCTAAGTCAACTAGGTAGTGACCATAGTCCTATCATGTTAGTTACATATGCTACTATACCCAGTTGTTGGAAGCCTTTTAAATTCTTCTTAACTTGGATGAATGATTCTACTTGTAATACTGTCATTGCCGATGCTTGGAGTTCTAATGTTTATGGTACACCTGCTTATCAACTGGTAAGTAAACAACACATCACAAGGAAGAAATTATCTCTTTGGAACAAAGAGCACTTTGGGAGCATTAATCAAAATGTAGATAGGATGCAAGAAGAATTAAAGATACTTCAGGAGAAACCTACAAATCCATCCAACAAAGAAGAAATAAGCAAGCTCAATAATGATTTAAGTAAATGGCACAAGATCAAAGGTGAATTATATCAACAAAAGTCTAGAGATAACTTCATCAAAGACATGGATAACAACAATAAATACTTTCACACAAGGATCAACAGAAGAAAATGCAGGAACAATATTGATTCTATTCAAGATCATGAGAATAAATTGCTTCAAACAAGAGATGAAATTTCTTGTCATCTAACTATGCACTTCAAGAACATAAGTACTTCTATTAATCCTATTCTAGATGAGAGTCTATACAGTGTTTTTCCTTCCATTATTTCAGATGAAGATAATGTAGCACTAACTAGAATTCCAAGCAATGAGGAGATTCATAATACTCTTAAAAGCATGAAAAACTGGAGTGCACCTGGTCCTGAAGGTTTTCAAGATGGTTTTTATAAAAGTAAGTGGGATTTAGTTGGTGAAGATGTTTGTCTAATGGTTAAGAAGTTTTTTGAGAGCAAGCACATACTCAAGAATTATGTAAACTTTGATTCTGATGTTTGGGATTCAAGCACAGATAAGCAATAAAATTTCAGTTTTATCAAAAAAAATAATCTAACATGTTTTTATTTTTTTATAATTATATATATTTTACATAGCCTTTTTGATAAAGACAATCAAACGTAGAATGTCAATCTGAAGTGTTATCCATCCAATATAAATAACCATGTACGATTAATTACGGGGTATAAAAAAAGTATGAATTTTTTTCCTTTATTCTTAAAATCATCGTTGGGCGATATGATAGGAATGTGATGTGTCTTTTCAATTCACTTCGAAGATTTCTATTTATTATAGTATACTCCGAAGGTTTCCATAAAACCTCTAGTTAGAGTTATTAACAATTTTCTTTTACTCGCATGTATCATGGGAAAAAATAGTAAATCGCTTTTGAAAGTTGTTTATCAACCGTCTAGACTATCAGAAACTCAAAAGTAAATCAAGATACATAAGGCTTGTTATGTGGTCATGTAATAAAACCCGACTTGCAAAAGAGACATTACTCATGTCTACAACTTTGTTAAGTAGGATGACTGATTGGTTTTTCATGATCAACTTAACAACTTCACTTTCCCCCAACTCATTAACATGTTTTCCTATCTTTAACACAATTTTTTTTAGAGATTATATATTTTTAGTTTAACACGTTTTCTTCTCTTTCTAGATTGCATACTCGTTTGATAATGACAATTTAATGCAAAGCGATACGACAACACTTAATCTAAGTGACATTGGTATGATAGAATCAAATATATGGTGTAAAAAGAGTGTAATAACAGTCAATATGGGAGTGAGTTTTTGTCACCCCAAAATATCGATACCAATAAAACATGGCCTAGTGGCCCCATCAAAGCTTCCGCTTCACAAAATGCCAATTTCGGTCAATAGGAAGCGAGGATTCCATCACCAATCAACGTGGGAGCTTATATTGTCTAGGCCTTTAGTCTTTAGATTCTTTGAGTAACCTTTCCCTAGTCACTAGTGGGCATCAACTATGAGTTTTTCAAAATTCATTTTTGAGTCTCATTGTGAATCAATTATCAAGTAAGTTAATGAGTCTGAACTTAGTGTTCATTGGTCAAATCAATCTTATGTTATAGACATCGAAATAAAATTAGAAATAAAAATTTCCGGTTCAGTCGATCGGTCAATACACTAGGAAATAATGTTGATATTCTTTTTCCAAAAAGCTAAAGAAGATAACGGCCGTTGTAAATTTTACGACGATGTTACGCCTGACATTTATGAGTTGGTGGTAAAATATCATCCTATTGTATCTGGTTTTAATTAATAAAATTTTCTTTTCCATCAAAAAAGAAGAAGAAAATTTTTAAGTAGAAATATAGGTATAACCAAAAGGTATGAGAAAATAGAATGAGATCATATTAACTAAGGAGTTCTAGTGTCACATAGTTTTACTAATTTATATTCACGTAAAGGGAGATCATTAAAGAACTAATTAGGTCGTGAAAAAGCGGGGGTATAACAACCACACCCAATAATTCGTTCTGCAATCTGTATGGACTAACTCTAATATATTTCTGAGAGCACCAGCTTATAAAGCGATCTCAACCAAGAAAGATATCAAAGAGTTATATCTCAATTTCTCAATACAATCTGCAATCGAACTGATAGAAATCTGTGAGCCCGATTGATATGAGAAATAACTTGGATGGTACCAAAGACCAATGCCCAGTGCCAATCAATTCCTATCCAACAATCAAGGTCGGATTTACCTATTGACTGAACTACGCACAACCTGTAATATTTCAATTATATAAACAAATATAGTGCGGAAAAGAAATAACACGGACACCAGAAATTTTGTTAACAAGGAAACCGCAAATGCAGAAAAACCCTGGGACCTAGTCCAGATTTGAACACCACACTGTATTAAGCCGCTACAGACACTAGCCTACTACAAGTTAACTTCGTTCTGGAATGTAGTTGAGCCCTAACCAAGCCTCACACCGATTAAGGTACAGTCGCGTTCCTTACGCCTCTAGAACCACGTCGGATTCTGCGCACTTGATTACCTTAGATGATCTCACCCACAACTAAGAGTTTCTACGATCCAAAGTCAAAAACTTATAAATAAATCTATCTCCTACAGATAAGTCTATTCTGATAGATAAATCTATCTCCCACAGAAGTACCTATGAAGTTTTTGTTCCGTCTTTTGATAAATCAAGGTGAACAAGAACCAATTGATAATCCGGTCTCATACTCCCGAAGAGTATCCTAGAAATGTCAATCACCTCACAATAACTTAACTATATGGTAGTAGAATAAGTTATTGCGGAATCACAAAGAATGAGACGAAGAGCTTTGTGATTACTTTTTATATCTTACCTATCAGAGATAAATCTCGAGCTAATCTTAGACAAGATAGTACTCAATTCGATATAACAAGTAAGATCATAATATGCAACTATAGAGAAAATAGTTGGATCTGGCTTCACGAATCCTAAATGAAGTCTTCAAGTCATTAACTTATAATGCTTTTGGAAAAGCCTAAGTTAAAGGATGATCAACTATAGTCGCAACTAGGAGTCGGGAAAGTGCCGGGATTAGGTTTTCCAGTTGCTAGAGTTCTGCCTTATATAATCTTCCAAATCAGGGTTTGCTTTCAATCAAAGCTAAGATAGCTTAGTAACAAAGCATTCAATGTTCACTGTTAGATGAAAACCTGATTTAAGATTCAAGCTAAGTCTGCTGAAAACCAAAAAAATATATCTCTACCGTTAGATGGCCTTAGCTTGTTATACACAAATGAAATATACCTTCATTTAGATATGGGTAACCGTACCTAAACGTGTATATTGAGTTGGCTCAATAACAATTAATCGAAGTTAGCCATATGAACACTTTTGTCTTAACCACATTCATCTAACACTTCTAGATCAACTATGATGATCAATCAATAATGAAAGATAATCAAATGAATATAATTGTTTTTCACATAGAGTTGTCCAATTTTTCACTAACTCATAGAAATATATATGAACCAATTGAATCAAAATCGGATTGATTCATAGGAATCAATTCATGAACATTAAGCCACGATGCAAAGATTGCATTCCTTAGTTCATAAATGTATTTTTCATGAGTATGAAACACATACTTAACCGATTTTAGAACTTAAACCACTAAGTTTGCAAACAGGTACGCAAACTATAGCTTTCGGACTTTGGTCTTGTCCAGCCGTTTGCAAACAGGTATGCAAACAGCCATCCCGGACCTAACTCAGGTAGAACCATTCGCATACTAGTATGCAAACAAGGTTCTCGGACTTTAACAATTAAAACCGTTCGCATACTAGTGTTTGTGGGTGAAAACCGTTTCTGCTGATTTTGGTGATTTCGGGTGTGTGGGTGAGAAACGAATCTAAACCCTAAATAATGCACTGCACGTGAGTACTTTTGATTCGAGAGATTAATCTGTACAATCCTGGCCTAAACCAATAAATGGCCGTTCCAGGCTTGCTTCAGTCACAAAGTGAAGGAGAAGGGTTGGTCTTAGGGAGGGAGGCGAAGAGAGTGTTGAGACCAGAATCGTTGATTCTGAAGGTGTGGTTGTTTATGACTTGTATCTGAAAGTAAAACTGGCTAGCCGAATGGAAAGCTACCAGGTGATTTCTAGATATTGTATTGTTGCCGACCAAAAACTTGTTGTTTGGTGAAAATAGGTGAAGCCTATTTATACAAGTCACATTGAAACGTACCCTGGTCTCGTAGGAAGTGGAAACAATTGAGTGGTGGAAGAATAGAGTAACGTGTAACCGTCAGACGTTATGCTTCCATGATGAGGGAAGTGAATTCGTGTGACTGTCAGTCATTACGCTTCCATGATAAAGTAAATGAATTGTTTACACCGTTACTTTTCACCACCATTAATTGTCCTACTTCATGTCACTTTATTGTAACGGGCGAATTTGGGTGGCCGAGATTGCATCTCACGAGAAAGAGTGGCCATTGATTATGGCCGCATCTTGTTGTATAGCGAAGTGGCGCCATTGGCATAATAGCGCCTGGTGGAGCCATGGCATAGCGGCATGTTAATGGTGTAGCCGCGGCATAGCGGCATGCTAGTAGCCGTGGCATAGCGGCATGCCAGTGGCGTGGCATAGCGGCATGCCAGTGGCGTGGCATAGCGGCATACTAGTGATAGGGGTCATAAACACCTAGATTTATTATCTATTGATTATGCTTTATTTGCTATTTTTCGTGTGAATTATGTATTTTACGTTTGTTTTGAGCTTTTAGGCGTTTTGGAGTCGTACGGAGGAAAAGAAGAAGAAATTACACAATTTGAACAAGAAGGGCATAATTGTCATTTCTGGATAAACACTATCTGGAGCCCAGCCAAGGTTAAGGGGCTACTATTGGGTGGTCACATCCCAGCTCAGTGGGTGCAAATAGTTGTCCCACTTTTATAACCCTAAAATGAGTTTCTCCCATTCATTCGTTCCTACATCTGATAATTGAAGAAAAAAGGAGAATGAAGAGCAGCAGCGACAGCAGTTAAAATCGAGATCGAAATGATATTCATAATAGAAGAGCTTCAGGAGGAATTGAAGCTGGATATTGATGCATACATGAACTATTGATCGAAAGCCAAGAACAAAGAAGAAATTGATGAGGGTTAAGATCGAGAAGGGATTGCTGTGAAGATCTCAGAGAATGATTGATTGAAGAATTCAAGCTAATGGGTCTGCGGATGATTAGGGTTTCGATTTGTATTTGTAGCTAATGGGTCTTATGGTGGTTAATCGATTGTTGCTGTGAATGAAGCAAACGAAAAATCAAGACAGGGAAGAAGAAGTTGTTGCTGAGGAGAGAATCAGATCGAATTGAGGGTTTTCAATCGAGAAGAGGAGATAACAAGATGATTTTGGTGTTAACAGCAAGGAATTGGAGGTGGGTTTGATAGTGAAGCAGAAATATGTGAAGCAAGGAATTGGAGGTGGATGATTTTGTTCCAAATTTGATAGTGAAGCAGAAATATGTGTTGATTTCCTCAGGAAAGGGAAGATGAACAATTAGGGTTTCAGTTGAGAAGAAACTAGGTTCAGCAAATGGGGATCTGTAATGGATGAAGTCTGAACTGGAGATGAGAATTGATTCTTGAGAAGTAGTGGCTGAGCTAGATTGAGTCTGAGATGCAATGGATGCAACTGAGATGTTCCTGCAACAATTGATTGTGAGCTGAAATTGCAGGGAAGAGTATGAGGCAACTGAAGCTGAGATGAAACTGGGAGCTATAGAAGATGTAGTCAAGCCATGGTGTTGGTTGTGGTTAGTTGTTGCAGAAATGGAATGAGTATATGTATGTTAGGAATGCAGGGATTTGAATGGCCTGGAATTGGCCGGGAACTGAGCAGAAACATGGGAGACTCTGCCGGAATCGGAGTACGGCGAGTTGACTCAACGATCCAGCTCATATGACTCAGTGATCCAAAGATGACGGCGCCGTTATGAAGACCGTAAAAGATAACAGAGACTTGAGAAGACCGTCAAATTGACTCAGCTTGCCGGCGGCGGTTCTCAGGTGACCGATGGTGCGAACTCCGGCAAGATTCCGGCGATTACGTCAACAATTCCGGTGATGACGTCATCAACTCCGGCGACCAGTTTGGACCCAAAATTCCAGAGACATATTTCTCATACATGGGCCTAGTGGACCACTTGGAGATGGATTTTGATAAGACCTAATATTGAAAAGAGTATCCTTTTGGATTGGGAGAAGCATATAAATAGAAAAGTCTTTCTCTAAACCTAGGGATCTCCATATCTTATTATCATCTTCTTGTACCTTTGCCTAGGGTTTACAACATGATAGGTTTTCTCTTCCTTCTTGTTATGAACTCCATGAGTATGAGAAGTTTTTATTATTGGTTAAGGAATAAGTTGGAATCCCAACCATGATATTTATGCAATGAATTAGTTTTGTCTCCATATTTTGTTGCTTATGATTCACTTTTAATATTTTTATATGATTGAATGCATGTTTAGTCGAGTCGCGAATCGATTGAATTAGTTTTCATCTCTATTGCTAGATTAGGGTTATTATACGCAAAAGTGATAATTCCTGATTGCAAGTAGCATAATTGTGATTATTGCTTGTAGTGATACATCCTAGTAGTCACAAGTGGATTATAACCTTTGTTAAAACGGATTAGTGCTTTTACACGTTTGTTTGCATTGATTAGTCTTATTTCATAGAACTTAGTGCTCTTAGGGAGTTAAACTTAATTGTGCTTTTACACTTTAGGTTGCTTTCTAGGTAGAATTCACATTCACAGCTTTTAATGTGTTTGTTGATGACAAGAGGAAATTAGCGGGATATTCTTGCGATCAAGGTATCCTAAGACTTTTAATAAATTGAGATTAAATATCAATTCTAGTTATTGTTTCAAATACATGTTTGTGAAATGAAAACCAATCCTTGACCATTATTATAATCTTATTGATTTTGTTTACCTTTATTGTTTGCTTTTATTTAGTTTATTATATAAAAATCAGAAAACCCCCCACTGTTATTTATAGGAAACCGAAACAACTTGACAACCTAGATCCTCTCTGTGGGAACGATCCTTTCTTACCCTTACTATATTTTATATTTTGAGTAGTGAGAAAGTAATTTATTTTTGACGCATACGATAGCGATCAAATTTTGGCGCCGTTGCCGGGGAGGCAGCGATTGTCACTTGTTTTTGGTTTCTTATTTTATTGTATTTAGTTTTGTTTTATTTTCTGGTTTTTAACCCTGTTTTGAGAATCATGTTTCAGGTACTTATTTCTCATGGATGGAGCATATTGGAACAATGGATACGGTTTCCAACAATCTCAACAACATGACAACTTCCAACAATTCCAAGGGTATAATCAAAACCAATTCATTGGCTATGACCAATATTCCATGGATCCTTATGGTTTTCCTCAACAACCTTATGGAGGGTATGTGTATGAACAACCACAAGGATTGGAGGATTCTTATGCTCGTGAACAACAAGTCTCTAACTTGCTAGACAACTTTTCCAACTTTTTACGACAAGAGTTTCATAAAGATAAAGAGGCTACAAACGAGCAACTCCAAGAACTTCGTGAAGGTATGGCTATCTTACGAAGAAGCATTGATGAATACAAGGAAGAAAGGTATGAATAAGAATTTTGTTTTCAAAAGAATAATTATTCTAATGTGCCTGTGGTGTGTGATGAATATTTGATTGATGATAATGTTGAAAAAGTCCAACCTTTGGGGACTTTCGTTGATAATTGTGTAGCTAACTCAACTCTTGATCTTAATAATGATCACTCGCCTATTCAAAAGGATGAGTTTGAGGTTAGCAACACTAAATTCAGCGACAACCAATCTTATGTTAGCTATGAAATTGACGATGATTATGAAGATACGTCGTTTGAAGCAACTCATGGTGACATTACCCAAAGGTGTACAATGGAGTTCTGGGATCAAGATGAAGATGAAAAGGACTATGATGACACTTGTATAGATTACTCAAGCATTGATCTTAATAATGATCAAGAGCCTATTCAAAGGGTGGAGCTTGAGGATGTTGCATTTTTGAGTGTTCTAAAAAAGTTTCTTATAATAAAATTTGCAGCCGCAAAAGAGTTTGATCCTAATGATGACGATTATGTTGAGAATGTTACCGTTATGACCAATATTGTGGAAGACCCAATTGATCTTGCAAAGGATTATAATGATGATGTTAATGCCGAGACTTTAGTTAAGGTGGAAACGTATGAAGAATGGTTGCAAGGTTTGATAGAGGACCATGATATAAAAGAGGTGAGTAATTCACTTAAGTTTTTCAAGGATGGCGAGGATTATGTGATACAAGAGATTGTGCAAGGTTTGTCTAACCCTTTGCATATTGTTTCTTCTTCTTTATCTCTTATTGGTTTGAATGTATGTGTTTCGAGAATATCGTTGAATGACTTTGTTTCTCGATTTCCGCCATTAGAGATACTTGATTCTCATACTATGCAGGTTTTGGAACAAGAAACCGTGGAAGTACCCGACTTCTACATTCTTTATACACTTCCAAGTGTGGACAAGAATAAGTGTGGGGGAAACTTTTATCGGTTAATAGATCCATTTCTGTTTTATATTACTAATCTTTGTATGGAGTTATTGTGTGCAAAACAGGTTCTATGGGTGGATCCCAAAATTTTCCGATTGTTAGTATATGGGGAGTGAATCTTACAAGAGTCAAGTCGGGCTGTCGACTTTAAAAAAAGCGCTTAATGGGAGGCAACCCATAGGTTTTGTATTTCTTATCCTTTTGTTATTTACATATCATGTTAAAATTTCTCACCTTGACTTTACTAGGACGATTCAATTACATTGAGGACAACGTAAAGTTTAAGTGTGGGGGAGTGGTTAAGCATGTATTTTATATAAATTTTTTTTAAAAAGTATTGCATAAAACCTCCAACTTTTAGAGATTTTAGAGTCACTAGCATACTTCTAGGTATGTTTACATAGAGAATTTTGACCGACATAACTGAACTTGGAAGTATTAGGGAACTACATTCGGATTTCTTGCTTGTTAGAGTGTTAAATAATGGATTTAATCATGCCGGTGATGCAAATTAGGAGCAGGGAGAAATGCATTATTAGAGTTGCTGATCAATCATTAGTGGAGACTACCCTATTTATATCATGTGAGGCACCAAACCGAAATTTTTCCATCTAACTAAAGAGCTTTCTTTTGAGTGTGTGTCACCGTACGTTAATTCCGGGTAGAATGGTGAGCTACCCAACTTCACACCAATTTTCAGAACTATTTTTGATCTCCTGAGTGCTAATTTTGTCAATCATGAGGGTGACGTCTATGGATGAAAGCCTCCTTCTTGTAGTTCGATTTGCAGTTAGCACCATTCTCTCTCTCGACAACAACGGATCCATAGAAACACTACCATCATCAACAACAAGGAGCAACATCAAAATCTACAAGGAAAGTTGAAGATGTTCAAGGTTTACAAGCAACGGAACGAGAAAAAAGAGCAAATTTATATCCAAGTAAAGCAACATACAATGAGAAGATTTTTACATATACGTTGAAGACTTATTTACAAGAGCAAAGAAAAGCAAAATATGAGAATTATTGAAGTTTATGATTTCGAGACGATACAAGTTGTGAAGAATCAAGCGGTAAAGTACTTTTCCCACGGCCATGGTTTGTTTTATTTTGTTTTGTATTTTATTTCTCTTATTGAAAAAAAAACGATGATAAGAGAAATTTTGGTATTTTGGGTTTTTATTTATTTAATAATCCGTGGGGAAGGAAAATCTATAAGGAAGTCTCAAGAGACAAGGATTTAAGATAAAGAGTTACAAATTGTCAAGGAATTACGAAGTTCAAGTGTTTATCATCAATAGTTTAAACTGAAGACGAAGACTAAGAAGATGAAGACGAGGAACCGAAGAAGTTTCTATTGGATGCTATGAGAATGGTGTTATTACCATTGCAATCGGATGTGAAGGTAATTAAGTAATCTCATCCTCAATAATAGTGGTTGATTTCCTTTCTTAGAGATCATCATAAAAAATGTTTTTCAAAATGTTAAAAGATGTGGGTTTTTAAAATATTTCGGAAGTTGTCCTTCCCACCATTCAACGTGTTGCAGGATTTCTCTCTTCATTCCTACCTGCACTCATGTGAGAACCATAAAAAAACCGTCTTTTTGAGTGAAATTATCATAAAACCATTATTGGTGAGGCAGAAGTCGAGGCGAACCAGCGCCCGTTTCGCGGACCAAGTTGCAATGTCACCTCTACCGATCAATAACCAAAGCTGCAGCGCTGATGCCAATACCCCATGGCCAAGCCGAATTTATGCAAAACCGCCAATACAAGGATCACAGATTCCTCATGCCTTCCGCCAAAGGTTAGTCGAATTTCCCTGGCGATCTCTTCACTTCTTGCCATTTCGATTTTACTCTTGTATGTCACCATCTCATGCTTACCCCGCAACAACACCACTGTTACGTGCTAAGCAGGGGACTTAATGTTGATGGTGGTTTTTAGCTTAGGGTTAAAATTGTAAAACCTTACATCTGATGTGACGTCACTCTGTAAGAAAACGGTGCCGTGAGTGCTAACCTCTCCACCGACATATTTATTGAGCCGTTCAATATACTTACATGAAATTTATCCAGACTGGTGAATATAGCAACCATCCCAGATGTTCGGTAAATTTCGGCGCCTCGCCTATATTTATTTAATATAAGTTCCTTTGAATGCCTTCTATGCTATGTTCTCCGGCTGAACCATTAATGTTGATATGGCATGACGATTTGTGTTCACTCGCAGCAGAGTAGCACGAATTTCCAAGTATTAATGATAAGGTCTTTGCATAAGGTATTCAATCAGAAAAAGCATGCTGCTCTCTGGCAATGAACTTAAAAGAACTTTATGTCAACACATAGAATTCAATCAATTGACCTGACTAACTTGCATAAGTTAGGGTTTTGCGCCTCCCGCAGTATATCCGACCTTGCTTGTCGAAATTACACCTAGGAAAACTAGGTAATTAATCTTCCATGGATTAGCAGGTGCAAAACCTTGCTTAGAATCAGAAAACAGGGAGCCGCAGTAGCAAAGGGAGGCGTAGCCATGCCTTAGGCCAACTGGCGCCACTTACCATTGGCCACGCCTTCCTAAACCGACCCTATTTCTCTCGACCAATCATTTCGCCTCAAATTAGCCACGCGCACATAAGTTGTAGCTGGGCCCATACTTGTCGGCCCCACTTGCCATCAACCAATCAGGTTGCTCTAAAGCCGCCATACTCTCACCAGAAATGTAGCCACGCCCATGCTTGGTCGGCCCTCTTTTAATCGACCAATTAGGTCGCTCTAAAGCCGTCACACTCTCACCAGAAGTGTAGCCGCGCCATATGTTTGGCCGCCCCCTTCTCTTGGCCAATCAAGTCGTTCTAAACTTGCCACCATACATTAAAGGCCAAACGCACCCTGCCACGCCAACATACTAACTGGCAAGCCAAACGCGCCTTACCACAACAACATATTGATCGGCGTGCCAACATGCCACTCTGTCGCGGTAGCATGCCACTTTAGGCTTGGCCACGCAGCCAAGCATTAATTCTTACCACGACGCCAAATCCTAGCCTTGGCCACGCAGCCAAGCATTAATTCTTACCACGACGCCAAATCCTAGCCTTGGCCACGCCGCCAAGCCCTAATTCTTACCACGGCACCAAAACCTAGCCTTGGACACGCCGCCAAGCCCTAATTCTTACCACGGCGCCAAATCCTAGCCTTGGCCACGCCGCCAAGCCCTAATTCTTATCGCGGTGCCAAATCCTAGCCTTGGCCACGCTGCCAAGCTTTAATTCTTACCACGATGCCAAAACCTAGCCTTGGCCACGCCGCCAAGCCCTAATTCTTACCACGACGCCAAATCCTAGCTTGGCCACGCCGCCAAGCCCTAATTTTGGCCACGGAGCCAAACCTTAGCTTTGGCCATGCTATAACGCCGCATGCGTGTCCATGCCACAACGCCATTGGCATGCCGCCATGCCACGAATACTAGTATGCCGCTATGCCACGCCACTGGCATGCCGCTATGCCATGGATACGCCACTGGCATGCCACTAGCATGCCGCCATGCCACTAGCATGCCGCCATGCCACTAGCATGCCGACATGCCATGGCTCCACCAGGCGCTATTATGCCAATGGCGCGACTTCGCTATACTACAAGATGCGGTCATAATCAATGGCCAATCTTCCTCATAAGATGCAATCTCAGCCATCCAAGTTCGCCACTGAACTGACGGACTTGTGGCAAATCCTAGGCAACCCGCTACACCGTGGATACGCCAGGCGCCACTATGCTAATGACGCCACTTTGTTACACAACAAAGATGTGGCCATAATCAACGACTACCCTTCCTCATGAGATGTAATCTCAGCCATTCAAGTTCGCCACCAAACTGACCGACTTATGGAAAGTTTTAGGCGGCCGACCAAGGCAAGCCTATTAGCATCACATGCTATTTTCCTATGCAAAGTCTCTTGACTTTGACTTGCCACACATAGCAACCTGCTCCACATTTTCCACGAAAACACTCGAGACATCAAACATGTCACAAATTGGGGGATACTCATCAGGGTATTGGTCTGGCGGTTTACAACGTGCGGCGTGCAATGCGCCCGTTACAAGAAAGTGACATGAAGTAGGACAATTAATGGTGGTGAAAAGTAACGGTGTAAACAATTCATTTCCTTTATCATGGAAGCATAATGACTGACAGTCACACGAATTCACTTCCCTCATCATGGAAGCATAACGTCTGACGGTTACACGTTACTCTATTCTTCCACCACTCAATTGTTTCCACTTCCTACGAGACCAGGGTACGTTTCAATGTGACTTGTATAAATAGGCTTCACCTATTTTCACCAAACAACAAGTTTTTGGTCGGCAACAATACAGTATCTAGAAATCACCTGGTAGCTTTCCATTCGGCTAGCCAGTTCTACTTTCAGATACAAGTCATAAACAACCACACCTTCAGAATCAACGATTCTGGTCTCAACACTCTCTTCTCTTCCCTCCCTAAGACCAACCCTTCTCCTTCACTTTGTCACATCAGATGCAAGGTTTTACGGTTTCAACCCTAAGCTAAAAACCACCATCAACAACTAGGTATGCAAACAAGGTTCCCGGACCTGAATCATACATTGCATACTAGGTACGCATATTGTGTTTTATCCAGACAAAGATTTATGTTCTAAACTCCCACTTCAATCATTGAAACATCCTTGGAAGACGACAATAGTTGTCTCACACAAACTATTAGTTTTAAGTAATTTTCAAGTGATCGAATGATTAATATGAAACATTTCGAGTTGACATCAAATGATTGTCTCACAAAAATCATGTAATATGTCTCAAGGCAATTTCCACATGATCATCTTTTGAATTAATATTTTGTTTCCAACAAATAAATTGTTTCCAACTAAAATTACTTAAAACTAATAGTTTGTGTGAGACAGTTATTGTCGTCTTCCAAGGATGTTTCAATGATTGAAGTGGGAGTTTAAATTGTTTCCAACTAAACTCGTCAAGAATATGATGAACGTAGCTAAAAAAAAAAACTTCCAACACATATTTCGAGAAATAGATAAGCGAGATAAACTCGGCGCGAAATATCAGATGTGTATAATATAAAAGTCTATACAGCTATATGACTTAGTCTCATTAGGAGATAGAATATAATAGACTTATGAGTGATAGATAAGTTTTAGTCTCCAGATACCTTTTGTTGATGAAGTTCCTCCAAGCTCTCCTCAGTAGATATTCGTCTTCAGTCGATGAACGCCGTGAAGTCTAAATCTCAACTACACATTCTATCCTAATCCGAGACATAGCTATAAGTAGACTAGAAATCAAGACTATAGTTTTGATAAATTAAACTTGACAAACAAGCTTGAGATATCAACGCTTGGGAGTTCGACCGAGCAGTGCTCTAATAGGTCGGACACACACGTTCCTATAACATTCCCCTTTGTGTCCATCAATATTACTTTTATATTAATATGTGGCTAAATAGGCATACATAGATATTCTATCCAAGATAGAGGTATGTTAAATATTATTTACCACATGTATTTTGTCACCGGTTATCATTAATACCCTCATTTAGAATATTGCAATGATTAAAACGTAATATTCTTCACACCATTGTCAGCCCAGAAACAATTATTTCACTATTTATCTTAATACGTGCGAGCTCAATCATTCCCTCATGATTTCCTATTAGCCGACTACTAAATAAATCATCTTGTAGTAGGGGATTTGTAAACCATAAGATGCCGATGATTTACAATGAAATAAGACTTGAACTTATAGTAATTATATTAGTTATCATAACAAACGTGATGGGAGATTGACTAAATAATGAATGCTTTTTCATAAGTACCTTATGATTTACAACATAAGGTACTATAATTGATCTTGTTGTACCCTTAAAAACCACAAATTATGTGGTTTTTATCCTATTGCTTTACGATATTAACTGTGAATCGTGAATTGAACTTTTGATATACAAAAAGCATGAGAGATCATCTGTCATATGTCGGCTACATACACTATCCAGAAACCACTGGAACGAAGAAGTGGATTTGAATGTAAAAGTGCCCATGTAATTTTGAACAATTTTCTTACTAATATAATTAGATTTTGATAGTAAATCAGACTTATCATTGCTCAACTAATTTCCTAGATTATCAGTAAAGTATTTTAACTTGCGACAAAGCAGTTGAGCTAGATCAAACATGTTTTTTGCATTACAAAATTTTCTGATTGAAAACTTTACATGACTGTTGAAAATGACCATATTGATTGCAGAAGTACAAGTTGATTCAAAACCTATCTGATTTGTGTGTTTGAAATTGATTTTTCAGGTTTTGCATATCCGATTCCTCGCCTATCATTTGGTTTCCCATAATCCGCTATCAAGCTATAAATCAAAGGCAAATCCTTAATTGAGAAATCTTTAAGATTTGAGTATTCTTTCTTAACAAGTTTCAATTCATCCAAGATATTGGTAATTTCTCTAACCAAATACTTGTTTAGTTCCAATTGTTTTTCTAACACTGCTTGAAGCACTGATTCCCTTTTTAATGCATCATGTAGATGCATACCAGAGGTTATCAAACCATAATGAATATTATCAATCCTTTTTATCATCCTATGCTTCTGATGACAAAGAGTATCAAGTTTTTGGGAAAAACTTGACAGAGATCCATTAAATAGATAGCTTTCATGGATTGAAACTAAATTTTCACTCGTATTATTCAGGATTCATATACCGATTTTTAAGTTGTCTCGTGTGAAACCTGCTCTGATACGAATTGAAAAGATGAGGGTACCGAGTACACCAAAAATATTTTTAATCCAATGACACGAGTAGGAATAATATTTTACATTTATATACCTTTGATTCATAAATAGTAAAAATACACAAACAAAACAGTTTTGTTATGAGGGAAACTGCAAGGAAGAAAAAATCCTAGGACCTAATCCAGTTTTGAATACTCTCAGAATTAATTCGCTATACAAATTGACTACCGCAACTTCGTATAGTTTATACCAAGTAAAATACCCCTAGTTATTCAGTTCCTTCAGTATCCCTACGCCTATAACCAATCTGGTCTACACACGTGACCCCAAGATAAAGTCCATTATCTCAAGTCATTTTACCTATTGTGAAGACTTCAACAACTCAACTCCTTTGAATCATAATCCGGAACAATAAAGGACTAACCTGTTTCAATAACCTCTCTATCAATCTTAATAATTTAAATCAAAGATAAGTTGAGTACATAAGATCTTCCGTTTGATCAATATAAGCGCTTTTTTCGAACGTATATCAACTAAAACAAAGATTACAAAATAACCAATCTAACTTTACAAAATACCAAAGTAAGAAATGATTAGATAGATTTCCGATCTATACAACAAGCCTGATATCTATTGAAATAAACTGCTCGACAGATCCCAGTCAATCAAGTGTGCAAGAAGTACCATAAATATCAGAGTACCAAAAAGAAAGTCTTTTAGTCTTCAATCTTAAATCTTCAAAGTACCTGCACAAAAAACTTGATTTCCGCTAATGATTGATCACACCTAAAACAGAGTCTGTTAACAATGGATGATCACTAGTCCTATATTTAGATCTCGAATCAAAAAAATCTGAAATAGTCAACCCTTGAACTAGTTCGAGTGACCTTATATCAGACTCCAGCTAGTCAACATCGGTTGTACCGGTTGATATTATCGGTTTTTATCGTATATTAGAAAAACCTTTTGGATATCTAAAATAATAGCGATACAAGGATTGAGCGATAAAAACGCGCATATCGGCCGGTACAACTAATATATCGGGTTCTATGATACACGGATAATACTGATAAGGGTAATTTGGTAGAATAAATTATTTAGATCCAAAAATTCGTAAACAAAACCCTTCCTCCTAATAATCTTCTTCTTTTATACCTTTGAAAACTCAATCCGATTCAGTAAAGAAAAAACTAATTATTCTATTTTTAAGGAGTTTTTTTTTATCCTTGAAACATCTACGATTCTTTATTGCTCCTTCTTTTTCTTCTGAAGATTCGTCAACTGAAAATTAATTAGCGTTGACACTTTTATCTTCCAACATCATCAATTCAAGTTAGTAGCAACGATATGGTTATCTAAAATAGGAGTAGTATATGGGATAAATAGTGTAATGTGATTGAATTTGTACGGTGAAGCTTTTGATCTTGGGAGTTAATGCATCATATGACACCAAAGTTTTCAGATTGAAACATTTATAAATGTTTAAAATTCTAATCTTAATATTGTATCCCGATAAAAACCATGTATAATCTTTTGTATATGTGTATCGGACCTGGCCGATATGATATCGATACACGATATTAACTACTTTGATCAGAATAGAAGGATCACAGAATAAACAAACTAGATCTATGAAGGTTCAACTTTACCGTTAGTCAATCAAATCAATAACTGAAAACTAATATAACAATACAATTTAGTTTCCCACCAGCGGAGATACTAAAAGCTTTTGATCGCAAAGAAAACTTTAAAGGAACGCCACGTAAGTGATTTCATCTAATTAAAGTACTCTCATCTCTCAATGAGTATGTAAAATACCACTGGTGGGATTTCCACACAAATGGCTAGGCATTGTGTCATGGGATGAGTTTATAGGAATACCAGCTCCAGTATTTATAGTGTAAACATTCAGGCTTGTTTATAGAAAACCTTCAGGACCTAGTCATGTACAAAATTAAGCTGTTGTAAAAAGAATAAAACAACTGAGTACTCACAAAATTAAGCCGATGTACAAAGAATACAACATTTTCGTATAGTTGGGACCAAGTAAACTAACTCCAAGTTACTCAGTTCCTTCATTATCCCTGCGCCTACAAGCAATCTGGTCTACGCACGTGAATCATAAGATAGAGTCAAATATCTTAAGTTGCTTTACCTGTTGCGAAGACTTCAACAACTCAAATCCTTTGGATCGTAATCCGAAACAGTAAAGGACTAACATGTTTCAGTAACCTCTCTATCAATCTCCTAGATTAACAAGTTAATCAAAGATATAATCGAGTACAAAGGTTCTTCCTTTTAATCTATATAAACTCTTTTGTCTGGTAAGATCAACTAAGATCAAGATTGCCGAAATAATCAATCTTAGTTCACAAACTATCAAAGTAGATCTGAAAAAGAAACACAAAGATATACTGTCGATCTATACAACAAGTTTAAAAAGTTTATACGAAATAAACAAGCTTGTCCGGTACCAGTTAGTCAAATGTGTATGAAATTATCACAAAAATCAGAAAGTTAAAAAAATAAATTTTCTAATCTTTAATCTTCAGTCTTCAAAGCACTTTCAATCTTCAATCTTCAGTCTTCAAATTATTACAAACAATTTGACCCGCCTCTCAATCTTCTAGTTTTAATTAGTAATGTATCCAGGACCATCTCTAACATTTTTGGGGTTGGGGCGAACTTTTCAAAAAATGACCTTTTTTTTTTCTAATATACATGGAGAAACTAACATAAATAATAAATGTAGAGACTACAATTCTATTTACGCATGAATATAAAAGTCAAATAAGAGCCAATAATATTGAAAGTTGTAGTCTAAAAGGCACCATGTTAGGTAACACCATTTTAGAAAATCCAGCGGCCAAAGGCCAATTGTTTTTACCATTTTTCTTTCTTTTCGACACAAAACACAACCAAAATACCACACAGATCTTGCAATCACAATGTTTTAAAAATATTAAATTCGGCAACTTACAATAACTTTGATTTTGTGATAACTTTATAATCTAGTAAATTGGGGAGGAAAACCTTTGAGGGTTGAAAGAAGAATGCTTGCAAACTTGGGCGGAGCAATTTTTGAAAAATTAAATGTAACAAAACTAGGAAGATATACTTCAAGACTCACATATATGATAAGCCAACAACGTCATTTAATTTCTTAATCCCATGATCCCATGTACTCAGATATACAATAACCTCAAGACTCAAATACGTGGTCTAACACAGAGATGTAGGTTTTGAAAAAAATAATATTGGGCCTGGAGCGGTCGATGTATCAGAGGAAAGGTAGCAAGGTTACGTACTTTAAACACCCCTTAACACACTACGTTAGTTTTGGGTATAAATTTCATAGCCCCGATTAATCTTGGAATACCCGATTTGGAGAGTTCTTCTTTTTGGTAATCACTTTCGTTCGCATAAAGGAACAAAACGAAACTTGAAAAACTCAAACTTCACTACCAAAAAAACGACTTGGAAAATACTTCTACCTGGATGGAAAATTCGCACTGAGGAAATGCCGGCAAAGGGTTCATGGGGGTTCTCTCTCTTCGTGATTGGGAGTGCCGCTGACGATAAAATTGTTGATGGATCTGTTCAAAATTCACTCTCTCCTTCTCTAAGACTACAACTAGACAAGGATGTCTACAGGCCTGGGGATCTAGTTTCTGTGATTATTGAGATTCACAATCCATGTAACTCTACTGACAATTCCGAAACTCAGCATGAAGATGATGATGCTTGTTCACTTCTTGTGGAAAGACTTGGATTTGAAATCAAAGGGGCCGAGAAATTGGACACTCAATGGTTCTCCATGCAGAGACCATTTTCTGGAACAAAACACAGAAGAGGTTTGTTTCGTTCTTAATTCATTTCTTATATAATGTTGTTGTTGTCAAAAAGGTTCTCATCAATCCTGTTCATAGTTGGTGTTACTCGTCGAATTGGTTATTAGAGGTGTTTCTTATGCTATTTAACTTTATTTTTATTTTTAAACCCGATCTACATTATTTATGGAACACGATCACCACTTCCTAGTAGTGTTTGTTTATGATATCATTGATGGGATTGTTTATTGTGCTCAGCACTTGGTGGCCTTAAAATCATGAAAAATATTATTTCTTACATCTCTAGGTTGGTTTATAGAGTTGGAACTACTGATTCTTTGTTGTTGTCTGCTTGATAGTATTTCTTTGAAATCTTTGGAAGAGAAAAGATATGATTTCTGAATAAGATCCATGTATAATGGGTTCAATTTCATTTTGGTCTTAGTATCCTCCCTGATTTAGATTTAATGTTGAAGTATTTACCTGCCTGACTTTCAATTTTCCATTAATCTGAGAATTAAATAATAAATTACCCAAGTTGATATATGACGTTATAGTGTATCTGTGATTTGATGGGGGTGAAGTGGCCTAGCGTCTTTCTTATAGTCTCTGGACACTTGATGAGTGTGACTCTTTCACTAGCTGATCAGTGCTTAAGTGACATTCTTTGTTAAGTGCAGGTGAGCAGGTTTTCCTGGACTGTTCTACACCTCATGTCATTTCGAATCAGATTGTTTCCTCTGGTGCCACCAAAACTTGTAAGTTGACCAATACTTATGTGCCTATTTGGCCTTGATAATCATTTTTTTATACATCTACTCGTGGTACTTCAAAATACTAAAGAAGGTTGGTCTAAAAAGTCTGAAATCGACTTAGTCCACGTTGTTTTTAAATTTAGCATACCAATTTCATTTGCAGATATAGTCAGAACAGAACTACCTGATAGTATACCACCATCATACAGGGGTACAACCATTCGTTATTTTTACTGTGTTAGAACAACATTATCTGGGAGATTTCTGGCATTGGAGAGAGGTTCCCGTCGAGATTTGATGAAGGAAACAGTTATTTTAATATGTTTGTTGATTTTTCTACTGTAAATAGTGGGATTTGTAGAAGTGTTTCTAAGTAGTTATCGGGGTTTTATGATATTAAATGGCTTCATTCTGCATCTATTGTTACTTTTTTTTCATATGTTGTTTCAAACTCAAACCTTGCAGGAAGATCGCATTCCACTCCAAATTTGGGTCTCACAGAAAACTAGCGGCTTGCTAAATGAAGATCAAAGTGACGGCGCGCTCTTCCTCCATATTCTTTTCTACTTTGTTAGTCTTCATGTTTAAGGCATATTAATGCACATTCTATCACATTTCAAAGTTTTAATCTTTATATCATATCGACTGAACCAATTTGTGGAATTGGCTGACCATTCATCAAACTGTGACCATAACAAGGGAAGCATGAAGTTTGAAAATCTTTTTCTTATTATGCATTAGAGCATCTTATAAGTTTTTAAATGAAATGCTCAAGGAACTCCGATTCTAACACATGAAACTCTCAGTGCAAGGTCAAAACCATCTGCCATGTTGTCCTTCCAACTGTCCCCATTTCTATATAAAAAAGTTAATGCATAAGAGATCCATAGTGGCTAATTGGCAATATCTCTGAAAAAAGCATCCACTATAGAATAGCTAATTTAGCTATTTGGCAATTTAAGATTGCAATTGTCATCTATGATAACACGGTTTCTGACACATTGTATGGTCCATGGCATTACTTTTCTTGCGCACACATAGTTCAGGATTACGTTTGATTTCTATCCCACTCAAACTGAGTGACTACAAACTCATTTTCAGATCGAGTTTGACTCATTTTGGATGTCCATCCAGTTCTTCGTTTAGCAGTACAACCCGTTGGGGTTGTTTCTCTACTGTTATATGGAAATTTTAGCAATCTTAAAGTTAAGAATAGCATTCCCCATTGTGATTGCACTCTTGCAACATTAATCTCTGTAATGCACAATTTCGTTGCCTTCTTTTAAGGGCTGTCTGAGAAACTGAAACATGTTCACACTTGCATAGTCTTAAGTACTTTAACAACATTATTATGTCAATGGTGTGATATAGTGACGAGTGACGACCAAATAGTTTGAAAATAAGAGAAGAAGAAAAGACTCTATGAACATAAACCCTCGAAGGATAAACGAGTCCATTGAATGTCACAATGATCATTTGGCTTTTTTATGCATCTAATTCAGAAGTATTTGCATCTATCTTATCGTGAAGTATGATCTCAGGTATTCATTTGCTCTGTGTCCCTGAACTTCAAAAATTTCTCATTCACATTTTTTTTTGTTATTTCATGTTGTGGTATCCACATTTTCTGCCTGATTCTTCTTTTACCATTAGCAGTACAAGAACGAGATGTATTTAGCTGAGACCAATGTTGGTACAGGGATTTTGCAGGCTACAACTATCCCGATGGACATATATTGGAAGGAAAAGGATTCTGATTCCGAATGGGTAAGCAAGTTGCTATACTGAGACTAATGATGACCAAGTGCTTATTTTTTAAAAATTTCTAGCATGTGGTTAATTTGTACACATGCTCTGTTGAATGTGTATCTCTGCATCAAAGACTAATAATGGGGATCATATCAGTTAGCTCTTTCTTTTTAACCTCTGGTTTAGTTATTTTGGCATGCCACTTCAAACAAATCTAAATAAGAATAAACAAATATTCATAATATTATAGCATAGATCACTTCCGTTTTCCTTTTCCCTTTCTAAACTTTGATTTTGTATAAGCATTCCCTACTTTTAGAACTAGAATACGAGATTTCGTCCTTGTCAGAGTTAGAGCCATAGCAATTAGCATGCTTTTCTATTACAGATACTATTAGCTTGTGAATTTGATTGTTAGTCATGCCTTGTGATATCTAATCAAAGGTGTAATCTTATTAGGCAAGAGCCAACGAAACATCTGATGGAGGTGAAGAAGGATATGACAGCTCAAGGGACGAAACGTCGTCTGTCTCATCCTACAATCCCTCGAAGGGGAATTTAAACAAGGCTTTTGGAAGTTCCTTGTCGTTGCAATCAGCTGCATCGAGGTTTTCAAACAAGGATGTTCTACATTTCCAAGGAGAACGCTCTAGTTTATCATCATATCTGGCACTTCCTCATGTATCTGTTGCTGAGGTCATATATGATTCTAGTGGTGGTATGTTAAATTTTCTTGCAAATAGAAGTTGCTCTGATTATTTTGGATTAGCCTTGTTCATTGCAAACTTCAAAGTGGTTATCTTACCATCTTTAACTTATTTTCACATTTTGGTTTCTTACATTTCTGATTCATTCTCATTGGTGCAATATATTTAGCAGATCCTCAGTTATGTTTCAACATGTTCTTTAAAAAGTCAATCTGATAGAATATATGTTTATGCTTTGGAATAGATGTATTGTCCCCGGATAAGAAGTCTCCTGCTGTTCTCTCTCCAAGTCCTAGTAAGCAGAGAAAGCATCCCTTTTCCCCTGGTGAAGATACTATAGCTCCTCCTGTTGCCGAGACTTCTGAACCTGTAGCATGTAAATTATCGTAAATTCACTTCCTTAATATTTTCTTAAGTTTTAATTCGGCCATCTCTGAATTTGTACTATGTTAGTCTTGGTAACTTATTTGCCGCATGCATTTTCTGCAGCAGAAGGCTTTGTTCGAGGGAGATCCTACAATATCAGGCTGGATGACCAAGTGCTGCTCCGGTTTTCTCCTAAAAACTCAGATTCAACATACTACTTCAGTGACATGGTAAGTAGACTCTCTACTTTGTATGCCTGCACTATTTTGACATGAGATGCATGTCTTACATTTCTGGTGGTTTTCATCAGATTGGTGGCACTTTGACTTTCTTTCATGAAGAAGGGGCTAGGAGGTGTCTTGAGGTAACTCCTTCTGGATATTGGATTGATCCGAATTTTCGTGAAGAAAGCTGAAACTAAGCGTATCTTATTCTTGAATGTTTGGGAGTTCAACTACTGAATTATTTGATATTTTTCAGGTCTCAATAACCTTGGAAACTTCAGAAACAATAAGTCAGAAATTTGTCCATCCTTCACGTAGAAATGCTCCAATGATTACAAAGGTGAAGTTACTTCTCTGGTATATCCATCTGTCCGAGTTGCACAAAGTATAGGATGAAATTCGAGTCTATGTAATTTGATGACTCTTTTTTAAAAGTCTGTATAACCTTATATGATTCTCCTTTTTCTGCTCATTGTAACTATATCTTATCCTTTCTGGTTGGTTGGTCAAATTTACCTACACGGATTGTTTAGGTGTTTGTTAGAAGCTCATAGTAATGGTCTGTCCCGTTAATGGCCAAAAAAATTCTTCATCTGTTGATCATTGCTAACGAGGATGTTGTTCTAATTTTCATGAAGTGGTGATTTGTTCTAGAACATGCAAAAGCAGTCTAGGTTGTCTTTTCGGAATTACTATGAAGAAGGCTGCCTACCATGTCAATTGTACAGCTAAAAGTACTGGTGCTCCCTTAAGTTTAAAATCCATTTGGTTGTGTTATTTTAAATCCTTACTGGTTTATTGTCAATGCTGTTAGTTTGATTGGATAGTGGCTTGTACGAGTTAGCTGTTTTCTGTGTTTCACATCACTTACCCTCGTGTTTTGTTTTCTTACACTTAGTGTTTGTTTGGGTCACTAACCATTGCCCTTTACTTTGCCGTTACTTTTAGATCCAGAGCGATCGTTATGAGGTTGTTGCGGATTTAGTACAGACAAGCTTTCTTTTTTCAATTCCCATGGATGGACCCATGTCTTTTGCGACTCCCCTAGTTTCCGTGCAATGGGCTCTTCGGTTCGAATTCTTTACCACTCCTAAGAACGTGGATTGGACAAGGTATTAGTTTAGTGCATAACATATAAGAATTGATTAGATAAATAGGGTATAATCCAGAATGAATTTATAAATCTACTTTAGTGATTGATTATAATAATTTCATTAGGCCTTTTGGGATATTAATTCATTACAGTCACCTAAGAGTCTGCTTCCACTGCAGGCAGTTTTTTTTAATTTAGCATCAGGCACATTGGAACATCATTTATTTTCACTATAATATTTGCATTAGAACGAGCTTATTCAACAGATTTCATTCTATGTAGATTTATTCAGATTCTATTATTGCTCTTGTTTCATTTACAAGTAATCATGTCCCTCAGGTAGTGGAAACTAAAATTGAGAAAATTTTGTCCCTCAGGTAGTGGAAACTAAATTGAGAAAATTTTAAAATCTATATGCAGAAGTCATTTTTGTCATGTTTTCTGAGAAGTTTGTTTTTCTGCTGATAGCTCAGTTTTGGTTTTTTGAGTTGCTTCATTCAAAGCTTATGTTTTTGGATTTGGCTTGAATCTCCAGATCTTTCTTACTTCATGCTAGTTAGCTTCTTTTTTTGTAGGAAACTAACTGCTCTCTCGTAAATACTATTTGTTACTAATAAAGTTTTGTTGGCAATCTATGGAACTTAAACATCCAGCAATATCACCTGGTCCGAAATCATACTATGGTGTAGCATTCGTATATCAATCAGTTCTAATGTTGTTTTAACTCTTTTCTATGTAACCTCCACTTTTTTTTTTGTCGCTCTAATGGCAGATACGAGCATCCCCTTCTTATTGAGGGAAGAGATAAAGGGGAATGGGTACTTCCGATAACTGTACATGCACCTCCACCACGAGCTCAGCCTGCTCATACAAGAAGTGAAAGGCCCGATTCTCTCGGACCCATATGGAACCGTAATTGAAGGTTAGTTTTTCCTACCACCATGACCGCAACTCTTAAACACCCTTCCTAATGTGACTCATTATGTTGCATATTCATACATATAAAGTATGAGTTTGGTACTTCGGTTATTAGATGTGTTTGTGTTCCAATCAATAAACAAATAAACGAGGCAATAACTGGTCATTTCCATAGGCGTGTGGTTGTGTGTGCAGGCCTCCATTGGATTTGTTGCAACATAAAAGTTTGGAAACCGGTAATCAAACCTTCTATGGCCAGATTCCATCCGCTCTTCATGTAACCAATTGTTATGGGATGTGAAGCAAGCTGGTGACACTGAGGTGAAACCCTAGTTATGCTGTAAAAAGATTAGAATTTAGAAGAGATATTGAAAAGTATGACATGAAGTGGGAGAGTGTAATTACGTGAAAACATTATGGATTTACTCAACAGACATTCCTTGGCAACACTAAGTTTTGCTTCCATGGCCAACTTTTCCACATGCGGATTTAAAAGCTTTATTCACTGTTGGCGGTTTTATTTAATCTTGGACGGTGTCATTCTGTTGTTAAATATTCCATAAATTTCATGGTTACCGTATGCAACATTTGCTTATTTTCTCCGGTAAGTTTGTTTTGTTTAACTGACTGTCAGGATTATCTTCAGAGTGGCATTTAAAACATATTTTTTACTTGATTAATTTTGTTTTGGGTTCTTGGGAGATTAGAAAAGAATGATTTTTTAGGGACGATGGTTTTTTTGAGTGGACCATGGTTTTATTAGGCCACCTTCCCTATAGTGATAAGAGGTGTCCTAAAACGTTGAAAACTAACCTACCCTTAACCTAATTTAATTTAAAACCAACCTAATAACCATCTATATATATATATAACCACCACCACCGCCGATTACCACCACCACCTCCGATTATCACCACCACCAACCACCGATTACCACCACCACCGCCCACCACAGCCGATTACCACCGCCACCACCACCTCCGATTATCACCACCACCAACCACCGATTACCACCACCACCTCCTCCCACCACCACCACCACCGCCTATTTAAGAAATGTAACAACATCAATGCAATCACAATTAAGTTCTGTTACATGATAATTTTATCGAGTATAAAAGACGCCAGCCGCAGCCTAATTCTGCCATGGGACCACTCCGGAGGTATTTTCCAACAAACCCTTCGCTTTAATTTGATTTTGATTGCTTCAATCGAATAGAAATCATCAAAATAGGGTTTTAGTAGGAGTTACAGAGCCATGTTCGGTTAGGCCGATTTTCCAAAAAACCCTAGTTTACTAACCGAACTTCTTGAAAATGAAGAACACGAAGAACAGTTCGGTTCTATTGGATTTAAAACTAAGTCACCGAACTCTCTGTTCGGTTGTTTCGCAAAATTTTTTAAAACTACAAAGTAACCGAACTCCACCCTTAGAACCGAAAAAAAAACAAATCCAGTCTAACCGAACTGTGTTGTTGTGGCCACTATCTTGAGTTCCAAAATAACCGAACTTAGCCAATAGAGTTCGGTTTTTTCGCAAAAAATTTTAAAACTACAAAGTAACCGAACTTAGCCAATAGATGTTGGAACTTCACATTTTTTTTATTTGTTAAGTTCGGTAACTTCACAATTTTATCGCAGAAACCGAACTCAAAGTTCGGTTGGTTAGCTGTTAGGTTCAAGTTTGCGAAAGAACCGAACTTTGTAAACTTATATACTCTTATATTACGTAAAGTTCGGTTAGATCAAAAGTGCATGCAGTTTGCGAACCAACCGAACTTTGTACACCAAAGTTCGGTTAGTTGAGAACCAACCGAACATAACGCTGTAACTCCTAGAAATTCTATTATTAGAGAGTTCGGTAACCTGCGTGTTTGGAACAAGTAACCGAACTACACTTTCAGATGAGTTCGGTTACTTGTTCATCTCACGGGGCAACCGAACTACAACTTCAGATGAGTTCGGTTACTTGTTCTTCATATAAAGTAACCGAACTACAGCTTCAGATGAGTTCGGTTACTTGTTCTTCATATAAAGTAACCGAACTGTTTAAAATCCAGTTCAAATCCGGATCATTTTGAAGATTAACAAATATTCTAGGAGAGGATGGAGATGAAGAATCAGATGAGTTTTCATCATTTGAATACTCAAACTTAGTGAATTGGAAAAAAAATCTATTTTCCATGTTTTTCTCCTTCATCTTCTCTAACCCTACTCTCTCAATAATTCTACTCAACTAATAATAAACCCATCTTTTAATTTAATCTCACTAATTGTTTTTAACTAAATCATTCACTAACTATCACCCAAAATTAATCAGGAGGGTAATTTAGGTATTAATATAAATATCTAGATAAGGGGTGACCTAGATTTACTTCTAATGTCTTTACCCAAAATAAAACCATGGTCCCCCAAAAAAACCATGGTCCCCAAAAAATCGTTCTTAGAAAATCACAAATTCACTGAAGATCAGAAAAACAGAGATGCAAATCCAAGAACAAAGCCCAACTCTCATAAAACCAAACATAAAAATTCAATATTCCAATGCATTTCATTTGACGTCCCCAGCCTTTCTTAATACGGTTAACAACTTATAAACAGTCTTAAGGCTCTCAACATCGTATTTCTTGTTCTTCCCATGTAAATTATGTGAAAAATTTTCAACAGTACATTCCAAAATCCTTTTAAAAAGCAAAATAAATTTTTAAAACAAAATCTCAAAACACCCCCAAGTTCTTTCCTCTTGTATGTATATGTGTAGTGGATTCACTACAAATGCACTCAGAGAAGAAGTTATAGAGGGTTTAGAAGAGATCTAGAAGGGGTTAAGAAGAGAAGAGAGGTTGAAGAGAAGAGGAGAGGAAGAGATTCATAGAGAAGGATAAGATTAGGATTCAATAAAAATAATGTATCTGTACAAAGAAGGAGAGACAACTAATATACAAGGGCTAAATAGACATAGGGTGGCCCATAACACATATACTAGCCTAGGCTATAACAAGTGATGCCTCCTTTAGAGATTCTTGTCCTCAAGAATCAGTTTTGGATAATGTTGTTTCATGAAGTTAGAATCCTCCCAAGTAGCTTCAGCTGGAGTGGAATTGGCCCAATGAACCAAAACCTGATGAATAGTCTGCTTGTTCTTCTTTGTCAAATGAGAGCCAAGCACTTCTAATGGAGAGACCTTCAAACAACCAGCAGAATCTAAGGAAAGAGAGTTGTTTGGGGAAGCAAACCTGTACCCAGATTCAATTTGAGTTGTGAAACATGAAAGACCTGATGAATTTTGGATGTAGCCGGCAGGTCTAGACGATAAGAAACTTTTCCCAATCTAGCTAGTACCTTGTAAGGACCAAAAAACTTTGCGGAAAGCTTAAGATTCCTCCTCAGATTTACAGAAGTTTGTCGATAAGGCTGAAGTTGAAGATAAACCCAATCTCCTTCTTTGAATTCCCTCTCAGTTCTATTTTTATCAGCTTGTTGTTTCATCCGGTGTTGTGCTTCCTCCAATGTGGATTTGATAAGATTTCCATGTCATGCCTTTGTTGTAAATAGTCATCAATCGACGCATATGTAGTTGGTGGATAAGAGAGACCAAACTGTGGTGGTGAATAACCATAGAGTGCTTGGAATGAGGTAAGCTTAATGCTAGTGTACTAAGTAGTGTTGAACCACCATTCAACCATTGGTAGCCAGCTGACCCATTTGGTTGGTTTATAACTTGTCATGCATCTGAGATAAGCTTCTAGACAAGCATTTACTCTTTCTGTTTGTCCATCAGATGAGGATGATATGTTGTGCTCATATGTAAGGCAGTACCAAGCTTGGAAAAAAGTTCTTGCCTTACTCAAGAATGTGTTGTCTCTGTCAGATATAATGGAAGTAGGTAATCCATGAATCTTATAAGTGGTTGATAAGAATACCTTAGCAATTGAAAAAGTTGTGAATGGGTGGTTGACAACAATGAAGTGGTTGTATTTGGTGAATCGATCTACAACCACCAAAATAACTTCTCTTCCTTTAGACTTAGGAAAACCAGTGATAAAATCGATATTGATGTGTTGCCAAGCTTGGTCCGGTACAAGAAGAGGTTGTAGTAATCATCCAGGTGAAGTGGTAAAGCTCTTATGTTGTAGGCAGATATCACATTCTTCAATATACTGGACTAAGTCACTTTTTAAGACAACCCAAAAGAAAAAACTTTTAGCTCTCTGATAACTTGCATGTTGGCCAGAATGTCCACCAACTGAAGAAGAATGAACTGCAACTAGGGTTTGTTGCCTCAAGGTGCCCTGGATACCAATATAAACTCTGTTTTTGAATCTTATAAAGCCCTAAGAGTAAGAATAATGAAGTATCCCAACTGGGTAAATCATCAACTGAGGAATGAGTTCCTTTGCCAAACCATCATCTTCATAACTCTTAATTACTTCAGCAAATCATGCAGGTTGAATCTGTGTCAGGCTGTGACATGTGTGGATAGTAATTGGTTGATGTGAAACCATTGATAAGGCATCAAAAACCTTGTTATCTGCCCCTTTCTTATAACACAGCTCATAGTCATAACCAAGCAGTTTGGCTAGCCATTTTTGTTGAAGCATAGTGTGCATCCTCTGCTCTAAAAAAAAACTTGATACTTTGATGATCTGTGTTTTCGTAACTGCCATAACAATGGCCAATAGATCATTTTCAGAAGTTGAATGGGCCAAAAACCTTGCACCCATCCCTTTACTGAAGAAGGCAATAAGTCTTTTTTCCTGCATAAGGAGAACATCACCTAAATCACAGGAATCAATCTCTATTTGAAATGGCTTGGAGAAGTCAGGTAGGAACAAAACAAGAATGGTGGTTACAGCTGATTTGAGGGCTTCAAAAGCAGCTTGAGCAGTAGAATTCCAAGTGAAACTTTTTTTCTTGAGCAATTCAGTTAATGACTTGCAAATGAGACCATAATTTCTAACAAATTTTATGTAGTACCCAGTGAGGCCTAAGAATCCCCTCAAGTCTTTAAGGCAGGTTGGAACTGGTCATTGAACCATGCAAGCTATCTTCTATGTGTCAGCAGCAGCCCCTTTTCCATATATGATGTGCCCCAAATACTCAATTTGAGTTTGTCCAAAATAACATTTACTAAGTTTAGCATATAGTGAGTGTTTCTGTAACATGGCTAGAGTGAGTTGTAAGTGTTGCAAGTGAGTTTCCATGTCAGGTCTATAAATGAGAATATCATCAAAGAAGACCAAAATGAATTTCCCCAAATAAGGCTTGAACACATCATTCGTAAGATCTTGAAAAGTGGCAAGTGCATTTGTGATCCCAAATGGCATGATTAGGAACTCAAAATGCCTTTGATGTGTTTTAAAAGCAGTCTTTTGTACATCAGCAGGAAAGACTCTAATCTAGAAATAACCTGCTCTAAGATCAATCTTGGAGAATATAGTTGCACCCTTGAGCTCATCTAGCAACTCTTCAATAACTGGAATAAGAGATTTATTTTTGATGATTAAATCATTAAGCTTCCTGTAGTCAACACAGAATCTCCAACTACCGTCCTTCTTCTTTACTAAAACGATTGGTGAAAAACATGGACTGTGACTAGGCTGAATGACTCTATATGTTAGCATTTCTTGGACCAATTTCTCCACAATTTCCTTTCGAACATAAAGAATTATGTAAGGTCTCTGATTAGGTGGTGTGGCTAGGTGTTGTAGTGGGATATGATGGTCATGGGATCTGGAAGGGGGTAAGGTAGTTGGTTCCTTAAAAACATTAGAAAATTATTCAAGCAAGGTGGAAATTGGTGCAGGGGTAGGATGTTGGTTAGCTGGTGGAGTAGCTGAAATTCTGTAAAGGTGGCAAATCAACCCATGGTCAGTTTTCTTGAAATATTGTTGTAAATCCCTCCCAGTGATCATTGACACTTTGCGAGAATCAGGGTACCCTTGTAAATCAATGTTGACACTAGCTCTCATAAAAGAAACCAACAACTTATTAAAGTCAAAGATCACACGGCTGACCTCTTTTATCCAATCAATACCAAAAACCATGTCACACCCTCCCAGTGATAACAATATCATATCAAAAGAAAAATCATGTCCTTGCATTTCCATTTGAAAGCAGGACATCTGGCTTCACTTACCAATTTGTTTCCATCAGCTACAACCACCAATAAGGCAGTTGTTGGTTCTATATAAACCCCACACCTCTTAGAATCTATGAGTGCTTCCACCGTCAATCAGAATATATAAAGAAGTTTTCTTAGCTTTTCCTTGAATTTTAATAGTTGAGTGAGACACATCACCAGACAAAGCATGAACTGAAATCTCTACTTCTTCTTCAATTTTTTGTCTACTGGGTGAGTTAACTGGAAAAGTTTCTTTAAGAGATGATGAGTCCCCATCCTCAGAAACAAGCATATATAATTGATGCTTAACACTCTCTTATGGCCCTTCTGGAAAACTTCACAATTATAGCAGAGGCCCTTTTCTTTCCTGGCTCTCATTTCAGCATAAGTCAGTCTTTTAATGGGTGGAATGTGTGTAGCATAATTAGAGATGTTAGGATTATTGCTGTACTTAAGAGCCATGGGCTTGTATTTGGAGAAGTGAATCTTTCATTAGCAATATAGGAAGGAACTTGGACTGGTAGAGGTTTAGGATGATATCCCCTTTTAGCAGTACTATCCAGTAAACCTTCTTACATCCTAGCTAGAAAAATTGCATGAGAAAGAGTTTTGGAGCAAACATCAGCACATGGTGTCTCAGTTCTTCCTTGAGTCCACTAATGAAGCTAGAAGTAAAATACTCTTCTGTGAAATGACGATTTTTAGCTAGCATTAATGTCTTCAATTATTCAAAAATCTCCTGATATCAATTAACAGTACCCACTTAACTCAACTTATTAAATTCACTAACAATATCATCATGTCCTAACTCCTGAAACCTGATACAAATATTTCGAACAAATTCATCACATACAACCACTAACTTACTCTTCTGATAGTCATGGAACCAGACATCAGCTCTTCCTTCGAGGTACGTCGAAGCCATATTAACTTCAACATCACCAGGTAAGTTATGAAGTTGAAAAAACTTTTTACAATTAAGACCTAGGATTAGTACCATCAAACTTGGGAAAATCTACCTTTGGTTTATGCTGTTGAAAATTAGGTTCATGAGATCCAATGTAAAACCGAGGTGGGTTGGTCGGAATTTCACCTGAATGTGGTGTATGAGATGGTTGTCCAATAGGGTTAACTGGTGTGTGGCCTAATACACCTGCAGATGGATCTGCCCAAAATGGATTGTTGTTGCTAATCGGCACTCTAGTTTCCAAAAAGTTGGGATTGCTTTTGTTCCTGTCTGTGTTGCTCAAGCAATTCTTCAACTGTCTTCTTCTGTGTTTCCTTCATCTCTTCTTGAGTTTTAGACAAATTTTCCATGGTCTTAACCATTTCATCGAACTTTTTTGATAAATCATTCATAGTAACCATTTTGCAGCCGGAGAATCGACCGCTTTGATACCACTTGTAGTGGATTCACTACAAATGCATTCAGAAAAGAAGTTATAAAGGGTTTAGAAGAGATCTAGAAGGGATTAAGAAGAGAAGAGAAGTTGAAGAGAAGAGAAGAGAAGAAGAGGAAGAGATTCAGAGAGAAGGATAAGATTAGGATTTAATAATAATAATAATGTATCCGTACAAAGAATGAGAGACGGCTAATATAATGTCTTTACTACTCACTTACGACATGTGAGTAAAATAGCTAAAGACACCAGAATTAAGATAAGGGCTAAATCGACATAGGGTGGCCCATAACACATATAATAACCTAGGATATAACAATATGGAAGGGTGGTTGCATACTCTACAGCATTTACGTTACCGGATCAATAATGATGATGTTCTTATTGCACTTCTGCAACATATTTATGAGTTGATTGTAGTACATCTAGAATGTTGCATTATTTATTTAAATGTTTAAGCATACAATCTATGCCCTCTTGAAAAACATTGCTAATGTGGGATATGGTCATCCATCTGGCTACATATTTTTTACTTATTTTTAAACCATCCACTAAATAAATGACTGTCCAACAAATCAAAGGAAAAAAGTAAAAACAACAAAAGAAATCTTGATTGAACTAAAATAATTCGTATACAATGATATCCAACAACCTTGTAGACTCATCTAGAAGAATGATATCCAACAAACTTTTATACTCATCTAGAATAACTTCTTCTTATTGGAGGGGTTTTCTTCATATTCACTTGCTCTCTCTAGAAGTAATATTCTCTCACAATAGGTTCTTTTTTTTAACTGTATCTTGTGGATAAAAAATGTTTCTGTTGGTCTAACTATGCCGCAGTAACTTCAAAATAGTTGATCTCACCGTATTCTACAAATGAAGCGTCTGTTAGTTACTTGTTTAGACAATGTCCTATATCTCTGCATTGTTGGTTCAGGCTCTACAACACTCAATCCTTGCTGGTTATTTGTATTATATGGGTGCTATTAGAAGTTTTTGCATCATAAGGCCACTACTCTAAGTGGAATTTAATCATCTAGGTTAGATTACAAAATTTGACTCGGGTTTAATTTGGCTTTTCTTAAATATAGCCTATACATTTATTAGTCATAATCCAAAAAATTTAAGTTTAAATGAATAACCAAACGAGTCTTAATTTCAACAATTAAACAAAAATTGTCCTTCTTCCTTGAAATCAAAATAAACCCTAACTTTTCTTTTAATCATACTTCAAATTGACTAATTATAAATAAATCCTAATTCATAAATTTTGTTTCAATTTTTTTTTCTCAATTATGATTACATTAAAATTAAATGGCTGTATATTCTAATTGTTTCATTCAAAAATTTCCATAACAACATCAATCAGATTCGAAAGGGAATAAACTAAGGTTTTGATTATTTTCCTTGGACCAGTTTCCTAAGAATCCATAAACATAATCTATAGGAAAACTCTCTAAAATGATTTTATCTCAAAACATTAATTACGTCCAATATCTTGCATAAATTTAATTATAAAAACTAATTGAATTAATTTTGTAGTTGTTGCTGTTGATTTAGTGATCTAGTGATCATCTTATTATTTTGGGGTACATATAATAATTATGTATAATTTTGTAGGCTATGTGCAATGATTTTTAAAGGTGTGTTTGGTTAGGTTAAGTATTTATTTTAAATGAGTTATGGTTAAAAAAGAACGCGAAATTGGGGGATAAAAAAACTAATTGGGGGATATAGATTACTTCCCCCAACCCATGGTGTGTGCTAAGGGGTGATTTTTGGGTATGAAAATACTAAAATACCCTTTGCTCAAAATAAAAATTAAAAAGCAAAATCATATGCCCCATTTATCACACTCCCTTTTCAAATTAGAGTTTTCCCCACTCTCTTTCGAACTATAAATTTTCCACACTCCCTTTCAAATTCTCTTCCCTTTTAAATTTTCCCCATTTCCCCACTCCCTTAAAAACGATTTTTTTTTTATCATTCGGAAGCGATGAGGACCATGCCGGTAGTGATGAATACCATGCCGGTATTGATGAAGACCATGCTGGAAGTGATGAAGACCATTGCCGGCATAGATGAAGACCATGCCGGTAGTGATGAAGACCATGCCGGCATAATGAAGAGCATGCCGGTAGTGATGAAGACCATGTCGGAAATAAAAAAAAAATACATCGCCGGAAGTGATGAATATCATGCCGGAATTGATGAAGACCATGCCGGAAAATGGTGCCGGCATACTTGGTAACTAACATTCAATGTCGGAACTGAGTGCCGGCATGCTCGATAGAAGTCTATCAATGCCGGTAGTCAAGTGAAAAAAATTTGAAGTTTTCTGGATACTTTTCATCATGTGCCGTCATAGAAATTTAAGCAACATACTATGCCGGCATAGAAATTTAAGCAACATACTATGCCGGCATAGATATCGGCATGCTCGAGAATTAACTGACTGTGCCGGAAGTGGACTGATTAAAACTAAATGAAAATTTATGAAAATTTTCAACAAATGCCGGCATGGTTTTTCGGTTAAATACAATACTGGCACCGAGCTATTTTAGCTGCAACAATGGTGGATTCAAAGAAAAAAAATAATTTTCAACCTCTTAGGAGCAATTCTCTCTTCAAAATTGTCCTCCACTTTCACCAAAAAAAGTTCCCTCTCAATTTTTTTTTCCATCTTTCTACTCTCATCTCATTCACCGAAATACAAATACAAATACAAATACACACTAATCATTTAACAAATACTTAAGATTTTACTAATTATTATTAACCACTAAACCTGATTAGTGAGGGGTAGATTAGGATTTAAAAAAAATACTTAGATAAGGGGTGACCCTAATTTGATATTTGGATCCAGTTTTTGTCTTTTTCCTCTATCCCCCAATTAGTTTTTTAATCCCCCAATTTCGCGTTCTTAAAAAAACATGGGCTACATTTTAAGAGAATCCTTTGTTTATTTGGAGCGCCTATTAAATTTCAGTTATTGATACCTATTTTTATCGTAAAGCTCTTTCAAGGTTAATGAATTTTATTTATTTTTTTGTTTTATCCGGTTATCTCTTTTTGGATTTAATCGTTCTATCATGCGAATTTTACTGCCTGATTGGGGTATACCCAGATTAATTGAGGTATACTTAATTATAGTGGACTTGGTTGAAAGGCTAAGGGGTGTCTAAATGGGATTAATTACCTAACCAAAATCTGTTTCTTCCCAACCTCAAACCAATTCATTCGCCTCCCAACCTAACAACCACTATTTCTGATCTACCATCGTTCTTTTCTCCTTTTCCATCATTTCGTCTCAAGAAAAACCTGTCAATTAAAAAGTAGTCGATTGTTCTTATCAAATTCAAATGAATTCATTCTCTTTTCCAACCTTATGACCAATAATTTATTTTGTTGTTTAAATGTCAAAAGTTTTTCCCATTTTTCCTATTTCCCATCTCTCTAAAAATTTGTACCATTAATTTACTTTTCAAGTTTGTTTTCTCCTATTTACTACCTACAAAAATCAACTAACTATGACCATGACTATTAACATTTATCTTCTTCTTCCTTACCTCTAAAAAAAAAAAACCATCAAAAACCCATCAAGGTAGAAACCCTAGGTTAGATTTTCTATTCAATTATTCTAGTACATCTATTTTTTTTATCGTTTATTCATTACTGATTAATGGATAAATTATTGTTATGGAAGATGATTATAAGCATAAGACTGATTCAAGTTTATCGAGAGCAATCCTTCAGGTTACAAGTGTGGCACTTTATATATAGCACAATTAAAAAGTCTCCACACCTTTACAAAAACACCCACGTGAAAAAAGTACCATTTCATAATGCCATGAATGATTTTCCTTCCACAGGGTACCATTCTTACTGTTACTAGCAGTTCAAAGTTATCGTCATGAATGATTTGCCTTCGGCATCAACTTAATTAAACTCCAGATTTATGAAAGAGGAGCTACTATGTCTGCAGAGCATACAAATCATACAAGACTCATAAGATTAGAATCTTAATAAGTACAATCCAAGAATCAAATAACCATAATGACACAGATAGTTTTGTTTAACGATTTCTCTGTAACTTAATGTTTATAATTGATACATGTTCATGCATTTACTTGGTCATGGCTCATGAGGGTGTACAGACAGACCCCTTCAAGTCCGCGAACACATCACTTGATACAAAACCTGTAGAATAGAAGAAAAGAAGATTGAAAGTGGTGGTGGATTGTGGAGGTTGGAAAAAAAGATGTTGTTGTCGGCGGTGGAGAATAAATTGGGTTTTTTTGTTTACTTTTTGGGTGATTTTATTGTTGTGTATAAATAAAAAGTCAAGACATGGTATTTAGAATATAATTTATATGAGTGGTACATAGGATTATTAGGGATGGGAAATAGGAAAAGCGGGATAAGATATAGGGAAAATCATGTCAAATGAGATCAGAAAAATTGAAACTGATGATCTGTCGTTATATAGTCGTCAGGGTATTTCTTCATCGACCTTGACGACTTTTCAAGTTTTATTTTGGTCGTCAGATTCTTGTGATGAATATCGTATGACTTTTCATCTCTGATGGTAACATTCAGAGGGTCGTCACGGTATTCATCCTGATACTTTACCGATTAGTGTTGTAGTAATTAAGGTCGTCATGTCTTGAAAACTTGAACCTTGCCGACCAATAACTACCATAAAACAGATTTTATATGTACATTTTTTATGTTAGTCGGCATGGTTGGGGATACTACCTTGACGACTTAGTGTTGGTCGTCACTTTGTGCAATTTCTGCCATGACGACCAATAACATCTAAAATCAATCTTTCTCTGTGTGTATAAAATCTTTAGTCGTCAGTATTTGGCATTCTCGACCTTGACGACTAAACATTAGTCAGCAGGTTATGGAATTAATACCTTGCCGGCTAGAGAAGGTCGTTACCTTCCAGTTTGGTCGAACATGTCGACTTTTCATACCGTGATTTCTGAAAGTGTTGATTTCTTCTGTAATTTGGATAATGAGACCATTAAACAACTGCACAATCCCCTTTTTATAAGTGTTTGGCTAGTGTACTTTCATTTTCGTAACAAACAAAACTCTCAAAACCAAAAAATTTTCTCAAAAATCTTCCGTCAAAATCCATAAGTTCTATCCAACCAAAACAAGATTTCATAACTTTTAATTAAATTAAACGAGTTTATTAATGCTAATTACACAAGGACATTTTATCCATTTTTGAAAATATATGGCTAAGGGGCTCTGTTTTTTACTTCCGAATGACCCTATTTTGTTTTATATGGTATACCCCAATTAATTTGGGTACACCCCAATCTCGCGACTTTTATTTCAGTTAGTGTTAGAGCATAGCTCGGTCAACCTCGCATGCGTTGCTATCTCAAGCATGTTTGTCAATGTTAGTGATCAAAACTATAAGTCTTGATTTCTAGCCTACATAGCTAAGTCTCGGACTAGGATAGAAAAGTGTAGTTGAGCTCAAGGACTTCATGGCGATTCATCATACAACGACGAAGATCTATACAAGTGTTTATGGGTGAAAACTATTTCTGCCGGTTTTGGTAATTTGGGGTGTGTGGATGAGAAATGAATCTAAACCCTAAACATATGCACTGCACGGGAGTGCTTGCGATTCGAGAAATCAATCTGTACAACTCTGGCCTAAACCAAGAAATGACCGTTCCAGACTTGCTTCGGTCACAAAGTGAAGGAGATTGGGTTGATCTTAGGGGGGGAAGCGAAGAAGGTGTTGAGATTATGAAGGTGTTGGCTGTGTATGACTTGTATCAGAAAGATGAACTGGCTTGCAGAATGAAAGCTATTAGTTCTGGTGTTGGAATACGATTGTATCAATACTTGACTTCTGTCTCGTTGTCCTGTTCTTTGGAAATAGAGAGGAGAACCTATTTATACAAGTCATTGAGCCTAACCCACGTCTCTCATGGGAAGTGGAGGAAGTGGAGTGATGGAGTAGTGGAGTTGTGTGTTAGTGTCACACGACCAGTCTTGCCCACTTCTCCCATCATCACTAACCGTCCATGTCTTCCTGACACGTCCTTGTGATGGCGCGTTGCACGCTGCACGCTGTAAACCGCCAGACCAATACCCCAGTATGTATCCCTCAGTTTGTGACATGCTTGATGTCTCGAATGTGTGGATGTGGGACCCACAGAAAGTAGCATGTGATGCTAGATTAAATAACTAAGTTATTTAGGAAGTCGATATTTATGAAATATCGTGTGTATTCTATGCAGGTAACGCATCAAATATATTCAACATGTATGAAGCATCGTTGTTTTAAGGGTTAAAGGAGTAAGTCACGAATTTAAGCGTCTTAAAATAGCATCACGTCCAGCCATCTTCGAGTGATCGTTTGGAGGCTATACAAGCAAGCCCTGATTTGGCCGATCACCCCATGTGGAAGAGTGGTGGACGGTGATCGTGGTGATGCCTCACTGGTTGCCTAACTCCTGTCTTAGGTTGTCCGTCCAAGCTTGCGAAATTGGACGGACGAGATGACTTGCGACCCACATCTGCGACCGTCAGATTAGGGTTTAGGAGGTGCGCAAGTACCTTCTTTCAGCTTGGTCGAATCCATGCATGGGAGATGTTTTTGGCAAGACCGACCGGGCATGCGTGTAGACGGCTTGCCGGTGTACACGTCCGTACCTCACTGTCCCATGGAGATGTGATCTAAGCCACTCGATTTGTCCGGAAAAGTTGAGTGGTCGAGATCGGTTTGCATCTGGAACCGCACGACCATGCCTAGTTTGGGCGCACGAATCGAGGCATCGATCCATGGTCGGCCTTGGCTGATTGGTCACACATGTAGACGGGCCCACAACGATTGTGTTTACATGCTTGGGACCCTTTGAGTCTACATCTACACCCTCCATCTATACTTGCGAAGATGGATGGTCGCGAATGATTTGCGACACATGTGATATGCCGCAAACCCTAATTAGGGTTTCATGTCCACGTTACTTTGGCGGGACGAATTGGCAAGCTACGCTCCTCTTTTGGGGAGGCCGACCATGTGGGTCCCACATTGGGCCGGTGGTGAACATGCCAATACCTTCCTGACGGCTATGGGTCTGATCTAAGCCATCCAAACATGCTGGTGAGGTTGGATGGTCGTGATCAATTTAAGACCATTAGTGGAATTTCCTGCGACCCTTAAAGCATCACGCCGGCCGAACTTTGGGCGAGCGTTTGCTTCTCCCTGGCTAGGTCGTGAGGTGGTCGATTATGCAGGCGTTAAGGGGGCCCGCCGTTGTGCAGGACAACGCTTGTCCAACCGGCCATGGGATGATCTATGTCGTCCAACCATGCCAGTGAAGTTGGACGGTTGCGATTTGTTTGAGACCGACATTGGCAAGTGTTGTGCGTACATGTTTTCCAAGCTGCTCCATACCAGCCCAACCATCCTACTCTAGGCTGGTGTTCGGTGGTTGTTTGGGAGGCGTGGTATGTATTCGACCGACCAGGACATAAACGGGCCCGCTGGTGGTCATTAAGATGGTAGCCTTCTCCTGCTGAGGATCGTCTAGGCTGGTTAAATCATGCGGCCAACTTGCGTGGTCGTGATTGTTTCTGAGACTGTCAGTCCAGATTCAAATATGCTTAATCGGGCTAGTATAACATACCGAGAGATGTATGCTCAATCGGGCTAGTATAACACACCGAGAGAGGTGGGCTCAATCGGGCTAGTATAACACACCGAGAGATGTGGCCTGTACGGGTATTTCGTGCATGCCTCACTATTAACACTTGGAGATTCGTGTTACTCTGCTGAGAGCAACACTCAGTCGTCATGCCGCACTAATAATGAGAGTTCTGCGGGAACAACACATGAAATACAAGGCTAGTCATGCATTAATTAATAATGTTGTAAATTCATAGGGTATATGGGATTGTTGCTACATGCTCCAACCTGGATGAATTTTGTGTATTTAATTCACAGAATACTGGGATTGTTGCCACATGCTCCATTCTAGGTGAATTATTAAAGTGAAAAAGTATTCACCACTTATCAGTGGCTTTATCCTTTGCAGGATGTCAGCGTATAAATTTGTTTTTATAATTTTAGCCCTGAACTAAAATCCACCATCGACATTAAGTCCCCTGCCTAGCATATAATGGTTGCATCATTGTGGGGTAGGCATGAGATGGTGACAAATATAATCGTATAAAGACAAGATAAAGGAAGTTTACCTGGAGGGACTCTGTTCGGCCATGTTGGCAGTCATCCGCGTGAGTACGCTAGGCGTGAGCACGGACCTTGGTGGGACCAGCTTCCTCCTTCGGGTATTTGAGCCAAGAAGGGAATCCTTCTTCTACCAGAGTTCTCCAATTACTTGTGTATAAAAGAGGACCGACCCCTTTTTTTTTTTGTTCGAACAACTTCTCCCGTTCGTGACTTTGGCTCGCCGAGCATTGCTGCCGCTGCCACAGTTGCGGACGCCGCCAGAGCTTGCTGTCGTTTCTATTGTTCGTTCGTAGAAAACTGTATCACGTCGCATGCATGAGCGAATGTGGGCCCCACCTGAGCATTCTCCGACCAAATGTGGGATTTGTTGTGCCTGCCTTGCTCGAACGTGGGACCCGCCGCGTGCCTGCTTTGATTGAGGCCGTCTGTGCCTGCTTCGACCAATCTGGGGATAGCTGTGCCTGATCAACGTGGGACCCGCCGCGTGCCTGCTTTGATTGGGGCCGGCTGTGCCTGCTTCGACCAATATGGGGCTAGCTGTGCCTGATCAACGTGGGACCCGCCGCGTGCCTGCTTTGCTTGGGGCCGACTGTGCCTGTTTTTCCTAGGGTCGACTGTGCATGCTTCGACCAATCTGGGGCTGGCTGTGCCTGATCAAGTGGGACCCGTCGCGTGCCTTCTTTGTTTGGGGCCGGCTGTGCCTACTTCGACCAGACAACAAAACTGTTACCTCACCCAACACCAGACTTTCCCCTTGACCAACACCGGCCTTTCCTTGACGAACACCGCCTTGCTGATTTGACGAACCCCGACCTTGCTGACGGACATCGCTGCCTCGACTGACACCGGCCTTGTTGTCTTGTTTCGTTCGAACACCAGCCTTGTCCCGTACACCAGCTTTGTTACTTTTACAAACACCAGCCTTGCTATTGTGACCAACACCGGTCTTGCTGAATAACATCGGTCTTGTTAACCAACATCGGTCTTCCCTTTGCTCGAACGTGGGACCCAGGCGTGCTTGCTTTGCCCAAACGTGAACCTTGTATGTTCCAACGTGGTGTTGGTCCCGCTGTGTTCATGTCCTCCTACGGCCAAGGGAGCATGCTTCACTGATAATAATGCCGATGCCAAGTCAGGAGGTGTTGACAGCTTCAAAGACATGCCAAACACAAATGATGAGTTGTTCACCACGCCCTTTCAACTATCTGAAAACATCCGTCCCACAAGATAACCCTTCTCCTATCGACTTCAAGGTTTTTCATGCTCCGCTGAGCCCTTATGAAGGATGGATGAGACGCATGTTGAGAAATGAGTACATCAAAGATAACTTGACCAAAGCGCAGATTATTGATGTAGCTTACGTGTTTAAACGGCTCGAGAGGATGTTAAAGTGGCTTTTGGTGCGAACGTTGAGGTGGATCCTGGAGAGAGTGTTGAGAGCGATGAAGCGGATTCTTCTAGAGTGAACATCGAACCGGATCCTAGAGAGAGTGTTGAAGCGGCTTCTCCTGGACAGGCGTTGGAGCGTCTTCCTTTGAAGAGAGCATTGAAGAGGCTTCTTATTTAGTTTGATTCTCCCTCGCGAATTGCATGCTTATTGATTGACCATCTCTTCTGTATTGAAGAAATCCCTTACTCTATCTGTAGTGGTTGTTGCTATGATGAAGCTCGAGCACTGGTATCGACAAACGAACAACGCTTCTTAGCAGCAGCTGTGATCAGAGGAGAGTGGCAGGAAGAGGCGTGATAGCTTCCTTGATGTTGCCTCACAGAATGAAAAATAGGGAGACAGTCCCCTCCCCACGAGCATCCACTAAGCCTTCAACTTGATAGACGTTGTCACGCTGGGTTCATGAGGCCATCTTTTCGTCTGCGTTGCGTTTCATAGACATCCAGGAATATCGATGGTCTTTGAAAATACGTATGCTCTCTTGAGTATATCCTCTTTGGACATCTTGGAATATAGCGTGCTTACGTCTCTCAGCATCTTTGAGATGGGTAGTGCTAAGCAGTCCCCAGTCACACTCCTTGGGAGACGAAATTCTGAACGCGTCTCTCATCGATGTGGTTGCTGTCGAGCCAGATATGGAATATCTTAGACGTTATTTCATCATTGTGGGAGTCGTGCATGTGGTACTGGATTTGGAGTTTGCAGACACACATGATGTTGTATCTCGGTGGTTTTCCTCTTGTTGGTTCAGGGAAACTGCTTACAGAAGGCTGAAGATTGTATCACCTGATGGTGAGATATATGCTCCCACGAACATTATGAGGCTCTTCATTACCGGCAGGCCTGGTTCTTTCTATCATGGAAGATGTTGTTGTAGATGAGCGTTCAACAGCTTCACAAAGTCTTCCAACATGGAACGATAGACAAGAGTGATTTTCCCGGATTCTTTCTCGTGCGCGGACATCGTTATCTTCCTGAGGCTGCTCCCTTAAGGTGTCGGCTCCAGTAAAAGATTGCCGTCATAGCTCATTGATACGTTACACCGGTATTATTTAAACCAAGTGGCATTACAGCATAATAAAATTTCCGAGAGGAGTTCGAAAGGCAGTCTTACTTGCATCATGCTCGTACATGCTTATCTGATTGTAACCGATGTATCCATCCATAAAAGAGAACATGCCGTGTCCGCTGGTGGCATCCACTAACATGTCGATGTTAGGTAAAGGAAAATCATCATTGGGGAAGAATCTATTCAAGTCTCTGAAATCCACGCAACACTTGATCTGTCCATTCTTCTTCTTTACCGGCACCACATTAGCCAGCCAGGTCGGATGATGGATTGGTTTGATAAAGCCAGCAGCCGGAAACTTCTGAATCTCAGTCTTGATTTGTTCTTCTACCTCATTCTTGAATTGCCTCGGGGATTGCTTGATCGGCTCGGATCCGGGTATGACATGTAGATGGTGGGTGACCAGTTTTTCATCTAGGCCAGGCATTTCTTCATATGTCCGGGAAAATATGTCCTGGTATTACTTGAGAAGTTGCACAAGTATCGTGTGTTCCTCCGCAAACAAGGTCGAACTGATGGAGATAAGCCTGGGATATTCCTCATCCCCGATGTTGGCCACTTCGAGCTCATCAGTTGTGGAATTGGTATCGTCATGCAGCGGTCGTGGAGCATCTGGTACTTCCTCTCGTGTCTCGTCGTTGTTGTAGCATTCCATTGGGCGGAGAGACTGGGGGACAGTCTCCCATGCTAATTGCTAACAGCGGCGTTGGTACACCGTCTTTCCTTTATGATCACGGTTCTCCACAAAAGTCCGCTCCCTCTTCGTGTGAACGTGGGTCACGGCTTCACAGGATGGAGAAGAATGCTTCGTCAGCAAAGATGCATCGTGGGTTTTAACCCTCAATGATGCAAGTCGGTCTTACTCCTGAATTGACGCCCACGTGGGGAGTGGGATGCAACGAACTTTGTCTGATTCTTTCCGCGGAGCTTCCGTACGTGTTGGTTTGGTTTCCCTCGAAGTCCTTCATTGTAGTAGGCTTCTGTACGACCATGCCTGGGAGAACCTTGGATGTCCTGAGAGTCTTGATAGTAATCACATCCGAAGACGCTCATGTGTTGATAAGGCCCTCTTGAACTCTGAATCCTTGATGCGTGTGGTGACATGTAGGGCACGGTTGTGAACTTCCTCTGGTTGATTGCAGCAAAACGTCTCTGCCCGCTGATTCTTCGAGAGGTGTAAAAGTTCACATAAACTTTCCACTAGAGAAACCGTTTCCTGATCCGCCGGCCTCTGGTTCATAGTGAAACTATTGACTTGAGGAGGATCGTTGTGAGGATCATTCCCCAGTGTAGGAGTCTCCATGACAGGACCGCTCATATCTGATGTCGCTTCTTTGATCAGGTCCATGTAGGCCCGCGCCGCTGAAGTACCTTCTCCGAGTGCGTTGAATGCGTTCCTTGTTGGCTCCAGGGGCCGTCCCGGCTCTTGTAGAAATCAATAAGTTAATGTCTTAATAAAAGTGAGTACCTCTTTCTGAGTTGTATCCATGTACGTTTGTTCCCTTGCGAGAACTTCTTGTCTCTCCATCAAATCCACCATGGTAATAGGGGGTTGTCCTCCTCCGGCTCCTCCGGCTCCTCCAGCTCCTCGTCCCGATGGAAGAGTGGCAGTTGCTCTGGTGACGTATGAAGGCGTTAGACTTGAAGAGATGCTATGGTTTGCGGCTGCTCTGGCTTTGGTGATAGGAGGTGTCACGCCCAATGGAATATCTCCTCTTGCTCCGCTGGTGATGGTAGTAGAGGAAGTAATTCCACGAGATATATTGATGGTATTGACTGGCTGCACGGTGACACCTGGGATATCAACACCGAGAGTGTTGTCAGCGCTAGTCCCGCCAGGATTGGTTGTTGATCCAGACCTAAGATCCACCATTTTCGAAATCAATAAAATTGAATTGGTATTGAAGAAATAGACTTCACAACCGAGAGATTAATCTCCCACTGTGGTCGCCAATTGTTTATGGGTGAAAACTATTTCTGCCGGTTTTGGTAATTTGGGGTGTGTGGATGAGAAATGAATCTAAACCCTAAACAAATGCACTGCACGGGAGTACTTGTGATTCGAGAAATCAATCTGTACAACTCTGGCCTAAACCAAGAAATGGCCGTTCTAGACTTGCTTCGGTCACAAAGTGAAGGAGATGGGGTTGATCTTAGGGAGTCAAGCGAAGAAGGTGTTGAAATTGTGAGGGTGTTGGCTGTGTATGACTTGTATCAGAAAGCTGAACTGGCTTGCAGAATGAAAGCTATCATTTCTGGTGTTGGAATACGATTGTATAAACACTTGGCTTCTGTCTCGTTGTCTTGTTCTTTGGAAAGAGAGAGGAGAACCTATTTATACAAGTCATTGAGCCTAACCCACGTCTCTCATGGGAAGTGGAGGAAGTGGAGTGATGAAGTAGTTGAGTTGTGTGCTAGTGTCACATGATCAGTCTTGCCCACTTCTCCCATCATCACTAACCGTCCATGTCTTCCTGACACGTCCTTGTGATGGCGCGTTGCACGCTGCACGCTGTAAACCGCCAGACCAATACCCCAGTATGTATCCCCCAGTTTGTGACATGCTTGATGTCTCGAATGTGTGGATGTGAGACCCACAGAAAGTAGCATGTGATGCTAGATTAAATAACTAAGTTATTTAGGAAGTCGATATTTATGAAATATCGTGTGTATTCTATGCAGGTAATGCATCGAATATATTCAGCATGTATGAAGCATCGCTGTTTTAAGGCTTAACGGAGTAAGTCACAAATTTAAGCGTCTTAAAATAGCATCATGTCCAACCATCTTCGAGTGATCGTTTGGAGGCTATACAGGCAATCCCTGATTTGGCCGATCACCCCATGTGGAAGAGTGGTGGACGGTGATCGTGGTGATGCCTCACTGGTTGTCAAACTCCTGTCTTAGTATGTCCGTCCAAGCTGGCGAAGTTGTACGGACGAGATGACTTGCGACCCACATCTGCGACCGTCTGATTAGGGTTTAGGAGGTGCGCAAGTACCTTCTTTCAGCTTGGTCGAATCCATGCATGGGAGATGTTTTTGGCAAGACCGACCGGGCATGCGTGTAGACGGCTTGCCGGTGTACACGTCCGTACCTCACTGTACTATGGAGATGTGATCTAAACCACTCGATTTTTCCGTCAAAATTGATTGGCCGAGATCGGTTTTCAATTGGAACCGCGCTACCATGCCTAGTTTGGGAGCACAAATCGAGGCATCTATCCATGGTCGGCCTTGGCCGATTGGTCACGCATGTAGACGGGCCCACATCGATTGTGTTGACATGCTTGGGACCCTTTGAGTCTACATCTACACCCTCCATATATGCCTGCGAAGATGGATGGTCGCGACTGATTTGCGACATATGTGATATGCCGCAAACCCTAATTAGGGTTTCATGTCCACGCTATTGTGGCTGGACGAATTAGCAAGCTACGCTCCTCTTTTGAGGAGGCCGACCATGTGGGTCCCACATTGGGCCGGTGGTGAACATGCCAATACCTGCCTGACGGATATGGGTCTGATCTAAGCCATCCAAACATGCTGGTGAGGTTGGATGGTCGTGATCAATTTAAGACCTTTAGTGGAATTTCCTGCGACCCTTAAAGCATCACGCCGACCGAACTTTGGGCGAGCGTTTGCTTCTCCCTGGCTAGGTCGTGAGGTGGTCGATTATGCAGGCGTGAAGGGGGCCCGCCGGTGTGCAGGACAACGCTTGTCCAACCGGCCATGGGACGATCTATGCCGTCCAACCATGCCGGTGAAGTTGGACGGCCGCGATCTGTTTGAGACCGACATTTGTAGTCTTGTGTGTACATGTTTTCCAAGATGCTCCATACCAGCCCAACCATCCTACTCTAGGCTAGTGTTCGGTGGTTGTTTGGAAGGCGTGGTATGTATTCGACCGACCAGGGCATAAACGGGCCCGCTGGTGGTCATTAAGATGGTAGCCTTCTCCTACTGAGGATCGTTTAGGCTGGATAAATCATGCGGCCAACTTGCGTGGTCGTGATTGTTTCTGAGACTGTCAGTCCAGATTCAAATATGCTCAATCGGGGAAGTATAACACACCGAGAGATGTATGCTTAATTGGTCTAGTATAACACACCGAGAGAGGTGGGCTCAATCGGGCTAGTATAACACACCGAGAGATGTGGCCTGTACGGGTATTTCGTGCATGCCTCACTATTAACACTTGGAGATTCCTGTTACTCTGCTGAGAGCAACACTCAGTCGTCATGCCACACTAATAATGAGAGTTCTGCGGGAACATCACATGAAATACAAGGCTAGTCATGCATTAATTAATAATGTTGTAAATTCATAGGGTATATGGGATTGTTGCTACATGCTCCAACGTGGATGAATTTTGTGTATTTAATTCACAGAATACTGGGATTGTTGCCACATGCTCCATTCAAGGTGAATTATTAAAGTGAAGAAGTATTCATCACTTATCAGTAGCTTTATCCTTTGCAGGATGTCAGCGTATAAATTTGGTTTTACAATTTTAGCCCTGAACTAAAATCCACCATCAACAACAAGGAACCGTGGAACTTCATCAACAAAAAGGTATGTGGAGACTTGAACTTATCTATCACTCAAAAGTCTATCTCTTATATCTCCTACTTCTTATGAGACAAAAGTCGTTTGCTATATAGACTAGATCATACATATTTGACATTTCGAATTGAGCATTCATTGCTTAGATTTTATCTCGAAATCGTGTGTTGCTTTGATCAAGTTTATCTTCACTTAGTGACGAAAGTTATGAATAGTTTCAATCACTTTAAGAATTGCTCTGACGTGAATCGGTCTGTGAATAACGGCTACATAGCGTCCTCTGAGAATGTCTCAATGATTGAAATGAGAGTTTAGATTACATAACCATGTATTTCTTGAACCGAAGTTTTCGAACTTTGTTTATCAAGAGAAATCGGGAGGATTGTGGAACTGGCTTGCCAAGTCCGCGAACTGTCGGAAGTTCTCGACCGAGAATTTCTGCTGGGATTTTCCAAAACTCGTTTGTGTGCTAAGTCCGCGAACTGGCGGAAGTTCTCTTTCCGAGAATTTCTGCTGAGTTTGGAAAACTCAATCGATTAACTTAAGTCCGCGAACTTGTTTGTGAACTTAAGAGGTTATGATCTAAAGATGTGCTCTGAACATGAAACATTAAATTACTAAGGAATGCTTTATGAAAACCGTGGCTATAATTTTCATGAGCCGATTCAATCGAATCGAATCATCTTTGTTTCAATTGTGTCTTGTGTAGTTACATAAGATCTCATAGCAATTGAACAACTCTGTAACTAGTTCATTTGAGTCAATTGAACTAGTTATGGTGAAGAGGAACAAGGTTAATATGAAATGCTCATATGGTTAACCTTTTGGGTTACTATGTTGAACCAACATATACACGTACACGTTTGGGCATGATTTTCACGAACCCAGTAAACGTCTACCCAAGTATGTGTGACAAGCTAAGTTTTCGATCTAACGGTTGAGAAATAGTAGCTTGAATCTAAATCAGGTTTTCATCTAACGGTGAATAAGGATTGCTTAGTAACTAAGGCAAAACCCTGATTTGAAGGCTATATAAAGGAGACATCTAGCATTGTGCAAAACTAATCCCCACACGTCTGTGTGTTACTAGTGCGCCCGCTAGAGTCGATCTCCATTAACCTTTGATTTTCTTCTCTAAAATCAGGTTAACGACTTAAAGACTTCATTGGGATTGTGAAGTCAGACCGATGCTACTTTATCGTAGTTGTGTGATATGATCGTGCATCTTCTATCGTACGAGTACAATCGATTGATTGGCTTGAGATCGTGAGAGTTCTCTGATATGCAAGATAAAGAAGTCACAAACATCTTCGTCTCACTGTTTATGATTCCTCGACAATCCGCTTGTGTAGTCAGGAAGGATTGTAGAGAGGTGATTGATTAATCTAGGCTGTTCTTCGGGAATATAAGACCGGATTATCAATTGGTTCTTGTTCACCTTGATTTTATATCTAAAGACGGAACAAAACCTAGGGTTTATCTGTGGGAGACAGATTTATCCTTTTATAGACTTTTCTGTGTGAGACATATCTGTTTATTATCAAGTCTGTGATTTTGGGTTACAACAACTCTTGGTTGTGGGTGAGATCAGCTAAGGGAATCAAGTGCGCAGTATCCTGCTGGGATCAGAGGCGTAGGAGTACAACTGTACCTTGGATCGGTGGAAGACTAATTGGGGTTCAACTATAGTCCAGTCCGAAGTTAGTTTGTAGTAGGCTAGTGTCTGTAGCGGCTTAATACAGTGTGTATTCAATCTGGACTAGGTCCCGGGGTTTTTTTGCATTTTCGGTTTCCTCGTTAACAAAATTTCTGGTGTCTGTGTTATTTCTTTTCCGCATTATATTTTATATAATTGAAATAATACAGGTTGTGCTTTCGTGATCATCAACTTCTCTAATCCAACCTTTGGTTGTTGATTGTAGTTGATTGATCCTTGGACATTGTTCTTTGGTACCGTCCAAGTTATCTCTCTTTGATAAAGACTCGCAGATTTCTATTTTCTTGAGTAAAGATCAAGTTAACTCCTTAAAATACTTTCTATATAGATTGAGTCCGACTGTCTAGTTGATTCTCTAGCAAAGTGTTTCGGGGTTAGTCCATACAGATTGCTAATCGAAATATTGGGTGGCGTTGTTAGACCCCCGCCTTTTCAATTGGTATCAGAGCAGGCAAACACGTTTAAGACCTCATCAGTCTGTGTTTTTAGCGATCTGACTCTATGGGCAAAAGTATTATCTCTGATAAACGCGTCACCAGTAATAAAGATTCTCTCTCGTCTAACTCTATTTAAGAGAAAAACTATTCTATCTCGAATATAGAAAAACCCTGTGGTTCGACGAGACAGACAAACAATGGCAGGTGTGTTGTTGATCTCCCTTCGAAAGAGACCTTCTCTTCTAATGAGTGGGATACAGCTGGAGAGAGTAATTTGATTCTAAATCTTGTTAGAATTCAAGCTGTCAGATTGGATCAGCTAAAACACCATGTCAATGTTCTTCTTGGTGTTGTAAGAGATTGCAAAGTCCATGGCAATGCTGAAGATCATTCTTCGTGCTTAACTCTTGAGGCCAGCCTCGAAAAGGATTCCTTGGATATTGAATGTCGTTTGAATAAACTCTTTGTTCAAGGTTGTTCAAAGAAATCTAATATACCAAGAACTTCTGATACTTTACATTCAGAAGTAAAACACAGGTGTTCCTAATATTTCCACCAAACTTAGGACATTTTGTAAAAAGCACAATCTTCTGATGATGATATTAAGACGACTTCCTCCAATCATTCTTATGATCAAAAGGTATGTCTCGTCTGTGAGACCAAGAGTTCTGTTAGACAAAAGAGAAACCCTAAGTTGAATAAAGACTCCTTAGTTAAACTTCAACACACCCTAGATTTGATTCTCAAATGTGTGACTGACATACGTATGATTGAGCCAATTGGTTTTCGTACCTATCCTGTGAATTCTACCAGGAATGTCAGTACAATTAGTTCCTCCAATGTTCAAAGGTAGAATAGACGTCTTAATAAACATCATCCTAAGGAAGTTAACCGCTGTGTTTCTGAAAGCAACGTTGATCCTGTTGAGAGAGTCATCCCAGAAGAAAGGAAAATCAATGAGATGAGAAAAGATATTAAAAATATAGTTGGAAGATATAAAGAGCTTGTCGACAAATTATCCTCTTCCTCATGTCAAGACACTTCTGGTAAGAACTCTAACTATGTCTCTTATTTTGATGACAGTAAATTTTATGATAATTTCTCATGTCAAAAAGAATCCCTCTCTAAGACTAAGAGTAAATACAAACTTAACCAAAGACATAAACCTCGTAATGAGCCTGGGGCTCGTACTTGTGCTAATTAATCACAAGGTTCGAGAACTTACTCATATAAAATCCCGTTGAGTAAGTTGTGCTAAAAACAGGTATGCTTGTTGCTTGCATCTGTTAAGTTAAGTTATTTTCTTATCGTTCATAGCTAAACTTGTGTTGGCAGATCCGCTGAGATCAAGTATTGATTAAGTCAAAAGAAGTTGTTGCATATTGTCTTAAATTTTGTTCCTGTTTTCAAAATGTTTGAAGGACTTTATTTCTTGGGTATTTGTTGTACTCGAACGGATTCCGTTCTGGCCCGAGTCAACAATTTTTTTAACCCTAAATTGTTGTCCCCAAGGATAAATTATCCAACCTCTTAGGGTTACAAGTCACGTACGTGTACTCCTGGTGGTTTTTGGATTTTCAAGAATGTCTTCCTCCTCTTCTTGCTATGGTGGTTTTGCGAAAAGGATTTCTTGACAAAGGTGTTGAGGTTGAATCTAAGAGGAAGAGAACACTTGTAGATGAAGATCATCCCAATGCCTCATGTGTCTTTGCTTATACTCATGAAGATGCTGAAAAGGATGATATGATCTCTGCTGAAGTTGTTCATGACTTTCTTAAGTACTTTGGGGAAGCAAAACAACAGCTTGTTGATACTCTTAAAGGTCTTGATATGGTGAAAACTGAGTTGGAAAAGGTTGTGTCTGACCTTGGTCTCATAAAATCTCAAATCAAGGATCTTCGAAAAGAGAATCATCTCCCCATTGATGCTGAGAAGGCTGTCGATCAAAAGCTCATAGACTTCATGTCTCATATGGATTCTGTACCTCCTGTGTCCCTGTTCGCTGTTGAGGATCCACCGGAATCCATTTCCCTTTAAGCTTTTCATTTGTTTTTGATGAGTTTATATGCCTAGTATGTCTTCCATTTTGAATTAGTTGGAAGAATAACTAGTACTTTGAATAGCGATGATTGTGACTACACATAGCTATTTTTGTTTTCATCTTCTTATGTTATTTTTTAGGTTTATTGGTATTAAATTTTAAAAATATTTGGAGGATGATGTTTATTGCAGTATTTTAATGGTTTGTGATATTGCAATATTTTTATGGGATATGTATTGTTTACGTCCGTGAATTTGAAGGTCCCATATTGCAGTCAAAAGTAAAGTCGTTCATGAATCGGTATTCTTATTTATGAAAGGACGAATGTACTTTTGACATATACAAAAGTTAAGCCTATGTAATCATTAATTTGATGGAAAATAGGATAAAATATTTTGTTCAACAAGGATAAAGTCTATTATTTCGTTATGATGGAAAATAGGATAGATCCTTGTATGTTATCCACGGTATTGATCTTCATTGATCCATTTTATTATGTTTTACCGTGAAGGCTCCATTGTATGTCTTATGTTGAGCACCTTACAACTAAGTTGATTTACCTTGGCTTTGTTGGTTGTTCCATAAGATGCTATATGTCGAGCTTTAGGAACTAAATTAATCAACTAGTTTGGTTATTTAGTTAGTACTCCATAAGTTTTCTTTCTTATGTTGAGTACATGTACGGTTAAGGTTGTCATATTCTATGATGAACTTAGTCGGGGTTCCATAAGTTCTCTTATGTTGAGCCAAAAATAATCAAATTGATTACTTCGATGATTAGTTTGGTTATTTGTATTCCAATTAGATTAATTATAGGTTCTCTTGTAATTAATCTAGTTGAGTTTTCATATATTCCACAAGTTCTTGTGTTGAGTATATGGAAGACTACACTATCATGCTCTTTGGTTAATGTAGTCATATATTCCGTAAGGTTTTCCTTATGTTGAGTATTTGAACGGTTAAGTTAGTCATCTCCGGGTGATTGACTTAGTCGTAGCTCCGTGAGTTTACTTATGTTGAGCACTTTCAATTAAATTGATCACTTTTGTGGTTTGATTTAGTTGCGTATTCCAATTGAATTAATCATGGGTTTACTTGTGATTAATTTGGTTGAGCTTTGGATATAGAAAATCATTCCTATGATTTTTGGTGTCCAGTAAAAAAATCCTTCTTTTCTTTCGAAATTAAGGTCGCTCTTGTTGTTCTTTCGGGAATGACATCAAATGGGGGAGAGTTCTTTTGAACTTGTGCTTAATGGTAATATAGTGCGGCTGTGGAATTTGATAGGGGTTATCTTGTATCTTAAAACTCCTTGATGAATGATGTTAGCTTCGGCTATTAGATTGCATCTAAATTAAGTTGGTATGTATTTTTCTTTTGGTCATGAAATGTCTCTTGTGGAAATTTCATTATGATCCCATTCTTGTACCTTTGCCAATTTTATTGACAAAAAGGGAGAGAAATATTGTAGTTCACACTACAAATACATATGGTTTTCGGATCATTGTGTAAGGGGGAGTGGTTTCCATGATCGACATGGAGTATTGACTAAGGGGGAGTGATACATATCACCGTAGTATTATTGTTAAAGTCGTGATACAATTGGACTTTGATGTTATATAATAATACTATGACACTGTATAATAATGATTGAGAATCTCGATTTCTCTCATTGTTATAGCTACGGATCTTCAACAACGATGGTGCTAAACTTACAACCTTTGGGATCATTGGAGTACTTGGAAGGGCGAAGATTTCAAGGAACGTTGAAGATTAGACTATGGAATAGGAGCCTCTAAAGTTTATCTTTTTTGTATTCCATATGTATTAATAGTTTTGTCACTAAAATTGACAAAGGGGGAGATTGTTAGAGCATAGCTCGGTCATCCTCGCATGCGTTGCTATCTCAAGCATGTTTGTCAATGTTAGTGATCAAAACTATGAGTCTTTATTTCTAGCCTACATAGCTAAGTCTCAGACTAGGATAGAAAAGTGTAGTTGAGCTCAAGGACTTCATAGCGATTCATCATACAACGAAGAAGATCTATACAAGGAACCATGGAACTTCATCAACCAAAAGGTATGTGGAGACTTGAACTTATCTATCACTGAAAAGTCTATCTCTTCTATCTCCTACTTCTTATGAGACAAAAACCGTATGCTATATAGAATAGATCATACACATTTGACATTTCGAGCTGAGGATTCATTGCTTATCTTTTATCTCGAAATCGTGTGTTGGTAAAGCGTTTTGCTTTGATCAAGTTTATCTTCACCTAGTGACGAAAGTCATGAATAGTTTCAATCACTTTGAGAATTGCTCTGACGTGAATCGGTATGTGAATAACGGCTACATAGCGTCCTCTGAGAATGTCTCAATGATTGAAATGAGAGTTTAGATTACATAACTATGTATTCCTTGAACCGAAGTTTTCGAACTTTGTTTATCAAGAGAAATCAGGAGGATTGTGGAATTGGCTTGCCAAGTCCGCGAACTGTCGGAAGTTCTTGACCGAGAATTTCTGCTGGGATTTTCCAAAACTCGTTTGTGTGCTAAGTCCGCAACTCAGTCCGCGAACCCAGTCCGCGAACTGGCGGAAATTCTCTTTCCGAGAATTTCTGCTGATTTTGGAAAACTCAACCGATTAACTTAAGTCCGCGAACTTGTTTGTGAACTTAAGAGGTTATGATCTAAAGATGTGCTCTGAACATGAAACATTAAATTACTAAGGAATGCTTTATGCAAACCGTGGCTATAATTTTCATGAGCCGATTCAATCGAATCGAATCATCTTTGTTTCAATTGTGTCTTGTGTAGTTACATAAGATCTCATAGCAATTGAAAAACTCTGTAACTAGTTCATTTGAGTCAATTGAACTAGTTATGGTGAAGAAGAACAAGGTTAATATGAAATGCTCAAATGGTTAACCTTTTGGGTTACTATGTTGAACCAACATACACGTACACGTTTGGGCATGGTTTTCACGAATACAGTAAACGTCTACCCAAGTGTGTGTGACAATCTAAGTTTTCGATCTAACGGTTGAGAAATATTAGCTTGAATCTAAATCATGTTTTCATCTAACAGTGAATAAGGATTGCTTAGTAACTAAGGCAAAACCCGGTTTTAAGGCTATATAAAGGAGACATCTAACATTGTGCAAAACTAATCCCCACACGTCTGTGTGCTACTAGTGCGCCCGCTAGAGTCGATCTCCATTAAACTTTGATTTTCTTCTCTAAAATCGGGTTAACGACTTAAAGACTTCATTGGGATTGTGAAGCCAGACAGATACTACTTTATCGTAGTTGTGTGATCTGATCTTGCATCTTCTATCGTACGAGTACAATCGATTGATTGGCTTGAGATCGTGAGAGTTCTCTGATAGGCAAGATAAAGAAAGTCACAAACATCTTCGTCGTCACAATTTGTGATTCCTCGCAATCCTTGTGTAGTCAGGAAGGATTGTAGAAGGTGATTGATTGTAATCACAAAGTATAAAACATCAAAAGTTTTTAAAACCCAGCATGCTTCATCAAAATAATTCACAACTATTCAATAAAAACTAATATTTTAAATTCAATTCCATGCAAATAATCAAATAATAATATTGCAAATAAATAATAAAATTAGAATTATACCAATCAATATGGACCAATGGCTTCCTCCGTCGTCTCGGCTAATGGGTTTAGCTCCTCATCCCAAAGACACACTCACAAGATGAATTCATGGCTAAAATAGGTGTTTTTATTGATGAATATAAGATGAAAGAAATTTGCAACGCTGTAATGGTGTTACAGCGCCACTGTTACAAAGGGGTATGGTAATTTAAGACTGCTGTAAACGATAACTACCTACTGCTGTGAAACAACAACAGTGGTCTGAAAATAAGTCTGCTGAAGAACGACTGACTCTGCTAGTCTGTTCTTCGTGTTCTTCAGAAGCTTTAATGGCAGCAGCAGCAGCAGCAGCGTTGTCTCCTCTATAATTGCTTCTCCTAGGCTCTCATCGACTCTAAACTCTCTCCTAAAGGTTTCTAACCTTTCTTTGATGTAAACCAACACTTATATAGCCTTCAGATTCCCTAGAAACTCGATCAAATTCGAGAATAAATCTCTTATTCTTCACGTGCAGTTTGAACAATAATTCCATCTGTCGATCTTTGTATGCGTCTGTGAGCTATTCTATTGCTCCCAAAATCTTCTCTGACTTGAACTCAACTGTTTTGAAGTATATCCCACGCAAGAATCTCTCCCAAATCTTTCAAACCAATTCAAAACCCTAAACAGGGACCGTGTGCACTGTCTTGACTTTGTGTGGATTTTCTGACTTATCCAGCCCAATTAGATGGGTCTAATCGCTTCTAACAGGTCCCTTATGTCTTGTAGAGTCCGTGGGTACCAAATTTGCCCATTGAATCGCCTGCTAGGTCGCTCAAATCCTTGATCCAAAACTGTTGACGCTGCTGCCTTTTTTCCCGCCAAAATTTTCTTTTGAATTTGAGAAGTTGACCTCCCCTTATCTGTGGCTGGTATCCCTTTAGCAGATGCCTGGAAATGGGTCACCCTTTAGTAATTAGGTTACCCCTTATCCAAAATCAAGGGTCCGTATAGCAAGTGTCCTCTGGGGCATTTTCCGCATTTTTTTTTCGGGGTTCCTCCGGGGTATTTCTGGGATACTTCCGGTACACTTCTGAGGCGCTTCCGGTACGTTATCAACGGAGGTCCAAATGCCACATTTTTAGCCAAATTCGCCGCAAGAGATTATTTTCCAAAAACACCTACAAATACATAAAATAACCAAATAAGTACAATATCGAGTACTAACAATATATACAAATGAGCTATATTAGACACATAAATGCGTCTATCAAATACCCCCAAACTTATTATTTGCTAGTCCCGAGCAAATCAAAACTACAAAATAAAATCCTAACTCACTGTCGCAGGCATCGTCGATTGCATTTAGCGTATGCAATAAGCCTTTAAACCCCTAGGTGGCCCTAGTGGCCGAGTTATAGTCTCGGGAGGGCTTACCAGAGATATACCCACAAAACCTGTACTCCAGACCTTAGCTATCTACGAAGAACCTTGGAAGGCACTAAAGAATCTCCTTGGTTGGCATACTTATTGACTACAGGAAGAAGTACCCTGATGCGAAATTCCAATTGCTGTACACGAGTTTGCACTCAAGCATACTAAAATTCATATAAAGTGACAGAGCTCTACTCAGATAGTTGCACTATGGACATCATATTCGGAGTCAAACTAATCACATGGAAAGATTAAGAGATGGATATAGAAAAACATAGATGGTTTTGATGTTTACTAAGTGAACGGCGTTTCCCATATCTGTCTGAAGGCCTCCGCCAAAATGAACCTATCCTAATGGATTGAGATACTAGTCTGACTAATATCAATACACTGGCATATACAAGGGTACCAGTGGTCGATAACCTAACTCTAGGTCAACACAACTGGCATATACAAGGGTACCAGTGGTCGATTTTATTGAATTTATTCCTTTTGGTCAAATGGTCTGGTCTCAATTTCTTTCTT